>NC_047094.1:27085240-27706740 GCF_902459505.1 Geotrypetes seraphini | reverse complement strand
TGGGAATTAGGTTGGTAGAAGGGGAGAGCAGAGATTCAGGGCTTAGATGGGATGGTAAGGCAAGGACTGGGTTTGGGGAGAGAAGAGAGTGGATAGGTGGAGAGGGCTATGGGTTGCACCAAAGTGCTGCTGCCATACTGGTCTGAAGTTAAGGGAGTTGTCTTATTTATTATTTATTTATTGTTTGTATTTATATATCACTTATAGGCTAAGTGGTTTACATTCAGGTACTCAAGTATTTTCCCCCTGTCTGTTCTGGTGGGCTCACACTCTATCTATTACCTGGGGCAATAGGAGGATTAAGTGGCTTGCTCAGGGTTACAAGGAGAAGCATGGGATTTGAACCTACAACCTCAGGGTGCTGAGGCTGTAGCTCTAACAAGTGTGCCACGCACTCCCCAGTCTTATATTCAGGCTAATATGGTAGCTGTATTTAACTCTTATTAGTTATTGTGGATTGTAACTTAAAAGGAACAGAGGGGTCAAATGTTGACCTATGGAAAGCAAAACAAAATAACCTTGGCCATGGCGAGGAACTCCAGAAGGATCTGAACAAGCTAGAAGCGTGGGCAACTAAGTGGCAGATGAATTTTAACATAAACAAATGCAAGGTGATGCATCTAGGGAAAAAAAACATAGAACACGAGTATAAGATGTTGGGGGCGACATTAGCAAATTGCAAACAAGAAAGGGATTTGGGGGTGCTGATTGACAGAACCCTAAAGCCTTCGGCTCAATGCGCGGCAGCGGCGAAGAAAGCAAATAGGATGTTGGGCATGATTAAGAAGGGGATCACGAGTAGATCGGAAGATGTAATAATGCCACTTTATAGAGCAATGATCAGACCGCAATTGGAATACTGTGTCCAACACTGGTCTCCATACCTCAAGAAAGATATAACTCTGCTGGAGAGGGTACAGAGGCGAGCCACGAAACTTGTCAAGGGATTGGAGAATTTGAGCTACAAAGAACGCCTCAGGAAATTGGGACTATTTACCCTCGAACAGAGAAGATTGAGAGGGGATTTAATAGAGACTTTTAAAATAATAAAAGGTTTTGATAAAATCGACCAAGAAGCAGCG
This sequence comes from Geotrypetes seraphini, assembly GCF_902459505.1. Classification (NCBI taxonomy): domain Eukaryota; kingdom Metazoa; phylum Chordata; class Amphibia; order Gymnophiona; family Dermophiidae; genus Geotrypetes; species Geotrypetes seraphini. The sequence goes on along the minus strand of NC_047094.1, from coordinate 27,705,658 downwards.
TTACTAACTTTTTCAGATGTGACACGGACAAGAGGTCATAGACTGAAACTGAGTGGCAGCAGGTTCAGGACAGATATCAGGAAGTACTTTTTCACACAGCGCGTGGTGGGAATTTGGAATGCTCTCCCGGAGGATGTAGTGACAGAGATTACTGTTCTGGGATTCAAGCGCAAGTTGGATGCACACCTTCTTGCAAATCATATTGAGGGCTACGGTATATCTGGGTCTCCATTCGGGAGTACCTAAAGGGGCCGCCGCGTGTGCGGATCACCGGACTGGATGGACCTCGGTCTGTTCCGGTGAAGGCTTTTCTTATGGCCCAATCAAGAAAGCATGGGGTCCATGAAAGTTCTTTGTGCAGTAAAGTCAGCTTTGCTTGATTCATAAGCTCTTGCAACTGAATTCCCACAAATACTGTTTAAGAGTACTATAAAGACCTAGTTACTCTTTATAGTCAAAGTATGACTGGGTTGTTGATATTCCATCATTCACTGGCAGTAGACATGCAGCTCTGCTTTGTTTTATATCTTGATTCTGCTTTTCAGAATGCTATTCTAATCTAATCTAAGGCTTGGCTTTATATACCGAGTCATCATTCTAAGAAAGCTCGACTTGGTTTACAATAATTAACTTAACAAATAAAAACCATAAAAAATAAGACTAAATTTTGGGAAATTAATTTTGAAAGTGTTTAGCAAATAAAGTAGTTTTTAAAGCTTTGCAAAAAAAAATAATAATAATAAAAAATTGAAGTGAGCCAGAACTCCTTAAAAGAAATGGAAGATCATTCCAAAGTTGAGAAAACTTAAAGATCATTCACACAATAATATTCACGTAATACAACAAACTGATCTAAGCCTATGTGTAGAGAATATTATTGTATGAATCCCTATCTTTTCTTTATGTACAACTTGTCTGTATCTTGCCTTGTTAACATTTCTCTTTTTGCACTTATTGTATATTAAAATTTAATAAAATCTTCGAACTAAAAAAAAAAAAAGATCAGAGGGTGACTAAAAATCTTGACTCCTTTAATCCCTTTTTTGGAAGGAAGAGATCATTTAAATTGTTGGTTACCTCTTGCAAAAGGAAGTCTGTAAGCATTCCAACTCCGATGCTCAAAGGAATTCTATATGCATCGGAGCTGTTACCGCCATGGCCAGCGCTAAAAACCACGCTACGGTTTTGTAAAAGGGTTTTTTTTCTTGTGAATCCTCCAGGAATAGGAAAAATCTTACTGTAAATGAATGTAACTCGCTTTGAGCTACTAGTGATAAAAGGTATAAGCTGAAATCAAAATCCCTTTCTTCCTGACCTTAAGTTTATGGTCTCATTTATGGTCTCAAAAAGTCGGACCATGTAAGCCCGTTCTACAGAAAACTTCACTGGTTGCCAATGGAGGCAAGGGTCATCTTCAAATTTGCCTGCCTTTGCTTCAAAACCATAACAGGTTCATCCCCAATCTACCTGTCACACCATTTCGCATTTCCAGGCACCTCCCGCACACATAACACCTACCTGTTTGCCTTCCCCTCCTTGGAAGGCTGTATCTACAAGAGATTCCTTGATAGAACACTGTCATTCCAAGCTGGCAAATGGAATAAATGTCTAACCACCCTCATTTCTAACACACCCTCCTACCAAGCCTTCAGGAAATCAATCAAACCCTATCTCTTCGACGAATTTCTCTGATTCCTCCCTGCCTTGTTGTATCTCTGACACAACTATGATCTTCTTAACATGGCCAGTTATTTTTTTGTGGTAAATGTGCATTAAATAAACCTTGTTTTCTAATTTAGAAGAAACATCCATCCATAAAATTACACATGTGTGCTGCATACATCTGTATCATGCAAAACTAAGAAATTGCAACATAGGCCAGTTTCCGTGTTGCTTTAATGGGCTGTGGGCATTTTTCTAGTGCTGCAGAAGTAAGGCAAATGGAACACTTCAAGACTGGAGTAGAGGGCCCTTCTCCCAATTCCCTCTTGTCCCTGGGGTTGGTTTTTAAAAAAATTATATACAGACTCCATAAGAATAACCTTACTGGGTCAGACCAATGGTCCATCTAACCCCCATCTTTGCGGAGGCCAATCCAAATCACAAGTACTTGGCAAAAACCCAGATAGTAGCAGCATTCCATGCTACCATCCCAAGTCTGTCTCAACAGCAGACTAGGAACTTTTCCTCCAGGAATTTGTCCAAACCTTTTTTAAAACAAGCTACATTAACAGCTCTTACCACATCCCCTAGCAATGCGTTCCAGAACTTAACTATTCTCTGAATGAAAAAACAAAAAAAATATTTCCTCCTATTGGTTTTAAAAGTATTACTCTATAACTTCATCGAGTGTCCCCCTAGTCTTTGTAAATCCTGATGCAGTAAAAAAATCAATCCACTTGTGCCCGTTCCACACCATTCAGGATTTTGTAGACTCCAGTCATATCTCCCCTTAACCGTCTCTTTTCCAGGTCTTTCCTCATACGAGAGGAGTTCCATCCCCTTTATCATCGTGGTCGCTCTTCTTTGAATTTTTTCTAGTGCCACTATATCTTTTTTGAGATAAGGAGACCAGAACTGAACGCATTACTCAAGGTGAGGTCGCACTCCCATCCATCCCTCTTCCCAATCTGTATATCAGAGTGTGGCTCTTGACCAATGCTCCCTCTAATCTAAGGATTCGCTAGTGCAGGCAAATTCTTTCTCATAAAAGCAAAAAGTTCTAAAAAAAACAAAACAAAACAAACAAACAAAAAAAACATTGTGTGAGCAACAAGTTCTAAAACCCAACAATGTTCCAGATTTGCAAGTATTTTTGTGAGTGACGCTCTTAAGATTTATAAGCGCTTGCTCATGTGCTCAGCTTAGAGGGAAAATAGCTCTTGACCCCATGACAGTCACCCCCTGTCATCCTCTTCATGCTTCCCCCCTCCAATCTCCTTATACTGAGCCAGAAGCAGGATTCTCTCTCACCTCACCTGCTTCCAGTTAAGGCTCCAACACAGCTTGTCAGTGCTAGACTGGATACACTGACTCTCTGGTATACACAAAAGGGGAGAGATATCAAAAGGAGAGGAGGGATGCCAGAAAGAGTTTTCAAGAGGTAGGCAGGAGAGTAGATCATGAGGGAGCTCCAATTTGACACCATTTTTTAAAAATAGCAGACAGGAAAGGCTCAGACCATAGATGGGGGGTTAGGAGGGAGGACAGCCCTGACCAGAGGGACTTTTTTATTTTTTTTTTTTTTAAAGAGGCCATTCAAAATGTCACAATCTGTTTTGCAAAAAACAAAAGGAATTGACGCAAAAATATCCACAAAGAAGAAAATCCAGAGAAAAAAAAAAAACAACCCCTCTGTGGAGTGACGATGTTCCAAAATGGACTTTATTTGAAAGTGTCAAAGTTCCAAAGGTACACTGAAATCATCCACGTAAAATAAATTCATCCACATAAAAATAAATCATCCACATAAAAGCCTTAAAGGACCTAGTCCGCTAGGGATACAGGACCCAACACGGTTCGCGTTTCGACAAAAAGTCTTCTTCAGGGGTCTCTGGGGGTCCTATAAAGCTGAGTACGTAGGAAACAATTGTGTGATTATTTATTTTTATGTGGATGGAATTATTTTATGTGGATGATTTCAGTGTACCTTTGGAACTTTGGCATTTTCAAATAAAGTCCATTTAGGAACATCGTCACTCCACAGAGGGGGTTTTTTTTTTGTTTGTTTTCTCTGTACAATCTGTTTTGCTGCATTTCATTAAGTGGTTTATGCTGTTTCAGATGCATAACAATGAGACGAATGACTTTGATGTTTTGATATCATTTTGCAAATTAAACTGTATCCTTGGCTGAAATAGATTTCTCTGTAATTGCAGAATAAAAAGCTACGAGCTCCTGAAACTCTTGAGTTTTAAAGTGGAACAGAATCTAGTAAGTGGCTGTGAACTGCAGGTCTGTAATTCCATCTCATGCCAGCATCTGGTTGATTTAAGAATCTAGCAAATGTGTGTTTTGCACTCGGTTGCATACCATTTAAGTCACCCTTGCTGTCACTTTGCACAGGGCTTCCCATGGTCGCTGCCCAGCTCCCACTTTGAATGGCTCAAGCACCACCTCATGGAAGCAGTATCATCTATTTATTTGTTCAATTTTCTAGCCTGTCCTCCTAGAAGAGTCCAGAATGGGTTACAAGTTTGCATACATAATAACAATTAGCGATAAGAAAGGTGATTACTAGTAGCGTTCAGTGAAAGAAAGTTAGCGTAGAGACTTCTAAAAGTGACAATCGAGTGAGTAAATAATTTTTTGTAGTAGCAGGACAGTTTCCATAAACAGAAGGACAAATCTGACATAGGGGTTTGGATTATTTACAGTAGTATGGCATCCGGTTCATAGTCATTCGCGCACGAGACACCAGCGTGCCGACAATCGAGCGCAGACAATTCGGAGCAAGACACCAGCGCGCTGCGGGAAAACTTACTTTTAAAGAGCTCCAAAGTGAGGTGTGAGTGGGGAACCACCCCACACACTTTACTTCATACTGTTTGCGCTGCTGGGGGGGAGGGGGAGTTGGAACCCTCCATTATAGAGAAAACGGAACTTTTTCTGATTTTTTGGGGAAAAGTTCAGTTCTCTCTATAATGGGGGGATTGCACCCCCCCCCACGGCAGCGCGAACAGTATGAAGTAAAGTGGGGTGATCCCCACTCACACCCCGCTTCGGAGCTCTTTAAAAGTAAGTTTTCCCGTGGCGCGCTGGTGTCTTACGCCGAATTCTCTACGCTCGATTGTTGGCGCGCTGGTGTCTCGCGTGCTTTTGTCCCGTCACCATGCCATCCTTAACAATCACCCGCAATATTAGCATAGGTATTGGGACTATTCACAGTACCAGACAGTTTTGGCAATTTCTCACAATCCATAGGAAACGGTTCGCAGGTTGGATGTACAGAAAGTCTGGATTAGCATTGGTTTAGGGATCACATTACACCACTTCCACTAGCCGCACATTGGTTACCAATCACACATAGAATAACTTTTAAAATTATATTGTTAACTTTTAAAATTCAACAATCACATGCTCCGATATTTCTGGATCGTCTCTTGATACCGTATTCTCCATTCAGGGTACTTAGGTCAACCCAACAACATTTACTGACTATCCCTTCTTTAAAACTAATAGGGACCAGGAGATCTGCCATTTTCTCGGTTATGGCACCCCCAGCTTTGGAACAATTTACCATTATACTTGCGCAATGAACCTTCTTTAGAAAAATTCAAGCGTTCCTTAAAAGGTTTCCTGTATAAGGAAGCATTTGGAACATAGACAACATAACTTACCAATCACTAAACCTTTTAGACCAGTGGTCTCAAACTCAAACTCTTTGCAGGGCCACATTTTGGATTTTTAGGTACTTGGAGGGCTTCAGAAAAAAAAATAGTTAATGTCTTGTTAAAGAAATGACAATTTTGCATGAGGTAAAATTCTTTATAGTTTATAAATCTTTCCTTTTGGCTAAGTCTTAGTACTAATATTGTAATTTATAGCTAAAGAGACATATGATCAAGAAACTGTTTTATTTTACTTTTGTGATTATGATAAACATACCGAGGGCCTCAAAATAGTACCTGGTGGGCCGCATGTGGCCCCTGGGCCGCGAGTTTGAGACCACTGTTTTAGACCTTAATCAGACCTACGAGTAGGTCACAAACTTATCCTTTTTTATTTCTATGATTATTTCTGCCTTTATATCTCCTTTTTTAATTTTTTTTTTCTTATGTGTTCCCACCATATGTGTTCTTCCCTAAATGTTTCTTCTCTTTCTTTAAAGATTGTAGTTCATCCCTCTTTCCTTCTGTACCAGTTATGTATTAGAACGTATATAATTTGTATTCAATTGTATAAAAACACTGTTTTTGATTAAAAATCAATAAAGAATTTTTTAAAAAATTGTATAAAAACGTTTTGTTTTGTCCTCCTTTTTTAAAAAGTGTTATACACATTGAAGTATATGATATTGCATAGATAACAAACCTTAATAAAACCTGAAACTTCTAGATAAAAAGATGGATTTTTACCGCCTTCCTAAAGTTGAGTATTCCTAAAGTTACCAGATTTTACTATTGTAAAATCTAGACCCATGGCCCGCCCCCCAGCCACGCCCAGTTCTACCCTGTTTCTCCCTAGCCTCACTCCCCTAACCCCGCCCACTCTACCTGTTCTCGCACTCGGAGCCGCGTCGGGAGGACATCTGCGCATGCGCAGGTGTGACGTGACAATGTGATGTGCACAAGCGCGCTGTCTACACCGCATTGCATCATCGCGCCCGCGCAGATGCCCTCCTGACGCCGTCCCGAGCTGGAAGCTTTTCAAAACCCAGACAAAGTGCCGGGTTTTGAAAAGCCATCTGTGAAAATCCGGACGTCTGATAACCCTAAGTATTCCTGCTGGTGATCTTTCTCGGCGAGGCAAGAAGGATTTCCAAATGACCTACGATGTCAGGTTTTATAGCCTACAAATATATTAGATAATAGTGCGCTACTTTTTTTTAAGGTTAATATCAGATATCAGTCTTCAATGACCACCTCCATTCCTTGGTAAAAAAATGCTTTTTCAGCCTTCACATGCTGAGGAAAGTTAGATCCTGCTTCCATCAAAAACATTTTACCCTCCTTGTCCAATCCATCATCCTCTCCAGATAGGACTATTGCAACTCTATCTACTTAAGCCTAACTAAGAAAAACCTCCACAGTCTCCAACGGATTCAGAATGCCGTGGCCAAGCTCATCTTCACTAAAAGTAAATTTGACCATGTCTCCCCGCTCCTGGCCAAGCTCCACTGGCTTCCGATAATCGCCAGGGTCCACTATAAATGCGCCTGTTTAACTTTCAAAATCCTATATGGTATCCTCCCTCCCTTTATCCCTCTTTCTTGGAATTCCTCAAACCCTAATACCACCAGATCCTCCCACAAATTAAAACTATCCTTCCCCTCGCTAAAAGGCATTTCTCACACAGGAAAGCTAGGGACCTCCCTCCACTTCAAAATCACTGAGCTCTGGAACAACCTTATCTCCCCTCTTCGGAACTTGAGCTCTCTCCAAGTTTTCTGCAAACATCTGAAAATCTGGCTTTTCTCAAAAAATGTAAGTCTCCCTCCAATTTAGGAATCAAGGAAACTCTTATATCTTGGCATCCCAAGTCCTGTAAATTTTCTTCACACTTCTACCTCTAACCCTCTGTTGTAATTCCTTCCTATTTCTCCTACTGTAAACCGCGTTGAGCTCTACGAACTTGGAGATGATGCGGTATACAAACCTAAGGATTAGATTAGATTAGATATCAAAAATACAAACAACCTTAGATAGTTTCGATTCTATTCCACTTAAGACCTCAGCGATGCAGACTGTGAGTAGATTTCATTCACAGTGTTATTAGCACCAGCATCTTCATCGATCTGTTTTTTTATATATATAATTTTTCTATTCCTATATAGTTTAGTTTAAATCAAGTACTCATCTCTTTAATGAAGCATAGCAGGGGTTCTTCATTCCAACATAGGCTATGTTTCGCCCGAGGGGCTTTATCAAGGTATTTCCCCTTAGTTATGCCGGCACCATGAATGGTTTTCTAGCCTGCCAGGTGATCTGTGCCGACTGAAACAGCAGAGGCTGCTTCTTAACTCCCTTTGCTGCCCACTGAGACCAGCAGCAGTCACCGGTGGGAAAATAAATTCCAGGCACTTTGAAACGCTCCAGTTAACCTCGATTTAGAATTTTGTTATTTCCGAAACGGACTCGAGAATAAATGGGTGCGCAAGTCAAGTACTTTATTTTGGCAGCTAGAGGGATGCCGCCGGGCTTGGACCCAATTTCACTTTGAAATATAAAAATTCCCTGATCCTGTAGGCCTGTCCTATATGTCAGCAGGCTTAACAATAATATATACAGTAATTTTAGGGTCCCCCATCCCCCCATTAAGTGTTCTGTGCCTACTTATCAAAAATATGCTATATAAAAAGAGAAATGTGAAGGGGAGGGAAAGGGGATAGATGGGAAAGGTATAGGGGGTATATGAATAGGTAATATAGAAAATATATTGTGGAGAAATTATATAATTATTTATGTAATATTTGAGCTTTGAATTTAATTTTAATGAGCATATATTGTATAATTGTATATTTGATTGATTTCTTCAATAAAATGTTTTAATATAAAAAGAGAAATCCGTATGAAATTTACTGTTACTGTATAACAGGGGTAGGGAACTCCGGTCCTCGAGAGCCGTAGTCCAGTCGGGTTTTCAGGATTTCCCCAATGAACATGTACTGAAAGCAGTGCCTGCAAATAGATCTCATGCACATTGATTGGGGAATGAAAACCCGACTGGAATACGGCTCTCAAGGACCGGAGTTCCCTACCCCTGCTGTATAATATGGACCAACAACAAATAAACTCCCCTAATTGCAGAAAATCACTGGGGAAACAGCTTCCCACTCGATTCAAAATGATTTTTAATTCCAAAATAATTTTTTGTGTAAAGGGGGAGGTATCAGTGATTGAGAGCAGAGACAAATGCAAGCCTTAAAACAGGGGTAGGGAACTCCGGTCCTCGAGAGCCGTAGTCCAGTCGGGTTTTCAGGATTTCCCCAATGCATATGCATTGAAAGCAGTGCGTGCACATAGATCTCATGCATATTCATTGGGGAAATCCTGAAAACACGACTGGAATATGGCTCTCGAGGACCGGAGTTCCCTACCCCTGCTGTATAATATGGATCAACAACAAATAAACTCCCCTAATTGCAGAAAATCACTGGGGAAACAGCTTCCCACTCGATTCAAAATGATTTTTAATTCCAAAATAATTTTTTGTGTAAAGGGGGAGGTATCGGTGATTGAGAGCAGAGACAAATGCAAGCCTTAAAACAGGGGTAGGGAACTCCGGTCCTCGAGAGCCGTATTCCAGTCGGGTTTTCAGGATTTCCCCAATGCATATGCATTGAAAGCAGTGCGTGCACATAGATCTCATGCATAGTCATTGGCGAAATCCTGAAAACCTGACTGGAATACGGCTCTCGAGGACCGGAGTTCCCCACCCTTGCCTTAAAAGACTCGGGATGTCACTCACAATTCACATCATATCGCTCCTCTGTTTGAAATTATCCTAAGAAAATACCTAGTGAAATAATTAAGTAAAAGCAACTGTCTCTTCTAATGAGAAACCTGTGTTGTGCACACTGGCACCCAGTCAAAAAAATGTCTCAATTGCTAATAAACGCCATCAGCGAACTGATTTGGGTCCAGAATTTACATCAACAAAGACTTTGGGCTTTTATCAAGCCGTGCTAGCGGTTTAACTCGCGTAATAGCGTACGTTAAACCGCCTGCCGCGCCAGCCGCTACCGCCTCCTCTTGAGCAGGCGGTAGTTTTTGGCCAGCGTGGGGGTTAGCGCGTGATGAAACGTTACGCGCGTTAACCCCCCCCGCTGACGCGGCTTGATAAAAGGAGCCCTTTGTGTTGATTCAGCTTGTGTCAATTAAGACTTTCTAAATTAATAAAGACTCTCGAGACCTTTTTATATACACCAGTGGTTCCCAAACTTGTCCTGAGGGACCCCCCCAGCCAGTCAGGATTTCAAGATATCCCTAATGAATATGCATGAGAGAGATTTGCATATAATGGAAGTGACAGGTATGCAAATCTCTCTCATGCATATTCATTAGGGATATCTTGAAAACCTGACTGGCTGGGGGTCCCCCATGACAGGTTTGGGAACCACTGATATAAACGGTTAAAGGACTGGTGGGACTCCGTCACGGGTGCGCATGCTCAGAGGCCCTCCAGATGCGACCCCACCCCCACCCCTCCCAAGCTGGGGCAGAGCCGGGGCTGTCCAAAATCCGGACAAAGTGTCGGGTTTTCTAAAACCATCTGGACATTCGGACAGTCCTCTAAAACAGGAATCTCAAAGTCCCTCCTTGAGGGCCGCAATCCAGTCGGGTTATCAGGATTTCCCCAATGAATATGCATGAGATCTATGTGCATGCACTGCTTTCAATGCATATTCATTGGGGAAATCCTGAAAACCCGACTGGATTGCGGCCCTCAAGGAGGAACTTTGAGACCCCTGCTCTAAAAAGAGGACATGTTCGGGTAAATCCAGACATCTGTTAGCCCTACTCTTAAGTTCATGCTTTGGGCGGGAGAATTGTCTTTGGGCAGATCTCCCCCAACAGATCATGATCCACCCCAAACGGAGGATCTTTTGCTAGGAGATTTTATCTTTTAAAGGGGTACATAGTGCCTGTTTTATGTTGGAAACGTATTGTTTAAGAGCGCCTGTAATTCCCGTTAGAAGACGAAATAAAAATTGGAGATTATTATCACAACTATTGGAGTGGAGAGAGAGGAAAAAGACTGTGTGAAGAGTGCTTGCCACGGCCTGCCAGCTTGGTGCTGGTCTCGGCTCATGGCCCTATTATAAAGAAAAATACTTGGTGTGGCCCCCATTTCTCATCAGCCAGGTACCCAAGGGGTCTTGCACTTGCAAATGCATTCTCTTTTACAAATCTGCTCTTGAGAAACTTTGTCCTGTGGCCTGCTAGGGAGCAATCCAATTGCTATTCCACTGGCTTTGCGCTGGAAAATGCGGCAGTGATTTGATTGGAAACCTCTCGGTGTTTATCATCTTTGTCCTTGAAACACATTGGACATCCCTGCTGTGTTTCCCTTGATTGCATGGGCTGGGGAAGTGTTGATTTCCAGTGCTGCACATCTAGCACAGAGAGACAGGTAGAGCGATTACAGGAGACTGGAAATCATTTTGGCTCTGCCCCTTCTCTGCCTGGAGGATGGTCTAAAGCTGATTGTTACCTTCATTTCAGTTTTGATTGTAAAAGTGCCCACTGGAAATTCATCCTGTTATTAGGAATGCGACCGGGCAAACAATTTTCAATTCATTTTTGGATTTTTTTCCCAATTGTTAGATTTTTTCTGGGCTTCATTTCACACATTAATGTCAATACAAAATTTTAAAACAGGCATTAGGAATTTGTAACAAGAGCAAATCAATGGTGCATGCTTTAAATCAGTTTTGTGCGCTCTAAAAGAAAATTTAAGGCACCCCGACAGACTGAATGCATGCTAACAAATGCACATCCCGAACTGTTGCAATTCAAGTTTCTTTTAAGGTTCCTTTCACAAGGCCGTGGCAGCGATTCCCCTCCGGCAAACGCACTGAAGCCCATTTATTTGCCATGGGAGAATCGCTGCTGCGGCTTTGTATAAGAGGCATTTCATGCAGCTTCTGGCTCTCCTAAAGGCAGAGGCATAGTATGGGTGAGCGGCAGCCGGGGCGGTGGCGCCCCTCCCCTGCACTCTTCCCCACGTCCCTCCCCCCAGCCGCGTACACACCCCCTTCCCTTTCCCCATACCTTTTTAGCTTCTCTGGCATGAGCAGCACGCTTCTCACGTCGGTGTCGGCTCAGCCTTTGATAGAACTTCCTAGGCGCGGGTCCCAGACAATCCTTTAGCTGAAGTTACCGGGTGGCCGTCGCGCAGAACAAACTTCAGCTAAGGGATTGTAGCCCTGAGGAAACCCCCTAAGGGTGAAACATGTGGGCGTACTTGTCCCTTACCACTTACCACCTAAGTTAAGTATGAATGCAGCAGTTATATTATATTAACTTGAAGGTTTAATACAGTTAAAGTTAAGCACAGTAAATAGTGTTAAAAGTTAAAAGTGACCCGGTGAAGATCGAATGCATAAAGCCAGTTGTTATGAAACATTGTTGAACATCTGGTGGCATTTCTGAGGGCCTGAAGATCAACATCTAATAGAAGGTAATTAAGTGGTGACCGAAGGGGGACCACTCTTTATACTGGTTTGTTTCATGTAGTAACATAGTAAAGGAGGGAAGGGGGGAATTACTGCCCCAGGCACCATCTAAGCAGGGGCACGACCTAGCAGCAGCACAGAAGGGTGTGGCTAGCGGAGATCCCCCAAGCCCTGCCTGCTGAAGACTCTTATAGGCGTTTATCATCTGGACTCTATATTGTTAACATCAGTAATAAATCTCAAAGGGAAGCCTCAGCCCCACCACTCCACCGCAAAGCCGCTTTTCAAATTGCGGGAAGCCTTACGTGGTGCCTCATCATTGGCTGTCACCTTCTTGATAGTAAACTTTTCTTTATTCTGCTTTTTATGTGGTGAAATTATCTAAAAAAAATTTTGTTGCATAATAGCATTTCCTCTAATAAATATATATAAATATAAAGTGCTTAAATAGTGCATTTGTACTTAGCTTATATCACAGCCAATACCTAGGAGTCTGACTCGAAATGTTTTGCATACATTGCTGTATCAAGAGTCTCCCGAGGTTGCTGTTGTCATCCGACTCCAAAATCTGTGAGAGAAAGACCGGAGTCGGATGACAACAGCGACCTCGGGGGACTCCTGTCTTTCCCCTTTGGTCCAGGCCTTTATCTCTCTAGTCTTTCTTCTACTTACAACCCCCCCCCCTTCTCTGCCATTTTCTCTCCTTCCTTCATCCCTCCTTCTTATGTCCTCTCACTGCCTGCCTACCTACCTCCCTCCCCCAGAGCTAGCCATCCTGCCTGTCTACCTCTCCCAAAGCCTGCTTACCTCCCTCCCTCCCCCAGAGCCAGCCAACCAGCCTGCCAGCCTACCTCCCACAAAGCCTGCATACCTCCCTCCCTCCCTCAGAGCTAGCCAGCCTGCCTGCATACCTCCCCCAAAACCTACCTACCTCCCTCCCCCAGAGCCAGCCAGCCTGCATGCCTGCCTACCTCCTCCCCCCCCTATCGCGGAAAACAAAAGCCTCCCTCCAGGCTCGATTTAGGTCCACCGCCGCTGCTCCTCTGCTGCAAACTACTCGAACCCGGAAGCCTTCTTTCCGACGTCAATTCTGATGTCGGAGAGGACGTTCCGGGCCAGCCAGGCAGCAATTGACTGGCCCGGAACGTCCTCTCCAACGTCAGAATTGACGTCGGGAAGAAGGCTTCCGGGTTCGAGTAGTGGCAGCAGAGGAGCAGCAGCGGTGGACCTAAATCGGGCCTGGAGGGAGGCTTTTTTTTTTTTTTGATGTGGCAGGGGAGGGACAGGAAGCGATCGCCTGTCCCGTTGTCCCCGCGCACAACTTCTGGACGCTGTCTCTGAAAACGGGACATTTTGGGCATCCCAAAGCTGTGTGCGGGGACAACGGGACAGGGGATCCGAAAACGGGACTGTTCCGTTCAAAACGGGACGTATGGTCACCTTACCCCTACTTATGTGTAAGCCACCAGAACCTGATAAAGGTAGGTCAAGCTTTAGCTTTGCAAGAATCCTGCTTTTGAGGCCTGGCTAGAGACAGACCTTTGGTTGTGCAAACCTGCAAGTAGCTATATGTACTGTGGGTTTGAGGCCTGTCAGCTACAAGCCTGTGCAAAGTTTGTCTCTGAACTTAAAATAAATTTTATTCTTCATTTTCTGTGCCTGTGAGGTAACAGGGTTCAGCATTTATTTAATAGCAGGACATTGTTTCACTTTTTATCCTTCTTATCTGTTTTATGAAGGCTCCACTCCAATTCCATTCACACTACCACAATCCCATTTAATGCCCAACTCCACTGTACTCATCAGCACATATGCATTGCTAATAGCCATCATAATTTATACAGATTGCTTGGGAATTGTATTGGTTTAAAACGGGTCTTGAACATTTATCAATTTCTCTGCAACTGTTTTCTGAGAACAATGCATGCCCATTGGAACATCTGCAATTAGAAGAACGTAAAACATTTACATAGTAGCTCAACGAACAGTTGTTGGCCCAGGAATAGACAAATTCATCAATATCAGAGCAAGCAAAGCCATCACGATGAACCAGTTGGAGAACACAGTCTTTGCATGAGCATTCTTGTAAGTGATTCCATAATATCATTCACGAATGACACGTTGATATTGTAGGAACAAGTGAAACCTGGCTAGATGAAAGCGGGGGTTTGCTACTTACTGAACTATGCCCAACAGGTTTCAACATCCAACACCAACCAAGACCAGGAAGTGGGGTGAAGGGGTTGCAATCCCTATTCGGGATACAATAAAACTGTGCAGAATCACAACCCCACAGCTAAATGAATCAGAATCTCTTTTAATCAAGCTAGATGAGGAGAAACCAATCTGGCTTCTCATGGTATACCGAGCACCTCATAACACATCATCTGGGCAAGAACTCCTCGATCTGATTGCACAAGTGATCCTGAATTGCCCTAGGATGGTGATCATTGGAGATTTCAATCTACACAACGAAAATCCAGCTACCACTACGGCTGTCTTTCTGGACTCCATGACAGTAGGATTCACACAGGTGATCATTTCCCCAGTCCATGAAAAGGATAACATACACTTCTCCCTCTGTATTCACTGTGATAGGGGATTAACAGACCCGCAAATACAGATAAACCGTGAATAACTTTTTCATATTTTCATAACTGTTTTCTATTAAAAACCATCATGAATATGGTGAAACCACAAATAACATTGTGGGAGACCTGGCCTGTTCCTAAAGGAGAGGCAAAACACGGCGATTTCGCTATGCAAGCTGATGTAATCCGGGGGTGGGGGGAGGGGGAGGAGCCAGCAAGTGAAAAACCGCGAATAATTGAAACCGCGATTGCTGAAACTGCGAATATGGAGGGAGAAGTGTACTGGGCTTGGTAGTCAACAAACGGGTTGGGATTCCAGAATACCAGCATTGTAATAACATTCCTATCATGGACAGACCATTTTCTAATTAAGTTTTGCCTAAGTGACCAACTGAAACAAATGGCACCTCCCAGAGTTTGGAAGGAGATCAAAGACAAGAAAATCCTGACTACTGAGAATTTCCTAGAGGCCTTGAATGTCCACATGTGGGTGAACGACAACTCCAGCGCCAGGACAGGTTGATATTTGGAATATACACTTATTTAAGATCTTAGAGAAAACAGCACCAGCTAAAAAAATGTCTTATGCCCCACTCACAAACGCTCAGCTTGATTTTCAGCAGAACTTCCAATCCTTAAGCGCAAAGGATGAAAATTGGAAAGGAGATTGTGTAAATCTCGCCTGGATGAGGACAGGCAAAGCTTAGGAAACATATGACCCAGTACTGCCAAGCCTTAACAGCAGCCAAAAAACAGTATTTCTCTCAACGCATTGAATAGTCTGCCAAGTCAACCAAGCACCTGTTTAGCATAGGAAAGAGTCTACTGTAATCCTCACAACAGAACCAGCCTGCCCAGTCAAAACTGAATTGCAATGATTTTGCTGCATACTTTGCTGACAAAATTAAGTCTCTGCCAGGATTTATAGGAAATCCCACCCGGTCTCCAATCAGCTAAGCAGCAGCGCATTAACTCAGCTCCCTCTTGATACAAACATATGAGACTCAACCCAATAAAAGAAGAGGGCCTTGACAAAATCCTGAGTCCTTTGACCAGCCTTCTGCTCCCTCGACTTCTGCCCATAAGAACATAAGAATAGCCTTCCTGGGTCAGGCCAAAGGTCCATCAAGCTTATCGTATCTATTCTGCTTCTCTATACAGTCATCGGCAAAATACGCTAAACCAGTGGTTCCCAACCCTGTCCTGGAGGACCAAAAGGCCGATTGGGTTTTCAAGCTAGCCCTAATGAATATGCATGAGAGAGATTTGCATAGAATGGAAGTGACAGACATGCAAATCTGCTCCATGCATATTCATTAGGGCTATCCTGAAAACCCGATTGGCCTGGGGGTCCACCAGGACAGGGTTAGGAACCACTGTGCTAAACAGTGTGCTACGGAGAACTTACTGCGCTTATGGCCCCAGCCTCTGAGGCTTTATCCCCCCATAACCTATATAAGTGAGATGGTAGATTACTGTCCCCCCCTATTTTACTAAGGCGTGCTAGACGATTTAGCATGCGCTAAATTGGCTAGCATGCCTTAGTAAAAGGACCCAATGGGTGGTGGACACCTGGAATGCGCTTCCAGAGGGCGTGATAAGACAGAGTACAGTACTGGGATTCAAGAAGGGATTGGACAATTTTCTGAAGGAAAAGGGGGTAGAGGGGTATAGATAAAGGATCGCTACACAGGTCCTGGACCTGTTGGGCCACCGCGTGAGCGGACTGCTGGGCACGATGGACTCCTGGTCTGACCCAGCAGAGGCACTGCTTATGTTCTTATGACCCTACAAGATGTTGCATGATCTAGTTGCATACTATTTGGGCCACTTGGTCAGACCACAATTTTTTGTTTAGTGCTTTGGGAGGGGGGGAGTGTTTGCATTCCTGTCGTATTTTAATCATAAGATGCAGAAAACAGGAAACTGACTCAAAGATGGTTTTGAGAAAGCAATACAATCAAACCCAATTCTATCAAAAAAAAGATTGGCATGGCACAATGTTGCAATTTCTTTTTTTACTTTTTTTTATTTATTTAGTTACATATTTATAGCCTGCATTATCCCATGGTTCTAAGTTGGCATGAGCACAGCATACTAAAAGATGGAGAAGTATTTTATTATTGTGGAAAAAAAAAAAGTGGAACAGTCAGCAAGACTGGGAAAATAGCGACATTGATGAAAACTAATTGCGAGGAACTTTGCCAGGTGTAAACACTGAATATTTAAGGATAAAGGATGAGTTGACCTAGAAAGTTTCCTTCGCAGCAGATTTTCTCCCCCAACGTTGCCTGCTTGCGGAATAAACTGCTAAATCAGGTTGTAAAGGCTGTTTAGTGTCAAAGTAGTTCTTCTTGGCTCCCTAACTACTGGATCAAAACTGATTGTGACAATATCAGGGTGCTGCATCTCCACTGCTCCCTCTCAGCTGATCAGGAGTCCTCCACCTGTAGTCCTGCAAGTAGAGGGCGCTGTTTCACTATCACATTTTCAATAGTGAGAGACAGGCAAACTCTACAGGACTCCGGGAAACCTGCTTGTCCCTAGTGATGGAAGACATAATATTGAAGCACTGCCCCCCAGCTTAGAAGGAACAGTGGCAACCTCTGAAGTCTGAAGCAAGTCTATAGGTGTGGTTAAGAAGGGCAGTTTTATAAACCATTTCTGCAGGTAAAATAATGCATTACCCATAGGAAAAGAGGTTTATAAAACTGCCCACTCTACTGTATATGTGGGTAAGAGAAGGTGTATAATGCTGTTTCGTACATACTTTGTTCATTTTCTAGGCAGGTGCCCCTGGGGGTGGAAAATGCATGAAATGGTACTAGATACAAAGTTTTATCCACACACACACAAATTCGATAAATGGTGTGCTATCCTGAGATGTGTCTGGAATGAAAATTGGCAAACAAGCTAATTGGTATTAATAGGCACCATTTTGGATTTCTGCATGCATCTTGCTAAATGCTATTTTCTAAACATCTGTGAGCAACTCTAAAGGCAAAACAAAAGGAGAAAGAAGCAATCTGCCTCAAAATCCTATATAATTAAACCCTAGCCGCGCATGCGCACTCTTACCTGCGTGCTTCCGTGATCTCTGATCTGTGATCAGTAGGTCTGTGGCCGCAGGAATGCGCATGCGCGAGTCCCCAGCCTTAAAGCACCTAACTACACTCGCCGGCAGGACTGGCCGCCAGCGCTGGACTTCCTGCTCTCTAGAAGATCGCGGTGTCGGCTCCTCTCACGAGCCGCACCAGCGTCGGAGAAGGCTTCCGAAGCTGGCGGGGATCAAGAGGAGCCGCGGAGACACCTTTAAACTTAAAAAAAGTAAGTTCTTCTCTGTCTGACCCTCCCATCTCTTCCTGACGTCTGACCGGCTCACGTAGTCCCTCGCCGCCCCTCCTTCCCTTCCCGCGGTCTCGACTCCAAACCTACCGACTCCAGCAGCGTCTGCAGCACTCTACACACGCTGCTTCGGGGCCTTCTACTGCCCTGATTTGCTCTGCTGCGTCTCTGATGATGTCATCAGGGACGTGCCAGAGTAAATCAGGGCAGTAGAAGGCCCCGAAGCAGCGTGTGTAGAGTGCTGCAAATGCTGCTGGAGTCGGCAGGTTTGTCAGGACCGCCTGAAGGGAAGGGAGGGGGCGGCAAGGGACTAAGGGTGCCAGCCAGACTATGGGAAGGGAAAAGGGGGGGGGGGGTAGGGGAAACGCTGCTGCTGCAAAGGGAAGTGGTGTGGGGGGAGGGAAATGGAGGGGGAGGGAATGCTGCTGTGGCTGCTGCATAGGAAAGTGGGGGGAGAGAAATGCTGCTGCATAGGAGGCAGGGAGAGAGACAGATAGAAAGAAAAACAGACAGCGGGCAGAAGGGAGACAGAAAGAAAAGAAGAAAGACACAGGGGCAGGGAGAGACACAGAAAGACAGACAGACAAAGGGGGCCAGGAGAAAGACAGACAGAAAAAAAGACAGCGGGAGGGAGAGAGAGAGACAGAAATAAAGAAAGACAGACAGACATATTCTAGCACCTGTTAATATAACGGGCTATAATACTAGTATAGCAATACAATCAAACACGAAGAGGCAAATGAGATGTCATAAAACAACCCGACAGTTACATTATTAACACAAATAATAAAATGCCACAAAAGTCTATCTGACGAGTCTTTCTGTGAAAGTCACAAGTCTATAAATGAGGACCAATCTTTGTAAAACAGATCTTCTGAATAGTCCCAACTAGGATCCCAGTTTCGGCATCCGAAGATGCCTTCTTCAGGGGTTTATGAGAACACTGTAATAAGCAATATGGTTTGATTAAACTCATGAAAAACAGCGACTCAGCTGGTATGGGATGGCGTCTTGCACAGTAAACATAGCGCGATTGTGATTTTCATAGAAAGACTCGTCAGATATGATGGATACCAAACCATAGACTTTTATGGCATTTTATTATTTGTATTAATAAAGTAATTGGTGGGTTGTTTTAGGACATCTCGTTTGCCTTTTGTTTGGTTGTATTGTAACTCAAAAGGGGCGTGGCCATGGGAGGGTCAGGGGCGTTCGCTAAAGATGCACACGGTATGACTGAATACTGAGTAGCTGCGACTAAATTATGTAGTAGTAAGGGGGAGGTGCGAGGGGGCGGTCCGCTCCGGGGGTGGTCTTCCTCGGGGTGCCGGCACCCTGCCTCCTTTCCGTCCCCCTTCCCACTCCTCCCCCTGCCGCACTCCTGTGCGCCCTTTCCCCGTACCTTTTTAACTTAGGAGAACCGGAGAACTAAGAAAAAGAGTAATGAAATGACAGAATGTTTTCGTATAATTTCCTGATTTTGCACGAGCGCTTTTGTAAAAACGAGAAACAGTGAACTGCTGATCCTCATTGCACATCGTCACCGTGGAACATCTTTGCTAAAGATAGTAGCAATTTAAAGTTAGACATTTTCTGAAGTTTATTAGATATATAAGTGGGAACGTACATGAGCGATGATGGTTCCCAGCAGTCACACACACGGTTATAGCGTTCTGCCAATGGCCTGGGTGGAGGAGCACTGAGCATATTGTAAAGAGTCTTTCACTCAAAAAATGTAGATATAGAGCATTAAGAAAGCATATAAAAAATATCAAAAAAATAGTAAAAAGCAATATGAAGCATAACAACATTATATATCGATGGACATAGTGTGAATGCTGTACAGCATAAACATAGATCCCAAGCAAAATAAGGTCTACAAACAAAGTGACATCATCCTGTCACAGACTTGCTCGAGCAGCTCCTGGAGAGTTTTCTTATCGTTTTACCACTGGTGTTGTTAAACCTTATCACAGATTCCTGATGCAGGCCTTAATGGCCAAAACATGTGTCGAGTCGAGCGAGCCAAGAATCTAGCATGTTTCAATAAATCTCTCCAACTGAACGCCAAAAGACTGCCAAGTGTCTTTGTCTCCCTCCACCATGTTTGCTTACCATTCTTTGAGCGCCATCTACTGAATATTTCAAAAGTCTGCATGCATTTTTGCATGGAAAAAATATTCACACAAGATAGCCAGATACAAATGTCTCTTTTTTGAGACAACTTTTAAATGAAAGTATGCATAAGGTGAGGATAAAGGGGTAAATTCTATAAACTGTGCTCGATGTGGAGCACCCTTTACGGAATGCTAGTTTAGTGTCATATTCTCAGTAGGGCTTGCCATGCCCCAAACACAGTCTTGATCCTAGGTTCAGGAAACCGTTTTAGGCAGCATTCGGTCACATCTCTTAGCAGGCACTAGACTAAAAGCAGAGTTTTTCATGTAGCAGAGTCTTAACTCCATCAAACTCTATCAGCAAACAGATCTGCCCTTCCATTCAGCTTCCCCAGCTCCTTTGACCCCCCTCTAGCACCTCTCTGCCCGACTCTGGCTCCGCCTTTTAAGTTCTTCAGAGTCACTTCCTGGTTTCCTACTTCTCTCCCCTTCCCTGAGGGAAACTCTTTCTCAGTGCTGCTTTGGTTGTGAGACAGCTTAGCCAGGAGGGGAAGTGCCGGGTTTTCTTTAGGTTTATTCTGAGTCTGAGAAGCAGTGTCAAGCAGGGGAAGTGGCCGGGTTTCATACCCTTTTTCACGCTCTGGATCTAGTGAGTTAAAGTGGTGCACTCTTAGGTCCGGGAAGAACAAGGTGCTGGTCATTTAAAGAGCTCAGGACCCAGTTTAGTAAATAAGGAATTGTAAGAGAAAAAAATTATTCTGGTAAACCCATCTGAAATGTCTTAAAAATATGAAGTGAAACCTTATAAATGATCCTCTGTTGGAACAGAAAACCAATGGAGTTTTTTGAATAAAAGGGAAATATGATGATAATGGTCAACACAACAGTTAACACCAATTCTTGACTGTTAACAGCTCATTAACTAATTAGCTTCATACTGATCTGAGATCCACGCCCAAACTGAGACGTCCAAATTTTGGTGACCTATAGAGAATGCAGGGGAAAATGAACCAAATTAAAACTTTTTGCTGTCATACCTTACCGAGATAGTTTTCCGGCTACTAGCACTGAAAAACATGGCTCTATTGCAATAGTCTCTGTTCCACAATTACAGAAACTGCAGACTTTTCAAAATACAGCTGCCAAATTGATATTCCATTTGAAGAAATTCGACAGGGCTACCCCATTTCTTATTCAGTCGCATTGGTTGTGCTCGTATACTCTGTAAATTGGCTTCTTTGGTTTTTAAAATCTTTAATGGATTCTCTCCAGAATACTTTATTTATTTCAATTTCTATCCCGTTGTCTCCAAAGAGCTCAGAACGGGTTACAGGTTAAACATACATAGTATATAGTTAGCAGGTTACAATTTACACTAGATTTGCCATAATTTCAGTACAAGTTTCTGATACAAGTTTTTTCCTAGCTAGACATATATTAAAGATCTAATACTAACCTACATAATATACAGTTTACCGGTTATAATTTACCCTGGTTATTCTTAAAGTGCAATTTTTCCAGTACAAGATGTATCCTAATTGACAAACAAACAGTTTATAGGTTGGATTTGCCATAGTTATAATACAGGATTTTACCTTATAAGCTTTCCTTACATGATACATACTGGGTTCTGGTACCAAGGTACATTGCTTTCCTAAAGTTGAGGAGTCCTTCAAGGGATCTGATCTGCGGGGACAGTTGATTCCAGTGACTTGATATGTAGTGGGAGTAGGAATGTAGTTTGGTAGTTTGCAGTTGGAAGGCATGACCAATTTTGAGGCGTATTTCAGCCTGGGAGCAGAGAGACTAGTTCGGTACATACAGAGGAAGTTTAGCCATCACATAGTCTTGAGACTACAATGGGAACTTCCAGCAGCCATTCTGATGCATGGGGCAGGAGCATAGGAAAATCCACCGCTACACCACCAAGTAAGGTTCCAGGGATGCAGGCGGGAGGCGGGGGTGGGTCAGAGCTGGCCGAGAAGTTATTCATGATTTTTTACACTTCGCGGTCCGGCTCTGCACCTAACCCCCGCGAATACCGAGGGAGAAGTGTACACTAGAATAGATGACATGTACATCGTGAACGCAAGAGTTTGTCAATGTTATGAGCGCAAGGATACAACCACCTAGACAAGCATCATTCTTTGACTTGATTGGTCCTTGAAAACTAACGGCAAGTAAATTTAGTTTTATTGTTTATGCTGTAGTTATCCTAAAGTGAGCAACCATTTGGCTTTGTTACCATTTGGATCTTCTTATCTGTGTTTTCAGCTGACAGAAATTAAATTTAAAAAAAAAGAGAGAGAACTGCAAATGGTGGATGATGAAATGCATGTTTGCTTGTCAACTATCGAGCTGCTTTTTGAGTTAATTTGCACTCAAAAACAAGCATATCCATCGCATTGATTAGCAATTCTATTCTATCTATTTTAGCTTCACCATTGTTACAATTACCCAAACATAGCTTAAAAAACTTTAAATAAATAACTCTCAAATTTTTTTTGATTTCACAATTTTATAATTTCAATTATACTGTGCCGTGAGCAACATTTGCTCCATTTAGTGTGCCTGAGCTAAAATGTTTGAGAGACACTGACCTAGAGACTTGAAAACTGGGTCTTCTTATTTTCTGTTTTGAAAAAATTTGAAGGCATATTTGTTTCAAAAGATTATTTTTTTAACGTTATATTTTATGTTATATTCCATTCTGTTTGTAGTACATTCTCTAAGGATTGTTATCTGCTCTGATCCTAACCGGGAGTTGGTGGAACCCAAATATCAGGAGACCATCTCCACCTTGACTCCATCCTCTGCCCTGGCACTACCTCATCAGTCAGAGGTGGTCAGAGTTGATTACTACCATCTTTTTGCACTATTTACTTGCACCTATTGACTTGCAAATAATTTGAGGAATGAAAACAGGAACATTAAAATCACATTCAGAATTCATCTTTGATAATAAACTAGACATCTCTGAGAGTGATGATCGTAGCATGGGATGAAAAGGCCGCTGTATCTGTCAGCATCATGGCTCGCTCTAAAGAGCGTAATGCACAAGTAAGCTGCCAACTTCTTAAGAAAAGACTAGCTTGAGAACGATTTCACGCCAAATAAAGCATAACTTGTATGTGGCCTGAAAGATCTATTTATGTATGTATGGCTCTCTGGACTTGTTTGCCTTTTTACCTTCATTGTGAGAAATCATTTGTAACCTTCAAGGCCCAATTAAAGGCATACTACTTCTCTTTGGCTTTTGCTCTTAACTTACTTCCTCCTGATGGCTACTTTGCTTCTGTGTGGACAGATTTAAATTCTTTGTTTCCTCCCTTACCGCATTGTTCATCCCTTTCCCCAATCTTTTTATTTTTATTGTAATTCCTGATTCCCTTTTTCCTCATGTTCTCAATTATTTTCCTTTACGTTTTGTCTTCTTTCTGTTCTTACCCTATTTAATTTGGTTTTTGTTTTTTTAATTTCTTAATCTTGTATTGTAAACTGCTTAGATTTGCCTTCTGGTGTTATATTTATAGTATATTAAATAAATTGAACTTATTGAACTTGAACTTAATTTGGATACAATCACATTATTGTTAAATGATATTTGCATTCAGTTCAACTTTTCTTCAAAGAAACGATCAGACTAGAGAATTATCCAGTGGGCCATTGCGATAATGGCAGGTGTAAGGAGTGTCCAGGGCGCACATATGCCTGAAATGAAAAACAAAAAGGGTAAATCCAGAACATCCCACAGTGAGCAGAAGAATCAACACCTTCTGTTTTTCTAACATTTAGAACCTACACAGTTTTTTATCTTCACAATCGCACTTGAATCCCAAATCCTTGAGCTCTTTACGATTGGAAAGGTTTTCAGACTTTCAATCAAAAAATGATCTTCAAAGACCAAAAAGTGATTGCCCCCTCCAGAAGACCAGAGCAAAACAATCTTGTCATAGCTGTCCTGGCTGGTGTATTGCTTCTGGAGAAAACTGGACACTTTCTGAATTGTGGTTCCTTTTATTAGACCTAATTATTTCTTTACACAGATTTTCCTCTTGTGTTGATTCAAAGATATTTCAACCCACAGAGAATCTAACAGTGAATGCCTATAGAATATGCTGGTTGTGGATTGTACTGCAGAATATATTGAATATCTGAATCTGCTTTATAGAGCCTTCTTTTTACATATCTACAAATGATGGGTCACCATATCTTGGAGATGTTTATGTTTATTCTGTTACAGAGCTATAGAGTGAATGCACTTGTAAGTCAGTAAGAGGAGTTTGAACTGTATTCAGGAACGGATGGGGAGCCAATGCAGTGAGTAGTGCAGCAGCATTTTGAACAGATTGAAGGGGTGAGAGATGGATGTGCGGGAGACCTGAAAGAGGTGCGTTGCAATAGTCTAAGCCCTGTATGTTTGTGCTGGTAAGAATTATATTTATAGCTTATTGGCACTACCAAGATAGATTGGGAAGAGAAATTAAGACACAATTCTAGTATGTGCTTCCTCTGAAATTAGCGCTGTTTCTTTAGAGTTGGCAAGCAAAGGTTTCTCTGGTATAAGACAAACATGGTACCCACTTTCCATGAAAAAATAGAGGGAGAATTCATCAAAACAAGCCAAAAACTTTCCAACCCAGTTTCCATAACTATTTTCTAAAACATCCCACATCTGACACCATCATCAATCACTAGTCCTAGTTTTATTCCTCTTATAAAATATTAGAAGAAACTCACCAAGGCTGCTGGAGGGCAAATCACCTAGGATGCAACAGCAAACACAGTTAATATCATATTAGAAAAGTTGCTTATCTATCTTCATAGAATTATATACTGTACAGGTTCATGTTTTTATCATATATAGTTTAAAATTTACATGCTATATATGTTTGTGGTACATTGTTCACAAGACAAAGGAATATGATTTTCTAATAAACAGAAAAAGCAAAATAATTGCAGAATAAATCAGATTTCATCATAAATATTTAATACGAAGTCACAATAAAAAGTGTGGAAGTGATATTCTTTTAGAACTCCTCGTTCTACAGTAGGAAATATTTGACAGCTCTTTTCTTGAGCCATGTGTGGCAATTTTGCACTTGTTTGTATTATCCTGTAATGGCTGAAGTACAGAATATACATTTTGACCCTGAATTTTTAAATGGTGCCTAACCGTCGGGTGCTGAGGAGCTCTAGTGCCAATCATCCACTAGATGCCATGTATAGAATCATGTATATAATAACATTTTCAATTTCAATTTCAATTGATGCTGAAATGTCCAATGGTGTGATGTAAGAACAGCATAGGCCAGGGATGCCCAAGTCTGGTCCTCGAGATCTACTGGCAGGCCAGGTTTTCAGGATATCCACAATGAATATGCATGAGAGAGATTTGCCTGCACTGCCTTCTTGGCATGTTCATTGTGGATATCCTGAAAACCTGGCCTGCCAGTGCATCTCGAGGACTGGACTTGGGCAGCCCTGGCATAGGCTAATAACTAATTCAAACTGAAGGAAAAAGCCTCAGACAAAGGCCCTCCCACCTCCACCGAAGGGCTCATAGAGAACTCATAGAGAACTCATAGAGAAAATAAGACAATAATCGATGATAGCCCAGTTATATGTTCAACAACCATGATTTGCTCTGGCTGCTGACTTTGGGCACTCGAGAAATAAAGTCTTCATCTATTAATGAGCAAATTTTACTTCTCAGTTCTATCGTTGGCCTAACATAGGAGTTTGAGTAAGGATACTAACATATAATTGGGACCGTTTACCTTAGAATATATGCCTACCTTAAAATGGTAGGCGCTTACCAGCTAATTATTTTTTTAATGGATCATTTCAATTAACAGTGTTGATTGAACCAAATTGAATAATTAAGGTAGGTGCCTAGATCAGCTAGGCATGCTGATTTAGAAATCCAACTTCAGGCTTCTTTTATAGAATCTGGGCCTTTATGTATGGCTAAAATCAATGCATTATAAAACACGCACTTGGTGGCAGTTCTAGAATTTGGCACCAAGATGTTGGCTGTTCTATAATGGCACTTAGCTCTTTCTCGGAGGTGCCTAGAGGCTATGCTCAGCCTCCGGGCCCTTAACTGGCGGCTCGGCCGCATGTTTACTGTCCGACTAGGCTTTCCAGAGATTTACAAAATTCGGGGATTTTGCAGCAGATAGTTCTGTTCCCCATGAGACAGTCTAACTGCCTTCACTTGGATCAAGACCTCTGCGCCCGACTGAGACATGGGACCGTCAATCCAGGGCTCGGGAACAGATTTTCAACTGCCTGCTGAACCAGATAGCTGTTCTCTGGTCTTAGTAGGCCTCTGGGGACTAAGCCCAAAGCTTCTGCCCCTCCCAATCGTGTACTCCAGACCACACGGTGCAAGGATGCTTTTCCACCAGGCAACTTTCACAAACTGTCCATGAAACAAGGGTTTTGAAGCCCGAGGACTCCATCCCTGGTGGTCCTAAGCAAATATGAGGTGCAAAAACAGGCACTGTTATGGAATCCTAGTACAAAGTTGCATTGACGAGCTGAAATTTAGGCATACACATTTGTGGTAGATCAATGGCTGGTATAGCTTTCTGTGTTTAAGTGCACCATGCAATATGCACAACTGATAGCATTCCTAGGGTTACCAGACATCCAGGAAAACCTGGAGTTGTCTTCTTTTCAGAGGACTGTCCGGGTGCCCAGAGGGATTTTCAAAAACACGGCAGTTTGCCGGGTTTTGGCAGTCCCTGACCTCAGGGCCGCATCTGGAGGGCATCTGCGCATGCATGGATGTTTTGATCAGTAAGTTGTCCAAGGGTCAGTTTATGCCAGTGGTCTCAAACTCATGGCCCTGGGGCCACATGTGGCCCACCAGGTACTGTTATGAGGCCCTCGGCATGTTTATGATAATGACAAAACTAAAATAAAACAGTTTCTTGATCATATCTCTCTTTAACTATAAATTACAATATTATTATTAAGACTTAGCCAAAAGGAAAGATTTATAAACTATAAAGAGTTTTACCTCATGCAAAATTGTCATTTCTTTCATAAGACATTAACTATTTTTTTCTGAGGCCCTTCAAGTACCTACAAATTCAAAATGTGGCCCTGCAAAGGGTTTGAGTTTGAGACCACTGGTTTATGCTGTCTTCTGAACATCTCTCTTTTTTGAAAATGACCCCCTTAGCCTCTAAATTCTTAAGCTTTCATGCATTTTTCTTGGAGTGTTCTGAAAAAAAAAAAAAAACAACCAACGTGTACAAATGATTGCAATTTTACCTTCATGTACTATGGGTCCTACTGCAATCAAATAGCTGTCTCCGAAATCAGTACCACGAGACCTCTTTCCAGAGCAAGTCTGCAAAACAGAGATATCGCATCACAGTTCACTTCTTACTTTCTATTCTCCGTTACTTTTTCGCTTTTTGTAAAGTTGGGGCATACTTACAGGTGCACAAATAGCTGCCTTTCTATCACAGAGATGAACTTCACAGTGCAGGTAAACCAAGTCGTAATCCCCAACAAACTTAAATAACTGGACAGAAAATCGGCCTTTAGCTGACGCACCATTCTCTGTCACTTTTATGGATGCATCCTGTTTGTTTGGACAGCTGTGAAAACAAGTCATATGCAGAAACTGAAAAAACTGAAAATGGAAGATGCCATTTTGGGCCATGTTTATACTGTCGGTTCAACAGGCCTTTGATTTGACCCAGCGGAGCTGTTCATCCCCCTGATTCAGGGATCTCCAAGTCCCTCCTTGAGGGCCGCAATCCAGTCGGGTTTTCAGGATTTTCCTAATGAATATGCATTGAAAGCAGTGCATGCACATAGATCTCATACATATTCATTGGGGAGATCCTGAAAACCCGACTGGATTGCAGCCCTCAAGGAGGGACTTTGAGATCCCTGCATTCTTTGAAACTGGGTAATCAACTTTACGTGTAATGTACAATTTATAGAGTAAGGTCAGTTGCACATGTAATTTAATTAAATAATTGACTGTTAATTGGTCTTAATGGATATTTTTTGGCACCAATTAGCAGTCACACATAACTGTTTTTAGCCGTTATTCCAGTGCATTGCAAACTGTGTGATACACTTGCAAGGAGGAGAGGCGCCGGTGTCGGCTGACTGCTTACAGGATGCTCCTCTCGTGGCAAGAGGCATGTCCTGTAGTCAGTCAGCCTGCGCCTCTCCTTTTCGTCGGCACCTCTGGTCCTTCGCCTCACCTCTCCTTCTGCAGCACCCCCCCCCCCCACCAGTGGTAAAGGGAGGCTCAGGGCCGCAGCTGGAGGGCATCTACACATGCATAGATGTTAACGTGATGATGTCACATATGCGCATGATGTCAGCACGCTGATGTTCATGCATTTCTGAATGCCGCAGCCGTGAGATTAGTGTGCCGCTGCTTGAAAAGTTTGCGACACAGTGCGCTATTCTATAAGTCGTACGCTCAAATTCCAGAGTGTGCCGCTTCAATATGTTTATTAAAACTTTAGATACCGCCTAACCCGGTGTCGCGCAAACTTTCTCGAGCTGCGGCACACTAAAGGTAGTGGCCGCAGCTTGAGGCACCCGGAAGTGCGCAGGCGTGATGTCTGATGGGCTTGAGACACCAGTAAGGGATGCCAGCAGGGAAGAGGGCCGGAGAGAAGGAGAGGCAGTGGCGCTGGCTGATTGCCTACAGGACGTGTCTCTCGCCGCGAGAGGCACGTCCTGTAAGCAGTCAGCTGGCGCTGGTGCCTCTCCTCTTCCCTAGTGTGTCGTGGCACACCTGAAATCTCAGGAGGCACACAGTTTGCGATGCACTGGCCTAACCCAAAAAAGGAACAAGGCGGTTTACAATAAAAAGAAAATATTAGACATAAAAACAAGGAACTCCAACATCATGAGACTCAGAGAAGACAGCATAAAACCAACTCCTAATAAATATCACTGTCCCTTCCCAAATCTTTATTAAAAGCTTGTTTAAAAAAATGAATGTCTTCCACAAAACTTTAAACTTAATAAAACTTGCTTCTCTCTTAACTTCTCAAGGTAGATTATTCCAGAACATCAGAGAGACATGTGCAAGTCAGGAGAGCATCATCAAGTAGTTAGGAGTACAGGTTATAGAATACGATCATTTACACCATGGGTGTCCAACCTTTTGGCTTTCCTGGGCCGCATTGGCCAAAAAAAATGTTTCTGAGGCCGCACAAACACGCAAACGCTGCAGCAAGACAGAGGAGGGAGCCGGCAAGACGGTAAACACCAGGGGGCAGCAGAGGAAAACACTGCATCGCCCTCGACCGAGGCCACACAAAATACTTCACTGGGCCACATGTGGCCCTCGGGCCGCAAGTTGGACACCCCTGATTTACACGCTTAACTGCCTAGAGTTAGGTATGACCACTTACACCAGTCTTTGAACCGGCGTAAGCGTTTAGACCTAACATTATGAAATGTAGGCCTGGAAAACCCTGGCCTGCATTTCCACTGCCTGTTTCCAGGAGGCATGATTCTCTAACCGGCGCCGTTGCGTGATTGATATTGCAATTGGCGGCCACTTTAAGGCAGCCTCCTACATCGGCGCTGGTTAGGGAATCCAGCAGTTAGCGCCAAGAAGTGTTGAATGACGATTATCGGCTCCAGTTTAGACTATAACTCAAATAAGTTAGATGTCAACATCAGCTAGGCTAAGGCTACCAGATGTCCAGACTTCCCCGGGCATGTCCTCCTTTTGAGGACATGTCCAGGGGTCTGGACAGCTTTTCAAAACCCAGCACTTTGTCCGGGTTTCAAAAAGCTTCCTCTCAATCGCATCGGGCAGGAGGCAATCCGCATATGCGCGGATTGCCTCCTGCCTAACCAAAGCAGGCAACAGGGGGTGGAGCTAAGGTGGGACTGGGGCAGAGATGAACGGGACTGGGGCGGGTCTAGGATTTCTGGATTTTACAATCGTAAAATCCGGCAACCCTAAGCTAGGCACTAGAGAATGACACGGTGACAAAATTCATCACCGTTCCCGTCCCCGCGGATAACCGCGGGAAATAATCCCATGTCATTTTCTAGTGTCTATTTCAACCTCAGTCCTTCTACACCAGCATTCTTCAAAGCAAAGCTTGTGGGTCAGTGGTTTTGGCCATTCATACTCTGATTCTTATGTGAGCCAAGGATAATGAAGCCATTGTGACATCACTGATGTGATTGGCTCATAGGCACTGGTGGAATGAGGCATTATGACATCACAATATCTGCTCTGGATACCAGAGACTGTCATTCTGTAGTGTCTGTTTCAACCTCGGTCCTTCTACACCAGCATTCTTCAAAGCAAAGCTTGAGGGTCAGTGGCTGTGCTTATGTGAGCCAAGGATAATGAAGCCATTGTGACATCACTGATGTGATTGGCTCTTAGGCACTGGTGGAATGAAGCATTATGACATCACAATATCTGCTCTGGATACCAGACGGGAACGGTGATGAATTTTGTCACCGTGTCGTTCTCTACTAGGCACCCCGAAGTAGGCACACTTTTTAGAATTTGGGGGTCAGTGCGCAACAACCCGGTGCATAAATTTTGATATAATTTCTTGAATTTATCCCTATTATGTTTTTTTTGTTGTTATATAATATCATCTGATGGTGTTGATATCTGAAAGAACTTGACCACATTTTCAAGTCTGCTGGAAGTTGGTTACTTTTTTTTCCCCCATCAGACTTCACTTTGATGTGCACTTTCTCTTTTATCTACAGCACAAGAAAGGTAAGTATTTTCATGTAACACAATTATGCCATACCTGTCTTTAATAATAGAATACTTCACAGGATCAGTAGCATTTCTTGTCGGGGTTGCATAGCAGTTCTTCAGTATTATGACAAACTGGGAGGTGTCTCCCTCATGCAGCAGTACTCCGACATACAGGACGGACTTTGTCGACAGCACCACTTCAGATCCCTCATATGGGGAAATATAAGCCTGATCTTTATAAAGAGCCATTCTGACTCTAAATTGTCCAGTGCCTCCAACAGAAATATTAACCGAACTGTATTAAAAGAAAACATTTGTTTAATATTCATAAGGTCTCTTGAATTCATTAGTGTTGTCTGAAAAGCATCTCGGTGGTAAGTTATAATAGCACAGTTTTGTCAGATGGCTTCAGAACCATGCATAAGAGACATTATATTGATTTTATTTGTTTGCTTGTTGGCTTACATGTGTTCATATTCCATCAATTTAATGCCTTTAGAGGAATAAAACAAACGTACATACTTAAAGTCCCATTTTGGATAGAACGCAGAAATCGGAATTGAGATATCTAGATCAGAAGTCTAGAGAATGACATGGGGACAGAATTTGTCCCCCCATCCCTGTCCCTGCGGTTAACCATGGGTACCCAACCCTGTCATTCTTTAATAAAGAGAAAGAAGTTAGCTTGTTTCTATGGTGGTTGCCTAAACTTTGAAGACAGGTGTCTGAGGCAGCACTGAAGAGGCCCAGCTTGGCACACTGTGGTAGGTCACTACCATGACTCCAACTGCTTAAGAATGGATGGTAGTAGCCCAAACTAATCAACTTGCTCAGGTTCCCTAATATCTAATCCTTAGATTTGTATACCGCGTCATCTTCTAATTAAGACGCTCGACTCGGTTTACACAAAAGATTGAAGACAAAGGGCTCCTTTTGCAAAGGTGCGCTAGCGTTTTTAACGCACACACTGGATTAGCGCATGCTATAGCGTGCGCTAGCTGAAAATCTACCGCCTGCTCAAAAGGAGACGGTAGCGGCTAGCGCACGCGGCAATTTAGCACGCGCTATTCCGCGCGTTAAGGCCCTAGCGCGGCTTTGTAAAAGGAGCCCAAAGTAGCTAAAACCCAAGACGTCTTACTTGAGACCAACCAAGTCCACTTTGAGAATAGTTATATAAGAATGTCATAAGTTGAGTTTAACGAGCTTCAGAATGTAGAAAAAGTTGTGTTTTTAATGATTTTCTAAAAATCTGAAGAGATGAAAATATTCTATCTACTCTGCTTCTTCCTTTTTACTAAAAATCACAAGGCTTATTTAGTCTATTCATTTTCTGTTACTGTTAAATGCCCACCCAGACACTGACATGACTCTCATTTGCCAGGCTAAGAGAATTTTTAGGATAGAGATGAGAATTATTGAATAGCGATTCTTGGAAAGGAAGCAGGAACCTTCCAGTTCCAGA
This sequence comes from Geotrypetes seraphini, assembly GCF_902459505.1. Lineage (NCBI taxonomy): Eukaryota > Metazoa > Chordata > Amphibia > Gymnophiona > Dermophiidae > Geotrypetes > Geotrypetes seraphini. The sequence goes on along the minus strand of NC_047094.1, from coordinate 27,673,563 downwards.
ATACAAATGTCCTGCGGTCAGTACCTACTTCATCACTGGCCTCAGGGCAGTCTCAAGACTGAGTTCCATATCCAGTGGATATGTGCAGGAAAAGCTGACGTCGACTTCTTTGTTTCGGATAATAATGGCATCCGGTTTTTGAGACAAATGAGCAGTATTGGTATATGTGACATGTGTTTTATTTTTCTGTGAAAAAGAAAATAAAGCATTTTAATCTAGTCTTATACTTAGTAAATCTGGATTTTTTTATATAGCTGCTGTCAGTTAAAATCTAACCTGGGGGGTGGGGGAAGAATCTATTTCCACTGATGCAGTTGGATCAAACCATCTTCTGTGTGATCCCTATAGGGGCTGTTGTATTTACAAAAACTAGAGCTTATTTTTTCCGGCTATTTTCATTTGCAAAGGCTCCGAATTCTCAGCAGTGTTATTTCTTCCTATGGCCAGCAGCACTGGCATGCATTGTTCCCTTTAAACCAATGGTCTCAAACTCAAACCCTTTGGGGGGCCACATTTTGGACTTGTAGGTACTTGGAGGGCCGCAGAAAAAAATAGTTAATGTCTTATTAAAGAAATGACAATTTTGCATGAGGTTAAACTCTTTATAGTTTATAAAACTTTCCTTTAACAGTTTTACCTTATGCAAAATTGTCATTTCTTTAATAAGACATTAACTATTTTTTCTGCGGCCCTCCAAGTACTCTATTTTTTCTGCAGCACTCACATTTAAAGTTTAATATCTTTTCTTTCTCAAAACTAGCACATTTCTATTACTAAATTGAAAATAAAATCATTTTCCTACCTTTGTTTGGTAATTTCATCAGTCTCAGGTTGCACTTTATTCTTCTGACTGTGCATCCAATATTTCTTCTCTTCTTTCAGCTTCCTGTATGCTTCCTCTCCTCCAGACCTCATTCCCTCCCCAACTTTTTCTTTATTTTTCTATGTCTGTCTTTCTCTGATTTCTTGTCACATTTTTTGCTTTGTTTCTGGCTCCTTGTCCCCCCCCCCTTCTTTCTTTTTTCCTTCTGGCTCCCTATCCCCCCCCCCTTTCTTTCTTTTTTCCTTCTGGCTCCCTGCCCCCCCCTTCTTTCTTTCTTCCTTCCTGCCCTCCCCCATGCCACCGCCACCGGGGAATAGGCTGCTGCCGCCATCGGGAACAGGCCGAGATCTCCACGGGGCCGACCAACTCTCACCGCCCGACGTCAATTCTAACGTCGGAAAGGACATTCTGGGCAGCCAGGCAGCGATTGGCTAGCCAGAATGTCCTCTCGACGTCAGAATTGAGGTCGGGCGGTGAGAGAAGCAGGGAGATCAAAGAGCATGGTGCCGGCTTGTTCCCCGATGGCAGCGGTGAGAAGGGAAGGGAAGCAGTTGGGCACCCCTGCTCTAGACGAGCCGCACTCTAGGAAGAACAGTGGAGGGTGACCAGCTGTGCGGACCGCCCCCCCCTTGGTACGCCACTGGAGCAGCAGCGTGTCTGACCGGCTCATTCTATTCAAAGCCGCGGGTGGCGGCTCCTTGCAAGATCCGCGCCTGCGTCTGAAGCCTCTCTGATGTTGTGATGTCAGAGAGGCTTCCGATGCAGGAGCGAATAGCGCAAGGAGCCGCCATCCCCCGGCTTTGAACGGAACGAACCGGCCAGACCCGCTGCTGCTCCAAAAGGAAGGGAATGATGCAGTCCAGACTGCGGGCCGCCAATAAAACTTGGAAAGCCACATGTGGCCCACAGGCCGCATGTTTGAGACCGCAGCTCTAAACTAAGTTCTCCAGTCTTCACCTTCAGTCCTGCCAGTAGAGGGTGCTGTTTTGCTATCACTTTTCAATTGTGAGGGACAGGCAAGCTCTGTCAGACTCCAGGGAACCTGCCTGTCCTTAGCAAAAACATAATATTGAAGCATTGCCCCCTACTGGTAGCAATGCAGTTGATAGACACCCGCTCAGTTAGAGGGAATAGTGACTGGCAGCACAGAGCTTTCCATAGTTGATTATGTGCAAGGGAATCAGGCATACAATTAATTTTCAGCAGCATAAAATATATCAGATATAAATATAATCATTCTGTAATAATTAGAGTGATAGTTTCCAGTAGGATTCTTTGCTGACTTTCCCCCCTCAAATATTTGAAAATCCTTTCATTTTGATCTCAGAACATGAACTAAGAAAGCATTCCTGATGGGCTCCATTTGCTAAGGCAATAAAGTGTGTTTGCCAATTAACATGCATTAATTGGCAAATAGCCTGAGCTCTTTGCTCGTAACACAGCCTCACACAGGATTTTGTACTATAACTTATATTGCATAATAATGAGTTGCTAAGTTTCGAAATGCATGCAAAGCAGCTCATTATTAAGCTAAATAGATAACACAGTTTGCATTAAAACTTGCAAGATGCATTATGGTTGAAAAATGAACAACTTTCTTCCCTCGGAGCATCAGAGAGAAACTTAGAGAATCCATTGATTTGAAAATAATACTTCCCGACACCGCAGTCTATTTTTAAATAAGCTCTTATTGCCACAAACCTGCTATAGTACGCCTCATGGAATCTTGGTTACTAAATACTGATGTACTATTGATGAACAAGATTTGCCCTCCTCAGTATCAGTCTTTTGCTAGTTTTAGATGGATTGTTAATTTCAGCAAAAGGAAGTCTAGGACATTCTATGAAATAATTTTATATTTCTGACAGCATTGAAGCTTTGAATATTGCATTAATTTATAGCAGTTCAATTCTTGAATATTGCATTCATTTATATCAGATCAGTCTTTTATCTAATCCTGCTCCTATTTTTTAGGATTTGATATCAAATGGACTATTTTATTGTCAGACTATTATTTTAGGTGATTTTAATGTTCAAGTTGATCGTCAGGACTTAGATGTGAGAATAGCTTCATTTTTAGATATTCTTTACTCCTTAGATTGGAAACAAATAAGATAAGCCAACTCATAAGGTGAGTCATACATTAGACCTGGTCTTTTTGAATGAAGAATTTTTTTCAGCCAGAGAACAGGACTTTGAGGGGAGAATTCATTCCTTGGTCGGATCACTCTCTTATTTTTTTTGTAATTTACCATGTAGTGAAATCAGAGGTAGAGAAGAGATGGGGAAGAGGCCCTATAGATTTATTTACAGACAGATTCTAACAAGATGGCGGACAGTTAAGTCATCTACTGTTCCGTCTCCTTCCGACTACTTTTTATTTTTTTCTTTTCTTTTGTCTTTTATAATTTTTATTGTTGATTTCTAATTTTTGCTTTTGTCTTTGATCTTAGTTTCTTTTTCTGAGTTTCTTTTCCTTTGTTATATATTTATTTTTCAAATTACTTACTGTTTTTATGATTTGACCGTTGGATCCAGCTCGGCAGTTGAGGGGCCCTGCACTTGTACGTCGATGAACTTTGTGGTGGCGGCCCACTGTTGGCGAGTAATATTTTGGAAACTATTGCATTTAAATGTCTCTATCATATTCCTTCTCTCCCTCCTTTCTTCAAGAGTATACATCTTGAGATCTATAAGTCTGTCCCCATACGCTGTATGACAAAGACCACTAACCAGTTTTGTAGTGGTCCCTCTGTATTAACTCCATCCTATTTATATCTTGCAAGAATGGTATCTCAGAAAGGGGGGGGGGGAGTTGGCATATTTCCTCTATCTTACACGGGTTACATTGGATTCTATTAAAGTGGAGATCACAGTCTAAGGTCTTGATTCTTATTTTCAGGGCCTTTCACCATTCATTGCCTCAAGGAAGATCTATTGTCCGTCAAGGTCCTAGGAGACGTTACGCTCCTCGAAGATGTTGTTTTTGGACATCCCCTCTTATAAAATCATTTGCTTAGAGAATCTGAGGCAACAAATGTTCTCTGTGGAAGGATTTACATTGTGGAACTCCCTTCTGGATGAATTACGTTATATGAGATCTTATGTGCCATTTCACAAATTATTGAAAGCATACTTATTTAATCAAGCATTTATGGTAACGAAAAAAATCTGTAGTTTACCCGTTGTAATTGATGGATTTATGGGCTACTAAGGGGTTTACTGTGTTTTTCTCTCATTTTCTGCGATTTCAATTTTATATGTCATTTTTGTTAAGCTGCCTTGGACTGTGGATAGTGTGGGGTATAAGTTGTGTAAATGAAGAAATAAATCCCTTGTACTCTCCATCCGGCAATTCCCTGACACCTAGTAGGATACCTCGGCACTCCTGCCCCAGAGGCCCCCTTTAAGAATCATGGCTTATTACTGCTACAGTATTGATACCACACGCTTACTCCATTTTCAACTATAATTTGAAACAGTCATATAGCAAAGTAAAATGCAAACTTACTGGTGACCTACAGATGATCGGTCAGTCTTCAGGAACCATCAGAGTACCAGCCAGGTAGTATAACCTTTGCTGGGGTAATCGTCATTGATTCCACATCATTTTTATAGACTTTTAAAAGTTTCTGTACTATTTTTCCAAGCAGCTAAATAAATATTTATTGAGCAGTTTTTCTCTTAATGTTAAATCTCTGGTGAACATTTAGGGCTCCTTTTTACTAAGCTGCGTTAGGGCTTTAATGTGCGGAATAGTGCGTGCTACATGGCCGCGCACGCTAGACCATAACACCAGCATTGAGCCGGCATTAGTTTTTCCGCATAGCGCGTGGTAATTTCCTGCGTGCACTAAAAACGCTAGCGCACCTTAGTACAAGGAGCCCTTACCGACAAAAGTCCAAAACTCAGTGCAGGCTTGTGGGACTGACCACATCTGCGCAGCTGAATACCCTTACGGCAAAGCTTTAGAGCACTACTTACAAATGACTCTGTACCACATTGTCCTCCCTGAATAGAAGTCACCAGAGAGACCAGATTGGTATAATTTCTTTCCTCAAAGCCAACGCAGGCGCTGTTTCTGAGATGGATGCTCTTGGGATCCAGTGCCAGGTTTTCTAGCTCACAAGCATGGAATGACACTTTCATCTTATCAGTGTCACACTCCAGGGCTGGGCGCAGATTTTCCACTTCTAAAGTTAACATCAGAAAAGAGTTTTAGTCTCCATCTTATAATGAATCTGGTCCTTTTACTATTCCAGTTCTTTCTACCCCTCACAGACCCACTAGATCTTGCACCAAAAAAGAACGAGTCTTAAAGAATCTGACCTATTCTTATTTTATTTCTAAAGCACCTATATGCTATTCAACTCTTAAAGGATCCTATTTGAACATAAGATCAATGAGAAACAAATCATTACTTATTAATGACTGGCTGAGAGGAAATAATTTAGATTTTGTCATATTTACAGAGACTTGGCTGCTATCAGATGATGATATTATCATACAAGAATGTCATAGCACTTCCTGTGGATAGAAATTTGATATTTCTTTCAACATACGCCTTGCAGGTGTCACCTGGTTTTCAAATAATAGAAAAATCTAAATGCACTAAATATAGTTAGCACTGAAGACAGTTCTATAATTAAAATCATACGTGGAAAAAAATAATAACTATAGCAGTTGTTTAAATGACCACAGCAAACATTTGTGACCTGCTGAATGTAAAGTTGGTGTTAGGTGCCATCGACTCATGCTCGAGTTCTAGTGTCTTGATGAATTAGAGATCTAAAAAGAAATCGGTTTTGTACTAGTCCAGTAGGGTCCTCCAGCATCATCCACATGGTTGTTTTCAACGTGTCCTGCCATCTGTCCTCCTTGAGACTGACCAGAACCTCACCAACCTCCACGAAAACATTACAGCTTGCATAATGAGACTCCGTGCCTGGTCCCTCTCGGTACAGATGAAACTAAACGAATCTAAAACAAAACTACTCTGGCTCGGCCCAAAATTCGAACACCTGCCCACACTTTTCACACTACCCACAGGCGATACACTATAGCTCGAGTTCTCATGCAAGGTCCTTGGTATCACTATCGATTCCTCTCTCTCCCTCAATGACCACCTCAACTCCTTGGCAAAATCATGCTTTTTCAGCCTTCACATGCTGAGGAAAGCTAGATCCTACTTCAGCCAACAACACTTTGCCATCCTTGTCCAATCCATCATCCTCTCCAAACTAGATTACTGCAACGCCATCTACTTAAATCTATCAAAAAAAAGTATTCTAAGACTCCAGCTAATCCAGAATACTGCAGCCAAACTGATCTTCTCAAAACGCAAGTCTGACCATGCCTCCCCACTCCTTGCCAAACTTCATTGGCTCCCAATAATCTCCAGAATCCATTTAAAATGTTCCTGCCTGGCTTTCAAGATCATTCACGGAATCCTGCCTCCTCTTATCCCACTGTCTTTCAACTCCTCCAGTCCCGACTCCTCCAGAACTGCCCAAAGGCTTAAACTAGCCTTCCCCTCTCCACGCGGCATCCACTATTCAGGCAAACTGGGAAAATCCCTTCTCTTCAAAATCACAGGTCTTTGGAACGACCTCATCACCCCGCTGCGGAACCTGAGCTCCCTTCAGTTATTCCGCAAACAACCGAAAACCTGGCTTTTCAGCAAATTGTAGCTCTATCCTTCCCCCCTTTCTCTCCCCCCTTCTACACATAAGTTCATGTAATCCTTTTTCTTCTTCTCTACCCACTATTTTAAGTTCTTGTAAACAGTGTCGAGCTCCATTCTCATGGAGATGATGCGGTATATAAACTTAAGGTTTAGATTAGATTAGATTAGATCTGATTACTGTTGCACGTAAGGGGCCAAAATCTAAAATATAGGTTAAGTCGCGGGCCGAATTTTTGTATTAAGATACTTAGGGGTCCTTTAATTAAGATACACTAACTGATTTAGCGCACTTTAATAAAAGGATCCCTTAGTCTTAGTAGAAGTATAGGGTCTCCAACTCCACGACGGCTCTGTGATGTAAACAAAATAAATAAAAAAAGACTTTTCTTCTCTCTTTTAGGTCCTAGTTCACCATCTGCTGTCTAACACCAGCTCTGGCAGGATGCACATTTCAAATCTGACATATTGTAATTACAAAACAGAAAATAAAATTATTTTTTCTACCTTTTGTTGTCTGGTCATTATTCAAATCATATTGTGGTCCCAGGCTTTGTTTGTCTTCTGATAACTCGCTTGCCAGGGTCTTCTTCCCTTCCCTTCCGTTTCTCTTTCCTCCCCTGGAGGTCTGGCATCTTTCCTTTTGACCTGAGATTTGGCCCTCTGTTCCTTCCCTCCCGGCTTCCCAGTCTCATATTAAAGCAGCCTGCAGAGGATCGCTGGTCAGCTGTAGCAATCCTAGCAGGCTGCCTTCGGCCTCCGCAGCACATTCCCTGTGCTGCGGTCCCGCCCCCTCCTCTGATGTACAGGACTACAGCAGAGGGAACGTGCTGCTGAGGCTACGGCAGCCTGCTAGGATCGCTACAGCTGACCAGCGATCCTCTGCAGGCTGCTTTAATGTGAGACCGGGAAGCCGCGTGAACCTACAGCTGATGCGGCGCTTATACCTGATTGGATAAGGAAAATGTCTGCCGGCGGGCCAGCTTAAGTGCAAATTTGTAATTGTCTGGCGGGCCAAATTTTAATACACGGCCAGAGTTTGACATTTCTGAGTAAAGTGAAAGCTTTCTTTTGCATTTTTGTGCACAGTGGTAGGCGTTTGCGTAGCATGAGATGAGCATTTAATATTGGTGGAGTTTTTTATGCCGATGAAAAAATCGCTAACAATGCTACCAGCCAGGGGTGGGCTGGCCCCAGGAGATATGCATTAACAATTGAAAACGGAGAAAAAGCCTGAAATATTCACATAAATTGACAGCAGTCCAAACGGACTTCATAAGAACATAAGAATTGCCACTGCTGGGTTAGACCAGTGATCCATCATGCCCAGCAGGCCGCTCACGCTGCGGTCCTTAGGTCAAAGATCAGTGCCCTATTTGAGTCTAGCCTTACCTGCGTACGTTCTGGTTCAGCAGGAACTTATCTAACCTTTTCTTGAATCCCTGGAGGGTGCTCTCCCCTATGACAGCCTCTGGAAGAGCGTTCCAGATTTCTACCACTCTCTAGGTGAAGAAGAACATCCTTAAGTTTGTACGGAATCTATCCCCTTTTAATTTTAGAGAGTGCCCTCTCGTTCTCTCCACCTTGGAGAGAGTGAACAATATCTCTTTCTCTACTAAGTCTATTCCCATCAATATCTTGAATGTTTCGATCATGTCGCCTCTTTTCAAGGGATTAGAGGCCCACTTTCAAGGGATTAGAGGCCTAGTTTCTCTAGCCTCTCATTGTACGGCAACTCCTCCAGTCCCTTAGCCATTTTTTGTCGCTCTTCTCTGGACCCTTTCAAGTAGTACCGTGACCTTCTTCATGTACGGCGACCAGTGTTGGTATAAAAAGTCTCCATTCCTTTTCCCTTGCTACCTCCCAAAAATGTTAATCGGCTATGGAAGACATCGCGTTGGCACTTGGTCACCAGACACAAGAGAGTGGAGTGGAAGAAAGGTAAAGTAGCTGCCTGGTCCTGAAAAAAGTCCCATTTGTTAATATACTACATATGCATTTGTTCATCTGCTACATACCATAGCTGCCATAATCGTTTTTGCAGTAACATCCAGAGGTTCCATTTACCAGTTTGCATTCTTCATCTGCAGTGCAGGAGCAGGAACTGTTAGTATAGTTGGGATCTGTGTAATGGTATAAAGAAACGTATAAAACAAAAGGAATTGACCCCAAAATATCCACAAAGAAGAAAATCCAGAGAAAACCAAAAACACTCTGTGGAGTGACGATGTTCCTAAATGGACTTTATTTGAAAGTGTCAAAGTTCCAAAGGTACACTGAAATCATCCACATAAAATAATTCCATCCACATAGAAATAAATCATCCACATAAGAGCCTTAAAGGACCTAGTCTGCTAGGGATACAGGACCCAACACGGTCTGCGTTTCGACAAAAAGTCTTCTTCAAGGGTCCCTGGGGGTCCTATAAAGGTGAGTATGTGGGAAACAATTGTGTGGTGAACCAGAAGTGGATAATTTACTTTTATGTAGATGGAATTATTTTATGTGGATGATTTCAATGTATCTTTGGAACTTTGATACTTTCAAATAAAGTCCATTTAGGAACATCGTCACTCCACAGAGTTTTTTTGGAGTTTTCTATAAAGAAACGTATTCCTCACTTTGCAAACTGTATTTAATTACTTTAAATAAGTAGAGATCAAGTTAATCAAACAGGCCCATACAGAATACTCAGAAGTAAATCCTGTTTACCTGTGCAATAGGACAGGTAGCAGGCTGGTGTTCCATTTAATTTGTAGACGTAGTATCCACCAGGGCAAGACTTGATCTGTACAGTGCTTGACCAAAGGCAGCAGTTTCCATTCCAGTGGGCACAAGCAGTGCGGTTCACTATTTCATCTGCATCCACTGGGTGTGTTCCATTCAACCACATGGGGGAAAGGGTATTACACCTTTGAGTTGGTACACAGGACTCTGGCAGGCGAGTTCCTCCGCTGCCTGTGAATCTATACCATCCCTTTTTTATATTGTCACAATTTGAGCCAGTCCCATAGGAGATGCTCCTCCAAAACTCGTTAAGAACAGTGTGGTTGACGCATGGATCAGAGCAGAATGGCGAGCCCAAGTTTTTAATGCATTCCTTTCCAAAGGCACAGGATTCAAATCCGCATTCATCAATTTCACAGTGATAGCCGTCTCCGTAATAGCCACTGAAGCATGTGCAAGTGTAGTAGCCGTTATAATTTGTGCAAATTGCTTGTGGGTGACATCGGTTTAAGTCAGGGCGCGAACACTCATCTATATCAATGCATAGGTGTCTTGAGACCATTGTGTACCCAGTGGGGCATCTGCAATCATATGAGCCAATGGTGTTTACACAATAGCCCGCAGAACAGTTGTTGGACCAGGAGTAGGCGCATTCATCAATATCGGAGCACGTGAATCCATCACCGATGAATCCGTCTTTGCATGAGCATTCTTGGATGCCAATGTGTTCTTCACAGGTTGCATTTGGATGACACTCTGAGCAGTGAGAAGTGGCTGGGAAAATACAAGCATTTTTTAAAATTTTATTTTTAGTATTTATATATCACTTATAGTCTAGGTCAAGGCTGCCCAAGTCCGGTCCTCAAGGTCTACTGGCAAGCCAGGTTTTCAGGATATCCACAATGAATATGCATGAGAAAGATTTGCCTACACTGCCTTCTTGGTATGCAAATCTCTCTCATGCATATGGTCTAGGTGGTTTACAGTCAGGTACTCAAGCATTTCTCCCTATCTGTCCTGGTGGGCTCAAACTCTATCTAATGTACCTGGGACAATGGGGGATTAAGTGACTTGCCCAGGGTTACAAAGAGCAGCACGGGATTTGAACCCACAACCTCAGGGTGCTGAGGCTGTAGCTCTAACCACCATGCCACACAGTTTACTTGTCAATGAGATATACAAAGCTTTGGGACAATACACTCTGTTGACAATGGATAGATAATGTTATATATGCAATAATAACCTCACACTATGTTCTAGAGCTTCTGCCTATTCTCTTCTAACTCCTCCTGGTTATTTACATTACATGACATTAGTGATTTCTATTCCGCCAATACCTTGCGGTTCAAGGCGGATTACAAAAGAAGTTATCTGGCCATTTCCAGAGGAATTGAAGAGTAGAGCAAGTTGCTTCAGAGAATTGGGATGAGTCTAGCGGTGTTAGTTTGTTTTTAAGGATTTCTTGAATAGGATGGTTTTTATTTCTTTTCTGAACAATATGTTCCTCGAGTTGTAGTTCCTTTGACTTGTACATCGCCTTGAACCTTTTCAGGTATAGCGCAACTCATAAATACCAGATTAAATTAGATTAGAATTGAACAGGAACTTTTGCATTTGGGTCAGTTTCACAGGCACCATTTTGATTTTGGCATCCAGACTGGCTTAAAGGACACTGGTGCACTTGTTAACATTAATATAGAGGGTGGATATTTATGTGGGAATAAAAAAGTGCTGAGAAAGGAACATATTTTAGAAGAGCGGGTCTTCATACGTACAACCCATCTAAAATTGACATGTCCCTGCCCCCAGGAGAAACCATGAAGGGAGGCACCACATGATATTAGACACATGCACATAGGCAAAATAAATGTGGCAAGCAGTGGGCCTTACATGTGTGTGCACCACCACTTTCATGTGTAGGTTACAAAATTGCCACCAGGTGGTGACACTTACATATGCAAATCTGCCATGTGGCAAACCTACACATGCATTCATGGGAATAGTTACAGTTCCCCTTGTTTCAGAAATGCTTCAACCCCCAGGGAGACGCCAAGTTTCCCCTGGGCCTATCAGTCACCATGTGGCCAAGCCTGAAATGATACTACTCTTCCACACTCTCACAGACCCATACCCCCCCCCCAGAACTTAGTCTGAGGTTGTTTCTGGTGATCCTGTGTCCGTTGGTATGAGTGGTCCCTTTGCTCCTGCCAGTTCTAATGGTGCCTCCAAAATGACCATGAGAACCCTAGCAGAAGTCTTGCAGTGCTACAGCTAGGACTCCAAAATGTCCACTAGAGGTCCTTGCCGACATTTATGAGGGTGTGCCACTAGAGCTGGCAGGAGCATAGGGGTCTGCTTCCACTGGTGGACCACCAGGGATCATCTCTGAGTGGATCCCAGAATGAGTATGGGGTCTGGGAGGGGGGGGGGGGTCTAGGGGATTGAGGGGTGGTTTATTTCATCCTTGGTGGCACAGTGGCTGTTAGGCCCTGGGGGGTGGGGTGCTTGGCATTTCCTCAGGAGGAGGGCCTGAATTGTTTCTGGTATGAGGAGGACTGTGAATATTTGGGGGTGATTGTGATTGCTGTAGAGCCATGTGTGTGTGTGTGAGGATTAGAGGAGTGCAGGATAGCTGGGATTTTAATGCTGGGGGGGTTGTGCGGATCAGGAGCAATGCTCAGGTAAGGTTATGGAGAGCAATGGGGGAGTGTTGTGCGATTGTGGGGGGGGGGGAGGGGTGATGCGTGCAGGATGAAAGCCAGTAAGAGGATGTAAGAGGGCAGCATTTATTACATTTTACTGTCAGTTGCCCTGCACTTATTTGTGATTACAGAACAGGTGAAAGCCCAACACTTACCTGATGTGGCGTATGCATGTACAGTGGCATAGCGAGGGTGAGTAGTGGCCAGGATGGTGGTGCGCCTCCCTCGTCCTCCCCCTCCCCCCCACCCCCGCCGCACACTTCCCTTCCCTCATACATTTTTAATTTTCCAGGCACGAGCAACCTCGCAAACCTGCTGCCCGTGTCGTGCCAGCTATCCCTCCCTAGGCGTGGGGCCCAAAAGTCAGAGAGAGGCGACATGGATGCGGGCAGCAAGTTCATAATGCTGCTTGTGCAGGGAAAATGAAAGAGGTACAAGGGAAGGGGAGTACGTACTCCCGGTAGAGGTGGTGGAGACAGAGACTGTGGGCTCCTTTTACAAAGGTGCGCTAGCGGTTTTAGTGTGCGCTTAGCGCGCGCTAGCCACTACCGCCTCCTTTTAAGCAGGCGGTAATTTTTCAGCTAGCGCACGCTAATCTTGGGCGTGCACTAAAAAACGCTAGCGCACCTTAGTAAAAGGGATAGGCATGTGGGATCTCAGAGAGAGGAGGAGATAGTGGATGCTGCAGATGGGCAGATTGCATGGAAAATTTGGCCTTTATCTGCTATCATGTTTCTAGAAACATAACCATAAAGCTCTATGACCTCACAATGCAGGTGTAAAGAGCCTTAGCCTATAGGGAGAGGAGGAGACAGTAGAGGCTGCGGATGGGCAAACTGGATGGGCTATTTGGCCTTTACTGGCTAGCATTCTAAACATTTATTTATTTTAAAAATTTCTAGACTGTTTACAACTAAACGGTTTACATAATTTATATACATAGTTTTAAAAGAAAAACATAATAAAATAAACATACAAACCAACCTTAAAAAATCATGGCTGCAAAATAATACCATAACTTTGCATAATAACAATCGTGAGCAGTTCATCAATTCTACCAGAGAAGATTATTTCTAGAGAAAAGCATCTACAAATAACTGCGTTTTAATAATAATAATAACTATTCTTTTATACCGCCATAACCAAAAGTTCTAGGCGGTTTACACTAAAAAGAGCTGCACATCAGCGAAATACAATACAGTAAAAAATACAAATATTTGTAAAGTAGAATTTCAATAATAAAACTCTCATTAAGTAATAAACTTATTGAACAAAATGGTCTTAATTAATTTCCAAAAACTGCAATAGGATAGCATAGCTTGCTGAATACATGTACCTAACCAAGATTGTTGAAATGCTAGGGTCCTATCTAAGAAGATCATTAATTTTTGGATAAGCAAATAAGTAGAAGTTTCTAGTTTCTCTTGATGGTCTATGCAACACAAAATGAGGAAAAAGGTAAGCTGGAGACAATCTCGAAATCAGCTTAAAGCAGATCCAGGAAAATTTGAATAATACTCTTGCCTCCAAAGGCAAGTAATTTTCTAAACATACCCCTTGCACGACAATTCTGTATCTTACCAGGGAATTCCATTTCTTAACTCCCGCACAACAAAAAGTCTTTTTACCAGTCTCAACAAGTCTTGGATCCACAGTCGTTTTCAGTAAAGCCCAATTCTCAAAACGCAATGATCTTTTTGGTGTATAACTAAGTACAGTGGTACCTTGGATTACGAGCATAATCCATTCCAGGAGCATACTCGTAATCCAAAATGCTCGTATATCAAAGCAAGTTTCCCCATAGGAAGTAAGGGAAACTTGCTTTGATATGTTCCCCCTCCCCCCTGAGGCCAGCAGCGCTGCTCCCCCCCCCCCCCACGAGAACCGGCATTGCTCCCCCCGAAGGCCCCCCCATGATCCGGCACCCCCCCAGCCGCCATCGGGCCCCCCCCTCGCTGCCATTGGGCACCCCCCCCCCCGCCGCGACCTGAGGTCCCCCCAACCCACCCGAACCCTCTTCTTACTTTTCTGTAGCCTCCGCAGCGGTACCGGCATCAGCATGTCCTGTGCATGCCGGTGCCTGAAGATCTGCTTCCTGTGCTGGGCCTGAGAGTTCACGTTCGACGTGAACTCTCAGGCCCAGCACAGGAAGCACATCTTCAGGCATCGGCATGCACAGGACATGCTGATGCCGGTACCGCTGCGGAGGCTACAGAAAAGTAAGAAGAGGGTTCAGGTGGGTTGGGGGGGACCTCAGGTCGCGGCGGGGGGGGTGCCGGATCGCGGGGGGGAGGGTGCCAGTTCGCAGGGGGGGTGCTCGCAAATCGAAGCGTGCTTGGTTTCCGAGACGCCGTTTGTGCGAATGTTTTGCTCGTCTTGCAAAACACTCGCAAACCGGTGCACTCGTAAACCGAGGTACCACTGTATATTATTTTTAAACAATTCTGGAATGTTTCAATACAGGAATTGATGACAAATCATTAGTGCTTTATACTGTACTCTGAAGGCGTCTGGTAGCCAATGCAATTTTTGGAGTTGTGGCGAAATGTGATCATATTTAGACCATTATGCACCTACCCCTCATTTCTGTATATCGCGCCTTATGCTGTGCACACAAATTGGTGTGCACAGACAAATTGCGCACACAACTTAATTGGTACAAATTTAAAGTTACATATACAACTTGGTAAGCGAATTCTATAAGGTGCTGTGTGCCAGTTCTAGCGTGTGAATCTGAAAAGGGACATGGGCGGTTTGTGGGTGTTTCTAGAATTTGTACGCACTTTTATACAATACGTCCGGTGGATGCGCAAGCTAGATGCAGAGATTTAAGGCCTGTTTTCATGGGCGCGCCTGAAAGTTACGACATGCACTGGCGCTCAGCGTGATTCTATAAGGTGCATCCATCTTTTATACATAGTAACATAGTAACATAGTAGATGACGGCAGATAAAGACCCGAATGGTCCATCCAGTCTGCCCAACCTGATACAATACAATATACAATCATGCTAAGTGCCATTCTAGTCAGCGACAATTTTTAAGATGCCATATAGACTTTGGTCCATAACGCGCACATAAATATTGGCACCTGGGTTATAGAATTGCCCCTCGGTATACAATCAAAATTAATAGAGTATCAGGAACATAAATGCCCACTTACATGACGTGTTAGGCGCTGTAAAGAAAAAGAAAAAAGAAAGAAAATTAGCAGATGTGTTGTTATTATTATTTATTCTGTTATTTTTTTTTTAGTTCAATCAGTTTTATTAGCATTTTGGTATAGAATATACAAACACAGACCTCATGATCATAATATGTCGCTACAGAATGTAAATACATTTATTTTGATTTAATGACAAGAGTTGTGTAGCCCAATTTTTTTTTTCATAGTTTTCCTGTATTATTCATGGAAAATTTCATTTGGTTTCTTCTTCGTTTGTGCCATTTCCGATGTAATGTCAGGAAGAGTGCTCCCTCTGTCACAAAGAGTGGACACAGTTTCAGAAGAGTGCACTGCTTCCAAAAAGGAAAAAAATTCAGGTGTTTCCCAGTTTCTCTGGGGTACAAACAACTTAACGTGACATTTCAAATAAATGCGCATCCCTATTAAAGACCCCCCTGTTATCAAACTGTGTTAGGGTTTTTTTAATCACGGGCCGCTACGGTAAAAGCACCGACGCTCATAGGCATTCTATGAGTGTCGGAGCTTTTACCGCAGTGGCACGCGATTTTAAAAAAAAACTGTAACGCAGCTTGAGAAAAGGGGGCCAAAGACTTTTCCTTATGCCTTTCAAAGGAGCCTTTTTACCGCACTGAGCCAAACGATTAGCGCTGGGCATGCCTACTCTCCACCCCCAGTGCTAAAAAATTAAAAATATTTTTTTAGCACGTGGAAAGCGTACACTGATCCGGAAACTACCATGGGACACCTGCAGTAGGGTAAAAAGTATTTATTCATTTATTTGGATTTATATCCCGTCCTCACAGGAGAGCTCAGAATGGGATACAAGTGAAGCAGTTAAGACTAGAGGTCTGCATGGGAATGGGGATCGCAGGAATCCCGCGGGTCCCATGGGGGTCCCGCGGGAATCCCCCCCTAACCCATGGGACTCCCACGGGGACCCCCCTCTGGCTCACGGGACTCCCTCGGGGAGCCCCCTCTAGCCAACGGGACTCCCACGGGGATGGAAGGCTTTGGTAAGCAGGGTTCGTCCATATAATATAATGGACACGTCAGCCTTAGTAAAAGAGGGGGTTTATAAGTTAATTACCTGAACAGAAAACAAAAAAAGGGTTCCACCAAAGAGATTCCACAAGGAAAACAGAAGCAAACACAAAAGAAACTGTGGAATTGATGATCCTGTCAAAAGTAATTGCTGCTTTTTATGGGGACGGGCGGGGATGGAGGTAATTCCTTGCGGGGATGGGTGGGGACGGAGAGGATCTTGATGGGGACGGGTGAGGACGGAGAGGATCCTGATGGGGACGGGTGGGGACGAAGAGGATCCTGACATGGAAGAGCGGGGATGGGTGGGATTTCTGTCCCTGTGCAACTCTCTAGTTAAGATCCTCCTCTTCAACTGAATACCACCAACAAGCAGACCTCTCCTCTAACCCCCCCCCCCCCCCCCCCCCCCGTCCTCCCCTATGATCACTTGCTTCACAGCAAGCCTCTCTTAATCTACTGTGACTTCCTTATTCTGCTGTGGTTCTACTTGAGCTTCATCTATATAATTATGATGATCTCAAAATGTTGCAGTAACCCCCACGAATTTCAAGAAATCGCAAATATGGTTTTTCGCCTGTCAAAAGGCAGGAGAGGACATCTGGGGCACCGGCAGGTGCAGAAAATCGCTCACGGTATGCTCCGACCGCATCTTCCTTACACTAAAGTCAAGCTACACCAATCAGGAGCTGCTTTGACACGACACGATAGCGTCAAAGCAGCTCCTGATTAGTATCAGGAAGTGGCAGTCGGAAAATGCCACGAATTACTGAGTCTGCGATATGCGAATTGTGAATTCACGGGGGTTTACTGTATTTTGAATGTCCTTTTGTACCCCATTCTGAGCTCCTGGGAAGATGGGCTAGGAATCGAAGCAAATAAATAAATACATAACAAAGCCTGGTAAAATATAATATGACAAACGCGGCAAGGTGTGACAGCATAATGAGCATTGCACGACAAAACATAGGATGGCAGCTTAGCAAGGCATATATTCAAGCTTAGCATAGCATGATAAACATAATTGAGAATGACACGGGGACAAAATTTTCCCCGTCCCCACGGGAACTCATTTTCCCATCCTGCCCCACGAGTTGTTTTCCTGTCCCTGCCCCATTCCTGCAAGCTCTGTCCTCATCTGCACAAGCCTCAAACATTTTAAAATCCTAAGCAGCAACATTCTAGAGCCCAGATTGTGATGTCATAATGCCTCATTCCACCAATGTCTAAGCTCTGTCCTCATCTGCACAAGCCTCAAACACTTTAGAATCATAAGTAGCAACATTCTAGAGATCAGATTGTGATGTCATAATGCCTCATTCCACTAATGCCTAAGTTCTGTCCTCATCTGCACAAGCCTCAAACTATTTAAAATCCTAAGTAGCAACATTCTAGAGCTGAGATTGTGATGTCATAATGCCTCATTCCACCAATGTCTAAGCTTCGTCCTCATCTGCACAAGCCTCAAACACTTTAAAATCATAAGTAGCAACATTCTAGAGCTCAGATTGTGATGTCATAATGCCTCATTCCACCAATGCCTTAGCTCCGTTCTCATCTGCACATCATAAGTAGCAACATTCTAGAGCTCAGATTGTGTTGTCATAATGCCTCATTCCACCAATGCCTAAGCTCCGTCCTCATCTGCACAAGCCTCAAACACTTTAAAATCATGAGTGGCAACATTCTAGAGCTCAGATTGTGATGTCATAATGCCTCATTCCAGCAATGCCTAAGCTCCGTCCTCATCTGCACAAGCCTCAAACACTTTAGAATCATAAGTAGCAACATTCTAGAGATCAGATTGTGATGTCATAATGCCTCATTCCACTAATGCCTAAGTTCTGTCCTCATCTGCACAAGCCTCAAACTATTTAAAATCCTAAGTAGCAACATTCTAGAGCTGAGATTGTGATGTCATAATGCCTCATTCCACCAATGTCTAAGCTTCGTCCTCATCTGCACAAGCCTCAAACACTTTAAAATCATAAGTAGCAACATTCTAGAGCTCAGATTGTGATGTCATAATGCCTCATTCCACCAATGCCTTAGCTCCGTTCTCATCTGCACATCATAAGTAGCAACATTCTAGAGCTCAGATTGTGTTGTCATAATGCCTCATTCCACCAATGCCTAAGCTCCGTCCTCATCTGCACAAGCCTCAAACACTTTAAAATCATGAGTGGCAACATTCTAGAGCTCAGATTGTGATGTCATAATGCCTCATTCCAGCAATGCCTAAGCTCCGTCCTCATCTGCACAAGCCTCAAACACTTTAAAATCATAAGTAGCAACATTCTAGAGCTCAGATTGTGTTGTCATAATGCCTCATTCCACCAATGCCTAAGCTCCGTCCTTAGCTGCACAAGCCTCAAACACTTTAGAATCATAAGTGTTCAAGACTTGTGCGGTTCAGGCAGAGCTTACAGGAATGGGGCAGGGGCTGGGACATTGACAAAACTCGCAGGGACGGGACAGGGAAATTGAGTTACTGCATGGATGGGGACAAATTTGTCCCCATGTCATTCTCAAAAACATAATATTACAAACATGGCAGACATAGAATTATATATACAACCATAGCAAAGCAAACATAGCATGGCAGACATTGTATTATAGACATGGCCCTTTACCCTAACAATAACCAGACTGGCTCCTGCACCTGTAAAGCCTTCAATTCGAACAGAGTGTGGGCCTCCAGCATCTATTTCTAAGGTCCAGCGCCCCTCAGGAGGATTTTTCACCACAGACATAGATCCCCACGATTCTGACACAGTCTTTTGGACTTCGGCTTCCGTTCCTGGAAAGAAATGACAGTTTCAACAAAAAATATCACATATGAAATGCTTTGCATTTAGGAAGGGACATTGTTTATTATTGTAAAACAAGATGTCTGCCCCATTTGCGACAGTGAGGCACTGGAGTTACACTATATTTTGGGATGGCTTATAGATATACTGGATACCGTCTTGAACTGAAAAGGTATGATGGGATATAAATAAAGCTATTATTATTATATTTTATTTATCTGGATTTATATCCCATCCTAACAAATATAAATAACACTATACAGTACAACCTTGGATTGCAAGTAACTTAGTTTGCAAATGTTTTGCAAGACAAGCAGAACATTTGATTAAATTATAACTTGATATACATGCAATGTCTTGCAATACAAGTACATACAGTATACACGTGTCACATCATCACAGCTGAGCCAATGGCTCTTCTCTCTTGGACGCTGCGGGAGTGCAGTAACTGTTCTAAACGAGCGAGGTCTTGCAATCCGAGTACGTATAGCATTTTGTATTAAAGTTTTTGGGTTGTGGAACGAATCGTCTGAGTTTCCATTATTTCCTATGGGGAAATTCGCTTTGATATACAAGTGCTTTGGATTACAAGCATGCTTCCGGAACGAATTACGCTCGCAAACCAAGGTTTTAATGTACAGTGGTGCCTCACACAACAAACTTAATTCGTTCCAGGAGCAAGTTTGTTATGCGAAAAGTTCGTTATGTGAAACGCGTTTTCCCATAACAATACATGTTAAAAAAAATAATTCGTTCTGCAGCATAAAATATGCTAAGATGACATAAAAAAAGATAAATTTGTCAAAATGGTGAAAATGGTGGTCTTGCTGAGGCCAAACTCTTTGACGAGGTCACACTGTTTTACCCCACATTCACTCCTTCTAATTATTTCCCGTTTCATTTCAACAGAAATCACCTTCCTGCTTTTTTTAGAAGCCATGATATATAAAAAATATTGAGTTTATCTTAAAAGGACGACTGTATACAGTGAGAGAGGGCAGTTAAGCGCAGTGACTAACGACTGCCTGCAGTGCCTGCGCGGAAGGATGCAATACATCGGCAGCTCGGGCGACTTCGTTGTGTGAAACGAAGTTCGTTGTGTGAAACGAAGTTCGTTGTGTGAAGTTCGTTGTGTGAAACGAAGTTCGTTGTGTGAAACGAAGTTCGTTGTGTGAAACGAAGTTCGTTGTGTGAATCAAGACATGAAGTTCGTTGTGTGCAGCGTTCGTTGTGCGAGGCGTTCGTTATGCGAGGCACCACTGTACTTGTAGAAAACCTATTCTGTGAAACTCAACCCCCCAGTAGTAGTATATAAATAATAATAATAACAACAATAGCACCTCTCCCAAGACTCACAAGCCAATGATTACAATGGTTGTTGCAGTTGTCCGGATCTTGCCGTGTCTAACAAGACCCAGACAACTACAACAATCATGATGCCAGCCGCAGAAGCATACATCAACGATTACAATATTGTCATGCTACCCACCATCTCACCCACTAAGGGAAAGGGAACTTGTATACGCCTTTTTGTGGCTTTGGCATTCAAAGTGGTGGGCACTGGAGGATTAAGTGACTTGCCCAGGGTCACAAGGAGCAGCACCGGGATTTGATCTCAGAACCTCTGGGTGCGGAGGCAGCAGCTCTACCAGTGAGCCGCACTAACATAAGTAATATAACAAATGCCTCCTAACATAAGTGAGAGCCCAGAAGAGCTTATGCCACAGTATAGGAACGATATCTGAAAATTCTCAGTCACAAGTTACAGCGAAGCACGCCATTTCCAATCCTGGAATCTCCAGCAACCTCTTACATTCACAGAGAAAGGTAGGGGAGGGTCATTGGGGTGGGCAGACTAGATGGGCCGTGGCCCTTATCTGCCGTCTATTTCTATGTTTCTATGTTTCTATCCAAGCCATGGGCAGAGGCTGGTAAAATACAGCCGATTTTTCATCCAGTTATCCTGTCCTCTGCAACAAGAGTGGGAAAACCTCAGACCACAATGGATTATTAATAATCCTACAGAGAGATAGAATATTGGCAATTTGCTACTATCAGTCCAGAGGGCCATAGATGCAAAGCTGAAGTCCTGGGGTGTAGTGCTCTTACTAAGACCCCACTGTCTTTTACTAACAACTCCCTGAAGGATGTACAACTGGGGAGGGGGATTATTCAACTTTCCTTCCATTTCATATCGATTAATACAAACTCTCTTTCTCCTCTTCCCCCTGCTACTTTCCTCTCATTGCCCTCCCCTTTCCACAACAAGCATGGAGAGGGTACATTCAAAAATGAAGCTCCTAGATTTCAGGGAAATTAATTTTGTGAAGATGGGGGAATACCTGAAAGCGTCAATAGCTGGAAGGGAACATTAAGGGGAAGTAAAAAAGGAGAGAGCGAAACTAAAAGAAGGTATTTTGAGAACAGCAAACCTTTTTTTAGGAACTTAAATAAAAGAAAGAGGAAATGAGACTGATATAGTTCTCAAAAGTGATAGCCGAAAAGGTAGGGAAAAGAAATTAGCTTTAATAAACTACAAAAGTGTGCAGAAAGAGGATGACAGACAACAATTTATGGAAAAGCTATTGGAAGCTGGTAAAGTAGTCAGGAAAGCAAAGATGAACATGGTAAAAAATAATGTAGTAATATGGGGTATGACAGGGAAACATTTTTGTTTAGATAGATATGTTAAAAGACAGAAGGAAGTACAAAAGTGGCATTTTCGGACTCAAGGATGAAGGGAAGAAATATGAAAAAACTGAGGAGGAAAAATCCAAATTTTGTAACAAATATTTCTGCTTTTGTAGTTAAAGGTAAAGAAGCGGTTAGTTAATCTGACCTTAGTGGTGAGTATATTAAAGGAAACACTGATGAAGCAGAGGATAGTGCAGATTCTACAGTAGAATCCAATGGATTGCAGAATACCAAGCATAGGGATCACTCCCTGATATGGTACTTTTTAACATGTTTTGTGAATGGTATTGTGGAAGGGTTGTTGGATAAGTTTTGTTTCTTTGCAAATGATACCAAAATCTGCAAGAGAGTACGGTAGATACCATGGAAGGTGTGGATAATATGAGGAGCGACCTTGTGAAAAGTGGTCTAAATTTTGCAACAAAGATTTTTTTGCTGTAAAATTCAGAGAAGCATTTGGGCTGTGGTATATAATAAAGGGTGAAGTACTCCTGTGTATAAAAACAAAAGGGTAGGACCAGACGGTGAAACAGGTTTAAAAAAAAAAAAAAAGGCAATGGCAACAGAAGGATGCTTGGCTACAAAAAGAAATGGTTAGTAGGATAAAGGAGGTGATTGGATGATTGGGTGATTGGGTGACTTACTGTGTAAGTCTCTGGTGAGACCTCATTTGGAGTACTGTGGAGAATTAATAGGATGGAGCTGATTCTGAGGGTGGCTACTAAAATGGTTAATTTTCTTCATCATAAAGCTCATGGGGACATATTTAAATATTCCATTATTTGTACTTTCATAGGGACATTTAAATTTCTTCATGGTATAAATGCACAGGAGATGATTTCTGACAATTGAAGGGAACCTCTGGAATGAGATAAAAGATGATAAAGATTTTATTGGCATCATCTGGATAATGCCACTCAGGAGTAATCTAAGGAAATACTGTATTTCTTTATAGAAAAGCTGGTGGAAGCTGAATTCAAGAATGCACAAAAGGGAGAAAGAAAATCCAATGTAGTCTGCAGTAAACAACAGCAAGCACGTATCCCTATGTTGATACTAATTGTTTTTCATTTGACACGTGTCACTTTATTTCTAGTTTTTCATTCAGTGATATTCTAGTCATTAAAAATTTTTGCATCCTTTTGCACTATATCACTATATATTTCAATCATTCTTAGAGACACCGGATATTATTTGCACATTTTCACTTTATTTCTCGTTAATATGTCTTTGTATGACACTATCACCTTTGTCATATCACCATTTGCTTGCTTCACCTTTTTATGTTTACACATTATCTTAAGTATTTATGCTTAAATTCATTAGGACCCCTGAGGAAGGCGTGTTATCCGAAACACGGACTGTGTCGGGTCCCTTGGTTGGCTATAAGGTTGTATATGTTACTGCATTTATTAATAAACAATGCCTTCATCTTGTACATTATCTGCAGCTGAATTCAAGAAAACATGGGGCAAGCAAAGAGGACATGAATTGAGGTTTCAGAGGGGTTGATATGGGAGTAATGTCAAGCAGTACTTTTTCATGAAGAGCATGGTAGGTGGTGGAGGCGAAAACAGAAACAGAATTCAAAACTGTGTGGGCATGACGGACCGAGCAGTCACCTCCCATCAGTTCTCCACCACCAGGGCTCCTCTGGTCTTCTTTTCCCTTCCTTCTCCAGGTTCTTCTAGACACACTTCAGTACCAGGCTCTTCTAAAAACACAACCAGGCTCCTCCAAACACACTTCCTTGCTCAATCTAGCCACCCAAAGATTGTTCCAGTCTCCATCAATCCCTCTGGTTGCCACCAGGTCCTCTTCAACCCACCAAGGACTTCTAGGTCTGGCTACCATTACCAGTCTCTTCATTAATCACTACCAGTTCCTCCGCTGGTCACTCATCAGTCACCATTAGTCAGGGTTCTCTAGTTCTGTCTGCTTCTAATACCATTACCAGTCTCTCTGCTGGTTGCCACCATTCCTTTCCAGTCCCTCTGCCTGTCACTCCCTAGTCACTATCAGCCTAGGATCTCTAATTCTTCTGGCTGCTTCCTTTCATCCCTCATCAATCACCATCAGCCAGGATACTACTGGTGCATTGGACTCCATAATCCTTCCATCTCTTTCTAAGGATACTGACCCCTCAGTGTCTGGGGATTCTCCTGGTCATTCAGTCACTCTCTAATCATTCCAAACTCTATTAGTCAAGGTCTAGCTTATTAATAGTTAGGCTTTCACCAGTATTTCTCCCTTGAGGGTTGCCTAAGCTCCAGAAGGAGCTCTACTTTTCCAGGTGCTTTGTTCTGGAACTCTTGTTTTTCAATCCCTTTTTTTACTAAGGGTGAGTAGAAAGCTCCCAGATATCTTTGTGGCATCCATATGCAAATGAGCTCCTTCTTCTGATGCTGAGTCTTCCCTCTGCTGGCCGGTGACAGGCCCTTGTCATAGTGGGATAGCAGTGCTTAGATGGTAACTCCAGTAACTGGGAAATAAGGCCAATTCCAAGCAGACCTCTATGATATTTGCCCCAATTATGGCTAGATACATCTGAATGGACTGGAGTAGGCTTCAACAGCAACTCTACTAGTTGGGGAGTATGTCCAGTGCCAGGCAGACTTCTATAGTCTGTAACCTGATAAAGCTCAAGAATATATATGTTATATTGCAACACATGCTATAAATTTATCTTATTGGGCAGATTGGATGTATCTTTGTCTGCCATCTAGTATGTGAAACTACCATTGAGGGAGCCCAGGAAAATGCCCAAGGTTGTCCTACAGCTGAACCCTCCATTCTACAAACCGAGGTCGAACACTACCCTCTCCACCATGCTCAGCTACTAACTCACCCGTGGGGTCCTCCTCAGCACAGCATCACAGACAGCTACAGGTTGCCTTTCTGGTCAGCCAGCCTCTTCGTCTGCTGCATCCCACTGTGCTGATCCAACTTCCTGTGGGCAGGACGCAGAAGAGAAATGGTTCCGCTGGACAGAGAGGCAGCCTTTAATGCTGTCTCTGATACTATAGCTATGGAGGACTCTGCAGGTAGGTATATGGCTGAGCACCAGGGGGCAGTTCCAGACTCAATGGAAGTGCTATACCTGGGGGAGGGCGCTGGAACTAGGACGGGTGGGTACCATCTTGGTCCTCCTTCCCAGGGTCTACTGAATCGTAGATGTGCCATTGGTTACAATGTTACATGGGAGCAGTGTGTTTTGCTTAGGCGATATATAGATATTTTCAAAGATGTATAGGGGAATATGGAGACACATCTGAAATTGACTAAGGCACAAATTTATACTTACTGTAGATGTTATTTTGATATGACAATGCAAAATGGTGAGAGACATTTTGCCCTGAGGCATCTATTACTGCAACTGTTCTCATTTTAGACTCATAGCATTCCTTATTTTTACAATTCAGAAGCAGGAAATAATTAGTCTGGCACCGGAAACACACCACAAGTCATACCTACCATTAGGGCCTACAACTCGTATGTGTAAAATTATGCCATCGGTGGTCACAATTAGTGTGTTGTACTGTTCTGCGACCTCAAAGGATTCCAAATGATTTCCACTAGAGTTAAAATCTCCCGAGAACAAATGTGTGGAACTGTTAACAGGTCTTGAAAGTATGAAGTCCAGGTAATAAAATACCTTAAAAGAAGAAAGAGATTTTTTATTGATCTCATCCTTTTATTTTTTACGAAAACTTAAGTCTTTAATTGAATAGCAACCTAATAAAGCAAGGTTTATAACTCCATGGGCTGCTTCGGTGGTGTTGCCAGATCTGGTATTTTGGGTGGGCCTAGAGCTAACTTGGGTGGGCACTTCCACACACCCCACCCCATAGATTTATAAAAGGTTTTATTTAACTTTACATTGATCCTTCTCCTTTTCCTCACCTGCCCATCCCCATCCCTCCCCAGTATACCTCAGAGGTACCTGGTAAACTAAACTAAACTAAATCTTGGGTTTATATACCGCATCATCTCCACAATGTGGAGCTCAGCACGGTTTACAGGGGTTGGGATAGAACGGAACTCCAATGGAATTATAGAAATAAGTATAAAGAGAGGTTAGGGCTTAGAATACCAGAGAGGGGGAGAGGTAGCTGCAGTAATTCTTTTATCCCATAGGATAATTCTGTGCTTGTCCCGCAGGGGTCACTCTGCCATTCTCCCCCTCCCCCCCATTGAGGAAATAGGAAGTGACATCAGTAATGGCAGATGTGATGTTGGGAACCCTGCAGGGCCAGCACAGGCCATGAAAATGAATCGCTAAGGCCACCAGATACCTCTGAGGTACACTAAAGAGGAGAGGGGAGGGACGGGGGTTTAGAGAAAGAGAAGGGCAGTTACTGGTCTGCGGACAGGGGAGAGGAAGAGAAGGAAGTGAGGTGCTGCTGCTGGGTGGGCCTGAGCTAAGATTATATGGACCTATGCCCACCCAGGCTACAGATGGGCCTGGGTGGGCATAGGTCCATATAATCTTAGCTCAGGCCCACCCAGCAGCAGCACCTCACTTCCTTCTTTTCCTCTCCCCTGTCCGCAGACCAGTAACTGCCCTTCTGTCATCTGTAGCCATGGCATGGGGCTGTATGTATGTTATAATTGCTTTTGGGTAGCACTTGTTGAAAACTATGACTCATAAAGAGAGGTGACACTTGTTATATAACTTTATATATGAGAGTTCTTCATAAAATCTCAGCACTTCCATATTTTCGGGGGAAATGGTTGGGACAGGAGATGTGGTAAGAGCGTGTGTCATAGAATGTCATGTGACTAGTCAGTCAGGCAAGCCGGCTCACCTGTGGAAAAGTGATGTAATTTGTTTTTGAGATGTTTAATAAGTGGTGTTTAAAAATATAAACGTGCGGAAACTTTTTTGAAAATCAGCCAGGACTTTTTGTGAAGCATACAATTAAATGTTTACTCATTTGGGCAGATTATCTGCAGTTAGTTTATGACCAGATGGCTTTTAAATAGTTTTAAATAGTTTCAAGTTTCAAGTTTTATTACCATTTGATGAATCGCTTATACAAATTTTCTAAGCGATGAAAAACTTAAAAAGCCACTAGTTAATGGTCAAACAAATAATAGGGTACAAAAGACAATGTACATAATAAATATAACAACTAACAATTTTTCTTGCAGTCAGATTAAAGACAGACATGATCATAGAAGGAAAGGGGGGGAAAAGTTACAATTCATTCTATATTGAAAATACATAAAAGGGAAAAAACGAGAAGGAGGGAAAAGAGTTGATTTCTGAAACAAAGTATGGAGAGTCCAAAATAAAAATATTAAGTATTAAAAGCATCTTGAAACAAAAAAGTCTTCAAAAGTTTTTTAAAAGAGGTATGATCTTTTTCATTTCTGATATAATGTGGCAATGAATTCCACAGTTTAGGAGCCATAACAGAAAACACGTCACTTCTTCTTGTGCCCACGATTTTCAGAGAGGGGACAGTTAATAAGTTTAAAGAAGACGACCGAAGGGAGCGAGGGGCATTGTAAGGAATAATCATTCTTGTCATAAATTGCGGTTCGTTGAAGGTTAGAACTTTAAATACCAGAAATAATATCTTAAAGTTAATACGGTGGCTAATAGGAAGCCAGTGTGATTTAATCATTAATGGTGTAACATGATCGTATTTTTTCGCTTTATGGATAAGTTTTATTGCCGTATTTTGGATTATCTGAAGCCGTCTTTTTTCTTTTTGTGTTATGTTGATTAGAAGGGAATTGCAGTAATCGATTTTAGCTATGATCATAGAATGGATTAGTATATTAACAGATTTAGGGTCTAGAAATGTAGAGATTGAACGTATCAGACATAATTTATGGAAACAAGATTTAACTATTTGATTAATGTGATTATGAAATGATAGGTCAACATCAACCACTACTCCTAGAATTTTTAGCGTAGGTACTGACTCTAAAGGAATATTATCGAGGATGAACCTTGGCATTAGGTCTTTTTTCCAGGTGAAGAACATAGTTTTAGATTTTTGAATGTTTAATGCTAATTTATTAGAACTTAGCCAATTTTTTATCAAGTCTAATTTTTTATTGATAGCCGTTATTACTTCATCATTTTCCGGGTCAAAAGGGTGCAGAAGTTGAATATCGTCCGCATATGAGAATGATGTAAAACCTAGTGATTGAGAAATGGTGAGTAGTGGAGAGAGAAAAATGTTAAATAAGAGAGGTGACAGGATAGAACCTTGGGGTATCCCATAGGTAAGTGAGTAAGGTTTAGAATAGGCATCATTAAATCTGACTCTGGAGGAACAGTCGGAAAGAAAAGAAATTAACCAGTTCAGAACTTGACCACCTATACCTAGAGATTCTAGCCGATTCAGTAAAAGATCATGGTCAATGGTATCATTACATTACATTACATTAGTGATTTCTATTCCGCCTGTGCCTTGCGGTTCAAAGTGGATTACAAATTAGAAGAGATCTGGACATTACCGAGAGAATTACGTAACAATGATTACCGAGAGAATTACATAACAGTGATTCATGTACTTTACATGGTATGGTAGAGGATTACAAATTACAAGATATCTGGATTTTTCTGAAAGAATTACATAGCAAAGAATCAAGTGATAACAGGATACAGTGGAGAATATCAGTATATACGGGTTACAGAAGAAAAGTTACCTAACAATGAAGGAAGAAGTTTG
The DNA here is from genome assembly GCF_902459505.1 of Geotrypetes seraphini. Taxonomy (NCBI): domain Eukaryota; kingdom Metazoa; phylum Chordata; class Amphibia; order Gymnophiona; family Dermophiidae; genus Geotrypetes; species Geotrypetes seraphini. The sequence goes on along the minus strand of NC_047094.1, from coordinate 27,645,205 downwards.
TTGGATACTGAAGGTAGATGCTTATTTAGGAATCAGAATATTTTTGGAAGGTATGGTTCAAGGAGTTGACTAATGTGTTATTCACGGGGGGGAGAGCATGTGCGAAAGGGGAGGAGATTAGTTAGTAGGGACGTATTTTTTGAATAGAAATGTTTTGATTTCTTTTCGAAACACTTTGATGTCTGTTTCGAAAAGCTGCAGATAAATCCAGCGAAAAAAGGGCAACGGATTTGTGATGGTCCAAGTAGTAATGGATGTTAGTTACAAGGCCAATCATCGAGTATTCTGTGTTGTTGTGTTTTCGAAAACCGGTTTGATTTGGGTGGAGGGCGTTTGAGGATTCGATAAAATCTGAGAGTTGTTCAAAAACCATTTTTTCAGTTAATTTCGCTAGAAAAGGTAAATTGGAAATTGGGCGGTAATTAGAAGCATCGTCCTGACTGATTTTATGGTTTTTCAGTATTGGAGTAACAATAGCAGTTTTCCAAAAGGTGGGGACAGTTGCAGAAAGTAAACTGTTTTGAATGAGTGAAAGGATGAAAGGTCCGAAGCAAGCAAATAATTTTTTAAAATAAAAGGGGGAATGATTTCTAATCGAGAGCCCTTTAGATTGATTGTTTGAAGATTGCCTTCTATGTCCTTTAAAGATGGTATTTTAAAATTAATACAATTAGCTGTAGGTATGAAATTGGTTGTGTTGTTGTCTATAGGATTGCTTATCTTGTTAACAGCAAAAGTTTGTCAGATAGTGGCGATTTTTTTGCAGAAGTAGTCAGCTAGACCCTGTGCTTTTAGAGTGGAGATTTGATTAGTATTACTGTTTTTAGTCTCTGGGGTAATGGATTTTAGGATAGAGAATAGAGCAGAGGAATTTTTAGCTTTTTGAATTTTATTGGCATAATAGGTTTTTTTTGCCTGAGTGATTTTATTTTTGTAAAGGGAGGCCTTTTCTCTATAGTATAGTAAGTTAGAAGGAGTTTTGGATGATCCAAATTTCTTTTCTAAAAAGCGGAGTTGTGTTTTTAACAAAGAAAGTTCTTCCGAATACCATGGATTACAGAGTTTACGAGGAGAGATGGTTTTAGAAATCATTGGTGCTTTAGTGTTCAAAAGAGTTTCGAGAGAGGAATTCCAAAATTGTAATTGTTCCTCAATAGAATTGAAGTTGGGGATAATAGTAGAAGTGCTGAAAAAAGGTATGATGTCAGAGGTTTCAAGTTTAGAAAAGTCCCTAAATGAGATCTTTTTGAGTTCAGAAGAACGCTTTGGTAATAGTAGTTTGGAGAAATAGAAGTTAAGCGAAATAAAATAATGGTCGGACCAAGGTACGAGAGAGATAAACGGAACTGAATGAGAGATATTTTGAGATTCGGATGTAAGAATCATGTCAAGAGTGTGTTGAGCTGAATGTGTTGGTTCATGAATCAGAGTTTGCAGATCCAACGCTTTGAAAAAATTTAGTGTATCAATAGTGTTTGAGTTAGTAAGATTATCGAAATGAATATTAAAGTCTCCCAAAATTAAAGGATAACTAGAGGCAGAGCAAAAATCAAATATTAAATTCTGAAGAGAAGTTAACTTTGTGTGGTCTATAGGGGGAGGAATATAGAGTAGAAGGAGATCAATTTTATGATTTAGATTAATTTTGGCGTGACGAAATTCAATAACGGCATTATTAACGGGTTGGTTGCGTATCTTAACTAAATTCTTGTGAAAGATAATGGCTAGACCTCCACCTTTACGATTGTGGCGGTGGTTCCAATAATAATCATAATTAGGAGGACAGCAGAAAGAAAGATAAGCTTCCTCACCTTCCGAGAGCCAAGTTTCAGTAATACAGAGAATATGTAGACTTTGATGAAGAATAGCATCTTTTAGAAGGTGGTGCTTGCTTTTGAGAGATCTTGAATTATTATGACCTAGTTTTAGAGTAGTATAGTTAGGAATGAAATTTCTATGGACTGGCACAAAAGTATTTAATATTGGATCACTAGAGGGCAAAGGTGAAGTAGGAATTGTCAAAATTGTATTTGGAAGAGTTCTAGGGGGGTCTGTATGAAGAGGGTCTATGACCCCAATGAACTGGGATATTATTGTGTGTAGGAAGCATAGTGGGGTCTGAATTAATAACAGTATATCGGAAATGAAAAATCAATGTTAAGATATAAAATATAAGGTAGGCTAAGCCTATGGATTTGTGGCTTAATAAGGCTAAAAAACGACAAACAGGTTTTGCTGTAGGGGCGCCCTTGGGTAGCGGCATGCGCCGCAGAGAGTCCAACTAAATAGGACATGCGCTGACCTGATTGGGGGAGGAGTCCGGGGACTAGCAAGCAAGTAAGACTAAAATAAAGTAAAACAATAAGTCAAGGTAGAACAGTTAAAACAATAAAAACAATTTAAAACTAAAGGCTACAATGAGGTGCTGGTAGGTGCGATTGTTTTCTTTTTTCTTTTTATTCATTTGTTACAAATTATATATACAACAAACTCAGAAAAATCCACAAGTATCATCATGAGGATTTACAAACAGGAAAATAAAACCATTCTGTGATCTAGCCCACATTATCTGGCCGACAGTACCTTCCTTATAGCAACATAAATTTAGTAAAGGAAAATGTGATTGTAATTTTATTTTAAATTCTGAATTCATCAATTTATATACTGCAAGCCGACATGCTTGGAGGAGAGATGATGGGGGAGGTTTGGGGGGGGGGATGGTTGTTGACCGTGTATGTTTATTTCATGTTAACCCCCACGCGGGCCAAAAACTACCGCCTGCTCAAGAGGAGGCTAGCGCAGCCGGCGGTTTAGCACGCGGTATTACGCGGCTTGATAAAAGGAGCCCTAAATGTCAAAAATTCTTGTGTGTTGTATATTATGACTATTAATAATAAAAAGACTTGACAGAAAGCATGCTAAAATGTACAGCACATTATAGCTTTAGGTGATTAATTCAAAGCACCAGCTGCATTTTGGATGTCCATAAACCAGCATTCAAGCATGTATCACGGATAGACCTCTAAGTTCCAATTTTACAAAGCCAAGCTATGGGCATCTAAAACCGATGAACGTCCAGATAGCAAGGGATCATAGTATGGGCATGATTTGAATAGGAGTAGGGTGATCTAAGCAATAGACATCTATGCCCAGATTCTATAAGTTAGGCAACTAGAAAGTTCGCCCTAGTCAATCTAGGTGCCTAACTTACCCCCTTTTTACTAAACCGCAATAGTGGTTATTAGCACAAGAAGCTGCGCTGAATACTCTGCACTGCTCTCAACGCTCATAGGAACATAGGCCAATGTGACGCCGACTTTTATAAAAAGTTCCAGACGAGATCTGGGAAATAATAGACTGGTGAGTCTGATGTCGGTATCGGGCAAAATGGTAGAGACTATTATAAAGAACCAAATGACAGACATATATGTAAGCAGGGATTAATGAGAGAATGTCAACATGGTTTTAGGCGGTTGCGGCAGTGGAACAGCATTTTTTTTAACTAGACATCAGAGTATTTTTTTAGAAGTGCTAAAGAAACTTCAGACATGATATGTCAAGTGTGCTGAACTTAGGGATGACTATGTGGAATAACTTGTACATTTCATGGCTCCACGTCATTCCCGTCTTGGTTGGGCTGAGAACTTTTCAGCTGCCCCTCGTGATGTCACAATGCCTCATTCCACCAATGCCTAAGAGCCAACCCCATCGGTGATGTCACAATGGCTTGGTTTCCCTATACCTGTTCCCATTTACTAGATGCATTTGCCTCACTGAAACAAAAAATGTCAAGGAAAGTGCGGAACAAGTTGTAAGTTTCATGGCTCCATGTCATTCCCTTCTTGGTTGGGCTGAGAACCTTTCAGCACCCCCTCGTAATTGATGTTAATTTCACATAATTGGACAGAAGGCCCCTAATTTGGTAGGTGCCTATCACTTTCAGGTAGGCAGCTAGTCCAAGGTACCTAACAAAAAAGTAGGCATGGTTAGTGACCAGATCAAGGGTGTGTTTTACATGTAGGCACCTGTTTTGGACTTAGGCGCTGGTAGTTAGGCCGAGAAAACCCTGGCACAGGGGTAGGCAATTCCGGTCCTCGAGAGCTGGAGCCAGGTCAGGTTTTCAGGATATCCACAATAAATATGCCTGAGATAGATTTGCATCTCAAGGAAGCAGTGCATGCAAATCCATCTCGTACATATTCATTGTGGATATCCTGAAAACCTGACCTGGCTCCGGCTCTCGAGGACCGGAATTGCCTACCTCTGCCTTGGCATAAATGTGGTGCATCTAAGGTTAGGATGCCTAAAACCACTTTAGGTGCCACTAGGTGTGATTCTATAAAGTACATCTATCTTTTATAGCAGGGGTAGGGAACTCCGGTCCTCGAGAGCCGTATTCCAGTCGGGTTTTCAGGATTTCCCCAATGAATATGCATGAGATCTATTTGCTTGCACTGCTTTCAATACATATTCATTGGGGAAATCCTGAAAACCCGACTAGAATACAGCTCTCGAGGACCGGAGTTCCCTACCCCTGTTTTATAGTATCACATCTAGCTGTCTTACTACTTGGTGCCTTGCCATTTATAAAATTGGGCCGTTATTACCCATTTCAGAAGGGGAATGAACCTCTGCATCCTACAAGGTGGACATTAGGAGAAAGACCGGCTACAGACAGTCCCCGCGTTACAGATGCCCGACTTAAGTACGACTTGTACTTAAGAACGTGGTTGCGGCATCATATGATTTCACCAAGCACTGGCATAGACTCCTACACTTCTCCTGTAGCAGATTCAGGAATGATGCACAGCCACATTAAGAACAGTGTGTGATTGTGCATGGAAAGGGACTTGGGAGTCGATGAAGCCATTCATGCAATGTGCGGCAGCGGCAAAAAGGGCAAACAGAATGCTAGGAATGATAAAGAAGGGGATCACGAACAGATGGGAGAAGGTTATCATGCCGCTGTACCGGGCCATGGTATGCCCTCACCTGGAGTACTGCGTCCAGCACTAGTCGCCGTACATGAAAAAGGACACGGTACTACTCAAATGGGTCCAGAGAAGAGCGACTAAGATGGTTAAGGGGCTGGAGAAGCTGCAGTACAGCTAAAGATTAGAGAAACTGGGCCTCTTCTCCCTCGAACAGAGGAGATTGAGAGGGGACATGATCGAAACATTCAAGGTACTGAAGGGGATAGACTTAGTAGATAAGGGCAGGTTGTTCACCCTCTCCAAGGTAGGGAGAACGAGAGGGCACTCTCTAAAGTTAAAAGAGGATAGATTCCGTACAAACGTAAGGAAGTTCTTCTTCACCCAGAGTGGTAGAAAACTGGAACGCTCTTCCGGAGTCTGTCATAGGGGAAAACACCCTCCAGGGATTCAAGACAAGCTCCTGGTGAACAAGAGCATACGCAGGTAGGGCTAGTCTCAGTTAGGGTGCTGGTCTTTGGCCAGAGGGCCGGCGCTTGAGCGGACTGATGGGCACGATGGACCACTGGTCTGACCCAGCAGCGACAATTCTTATGTTCTTATGTTCCGTAGCTTAGAGGGAACATCGGTAGGGACAGTTGGCCCTTTTGACAACTGGAAGCAGAGGTAAGTAGCAAGAATCTTAAAATCTACAAGTTCTGAGTTACATATAAATCCGACTTATGAACTGCTTTAAAAACGTATCTCATTCTTAACCCGGGGACTGCTTGTACTTGGATGGATTAGGGAAAGTCATCTCCTTCTTCCCCCAGGTTGCACTGGATAATAGAGAAAGGTTTGATGTGGTCCTATCAGGAAAGTTTACTTACTTTGCCCAAATCTGAGAGGCTCACTTGGAAAACATGCCCAAAGCTACTTGCCGCGATGTCTCTGTAAATCAGGAACTGTGGGTCACTGAGGCCCGAACAAAGACCAGTGACCAAAAAGTATACCTAAAAAAAAGATTAGTAACTGGTTCAATTCATTGGAATTTGCCTTCATATGAGAAAAGTTATATAGTATATTTTTAAAAAATTCATACCTGAGACTGTTTCATATCAATTAGTGAATAGACACGGTTTACTGTGCTGATTTTATTGTAATCTTTTGCAGAGGCGTCTGTCAGAACAAGTATAAAGGAATGAGGTGGGGAAGTTTCCAATGCCAGCTGAAGACCTTCAATTGCATATTCAGGACAGTCACCCCCTCCTCTGACTATAAGATTGTTGAAGAAATCACCAAATTCTTTCCTTGATGTTGTGTTGTAACTGGGTCCAATAACTGTCAAGAGCAAGATACAAAGGGTTACAGAGACTTGTTGACTTCAAAGCTGGAATTAACATTCAGAACGCAATTTTCAAAAGTGATTAAATAATAATAATAATAATAACTTTATTCTTATATACCGCCAACAATCTTGCGACTTCTAGGCGGTTTACAATAAAAAAAACTGTAAATACAATCAAGAGAAAAACTTTAAATACAATCAAAGAAGTTGTAAATACAATCAAGAGAAAACTTTAAATACAATCAAAGAAATTGTAGATACAATCAAGAGAAACTTTACGTACAGCGAATTAAAGAGTATAGCAGTGTATATCTCGTACAATGAATTAGGGAGTATAGCAGTGTACATCTGATAACATTAATAATGTTAACGTCAGTTTGTGTGTTGCAAGGCCAGGAAGTGCCAAGTTGTTTACATAGAAGTAGATATATTCCGTAAGTTCGTAGAGTGTTCATATTTAGTGAATAGGGGTTGGGGTTAACAGTTTGCTCGTTTAGGTATGTGGTGATGTTACGAGGGGGATTGCTGTTCCGGTTCGTTACCTAGGTATTTCAAGAATAGGTAAGTTTTTAGGTGTTTCCTGAATTCTCCATAGTTGTTTGTGTGCGCAATTAGTTTTTCTAGGTCTTTACCCCATATGGCTGCTTGATATGATAGCAGTTGTTGATGGTGTCTCTTATATTTGCACCCTCTAGCCGGTGGGGAGACAAATTTCATGTGTGTTTTTCTTTCATGTCTGTTGGTTGGGAATGAGAAGAGGTAAAAGTGTTAAACCCATGTTAACTCACTATCTGGAATTTTCCATCTTATTTCAATGGGTAGACTTTTGGCCACCCTAAAAGAGGCATAAAGTTTAAATAAGAGTGACACCAGTGGAACAGTCCTTTGTCTCTCACATCCTTCAGAATAAGAAATAAATCAGTCCAAAACAGTGCCACTAATGCCCAAATTAAAAAGACACTTTAGCAAAATAGAATGTTTGCATCAAAGGCAGCAGTAACATCCAAAACAACAAAACCATATTTCAAATCCCTGTCCAACCTGCGCCAACATAGACAACAAAAGGATCTTAGTACGTATTTTGAGACTTCTGAAAAGAAACTGAAAATCATCTAAGCACTCTCTCTTATCCACAGAATCAACAAACTGATTTAAAACAGGCCTGCTTCCTGGAACAGATGGTAGGAGAGCCGACGAGAGGAAACGTCACCTTGGACTTGGTCCTAAATGGCATTACGGGACCGGCAAAGGAAGTACAAGTAACGGTCCCGTTGGGGACGAGCGATCACAACATGATCAACTTCAAACTTGATGTTGGGAAAGGGAAACCTCAACCACAACTTTAAACTTTAAAAAGGGAAGATATGACAGCATGAGAGCCATGGTGATAAAACAGATCAAGAAAAAGATGGGCAAAGTCATAACGGTGGAACAGGCATGGTCCCTACTGAAAAATATTATCATGGAAGCACAAAGCCTCTACATTCCGCGGATGTCCAACGTAAAGAAAACCAAAGGCAAAAGAGAGCCGGCGTGGCTTACCAAAGAGGTGAAGGAAGCTATAAATGAAAAGAAGGACTCCTTTAAGACGTGGAAATGCACGAAAACATCCGAAGCTTGGAACAAACATAGAGATGCTCAGAAAAAATGTCACAAGGCAGTGAGGATTGCCAAAAGGTCTACGAGGAGAAAATAGCGCAAGAGGCCATAAATTTCAAGCCCTTCTTTAGATACGTTAAGGGGAAAAAACCCGCAAGGGAGGCGGTGGGACCGCTGGATGACCTGAGAGAAAAAGGGAGCGTCAAGGATGACAAACAAATTGCAGACAAACTGAATTCCTTCTTTGCGTCTGTCTTTACAAAGGAAGACACCGCAACAATATCTGACACAGTGAAAGTGTTCAAGGGAGTCGTACAGGACAGCCTCACCACAGTAGAAGTGGACTTGGACCAGATCTACCACCAGATCGACAAACTTAAAAGTGATAAATCTCCTGGACCAGACGGAATTCATCCGAGAGTCCTAAAAGACCTGAAATCGGAGAACTATTGCAAAAACTTGCCAACCTGTCAATCAAAACAGGACAGATACCGGACGACTGGAAGATAGGGAACGTCACGCCAATATTTAAAAAAGGATCAAGAGGAGTGCCAGGCAACTACAGACCTGTGAGTCTCACATCTGTCCCTGGAAAGATGGTTGAGGCGCTGATCAAACATAGCATAGTGCAGCACCTAGACACATACAACCTGATGACAGCCAGTCAACATAGGTTCAGGAAAGGGAAATCATGTTTGACGAACCTACTTCAAGTTTTTGAAACAGTGAACAGACAAATTGATAGTGGATAACCGGTGGATATTGTATACTTGGACTTTCAGAAAGCGTTCGACAAGGTTCCCCATGTAAGACTTCTCAGGAAACTACAAGGCCATGGAATAGAGGGAGATATACTAAGATGGATAGGCAAATGGCTAGAGAACAGAAAACAGAGAGTGGGCATAAATGGGAAGTTTCTCAAGTTTGCAGACGACACAAAGCTATGCTGGGAAATCAGATCGCAGTAGGACAGCGAGGAACTCCAGAGCGACTTGAATCAATTGGAGAAGTGGGCAGATAAATGGCAGATGAAGTTTAATGTGGAAAAATGCAAAGTGATGCATTTAGGCAGAAAAAACAAAGAACACAAGTATAGTATGTCAGGTGTAACTCTGGGAAAGACCGAACAGGAAAAGGACCTGGGTGTACTGATAGATAGGACCCTGAAACCGTCAGCGCAATGTGCGGTGGCGGCGAAGAAAGCAAATAGAATGCTAGGCATGATAAAGAAGGGAATTACGAGTAGATCAGAGAAAGTTATAATACGGTTCTACAGAGCCATGATCAGACCGCACCTGGAATACTGTGTCCAGCATTGGTCTCCATACCTAAAGAAGGATATAAAACTACTAGAGAGGGTGCAGAGACGAGCAACAAAGCTAGTGAAAGGTGTGGAGAACCTGGACTACAAGGAACGACTTAGGAGACAGGGGTTGTTCTCCCTTGAGAAGAGGAGACTGCGAGGAGATCTAATCGAGACTTTCAAAATACTGAAAGGATTCGACAAAATAGAGCAGGGGAAGCAGTTATTTACAATGTCCGATGTGACACGGACAAGAGGGCATAAACTGAAGCTGAGGGGTGACAGGTCCAGGACGAATATCAGGAAGTTCTGTTTCACGCTGCGAGTGGTGGACACCTGGAATGGTCTCCCAGAGGAAGTAATTGCAGAATCCACCATTCTAGGATTTAAGGGTAAACTAGATGCACATCTCCTTAAGAGTGGCATAGAGTGATATGGGTAAGGATAAATTAGATGCACATCTCCCTTGAGAAGCATACAGTGATATGGGGACTAAAACTATGCCAGGGTACACCTGGCAGGGCCTCTGTGTGTGCAGATCATCGGACTTGATGGACCCAGGGTCTGATCCGGAGATGGCAATTCTTAAGTTCTTATGTCTCAAGCTTGCAACTGTCCAACAGATAAGAAGACAGAGGTACACTTTGGGAAGAGTACACTTCAAAAATCTCCTAATGGAGCTGGCAGTGTATAAGCCACATGTACAGTACTACAATGCCATGTCTGCTTTAGAGACTGACATAAATGATGTTGCCTGGAAAGTAAGCTTATATCAGCCTTCACTGTGTCAAAGCTTGAGTTTATAAAGTTGATTAGAGCAGTGGTTCCCAACCCTGTCCTGGAGGAACACCAGGCCAATTGGGTTTTCAGGCTAGCCCTAATGAATATGCATGAAGCAAATTTGCATGCCTATCACTTCCATCATATGCAAATCTCTCTCATGCATATTCATTAGGGCTAGCCTGAAAACCCGATTGGCCTGGTGTTCCTCCAGGACAGGGTTGGGAATCACTGGATTAGAGAACAGTTGATTACTGAGTGGCCTCTACAAAGACCTTGAAGATCCCTGCCCTGTAGGCCTTCTTGGCCTTCTCCGAAGACCATTCCACCTGTACGCTCCTCCAAGCCTGCCTTAGTCATTTCTTGATAGTCCAGAGAGGGAGGCGAACTCTTCTTTTTATTGAGTTCTGGTCCCTTTAAGAAAGGCTCCCAAGGAGCATTGGGCAATGCATTAGAAGCCCCAGGCTCCCAGGGAATATGACCAAGCTTATGAGGTTGATCCCAAGTTGTATTATTTCTTTTGCTGTGGGAGTCACTAACCTGCAGTATTGAGTTGCCCCAGGTTAATGACTCCTGCAGTAAGCTGAGCTGCAGTAAAATGCCGTATTTTCCCACAGCTTACTAATGCCCCCAACTCCTAACTCCTCTTTTACTAAGGTACGCTATGCTTTTTAGCGTGCGATAAATATTAGCACGTGCTAAACGCTAACACATGCATGTTATTCCATGTATGGGTTAGCGGTTAGTGCACGCGTTGATTTAGCACACCTCAGCAAAAGAGGGCCCTAGTTTGCTGTACCTTCGTATACGGTTACATTTCTCTTATAAATTTTCTCGATTACTGCCCCTTCTTCCGTGAAATGCCCTCCCATTGGATCTCCGCTTAGAAGATTCCCTCCACAAATTCAAGTCAAAGCTCAAAACTTTTCAAATAGAATTCATGTCGTTAGTAACATAGTAAACATAGTAGATGACAGCAGATAAAGACCCAAATGGTCCTTCTAGTCTGCCCAACCTTATTCAATCTAAAAATTTGTTCCTCTATGGACTTTGCTAAAAATAAAAACGCTTCTTTTGAAGCAAACCCCACCATATTGTACTCGCCCCTTCCCTCACTTTCCTCCCTTTTATTTCTTTATTTTATCTCGATGTATATATTAGCTGACCGATTCCCTCCTACCCTTATTTGTTCACGTGTGTCAGTTTGTTGTGCACTCCTCTTTTATTCATTTTTTGTGGGGGCTCCTTTTACTAAGGTTCCAGTTTAGGAGAGTGTGGCATAGTAGTTAGAGCCACAGCCTCAGCACCCTGAGGCTGTGGGTTCAAACCCTGTGCTGCTCCCTTTGACCCTGGGCAAGTCACTTAATCCTCCACTGACCCAAGTACATTGGATAGATTGTGAACCTACCAGGACAGATAGGGAAAATGCTTGAAGTACCTGTATGTAAACCGCTATGAGTATGGTTGTATAACTACAAAAAAAAATAAAAAAGGTGGTATACAAGTCCTAATCCCAACCTCCCCAATCCTATACCATAAACTGTTCTAGGCAAACTACTGGACATGTGGTAGACAAAGCATGGGTGTACTCAGGTGTGCCGTGCCAAGTTTACACTTAAATTTCTGCCTTTAAAGTATTACAGGATTTCTTAGATTTTTTTTTCTGGTTGCTTGAGAGTTCTGGTTAACAGAGAGTCTACTGAATTTATGAAACTCCACTACCAATATGGCTCATGGCAATTTACGTTGGGAGTACGCTCTGCATACCAAAGTCAGTACAATGCATTCCAGTTAAAGCCAGAAAAGCTTCCCAAAAGAACAATATACAAGCAGATACAATGCAAAATAGAGTTAATGTGCTGACGGAATAACCAAGCATTGACAAACTTGCAAAACCAGTGGGTCATCTTATGTCCTAATACCCTTAAAGGGAAAATAAGAGTTTTAGGAGCTACCGTAAAGATCTGCCAGAAAGCTTTTTGTGATATCCTAACAAAGCAAGGGTTCCACGGTGATAGACTTGGAAAAAAAACTCTCTCTGCAGTCGCTCCAGACTATAGAAACATAGAAAAAGCGGCAGAAAAGGGCCATAGCCCACCGAGTCTGCCCATTCCAAATATCCCCTCCCTGAATTCACTCTCTAAAAGATCCCACATGAGTATCCCATTTTCTCTTAAAATCCGTCACGCTGCTGGCCTTTATCACCTGGAGTGGGAGTCTGTAAGCCCTATGACCTCACAATGCAGATGTAAAGAGCTTTAGCCAATAGGAAGAGGAGATGCAAATGTTAAGAGCCTTAGCCAATAGGGAGAGGAGGAGATAGTGGATGCTGTGGCCATTTTGCCTTTATCTGCCATCATAGAAACATAGAAACATAGAAAAAAGCAGCAGAAAAGGGCTATAGCCCACCAAGTCTGCCCATTCCAAGTATCCCCTCCCCTGAATTTACTCCCTTAAAGATCCCACGTGAGTATCCCATTTTCTCTTAAAATCCGTCACGCTGCTGGCCTTTATCACCTGGAGTGGGAGTCTGTTCCAATGATCCACTACTCTTTCGGTGAAGAAGTACTTCCTGGAGTCGCCATGAAACTTCCCTCCCCTGATCTTCAGCGGATGCCCTCTGGTGGTCGAGGGTCCCATGAGCCAGAAGATATCATCTTCTGACCCGACGCGTCCCGTGATGTACTTATACGTTTCAATCATGTCTCCCCGTTCTCTTCTTTCCTCGAGTGAGTACAGCCGCAATTTCTTTAGTCTTTCTTCATACGTGAGATCCTTGAGCCCCAAGACCATTTGAAATTTTGTCAGTCTGAGCATATACTAGACCAGGGGTCAACAACCTTTTTACAGCAAAGCCAATTTATCCAAAATGTTTGACCCAAGGTTTACAAAGAGCCGCTAGCATTTTTAGCGCACACTGCGGATTAGCGTGCGCTTCCCCCCGTGCTACGCAGAAAAACTAATGGCAGCTCAATGGAGGCGTTGGCGTCTAGCGCGCGCTAAAACCACTAGCGCAGCTTGGTAAAAGGAGCCCTTTGCCATTTTCTTTTAATAAATATTTTATTGTAAACCGTTTAGGTATCTGTTTGATAAAACGTACATCAAAAAAATAAAGAAACTTGGAAATTTGTAATAATTTCTCTGCATCTAATAAAAGAGAATTGCAAACGCCTTTGATTACATATTTGAAGATGATAATGATATTCCATTTCAATGCCTCTTAAAATAACTAGGGGTGGGCATTTACGCCCGGATTCTCTAAATGGCGCCAAAGTCAGTGGCTGCCTTAAAGGTGGCCACCAATTACGTGTCAATCACTCAACGGCACCCGTTAGCGAATCGCACCTCAAAAGCCTAACTTGCCCAGGGCTTGCCATCAGCTGATCGCAGCAGGGGAATCCCCAATCAGCTGAGCCGGCAGGACTCCCCGAAGCCACAGTGTTGGGGGTATCCTGCCGTTAGCTGATCAGGTATTCCCCAACTGCGATCAGCTGATGGAAAGCTGTGCACTATTTTCAGGTGCCGGAAATGTAGGCCAGGGTTTTTCAGGCCTAAATTTCCGGTGCCTGTTTTTGCATGAATTGCATCTACATAGGCACTATAGGCTGCCTAAAGCTACTTCCGGCATTGGCCATGCCTACTTTGGCATTCAGTGGCCTCAAGCGCCTACATAGATGCAATTCTATTCTGGTGTCTTTTATTTAGGCATTGGTAGGCACTTTATTTTTGCCATTTTAAACAGCATTTCTCAATTTAGGGCGCTGGTAGGGCACCTTCCAGTGCCCGAGTTTCGACACCATTTATAGAATATCCCCCTTAGTGTACTATTAAATTGATTATCAAGATCTTTTTTCTCCCAATTTATAATTGTTCAAAACAACCGCTTTTAAGAAGCGACTTCCCCCCCTCCCCTCTCCTTTTTGTTTTCTCCCTTCCCCTTCCTACTTCCCTTTTATTTTGACTTCGATGTAATTTTGAATCTTCCCCTCCCCTAGTGCCTTTTATACCTACTTTGTCCGTATCTTTGTCCTCGTCTGGTTTTTATGTTCCCCTATTTATTATTTTTATTTTTATTATTGCATTGTTTTTAAAACTCTAAGGGCTTCTTTTACTAAACTGCGACAGCGGTTTTAGCGCGCACGTAGCGCGTGCAGAATTGCCGCACACGCTAGACGCTAACGCCGGCATTGAGCTGGCATTAGTTCTAGCCACGTAGCGCGGGTTTAGCGCACGCGGCAATTCTGCTTGTGCTAAAAACGCTATCGCAGCTTAGTAAAAGGAGCCCTAACTTTAGCAATTGTAAACCGTCCAGATATTTGTTTGATGGTCAGTATATCAAATTGTAAATAAACTTGGATTAATTTCTTAAAATTTTAACTCTGATTGCATTTTTGAACGCTGACCAGAATTTGTAACTTCCCTCTATTGTCTAGCATTGCTTTCTCTCCTCTTGTCTATCCCATGGTCGGGCATCTTTTCTCCCACCTCCCCGCATTTACTCAAACCGTCTTGGCTCGTCATAGGGTCACTGGCAGAGGCAGAAATTCCTACACGCTTTCTACAGCTGACTCGGAAGTCTTCCGCCTGATGTGTCCTGCCCCTATCCAATCCAACTTCCTATTTTACCTTTGCAAGTGGCGCTTCAGCATGATTAATAGTGCAATTAAAATTTTTAATCACACAATTAAAAAGTTTTAACCGTTGCCCATCCCTAAAATGAACTTGCTACATTAATATCTGTTTGCTTAATATAACAATACACTTGTACTACAGGTCTCCAGATGGGGACGCGTCGCTAGGCATCCTAGTGGCAGATGTCATTGCCAGTGGCATAGTAAGGGGGGCATGGGGAGGGGAGGTCTGCCCTGGGCATGGTCATCCTAAGGGCGCGGCACCCCTCTTCCTCTCTGCCCCTTCCCCGCTCCTTTTCTTGCCACGCGCTTGCGCCGCTTGCCTTCCCCCGTACCTTTTTTTTACTGCTCTGGCGCGAGGTTGCTGCCCATGTCGGCACCGGCGCTCTCTCTGATGTCACTTCCTGGACCTGCACCTAGGAAGTGACGTCAAAGGGTGGGCGGACATCGGCGTGGGCATGCTGGTCACGCCGAAGTTAAAAAAGTGTGGGGAGGGAAGAAGGGGGGAAAGGCGCCACCTCCTTTGGCGCTGCTCACGCTTACTATGCCACTGGCCATTATATTAGACCAGGCTTTTCCTGCCCTAATTTACTGGTGCCAATCACAGATGCCTAACGATACCTAAATCCAGCCACACCTATTCTCCACCCCTAAAAGTGCCTACTGGGTGGCTAGACACCTCCACTTGGGCATTGCTAGGTGCCGTGTGGAATTCTATTCACAACTTTGATTAATCATTTTTAATTTTTTTTTATTGTTTTTTAATGGTGTGGTCAATTACAACCTCAATTAAACCAATTAAGAAAAATTAAGATTTGCGCGGAATTCAGGTAGGTGTGCTTGGCGTCCTCAATCTAGGTACCACTTATAGAATCAGGCCCAATATCTCATACTTGGGTCATTGAATTCCACCATGGTGTACTGCCGGACGCCACAAGGAAATCGTGCCGAGACGCGGTCCAGAAGCCATTCATTGATTGTCTTCAGCTGCTGAAGATCATCATACATGGAGCCAGTTGTATCCACCAGGTATGTCAGGGATGAGGACTCTGCAGACAAAAATAAACTGTTTAGAAACCGTCCCCATGATTTCAGGAACATCTCAATATAAATAATGTTATTTCACTTGTTCAATCAGTGGCATAGTAATGGGGGTGGGGGGGGGGGGTCGTCCTAAGAGCAAGCACCTCTCCTCTTCACTCCCCCCCTCCGCTGCTCCCCTTGCCACGCAGATATGCCCCTTGCCTTCCCCTGTACCTTTTGTTATTTTCCCGGTGCAAGGTTGCTGCCTACGTCGGCATCAGCGCTCTCTCCGATGTCACTTCTGGGACCCGCACCTAGGAAGTGATGTCAAAGGGTGACCTGACACTAATGTGGGCATGATGCTGCTCACGCCAGAGAAGTTAGAAAGGTACAGGGAAATAGAAGGGGGACGCGGGGAAGAGGGCAGGGAGGGTTGCCATCGTCCCGGGTGCCACTCATCCTTACTATGCCACTGTGTGAAATCCTTGGTTCTTTCCCTTTTGAACTACTGCGATATACTTTGGCCTGCAGGGACTCGTAGGCATCTTCAAAAACTCCGCTCAATTCAAAATACAGCATTGCGTTTGATTTATTTATTTTTTTTTTTTAAATGAACAGATCGTGTAACGCCTTATTTCTGTAAATTGCATTGGCTGCCAGATGAGGCACAGATCATCTATAAGTTTAGCTGTTTTTGCTATGAGGCGCTTCATGGTCTGTTACCTGGTTATTTGGTGAACCATTTTATTTTTAATAATCCGGCTCGATCTTGGCACATTTTAGTGTTTTTCTCATTTCTCACTGTCAGTGATAGCACAATTGACTGCTTTCTTATCAAACGGCAAGTAGAGAGCACTGTATCGAGGTGGAAGATGATATCTTCTTTCTTAAAGGACCCTCGGCCACAAGAGGGCATCCGCTGAAAATCAGGGGCGGGAAATTTCATGGCGACACCAGGAAGTATTTCTTCACCGAAAGGGTGGTTGATCGTTGGAATGAACAGAGGCAGTTGTGCAAGTTGGATGTCTGTCAGGTCCTTCACTCTTATGTTCAGCGGACCCAGGAGTTTCAGAAATTGGATCTTCTTTTTGTTCTCTTAGCGGGTCCTCGTAAGGTGGATGACACTTCCAAGGCTACTATAGCATGCTGGATCAAGAAGATGGTTGCTTCCGCATAGCTCCTTCAGCAGAAGTCTGTTCCGGAATTTCTCAAAGCTCATTCTACTAAGGGTCAGACAGCCACTTCAGGTGATTAAGGCCAGCAGCATGCCAGATTTTAAAAGGAAATGGGATACACATGTGGGATCTCCAGGGGGGTAGAATCAAGGGGGGTGGGTCATTAGAGTGGGCAGATTAGATGGGCTATGGCCCTTTTCTGCCGTCATTTTCTATGTTTTCTATGTAATATATACTCCCTCTTATTAACTTCATATCTACATTTTAGAAGACTTCTTAAACCATATGGGGCTCATAATCGAAAGAGAAAAACCTCCAAAAACCGGCCTAAATCGGCACTTGGATGAACATTTCTCTAAAACGTCCAAGTGCCGATAATCAAACCGGGTTTTGGACGTATTTCTAAACGACTTAGGCCTTCATAGAGCCGCTCAACGTCCAAAGCTAAACGGGGTGTTTCGGGAGGTGTGTCGAGGGCAGGAGTTGGGCGGGACGTGGGCCGGCTTAGACTTAGTCGTACAGCATGTATAACCGAAAGTTAAACAACAGAGCCTAGAGGAAACTTGGACGTTTTGACCTAGACCATCTAAAACATGGTCTAAGTCACTAAAACCCACCTAAACTCACCAGATAATCACTGAAAACACATAATAAAGACCCCCACACACTACCCCAGTGATCACTAACACCCCCCCCCATCCCAATAAAAATTTTAATCATAACTTGAAATTTCAACCTCCAGACCATCATCACCTAGCTGCCTAGCATAGGAGAGCCTAGTTGTCCAGCCTAGAAGCAGCTTAAGTCATTTTGGGGGTGGGTTTAGGACCCATAGAGAGATGGACCCATGCCCATAAGCTCCTGTAATCACTGCATTGTTACTGAAACATGTTCACTCCCCTATACACCCCCAAAACCCTTTTGTACTGGCATATAAGTGGCTTCTGCATCCATAAGGGCTATAGGGGTGGTAGATAAGTGGGTCTAGGGGATTCTGGAGGGGGTTTGGGGGGGCTCACCGTCACCTATAAGGGAGCTGTAGTGAGGAGAAGCCATGGCACTCTTTTTGTGAAGTTCACAGCAGTGCCCTGTAAAGTACCCCACTATTTAGGTGCCCTGTCTGGGTGTTCTGTCAATCACTTTGCAGACCTCTCCCACGTCCAACAGGGCTTGTTCTAGGCGTTTTTGACTTGGATGGACATTTGTACGAAAATGGACTATAAAGATAGACATTTTAGATCAGATCTGCAGGACGTATAATTTGGACGATTTTCGAAAGTCAAAAGAAGTTGGACGTCTCTTTCGGAAATATCACTTAGGCACTTTTTTACTTTAGACGACTTGTGAAATGGATGTAAACGGACTTAGACGTCCCTTTTGATTATGCCCCTCTATTTGTTTAAGAAATTTGGGGGAACTTAATATTTATTTTGTTTTGTATAAATGTGCTTATTTTTAGTTAGATGATTTGTAATACACTGCATATGAACAGTTTTTCTTGATGCGTTACCCGCTTAGAAATGTGAGGTTATAGCTGGACACAAATAAAGTTTTATGCTAAGTTACGTTATCTATTGTTATATTTAACATTTGAGTGGTTTCCTTTTTCTAAGTGTAACGTTCCTTCCGTAAATAATTTATTAAAATTTTAAACAAATAAACATACAAATCCAGAAAATAACACAAATAACAGCCCAGCAATCAGAGCAGCATTACTATAGGCCAGTGGCCATGGCTCGAGGCGTCTGGAAGTGCCCGGACATCACCATGATGATGTCACATGCGTGTGTGATATCATCACATCGATATCCGCGCATGCGCGAAGGTCCTCCAGACGGGCCTGGAGATGCTAGTGGGATGGGGATGGGGTGCCAGCAGAGAACAGCACTGGCTGATTGCCTACAGGACGTGCCAGGGTTTTGGTCAGGTACTAATGACCTAGATTGGCTACCGTGAGAACAGGCTACTGGACTTGATGGACCATTGGTCTGACCCAGTATATTTATTCTTATGTTCTTACATGAGCCAAGTATAGGACAATTAAGCCATTGCAACATCAGTGATGAGGTTGGCTCTGAGGTACTGTGGAATGAGGCATTATGACATTACAATCTCAGCTCTGGAATGTTGCTCTCAATGGGGTTCTGGACTCTTGCTATTCTTTGAGATGCTGGAATGTTGCTACTCTTTGGGTTTTGGCCAGGTACTAGGGTCCTGGATTGGCCACCATGAGAACAGGCTACTGGGCTTGATGGACCTTTGGTCTGACCCAGTATGGCCATTCTATGTTCTTAAGGGAGCCAAGTATAGGGCAATCAAACCAATGTAACATCACTGATGAGGTTGGCTCTGAGGTACTGTGAAATGAGGCATTATGACATCACAATCTCAGTTCTGGAATGTTGCTCTCAATGTGGTTCTGGAATCTTGCTATTCTTTGAGATGCTGAAATGTTGCTACTCTTTGGGTTTTAGCTAGGTACTAGTGACCTGGATTGGCCACCATGAGAATGGGCTACTGGGCTTAATGGACCATTGGTCTGACCCAGTATGGCTATTCTTATGTTCTTACGTGAGCCAAGTATAGGGCAATCAAGCCATTGTAACAACACTGTTGAGGCTGGCTCTGAGGTACTGTGGAATGAGGCATTATGACATCACAATCTCAGCTCTGGAATGTTGCTCTCAATGGGGTTCTGGAATCTTGCTATTCTTTGAGATGCTGGAATGTTGCTACTCTTTGGGATTTGGCCAGGATCTAGGGTCCTGGATTGGCCACCATGAGAACGGGCTACTGGGCTTGATGGACCTTTGGTCTGACCCAGTAAGGCTATTCTTATGTTTTTATGTCCTCCTCCCCAGTGTGCCGCGGCACACCTGAAATCCCAGGAGACATACTAGTGTGCTACGGCACACCTGAAATCCCAGGAGACATACTAATGTGCTATGGCACACCTGAAATCCCAGGAGACATACTAGTGTGCTACGGCACACCTGAAATCCCAGGAGACATACTAGTGTGCTACGGCACACCTGAAATCCCAGGAGACATACTAGTGTGCTACGGCACACCTGAAATCCCAGGAGACATACTAATGTGCTATGGCACACCTGAAATCCCAGGAGACATACTAGTGTGCTACGGCACACCTGAAATCCCAGGAGACATACTAGTGTGCTACGGCACACCTGAAATCCCAGGAGACATACTAGTGTGCTATGGCACACAGTTTGCGATATACTGATATAGACAGAATAAAAAGGCAGCTTTCAGTACCTGTATATGCTTCACATGAATGGTTAACTGGAGCCAGTTTCAATGAAAGATCTACAGAAACAAACACAAAGCAAAAATTAAGAATTCCTGTTTGCAGCTAGAACCTTGGAGAGCTGTTTTATTAGCAGTTGATTTAAAAAAATGAGTTAAGTGAAAGAAAGTTAGGAAAGGAATAAAGAACAAAAGAAAATATTGCAATAACCTTGTACAAATCCGTGCTGCAACCACACCTGCACTAATCTATTTATTAAAATTTGTTATGCCACCTTCATCAATGACATCTGGGTAGTTTACAAAAATAAATAAGAGCAGAGTAAAACAATGACAGAATAAGAAACCACCGCCCTTATTCTGGGGTGTAATGGGGGGCAGGGTTCGATGGAACTGGGCGGGCCTGTGGGCAGGTCTAGAGGTCCAGATTTTCCAAACGGAAAATCTAGTATCCCTATCGTAAATATATATTTGGCTCTTAACTGCCATAATGTTTCTATCAAAAGGGCCTGGGATAGGCACATGGGATCTCTCGGAGAAAGAAAGAGATAATGGTTACTGTGGATGGGCAGACTAGATGGGCCATTTGGCTTTTACCTGCCATCATGTTACTATGTTTCTATAACCACAAAGTTCTATGACATCACAATGTAGGTGTAAAGAGCCTTAGCCTATAGGAAGAGGAGATGCAAATGTTAAGAGCCTTAGCCAATAGGAAGAGGAGGAGATAATGGTTACTGCGGATAGGCAGACTAGATGGGCCATTTGGCTTTTATCTGCCATGATGTTACTATGTTTCTATAACCACAAAGTTCTATGACATCACAATGTAGGTGTAAAGAGCCTTAGCCTACAGGAAGAGGAGATGAAAATGTTAAGAGCTTTAACCAATAGGAAGAGGAGGAGATAATGGTTACTGCGGATGGGCAGACTAGATGGGCCATTTGGTCTTTATCTGCCATCATGTTTCTATATTATGGCAAGATGTGCAATAGGGACAATAGCTTATCTTTTAAAGTGACTTTCTGTGTTAATTGGTCCACTTCCATTCTTTTTCTTTCCTTCGGTCCACTTCACCTAGTGACTGACCCAGGTGAAGTGTTCAAGTCCTTTTCTAACAATGCTACCAGTAGGGAGTCAGACTGGTAAACAAGGGACTGCATTCTTGGTGATAGGCTGACCCCTAGTGGTAGCATGGGAGAAAACATGTTGACAGTGACTGATTAGATTTAGTAAATGGCACTCAAAATTCAGCATAAAAAAATGGTGCTAAGCATGATTCTATAAAGGGCACATGTCCATAATAGAATTGTGATTAGTGCTGATTCCCAAATCTAACTTTAGGCGCCAGACTTGTGCCTGATATAAATGCTGGTGCCCAAGTTAGGCATACTGAGACAGTATCATACATTACAAGCGCCTAAGTTTTAAGTTAAGTGTGATTCTGGAATAGGCGCCTAAGGACTCCTTTTATGAAGGTACGCTAGGGCCTTAACACGTGGAATAGCACGCGCTAAATTGCCACGCGCGCTAGCTGCTACTGCCTCCTTTTGAGCAGGCAGTAGATTTCCGGCAAGCGCGCACTGTAGCACGCCCTAATCTGATGCGTGCGCTAAAACTACTAATGCACCTTCGTAAAAGGAGCCCTAAGTGTGATAGACAAGAAATAGGCATTTTAGATGCCATTTACAGAATTTCCCTCTGAATGCTTACTGAGAAATCTCTGTCAGGTGCTCTCATTTAATCTATGGCCGCAGCGTTTTTTTTTGTTCTATATTAAAGCCTCCCACTTCCCTGATGTCAGAGATACATCATAGCGAATCAGAAATCACACTAAATATGGCTCATTTAATCTAAAGCATAAGCTGAGGAAGAAAAGGACTGCAAGAACAAAAAAAAAAATCAAACGTAGTCTGCAGTGAAACAAGCAACAATCGAAAAACAACAAACAGACTGCAGATAATGTACAAGATGCAGGCGTTGTTTATTAATGAAAAAAATGCAGTGAAATATACAACCTTATTACCAACCAAGGGACCCGACACGGTCTGTGTTTCGGATAACACGCCTTCCTCAGGGATCCATGGTGGTTAAGGTATGAGACAAACCGCATAAAAAATATCAAACAGACGCCTATATAGAACGAATGTATTCAAGCGAATCCTACACTGCATTTTTTTCTTTAATAAACAACGCCTGCATCTTGTACATTATCTGCAGTCTGTTTGTTGTTTTTCGAAGAAAAGGACTGCACAATGAGACATTACATTACATTAGGGATTTCTATTCTGCCATTACCTTGTGGTTCAAGGCGGATTCCAAATGGATTGTCCGGAGATTAGAAGTATTTAGGGAGCAGTGTGTACATTTCTTTGAGTTGTTAAGGATTACATCTGAGTTGTCATGATATTGGAAGTTCATATGTAGTAGTTGCAGGTGAAAAACCAAAAAAACTCTGTGGAGTGACGATGTTCCAAAATGGACTTTATTTGAAAGTGTCAAATTACCAAAGATACACTGAAATCATCCACATAAAATAATTCCATCCACATAGAAATAAATCATCCACATAAGAGCCTTAAAGGACCTAGTCCGCTAGGGATACAGGACCCAACACGGTCCGCGTTTCGACAAAAAGTCTTCTTCAGGGATCCCTGGGGGGTCCTATAAAGGTGAATACGTGGGAAACAATTGTGTGGTGAGCTGGAAGTGAGACACTGTGTTGGGTCCTGTATCCCTAGCGGACTAGGTCCTTTAAGGCTCTTTTGTGGATGATTTATTTTTATGTGGATGAAATTATTTTATGTGGATGATTTCAGTGTACCTTTGGAACTTTGACACTTTCAAATAAAGTCCATTTAGAAACATTGGCACTCCACAGAGGTTTTTTTGTTTTCTCTGGATTTTCTTCTTTGTGGATATTTTGGGGTCAAATCCTTTTGTTTTTTTTGTAGATGCAGGCGATGCTTGGGACAGTTCTGATTGTGTTAGTTGGGTTTTATGTGTTTTTTGAATAGAAGGGTTTTTTATTTCTTTTTTTGAAGGTTTTGTAGTCTGTGGTCGTGGTCAATAGGTTATAGAGTTGTGAGCCAAGTGTTGAAGCTCAAGTGGCTAGAAGGTTGTCGTACAGATTTTTTTCTTTTGACGTTTTTGGTTGGGCAAGCTGAAAAAACAGTCTGACCCATTTTGAAAGGGAACACTGAATTTCGAAACATGTCTATGATTCAGGGGCAAGTCAAATGCACGCAAGACAAAAGCGCACAGACAATTGCATGCAGACAAGTGAGTGCAAGACAATTGAGCGCTTACCCCATTGAAATAAGGGGGGGGGGAGGTGTCAATATTTAATGAGAGTTATATGAGCCAGAGCAACTTCAGCCCAGTTAACGCCTACTGACCTGCTCCTGACATAATATTCATTAATATCCAACTAGGTACTACCATCTTCAAGCTGCGACTTGTACTATTATCAGTTGGGTGATGACTTTAAAAAGGTCCTTTGATCAATTGTGCTCTCAAATCTAGACTACTGCAATATAGTGTTCCAGGGTGTTCCATCCACTGTATTAACAGCATTATAGGTTGCACAGAATTCTGTTATCCGCACATTATATAAGTTATCAAAGTGTGATCACATATCAGTTTTACATTAAGCTGTATTGGCTTACGGTAAGGGTCTCAAAGTCCCTCCGTGAGGGCCGCAATCCAGTCGGGTTTTCAAGATTTCCCCAATGAATATGCATGAGATCTAGGTGCACGCACTGCTTTCAATGGATATTCATTGGAGAAATCCTGAAAACCCGACAGGATTGCGGCTCTCGAGGAGGGACTTTGAGATCCTTGGCTTACGGTATACTACGGAGTGAGGTATAAATAGTTGTCGCTAACCTATAGATTGTCACCTGTCAGAAGTAGTCGCTTATCAGACTTCACTCTTAAAGTTACGTTCTGCTAGTGATGGTGATTTGATGATACCAGCTAGAAAGGAGTTGCGATTGCAAACCATGAGGGCTGCAACATTTTCATGTGCGGGCCCAGCAGAGGGGAATAAACTCCTAGGTTACATACATCAGCAAGGGAATCTTGGCACGTTTAAACATTTGTTGAAACATCATCCGTTTTGTCAGATGAAATATGGGTGCTAAGAGAGAAGACAATGTAGTTCTACAACTTGACTATATAAGCGATACAAAGAGACCGGGATAGGGTATTTCTGGCATGTGGGTGAGTATTGTATGTGAGGGTGGGGTGTATTGTTTTTGATGTGTATTTTATATAGGACAAAGCAGTTATGACAAGTCTGTGCTTGTATAATATGTGTTTTTGTAATGTGTGGGTTTTTTTACTATGTACTCTATGTGCTTTTGGAACCTGCTTTGCATAAAGTGGGATATAAATAGAAAACATAAATCTAAGTTTCATATCCAGCTATCCAGTTACCCTTGGATTCCATACATGGTGTTCAAAATTGTGTACACACATTTTGTTTGGCACATACTCATATTGTGTATGCAATGCAATGGGGTGTACATCCTGTCCCAGGAAACTGGGGTCTCTTCATTCCCCTGTGGAGCTGCCCCTGGAAGAGGAGACGTGACTGCTGAACAAGATGAAATCGATGGGATTAGGAGAGACTATAACTGCATGGGTTAAAGATTGGCTTAGTGGCAGACTTCAGAGGGTGGTGGTTAACGGTACCTTCTCTAAAATGTCAGAGGTGACTAGCGGAGTGCCACAGGGTTCAGTCCTGGGCCCACTCCTCTTCAACATATTCATTGGGGATCTAACTCAAGGGCTTCAAGGCAAGGTAACCTTATTCGCTGATGACGCCAAACTATGCAATATAGTAAACGGCTATAATCTACAGGATGCTATGGAGCAAGACCTGCGTACTTTAGAAAAATGGTCCTTGATCTGGCAGCTTGGCTTCAACGCCAAGAAATGTAAGGTCATGCATCTCGGTAACAGAAATCCTTGCAGAACCTACACCCTGAATGGAGAAACTTTAACAAGGACTACAGAAGAACGAGACTTGGGAGTGATCATCAGTGCTGACATGAAGGCAGCCACTCAGGTGGAGAAGGCTTCATCTAAAGCACGGCAGATGATAGGTTGTATCAAGAGAAGCTTCGTCAACAGGAAACCTGAAGTCATGATGCCATTGTACAGAGCCATGGTGAGACCTCATCTGGAATACTGTGTGCAATTCTGGAGGCCACATTACCGTAAGGATGTGCTCAGAATTGAATCGGTTCAGCGGATGGCCACCAGGTTGGTCTCGGGGCTAAAGGGTCTCCCGTACGAAGAAAGATTGAGCAAATTGCAGCTCTACACTCTCGAAGAGCGTAGGGAGAGGGGAGACATGATTGAGACTTTTAAGTACATCACAGGACGGGTCGAGGTGGAAGAGGATATCTTTTTTCTCAAGGGACCCTCGACCACAAGAGGACATCCGCTCAAACTCAAGGGAGGGAAGTTTAGTGGAGACGCCAGGAAGTACTTCTTCACGGAGAGAGTGATTGAGCATTGGAACAAGCTTCCAGTGCAGGTGGTCGAGGCACGCAGCATCCCAGACTTCAAGAACAAATGGGATACCTATGTGGGATCCCTACGAGGTCATGCCAAGGGATAGGGTCACTAGGACTTGAATTGGCGGGTCAGTAGAATGACAGTACAATTATTGTACTTTAGGGGTCAGTAGACTTAAGAGGGTGGGTAAATGGTGTGGGCAGACTTGATGGGCTATGGCCCTTATCTGCCGTCATCTTTCTATGTTTCTATGTTTCTATGACTAGGGGAACTATAATCCTGCTGGAGAGGATTTAGTTAGCATGGAAAGACTAGGAGTGTGGTGGCAGGTCTCAGATATCCCCTACCCTTCCAATCGGTGTGACTGCTGATAAAGAAGGAGAAAGTGAACCGATTTGCATTTGGCAAACCTAATTTGCATATGTGCTTAGGTGATGAGGAAAGGGATTTTGAAGCTATGTAAGAGATCCTTGGGACTGGGACTGGGACTGGGAAACCCCCTCCCCCCCTCCCCCCGGAAAGGGAGGGTAAATCTCTCTTCTGGGTTAGAGGGTTCAGCAGGCAGCAGCAAAGTATTGAAGGGCACAATATAATAGAGATTTTGACCAGTACTGACAGTGGACCCAGTGCAGTTGAGATCAAAAGTAACCAGTAGGAGGAAGGTCTGTGGAGACCTGTGGAGACCAGTAGAAAAGGACCAAACCTCAGCCTACACTTTCAGGTAGGTGGCACAGGAAGAGGGCTGGGAAGTCCATCAACCAAACCACATTCAACAAATGGGATGCATTGAGAACAATTTGTATATCTTAAGTGCTAAGCTATAAAGATGTGCTATAAAGCTATAAGGCTATAAAGCTATAAAGATGTGCTAAGCTATAAATCTATGTGCTATAAAGCTATAAGGCTATAAAGCTATAAAGATGTGCTAAGCTATAAATCTTTTAGCAAGTAACTGAAAAAGGGATGTGAGAGTCCCATGGACCTAGGGGGGATCCCCGCGGAACCAGGGGGGATTCCTGCGGGGTTCCCACAGGACCCGTGGGATTCCCGTAATCCCCGTTCCTGTGCAGACCTCTAGTCCAGACCAATACTCTAAGGGAGCCACTTTTACTTACCCCGTATAGATCCGGTTGTTGCTGGTAAAGACCACATGCAGGAAAGCAGCAGCATGGTATAGTAGAGAAGGGTCTGCATTCTCACACACTGCTGTTAATATAAGAATTGCTAAACATTTCTTGGTCATGAAATGGCAAGGACTCAACATTAGCATCAACAAAGGGTATAGATTTTGAACTGCCCATGTCACCTAGGCTAAGAGGTCAGTAGGTGTCTATTTGAGGCTATTTTATAAAGAAAAGTGTGTGCCTATACTAATTTTTGGAATAAAGTTACTGGCTTTTATTCAGCACATAACAGTCTTCTGGTATATATTTATAAATCGCACATCTACAGATTATATATATCTTTAATTTGATCAAAAACTTATTTTCAAAGGTAAACAACCTCCTGAGATGTAACCTTAAGCTAGCAAATTGCAATCTCCTACAGGAGGGTACAACTTCTTCATTAGGTCGATATCTACTCAGACTAATTTTCTTTTATAATGCAAAACTTCAATTATGCACTTATCTTTTTTTTTCTCTTTTCTCCTCAGTTAACTCGAATTTTAGTTGGAGACATTTTCACCCAACATGAATTCATGTTTCGCTGAAACAGCTGAGTCATGAGGGTCTCCTTTAGTGAGATCAGGAATGTTTCTTCCAGGATTACACTCCTTTATCAAGCAACCTGAGGAGAGACATCCTGGGGGAATTCCCAAGTTGCGGAAGAAACATTCCCGATTTCACTAAAGGAGACCCTCATGACTCAGCTGTTTCAGCGAAACATGAATTCATGTCGGGTGAAAAGATCTCCAACTAAAATTCGAGCTAACTGAAGAGAAAAAAGAAGAAAAAAAAGATGAGTGCATAATTGAAGTTTTGCATTATAAAAGAAAATTAGTCTGAGTAGATATCGACCTAATGAAGAAGTTGATACACTCCTGTAGGAGATTGCAATTTTCTAGCTTAAGGCCACATCTCAGGAGGTCGTTTATCTTTAAAAATAAGTTTTTGGTCGAATTAAAAGTATATATAATCTGTAGATGTGTGATTTTTAGAATAAAATCACAAAAGATGCACAATTGGGGCTATAATGCCGCCATGTGCATTTATAAGTTCTTAGAAGCAGGAGCAAAGGTAGCACCCAGCTGAAATACATGTAGGGATGTATTTTATGACCCACATGCACACAACCCATCCAAAATATGACCCTGAAAAAGCTTACACACAGATTACAGATAAGTAGGTATCTTCTTGGCCTTGTGCATTCTTTATAGATATAGCCCTTGGGTAGCCTAGGTAGAACAGAAAATGTCTTCATAAAATTACCAAATAGAGAAAGAAGAGATTTGCCTCAATATGTAGCAACAAAACACAAAAGTAGAGGCAAACAAAATTTTCTTGGGGTACAAAATTCTCAAAATCACTTGCACCAGCCTTTTCTGTGCATACATTTTTGAAGGAAAATAGATTTGATGAATGCATCTCCACAAGTTTAAAGTTTATTAGGATTTTATATACCGCCTATCAAGGTTATCTAAGCGGTTTTTACAATCAGGTACACAAGCCTGGGAATGCCTCCTCCCGATCTAGCCAAAAGAGTGTGGGTGGTGGGATGCCACCAGTCCTTTTACATACATTTGGGGAGAGCGATTTTCAGATGATCAGTGTACAATGCATTTATCTCACGTAAAGAGCTCTGAAAAGTGTCTTATGGTGGTTAAACCAAACCAAGCAACGCCTGCACACCCAGCAAAATCATTTCAGAAATGCTAAACTCGGAATCCTGTTCAGAAAAGGCTAATCCGGATGAAGTCGTACCATCTCCCTACAAATTAACAGCAGACTCAGTCCTGCATCTTTCTGAGAATTTTCCTATTTTTCATTCTTATCTCCAGCCATAGGAAAAGAAGTGTACATCGTTTGTATTATGAAAAGCAGAGCTTAAAAGAAATACAGTCTTACCTGGGACAATCTGTGACAGTAGCAGAGGAGTCAGTTACACTCCTTTATAAAGCAACCTGAGGCGAGATGTTCCGGGGGAGTTCCCAAGTTTGCTGTTGACAGATGTAGACATTTAGATCACATTCTTGTCCAGGAAGTGTTTCATAGAAATTATACTGAGTTTTTCAATAACACTTATAGAAGGGCACTCTCAGGATTGATAAAATGGGCTTGGAAAAATTCTAAAAGCTTATCAACTCGGGATTATTTGTTGCTGCGTGTTAAAACTATGGGCTCCTTTTACAAAGGTGCGCTGGCCTCTTTAGCGCAAGCACCGGATTAGCGCTCGCTACCCGAAAAACTACCGCCTGCTCAAGAGGAGGCATTTTAGCTCACGCTATTCCCTGCGTTAAGGCCCTAAAAGGAGCCCTATGTCTTGCATATTTTTTTTCACCTGTTAGATGATTAAAAAAAAAAATAAAATAAATAAAAGTCCTGTCAATAAAAATACTAACTGGTCAACATTCAACCAGCAGTAGTCAGCATTTCGTTAAACTCTGGTTGCCACCAGCTGAATTAGATCCAGAAGTTCAGTGGCAGCCCCTGACTGGGTACTCAGCAGCCTATCAGAAGTTACCCGGTCATTACAATATTCAGCCTTCTTGCGGTCCTAAGCAGGGCCATATTGACTACTTATGGGCCCTGGGCTAACTTTTTGGGATAACCCCCCCCCCCCCCAAGTTCAGTCAAGCCACTTTCTGGGGGAGGTGGAAGCAGCATAAAAGCATGGAGCCATAGTGAGTCCATACCACTCGGCTTTGCCAGCCCCTTTTACTGTGACTTGCTATTTCTGAGGGGTTGGACCAGCAGAGCCATCAGTGGTATGGATTGATGGTGATTCTGCTCCTTCTTCTACTGTTTCCCCCTGCAAAGCAGCTGGACAGGTGAAGGAGAATTGGGCAGAAGGAAGATGCTAAACCGGCAAGGACCCTGTGCTCAGGGCTGCTTTTACTTATGGGCCTCCTGTTACGCTAGGTCCAGAGCACCTGCCCCGTTACTACTATTAATAATTTCTATAGTGCTACTAGACATACGCAGCGCTGTACATCAAAACACAGGAGAAAGTCCGGGCTCAAAAGAGCTTACAATCTAGTCAAGACAGACAAACTGGACAAGAAAGTACATCAATATACTGTGCTCAGGTAGGGAAATTACAGCGGGAATGATAGAACAAATATTGGTGCTTAGAAGGTGGGTTGGAGTTTGGAATTGAAAACATCTTCAAAGAAGTGAGGTTTGAGTCTGGATTTGAAGGTTGCCAGAGACGGAGTTTGACGCATTGAGTCAGGCAGTTTGTTCCAGACAAACAGTACAGCAAGGTACGTGTAGAAGGGACAGAGTCTGGATCTGGCTGTAGATGAGAAGGGTACATATAAGAGAGACTTTTCCAATGAGCAGAGTGCCCGGGGGGGGGGGGGAGGAGGGGGGAGTGTGGGGAGCGATGAGAGAAGAGAGATATTGAGAAGCTGCGGAGCAAATATACTTGTAGGTCAGTAAGAGGGGTCTGAACTGTACACAGAAATGGATAGGGAGTCAATGAAGTGACGTGAGGAGAGGGGTAATGTGGGCTTAGTGACATTGACAGTATCTGAGGCGTGCGGCAGAGTTCTGAACAGATTGAAGGGGAGAGAGATGGTTCAGCGGAAGGCTAGTGAGAAGCAGGTTGCAGTAGTCTAGGCGAGAGGTATTAAGGGTATGGATGAGGGTCTTGGCAGCGCACTCAGAAAGGAAGGATATGGCGTTACTCGAGAGAGTTCAGAGGAGAGAGACACATTTGATTAAAGAGATGGAAAACCTTTCATACGCCGAGAGATTGGAGAAACTGGGTTTCTTTTCCCTGGAGAAGAGGAGACTTAAAGGGGATATGATAGAGACTTACAAGATCATGAAGGGAATAGAGAGAGTGGAGAGGGACAGAAAGAGAGAAAGAAAGGAAGACAGAGAGAAATATATATAGAGAGAGCTAGAAAGAAAGAGAGAGAGACAGAAATAGAGAGAGAGAGAGAGAGAGAGAAAGATATAAAGAGAGAGAGAGAAAGGGAGGTAGAAAAAGATTGGAGAAACTGGGAGTCTTTTCCCTGGAGAAGAGGAGACTTAGAGGGGATACGATAGAGACTTACAAGATCATGAAGGGCATAGAGAGAGTGGAGAGGGACAGAAAGAGAGAGAGAAAGGAAGACTGAGAGAAATATATAGAGAGAGAGCTAGAAAGAAAGAGAGAGAGAAAGGGAGAGAGACAGAAATAGAGAGAGAGAGAGAGAAAGATATAAAGAGAGAGAGAGAGAGAAAGAGAGATAGAGAAAGATTGGAGAAACTGGGACTCTTTTCCCCGGAGAAGAGGAGACTTAGATGGGATACGATAGAGATTTACAAGATCATGAAGGGCATAGAGAGTGTGGAGAGGGACAGAAATAGAGAGAGAAAGGAAGACAGAGAGAAATATATATAGAGAGAGAGCTAGAAAGAAAGAGAGAGAGAAAGGGAGAGAGACAGAAATAGAGAGAGAGAGAGAAAGAGAGAGAGAGAAAGATTGGAGAAACTGGAACTCTTTTCCCCGGAAAAGAGGAGACTTAGAGGGGATACGATAGAGATTTACAAGATCATGAAGGGCATAGAGAGTGTGGAGAGAGACAGAAATAGAGAGAGAAAGGAAGGCAGAGAGAAATATATATAGAGAGAGAGCTAGAAAGAAAGAGAGAGAGAAAGGGAGAGACAGAAATAGAGAGAGAGAGAAAGATATAAAGAGAGAGAGAGAAAGGGAGATAGAGAAAGACTGGAGAAACTGGGACTCTTTTCCCTGGAGAAGAGGAGACTTAGAGGGGATACGATAGAGACTTACAAGATCATGAAGGGCATAGAGTGGAGAGGGACAGAAAGAGAGAGAGAAAGAGAGACAGAGAGAAATATAGAGAGACAGAGCTAGAAAGAAAGAGAGAGAGAAAGGGAGAGACAGAAATAGAGAGAGAGAGAGAAAGATATAAAGAGAGAGAGAGAAAGGGAGATAGAGAAAGATTGGAGAAACTAGGACTCTTTTCCCTGGAGAAGAGGAGACTTAGAGGGGATACAATAGAGACTTACAAGATCGTGAAGGGCATAGAGAGAGTAGAGAGGGACAGATTCTTCAAACTTTTGAAAAATAAAAGAACAAGAGGGCATTCGGAAAAGTTGAAAGGGGACAGATTCAAAACGAATGCTAGGAAGTTCTTCTTTACCCAATGTGTGGTGGACACCTGGAATGCGCTTCCAGAGGACATAATAGGGCAGAGTACAGTACTGGGGTTCAAGAAAGGATTGGACAATTTCCTGCTGGTAAAGGGAATAGAGGGGTATAGTTAGAGGATTACTGCACAGGTCCTGGACCTGTTGGACCGCCGCGTGAGCGGGCTGCTGGGCACGATGGACCCCAGGTCTGACCCAGCGGAGGCATTGCTTATGTTCTTATGAAGGGTCTGATTTTAGCGATATTGTAGGGATAGAAACAACAGGTTTTGACAGTCTGTTGGATATGTGAAGGGAAGGAGAGAGATGAGTCAAAGATTACCCCGAGGTTGCAAGACGACAAGACAGGGAGGATGAGGGTGTTGTTCACAGAAATAGAGAACGTATGTAAAAGTGACTAGCCCTACATTAATTGGATAGTCGTCTGGGTACTGCAGCTCAATATCAATGGTGCCAGGGTAACTCCTGGCTCTACCCCAACTCCATCCTCAGACCATCACAGTCCTAATGAGGTAGTGCCAATGAATCTGCCTGAATATTCAGCATCGCTATCCCTTTACATGCCAAGTAGGAACTTCTCCTACCTCTTTAACTAATGCTAAATATTGACCCCCTAAACTTCCAGGGCCACTGCATACCAATGTATAATATTTGACATGCCATAAAACTGGGGCACCTGGTCCACCAGATGGGTTAGTAAGAGATCTGTGTTCAATTGTCTTGCCCAATTTCTGCTCCCAGGTGCTAGCTGCTGTAGATAAGGGATAGAGAGTCATGGTAGTCGGCCAGATTCAGGATGCATGCAGACAAGGTTCCTGGAGGAGCTATGGACATTGATTTGCAGTACTAGAGTTAGGGGAAAAGGTCAACAAGAAAAATTAGGTCTAGCAGTGAAATTAAGTCAACGGAAGCATCAGAGATTCAACGACCACTCAAGAGGAATGGCCTCTGCAAAACAGGCCATCAACTGGAACATCGGAGATTCAACAGCCACTCAATAGAAATGGACTCAGCAAAATAGGTCATCCCTGTTGCCTCAGTTTGCATATATTTGCTGCATCACCATGGCCACACCTTTCAAGATTTTATTTTACAAGCTAAATCTCTGGAATTTAAAAAATATGCGAGTTACCAGCACCTTAAACTTGAACTGCAGGAATTTATTTGATAATGTTCACAATAAAGTGTGTAAACATAGAACAATCATAGCAATCGTGAAAGGTATGTCAAAGACACACCCTCTCCTCCATTCTATAGAAGGGCGCTTACATTTACAAAGGCTGCCTGAAAAGTAATGAGACTGCCTCTGTTTTTCATTCCAAGAAGTAGACATGGCAACTGGTGTGCTGATTCATGTGAAGCTCAAACAGCAACGTTTCTGAAACTGCAGTTGGACTGCTGCCGTCTTCATTGTTGAGTCACAGTGAAAGGAAGAACTTCATACTCGTATGCTTCATCATGGCAGTCCACGAAATTACACCAGCGGTGTGTGATTGAATTATGTTAAACTTGGAAAGAGCGGTAATGAAACTCTTGAAATGTTATGGCAAGTTTAATACAATCCAAAACCAAAGAGAATTGACCCCAAAGTATCCACAGTGAAGAAAATCCAGAAGAAACCAAAAAAGCACTGTGGAGTGACGATGTTCCTTAATTGGACTTTATTAAAAATATCAAAGTTCTAAATGTACAATAAAATCATCCACATAAAAATGAAATGATCCACATGAAAAAAATCATAAAGGACCAGGTCCATTAAGGGCTCAGGACCCAACACGGTCTGCGTTTCGACAGAAAGTCTTCTTCAGGGGTCCCTGATGGTCCTATAGTGGTAAATATGTGGAAAAGCTAGTATGTAGAGAACCTCAAAGTTTAATACAATACAATATAATACAATAAACCGATTTCTAGACCGCATAACCAGGTAGTTCGATGCGGTTTACAAAAGAGTAGTGAAAGATCCATAGAATTGAACAGATAGAAGAAAAACTAGTTGCCTATAAACTTATTAAAGAGATAAGTCCCGGAGGTCACTATCATACATAGCAGCTTGAAAGAAGAGTAGACGCTCATGATACAGTATTTTTATTTATTTATTCAGTTTTCTATACCTCGGAACGGTTTACATTAATTTATTCAGGTACTCAAGCATTTTCCCCTGTCTGTCCCAGCGGGCTCACAATCTACCTAATATACCTAGGGCAATGGGGGGATTAAGTGACTTGCCCAGGGTAACTTCAACTGTGGTAGACATAGCCAATGTTCATGAACTGGCCAGCTAAGTCTGGAAGAGTGGGCAAACAAATGGCAAATGTGCTTTAACATAGAAAAATGTAAGGTCATGCATATAGGGAAAAGGAACCCAAGGTACAGCTACAAAATGGGGGGGAACATTGCTGGGGGAGAGTAATCTTGAAAAAGACTTGGGTATGCTGGTGGATACAACCATGAAATCATCAGCGCAATGTGCAGCGGCCTCGAAGAAAGCTAACAGAATGCTGGGCATCATTAAGAAGGGAATTACAACCAGGACGAAGGAAGTCATCATGCCACTGTATTGTGCAATGGTGCGCCCGCATCTAGGGTACTGCGTCCAATATTGGTCGCCGTACCTCAAGATAGACATGGCGATACTTGAGAGGGTCCAGAGAAGAGCTACGAAAATGATAAATGGCATGGAGGACTGTTCATACGCTGACAGGCTGGACAAGTTGGAACTCTTCTCCCTGGAAAAGAGGAGGCTTAGGGGAGACATGATAGAAACTTTCAAGATCATGAGGGGCATGGAGAAGGTAGACAAGGATAGATTCTTCAAACTACGGGGAACCACAGGCACAAGAGGGCACTCGGAGAAACTGGAAGGAGACAAGTTTAGAACCAATGCCAGGAGGTTCTTCTTCACACAGAGAGTTGTGGACACATGGAACGCGCTCCCGGAGGAAGTGGTCGGGCAGAGTATGCTACGAGAATTCAAAGAGGGATTGGATGGATTCCTGAAGGATAGGGGGATTGAGGGATACAGATAAGGGTAGATAAGAGCATGGAAAGAGTAAAGATAAAAACAAGGGGGCTATAGGGCTAAATCAAGTAAACATGACAGGTCATGGACCTGATGGGCCGCCGCGGGTGCAGACTGCTGGGCGCGATGGACCTCTGGTCTGACCCAGCGGAGGCAAATTCTTATGTTCTTATGTTCATCCAAAATGGACCTGCTATATAGGTGGGTATATCTGGCTGCTAGACTTAGCCAGTCAGCCAATGAATAATGTCACTGACAGGTTATGTCACGTGACACAGCTGGTGACTGGGATATCCAGTGGGAGATAGCCAGCTATCTCCTGCTGAATATCAGTGGTTAACCAGCTTAGCGCTATCTAGCTGGCCAGGAGCTGTTCCTGGGTCAGCTAAATACCACTGAATATCAGGCAGATGGGGCCTGATTCTATAAGATGACCCAAGTTAGGGACACCCAGCAACACCTAACTTAAATCTGTGTGCAGCTTAACTGCTTTTTAATGGGTTAAATGGCATGGTAATTGACCACACCAAGTTTATTATAATTTGATATTCTGGCCAATCATAAAATGTCTAAACGGCTTACAATGAGGTCCTTTTACTAAGGCGCACTAACCGATTTAAAGTGCGCTAATCGATTTAGTGCGTGCTAACTGATTTAGCACGCGTTAAATGCTAAGGCACCCATAGAATATAACAGGCCCCTTAGCATTTAGCGCATGCTAGATTGATTAGCATGCGCTAAATCATTTAGTGCGCGCTAAATCGGTTAGCACACCTTAGTAAAAGAACCCCAATATAAATTAAATTAAAAAGTTGGAAGTGCGTAAAGACACAACATGATCATGTGGGAAAGGAGAAGAATTACAGTGTATGACATTGAAGATAAGGCGGGAAACACAAAAGGAGGGTCCCAGTGCGCCAACCGATAAGCCAAAGTCTACCTATAATGACAGTAAAATGTAAATTTATATTTTAAAAAGTGCTTAAGAATAAGCATCAGAAAATAAAAAATGACTTAAGATCCTTTTTAAATAGATTAATCGAGGTCTGAAATCTAAAGTGGTTTGGAAGTAAGTTCCATAATTCAGGTCCCTGTACAGAAAAAAATAGAACTAAGCTCTTACCACATCCTCTGGCAACGCATTCCAGAGCTTAACTATTCTCTGAGTGAAAAAAAAATTTCCTCCTATTGTTTTAAAAGAATTTCCCTGCAGTTTCATCGAGTGTCCCCTAGTCTTTGTAATTTTTGGCAGAGTGAAAAATCGATCCACTTGTACCCATTCTACTCCACTCAGGATTTTGTAGCCTTCAATCATACCACCCCTCAGCCGTCTCTTTTCCAAGCTGAAGAGACCTAACTTTTTTAGTCTTTCCTCATATGAGAGGAATTCCATCCCCTTTACCATCTTGGTCGCTCTTCTTTAAACCTTTTCTAGCGCCACTATATCTAGTGTTTATCAGGGAGAACTGCCAGTAAGAAAATGCACAACCGAGTGATTAAATTAGCCCTGGAAGTTAATGGAATGAAAAGGGTATTTTTATACTTCAATGTTAAATATAAATAGGTGCAAGCAAAGAGAGCCAAGGAGGAAGAAAAAATTGTAGCCAACTGAGATCCAGCACGGGTAAGTGATTATTGGCTTTTTCCCACCCTATACTTCAATTGTTTGATTGTGGTTTTGCTTTCATATGTTTTCTCTAGTTCCCTTTATTGCTTAGTTACGGTATTTTGAGTTTATTGCACACTTATGAGTCAGCTGTTTGGTTGTGGTTTCTGTCTGCCTAGCATTGCTAGCTGTCAGCCAATCGCTGCCTGGCTGGCCCGGAACTTACTCTCCGATGTCAGAATTGACATCTGGGAGAGGAATGCTAGTCGGCCTGATGCTTCTGCAGGGAGAGCTTGGGGGCCTGTTAACCGATGACAGTGGCAGTGGCTTGGGGGAGGGCAGGGAGAAAGAAAGAAAGGGGGCAGGCAGGGAGACAGAAAGAAAGAAGGGAAACAGAAAGAAAGAAAGGGGGGTCAGGGAGACAGAAAGAAAGGGGGCATGGAGAGAGAAAGCAAGAAAGGGAGGCAGGGAGTCAGAAAAAAAGAAGGGTGCAGGGAGAAAGAAAGGGGAGGAGGCAGGGAAAGAGGAAGAAAAAGTTGGAGGAGGGAATGAGGTCTGGAGGAGAGGAAGCATACAGTAGGCTGAAAGAAAGAAATATTGGATGTACAGTCAGAAGAAGAAAGTGCAACCAGAGACTCATGAAATCACCAGACAACAAAGATAGGAAGAATGATTTTATTTTCAATTTAGTGATCAAAATGTGTCCATTTTGAGAATTTATATCTGCTGTCTATATTTTGCACTATGGCTCCCTTTTACTAAACCGCAATAGCAGTTTTTAGCGCAGGGAGCCTATGAGCATCGAGAGCAGCACAGGGCATTCAGCACAGCTCCCTGCGCTAAAAACTGTTATCGTGGTTTAGTAAAAAGGGAGGAAGTAT
Source organism: Geotrypetes seraphini (assembly GCF_902459505.1). Classification (NCBI taxonomy): domain Eukaryota; kingdom Metazoa; phylum Chordata; class Amphibia; order Gymnophiona; family Dermophiidae; genus Geotrypetes; species Geotrypetes seraphini. Next base: position 27,607,811 of record NC_047094.1, on the reverse strand, counting down.
ATTTGTCTATTTTTGTATGGTTGTTACTGAGGTGGCATTGCATAAAGTCATCTGCCTTGACCTCTTTGAAAAACCTCAGAATATAAATGATAATTAACATTTTCTCTGCGTATAGTGTGTTTTGTGCTTTTAAAAATTTTATTGTTAATAGATCATTTTGACTTGGACATTTTAAAGTAGCTCGGAAGCCCAAAAAGTGTGGGCACCCCTTTTCTAGCCAGACTGGATTGTTTATCAATTAGATAGGCTACTTGAATGGGACAAAGAAGTCAGTCACACTAATCCCATCTACCATTCCTGCAAGTGTCACACCTTACTTATCAATTAAACTAACCATTGTTTCAAACTATAAACAGAAAGATACTGGGACATACAATAGATTCTATTTTTAGAATAAGATTCCAACCTATAAAAGCCTCTTCTCTCTCGCAACACCCCTCTTTCTCTCTCTGGAGTGGAACCCTTGTTTGCCCCACCTCTCTCTGGACTCTTGTTTCTTTCTCTCTCTTTGTCCTCACAAAACCTATTCAGGAAGTTGTCTTTTTCTCTCTCATTCACAAGAACACAGAAGCAGCTACATAATAGAATAAGAACATAAGAATTGCCACTGCTGGGTCAGACCAGTGGTCCATCGCGCCCATCAGTCCACTCCTGCGGTGGCCCCCAGATCAAAGACCAGAGCCCTAACTGAGATCAACCCCACCCGCGTACGTTCTGGTTCAGCAGGAACCCATCCAACCCTGTCTTGAATCCCTGGAGGATGTTCTCCCCCACAACAACCTCTGGAAGAGCGTTCCAGCTCTCCACCACTCTCCGGGTGAAGAAAAACCTTCCTATGCTTGTACGGAATCTATCCCCTTTCAACTTCAGAGAGTGCCCTCTCGTTCTTCCTACCCTGGAGAGGGTAAACAACCTGTCTTTATCTACCAACTCCATTCCCTTCAGTATCTTGAATGTTTACATCATGTCCCCTCTCAGTCTCCTCTTCTCGAGGGAGAAGAGGCCCAGCCCCTCCAATCTCCCGCTGCACGGCAACTCCTCCAGCCCCTCAACTATTCCAGTCGCTCTTCTCTGGACCCTCCCGAGTAGTACAGTGTCCCTCCCCATGTACGGCGACCAGTGCTGGATGCAGCATTCTAGGTGAGGGCACACCATGGCCCAGTACAGAGGCATGACAACCCTCTCTGATCTGTTCTTGATCCCCCTCCCAATTATTCCCAGCATTCTGTTCGCCCTCTTCGCTGCCACCGCCACCGCACATTGTGTGGATGGCTTCATCGACTTGTCGACCAGTACTTCCAAGTCTCTTTTCTGGAGGGTCTTGCCAAGTACCGCCCTAGACATCCTGCATTTGTACATAAGATTTTTGTTACCAATATGCATCACCTTACACCTATCCCATTTGCCATGTTGCGGCCCATTTCTCGAATATCTTTCTGTGCATTAGTATCTTTATAAATATTGTCTTTCTGTAATATTAAGCCTATTTCTGCACAATATATTCTATATACAATCACTTTTAGCTGTCCTTCTCATTAATTTCACTTCCTACTGAACCTTCAATGAGGGTATTGAACCTGGGACCTGGCGTATTGTAAGGCCGCCGCCTTTTACCATTGGGGGCTTGTCTGCTGCAACATCACCCCTGCAAAACCTTACATTGGGGGGACTCATCATTATAGTTTCGCTTTCAGATTTCTGCTCTGTACAACTTTTAAACTGTACCATACAGGCCTTTTAAATCATTCCTTGTTTTCCTGCACTGCAATCAGTTGTTGAAGTGCTAAATTCTTGGCTACTGAATTGTTGCTGTAAACCAGAGGTTTGCAAAACTGTCCTTGAGGCACACCAACCAGCTGGAGTTTTCAGGATATCTCCATTGAGTGGATATCCTGAAAACACCAACAGAAGATATATTGTTGGTATATTATACATCACCAACTTCACTGGATCTTTCTGGTCTACAGACCTTCCTATCAAAGATATCACTTTGGTTGTCAGATCATCATACGGTCCTCAATCCTGAAAAAAAACTACTACTTGTTGGATAACAGGTGAGAAGCTGATTCCTTCATTGATTCCTACATTTTGAAATAAACAAATTCAGCCATTTGATTTGTTTCGCTATATGGGAATAATTATTAATTCCCAGTTATCATTCACTGCTCCGATATCAGCAGTGGTTAAATTGGGATTTTATGCCCTAAGGAGGCTTAAAGGTATTTGAAACCTTGTCACTAAAGAATCACTATTGAAACTTTTTGTATGCATTCATAAATTCGAAATTAGATTACTGCAATGTGATCTATGCAGGTCTGCCCAAATTATAATTAAAGCGTCTTCAGACTTTACAAAATACGGCCGTGAGAATTTTGAATAATGAGCATACATATAATCATGTAACCCCTCTTTTAAAACAATTACATTGGTGACTTGTTCATTCCCGGATACAGTTTAAAATTTTAACCTTGACTTATAAAACATTGCGCTCGGATGTTTCCAGATTATCTGGCTTCTTTAATAATTCCATAGTCTCTCTTCTTTGTTCACTATTAGATAATAGACAAGTGATTCCTCACCCATCAAAAACAAAATGGGAGAGAACCAGAAACTCAGCTTTCTTTGCACTTGCACCATCCTTATGGAATTCTTTACCAACTCATTTACGTTTGGAACCTTCATTTATTCGATTCCGTGTACTTTTGAAGACTTATCTTTTTGAACGTGCTTTCTCCATTAAATTGTTAATCAGCAGAGAACACTTTTTGCAATGATGGACCATGTATGGTTTTTATTTCTTTGTATGAAAGTAGTGGACTCTTCTATATTTAACGCCCTCTTAACTTCATCCTATGCCCTCTCCTTCCAGAGTTTTCCTTCATTTGAAAACGGTACGGGCCCCGGAAGAGATGTCGGAGAGTGCCGAAGCCGACACGAGCATCTACTTTGTGGCTAGTCACGCCAAAAGATAAAAAAGATACAGGGGGTGGAGAGGGAAGGGGGCATGGGGGAGAGCAGGAGGGGTGCGAGCGCCCAAGGAAGACTGTGCCCGTGGCGGACCCCCCTGTGCCTCCCTTACTACGACACTGGTTGGCTATCCCCAAATATTTAGCAGCAGATAACCTGGTACCTGCAACAGCTACCTCAGGGGCGGGACAAAGTTAAGCCCTAATATTCAGTGCTGACCGGACAAGGTTAGTGGATAGATAGGCCCGCAAGTTGCTGGATTTCTCAGCAACCTTCGACATGGTGGATTTTAATATCATGCTTACAAGACTGGCAGAAACAGGTGTCAGTGGCCCAGTATTTACATGGCTCAAATCCTATTTGGCAGACAGACAACAGTCAGCAAAAGAGGGGGTAACAGCATGTTCACTTAGGACACAATGACCTACTAGGACTCATCTATTTCCCAATCTTATAGGCATCTGACAGGAAATAGCAACTGTGACATACATCAATTTTAAAACTTTAGCATTTTCCAGTAATGCTAACCAAGCAATATTATTCTTGTACTGTAACTCTGAAGCATTTCTATATCCTTCAGCTTCACCTTATCAATTTTATCTAATATAATAAAAGCCTAAGCCGCGTATGCGCACTCCCACCGTGTGTTCCGTTTTCCGTGCGCTGTAGGGCACCGCAGGTAGGAGTGCGCATGCGCGCGAATCTCTCTCTCTCTTTCTCTCTTCAAGGCGGATGTCGGCCGCGGCGGCTGTCGGTGGCTGCAGGCCGTGGCAGCTGTAGGCCGTGGTGGCTGTCGGTGGCTGCAGGCCGCCGCGGCCAAGCACGGAGCCGGGCTGAAGTTTCTTTTTTAACTTCAAAGACGCTGCAGTGGCTCCTCTCATGAGTCACTCCTGCGTCGGAGAAGGCAGCGATCGTGAGAGGAGCCGCCGGGAAGTTACACTGCTGGGGGCTCGGGCTGTTAGGTCCGTGCAGGCTCCTCTCGCGGTAAATGGAGGGAGAGGGAATGCTGTGGCTGCTGGACAGGGAAGTAGGGAAGGAGATAGGAAGAAAGACACAGGGACAGGGGCAGGGAGAGAGACAGACAGACAGACAAAGGGGGCCAGGGAGGAAGAGAGACAGAAAGAAAGACAGACATATATTCTACCACCAGCGGGAGGAAGGGAGACAGAAAGAAAAGAAGAAAGACACATGGACAGGGAGAGACACAGAAAGACAGACAGACAAAGGGGGCCAGGGAGAGAGACAGACAGAAAGAAAAACAGCAGGACAGAGAGAGAGAGACAGAAATAAAGACAGACAGACGTTAATATAACAGCCTAAAATACTGTCTTTCTAGGTTCCCAGGCAAGGGGTGTCTCATACATATTGGGTTATGCCCCCCCCCTCCCTTATCCTGCTTAATACAATTTTTGCCATCACTTCTACATCCTCAAAGTTGTGTCTTTGTTAAACTGGAATTTTAATCACTGTTTTTTGAAAGTGATGATTTTTAAGAGTTCAAATACATTGAGGGATCTTTAAATACAGTTGAATTGTTTCCCTATATGTGTATGTGGTTTAGTATTGGTAAATGCTTGAAATAATTGAGTGCAAAAAAATATAACATGTCACCCTTGAAGCAGAAATCCATTTTTAGGTGCACATGAAGTCATTACTTGGCAATAAGAGTAGCCAATAGCTCTTTCTTAGGCCTCAGTTCCTTCACATACATGCTAAACTCATTGTCCTTCATTCTCACTCATTTTGGGATGGGCCACACTTGGCAACTCTGCACTTTGGTCGAGCATCTTCCTACCCACATGTCCAGCAATTTCCTTATGCCTACCCCATGCAGAAGAAAAATACGATAAGCAGAATAGAATCTGTTTTGCTACTTGGGATCTAGCTAGGTATTTGGGACCTGGGTTGGCCACTGTTAGAACAGGATACTGGGCTTGATGGACCTTTAATCTGTCACAGTAAGGCAATTCTTATAGGATAATCAAGCCATTGTGACATCACTGATGAGGTTGGCTCTTAGGCATTGGAGGAATGAGGCATTATGACATCACAATCTCAGCTCTGGAATGTTGCTACTCTTTGGGTTTCTGCCAGGTACTTGGGTTGGTCAGTGTTGGAAGCAGGATACTGGACCTTTGGTCTGTCCCAGTATGGCAATTCTTATGTTCTTTATGTTCATTTATGTGATTAAGTAGGTGCATACATTTCCATAATATTGTAAATGCTGTTCTGTTTATTATATTCTTTTTTTATTCTGTTGTATTAATTTGGAGCATAATTCCCTGGAGTGTATGCATTGTGCTTATCACCAGTGACAGAGGTTACTAAGCTAACAATTGGTTAATGTACGCTTATATATTTTTGAAAATGGTAACTGTGGATCTGTTGGTTCATATGCTCGTAATATGAAACATTAGATAGATAGAGATATATACAGTATATAGGTCCTTCAAGTCAAGGCTGGACAAATCCTGAGCACCAGCTTGTTGCGGTGCCTGAAAACTGGACTTTGACACATTGCATGCAATCCAAAAGTCCTGGCTGTTTTTTCACTGCAAAACTTTCCTTTCAGCTGCACTGTGCAACCACCCAGCTCTCATTTTGAGCAACACGTTCACGGGACAGCAAATTCAACAACCTCTCTGAAGGTGGAAGGGGAGAGAGAGAAGGATATATGAACATATTACACCTTGTTTTCGACAGGTACACTGGCTGCCTCTTGCATTTAGAATTCAGTATAAAGCAGTGATGATTTGTCATCAGTTCTTATACGGTACAATCCCTGAATGTTTTAAGAATATGATGACTCGTGAGCAACTGAAAAGATCATTGCGCTCTGAAAATACGGAAATGCAGTGCTAGAAAACTACTTAAAACACAAATGTTTGTGAATGCATTTCTTTAAGTAGTGATTTTCCCTGTTCACTGGCTTTCCGAAGGATTTGATTATTTGTGTTCGTCTGTTTGATTTGTTGTAAAATTTTATGTATTGTAACATTTTTGCAAACCGTTTTAGCTTAAAACGGTATAGAAAATTTTAAAATAAATAAATAAATAAAATAAGAGAGAAAAAAAAAGGGGGGGGGGTAAACTGGCTGTGCAGAGGTGAGATGATAGAGAAGCAGACTGACAGAATCTGTTGTAATTCTATTGGCTAATATAACTATATATTCAGTACTGTATACAGTACAACCTTGGTTTGCCAGCATAATTCGTTCCAGAAGCATGCACATAAACCAAAACATTCGTATATCAAAGTGAATTGCCCCATAAGAAATAATGGAAACTCAGACGATTCATTCCACAACCCAAAAACTTTAATACAAAATACTGTATGTACTCGTATTGCAAGACTTTGCTTGTTTAGAACAGTCACTACACTCCTGCAGCGTCAGAGAGAGAAGAACCATCGGCTCAGTTGTGATGTGTGTATACTGTATGTGCTTGTATTGCAAGACATTGCTTGTATATCAAGTTAAAATTAAATAAAATGTTTTGCTTGTCTTGCAAAACACTTGCAAACCAAGTTACTTGCAATCCAAGGTTTTACTGTATATATATTAACGTTTACAATGTTTACCAGTAATTCTTCTTACCATTTTTAATTCTTTCACATATATTCTCAGACAATTGTGAACTCAGACTCTGCCCAAGTCCCTCCCACTTTAGCCTCCCCAAACAGCTGAGCCACTGACCACCTATGACCATGCATGCAGCTAGGGAAAAAGATCATTTCCAAAACAGAGAGGACCCTGGGGGCAACCTGTGCAAAATGAGAAACATATAAACAACTTTTCTGTCCGTTGAAATCCACTAAATCATTCTACAAAGAGAAGCTGTCAGCAGGTCATATCATAAGAGCAACCTGAATGGAACGGCTGTTATAACCCTAATGCGATGGCATGATCACACCAGGGCTCAAAGAAAGCATAAGGTAGATGGTGCTGTGATGAATTGTGGATATGTGTGGGGACAGATATGGGAGGAGGATAAAAAGAGAAAACACAGGCAAAGGGAAAGTTCCTGTGGTGTTATATCTGGAAATTTGATTTTAACTGGGCAGAATGGATGGGCCATTTTATGAGGTTAAATCCAAGATACAGAATTGAAAAACATCTGGCACTGAAAAAGCAGTGAAGAAAGGAACAGGGGGAAAAAACACCACCACAAACACAAATATGCATAAACCAGAGTGGAATTGTCCAAATAAGAATGATGTGCACTAAAAAAGTGTCCTCCAATTCGTCTGGTAATATGAAGATCTTTGTTGTTCAAACACATCATTCTTACTTGGACAATTCCACTCTGGTTTTTGCACTGAAAAAGCAGCATCATGGATTACAGGGTGGGTACATCTTTTTGTCAGACACCCCATAATCCAAGTACTGTTCTGTCTTTGGTCAAAAAATACATGCTAACGCAGGGGTAGGGAACTCCGGTCCTCGAGAGCCGTATTCCAGTCGGGTTTTCAGGATTTCACCAATGAATATGCATTGAAAGCAGTACATTGGGGAAATCCTGAAAACCCAACTGGAATACGGCTCTCGCGGACTGGAGTTCCCTACCCCCTGTGCTAACGGATTCAACCAAGTTCAGTCTCTTTATTAAATTTATGATAAACCAAACCAAGGGGTCCTTTTCCTAAGGCGCGCTAATCGATTTAGTGCGTGCTAAACGCTAACACGTGCATGTTAGTCTATGGATGCGTTAGCGTTTGGCGCGCTCTACATCGATTAGCGTGCCTTAGCAAAAGGATCCCTAAATTAAGCTTGCTTAAGTATCTTATGATAGCTATACTAAGGGCCCCTTGTATAAAGCCACAGCAGCGTTTCCCGCATTGCAAATGTGACACGGCCCGTTCACATCCTAAGGGCTGCGATACATTAGCCTCTCCAGGACTCGCCACCGTGGCTTTGTAAAAGGAGCCCAAAGTAAGTAAGCTAGTATAATTTGGGATGGAATTCATTTTATATAAAATTAATTCAGGTACAGTGCTAATCATACAGCGCCGTCCTCTGGGTTTACAGGCTCATTTTTCAGAAATTAATATTGCAGAAACAGAAAATTGGAAAGTGACAAGAGATGACTATGAGAAAATAGTAAAATCAAAACCCAATTGGATCAAAAAGTGCTCAGAGAATTGAGCGATGTCCTGGCGAAACCGTTGGCTGAGCTATTCAATCTCTCCCTAAGTAAGGGGAAAGTTCCCCTGGACTGGAAATTAGCTAATGTCGTTCCTCTGCATAAAAAGGGTTGCAGGGCAGAGGCTGCGAATTATAGACCGGTGAGTCTCACATCAATAGTGTGCAAACTCATGGAAACACTAATTAAAAGCAAATTGGACACGATCTTGAATGAAGGGAATCTTCGGGATCCCAGTCAGCATGGATTCACCAAGGGTAGGTCCTGCCAATCCAATCTCATCAGCTTCTTTGACTGGGTAACAAGAAAGTTGGACTTGGGAGAGTCTTTGGACGTCGTGTACCTGGACTTCAGTAAAGCTTTTGACAGTGTCCCACACCGCAGGCTGCTAAGCAAGATGGAATCGGTGGGGTTAGGAGAGACACTAACTGCATGGGTCAATGATTGGCTGAGTGGCAGACTTCAGAGGGTGGTGGTTAATGGTACCCTCTCTAAAACATCGGAGGTGACCAGTGGAGTGTCGCAGGACTCGGTCCTGGGTCCACTCCTTTTCAACATATTCATAGGGGATCTGACTCAAGGGCTTCAAGGTAAAATAACATTATTCACCTATGACGCCAAACTATGTAATATAGTAAGTGAATGCAGTTTACAGAATTATATGGCGCAGGACCTGCTTACATAGAAAAGTTTGTCCTCAACCTGGCAGCTAGGCTTCAATGCTAAGAAATGTAAGGTCATGCACCTGGGAAGCGGAAATCCATGCAGGACGTACTTCTTGAATGGAGAAACTTTAACTAGGACTTCAGCAGAACGAGATTTAGGAGTAATCATCAGTGCAGACATGAAACCTGGGGAGTACATAAGAATAGCCTTACTGGGCAGACCAATGGTCCATCTAGCCCAGTAACCTGTCCTCATGGTGGCCAATCCAGGTCACTAGTGCCAATCAAGTGGAGAAGGCTTCATCTAAGGCAAGGCAGATATTGGGTTGTATCAATAGAAGTTTCGTCAGCCGAAAGCCTGAAGTCATAATGCCGTTGTACAGGGCCATGGTGAGACCTCATCTGGAGTACTGTGTGCAATTCTGGAGGCCACATTACAGTAAAGATGTGCGCAGAATTGAATCCGTTCAACGGACGGCCACCAGGATGATCTCGGGGCTCAAGGGTCTCTCATACGAAGAGAGACTGAACAAATTGCAGCTCTACACTCTTGAGGAACGTAGGGAGAGGGGAGACATGATCGAAACATTAAGTACCTCACGGGACGTGTCGAAGTGGAAGATGATATTTTCTTTCTCAAGGGACCCTCGGCCACAAGAGGGCACCCGCTCAAACTCAGGGGCGGAAAATTTCATGGCGACACCAGAAAGTATTTCTTCACAGAGAGAGTGGTTGATCATTGGAACAAGCTTCCAGTGCAGGTGATCGAGGCAGACAGCGTGCCAGACTTTAAGAGTAAATGGGATACCCATGTGGGATCCCTACGAGGGTCAAGATAAGGAAATTGGGTCATTAGGGCATAGACAGGGGGTGGGTAAGCAGAGTGGGCAGACTTGATGGGCTGGAGCCCTTTTCTGCTGTCATCTTCTATGTTTCTATGTTTAAAAAAAGCTGGCATGAAACAAATATGCTCTTTCTCATTCTACCACCCTAGTGAGCCTAATGTGTTAAAGGGGCAGTTTTCAAAGGCTTTTTTTTTAATTATTTCTTTATTGCAATTTTAACATAACTTCATAAGAGATCTCTTGTTCAGGCAAAACAGAAAGAAATTTTTTTTTCCAAGAAACTAAGGGGTCTTTTCATTAAGGCGCACTAACTGCCAAGATGCCCATAGAACAGACACAGGCAACTCCTGTCCTCGAGGGCCGGAATCCAATCGGGTTTTCAGGATTTCCTCAATGAATAGCCATGAGATCTATTTGCATGCACTGCTTTCAATGCATATTCATTGGGGAAATCCTGAAAACCCAATTGGATTCTGGCCCTCGAGGACCGGAGTTTCCCATGTCTGCCATAGAATATAATGGATGCTCTAGCATTTGGCGCGCCTCAATAAAAGGACCCCTAGTACATTTATCCATTAAATAGAACAACTTAAATCTTTCTTAGACCAGAATTACAGAAGAGGAAAACACCAAAAGTAAGGAGCAACTCAAATATAGCAAAATTACAAAGGAATAGGCTTAACAGTCATTAAAAAAGCAGCCCTTATTTTTTCTCTTTATGACTATCATAAGATCTTTAAGTCCAGGAACGCTCAGAGTTGTTCTGGCATTTAAAAAAAAAAGACATATTTCACCCCTAAACATTGAATTATACATTTGCATGGAGATGCCAAAAGAAAAGTTGCTCCAAGAGTTAACGTCTCAGATCTCATCGTGTGTTCCTTGTGGCGTCGCGGAAAATCCACACATTATTCGAGGAGCGTGTGTCACAGTGCTTGGAGCTGCAGACTCAGCACCCTGGGGTTGTGGGTTCAAACCCTGCGCGGGCTCCCTGTGACCCTGGGCAAGTCACTTAATCCTCCATAGACCCAGGTACTTTAGATATATATTATTGTTAGGATGCTTTATATCTCATTTACTCTATTCTTTATTTTTCCTTTCTATTACTTGCTAATTTGTTTGTCCTTAGGTACTTTAGTTAGATTGTGAGCCTTCGGGACAGTAAGGGAATTTCAAAGTACCAATTCTTTATTCATTTATCTTATTTTATTATACTCTTCAATGTATATTTCTCTGTAAACCGCTTAGAACTTAACGGATTTAGCGGTATATAAGAAATAAATTACATTACATATATTGTGAGCCCACTGGGACAGATAGGGTAAAAGCATGAGTACCTGATTGTAAAACCGCTTAAATAACCTTGATAGCTGGTATATAAAAACCTAATAAACTTGAGACTATTTTCCCATAGAATAACATTTGAGAGTTATGAAAAAATAATCTTGCAATACATTATAGAGGCATAATCAAAAGAAACGTCTAAGTCAGTTTTTCGCTTACATCGCTAGTCACCCAATGTCGGCTAAATAAAATGTCCGTCCCCGAAAAATACGTCCAAAATATTTATTTTTTTCAAGAATCGTCTAACTCTATGTCCAGCCGTTTGATTGCCCAGACTGCTAAGTCGTCTACCTTTATACCCCATTCTCGTCCAAAAATTCATCCAAGTCAAAAATGCCCAGAACAAGACCTTTTGCACCAAAGTAGTGGGGTACCTTAAAGGGCACTGCTGTGAACTTCACAAAAAGGGTGCCACATACACATCTTAGCACAACCACCTTATAGGTCATGGTGAGCCCCCCAAAACACCCCAGAACCTACTAGACCCACCTGTCTACCACCCCAATAGCCCTTATGGCTGCAGGTGCCACTTATATGGCAGTACATAAGGGTTTTGGGGGTGCACGTTTCACCATGAATGCAGTGGTTACAGTGGCTTATGGGCCTGGGCCCTCCTCTCCCCTCCAGACCACTTAAGCCACCTCTGTGCAGTTCTACTAGGCTTTCCTATGCCAGGCTGCCAGGTGCTGATGTTCTGGAGGTAGATATGTGACATTTTTATTATGATTTTTATGGCGGGGGGGGGGGTCAGTGATCACTGGGGGAGGGCGTAGGGGTCTGTACTTTGCCCCTGCAGTAGTTATCTGGTCACTTTGGATACCTTCTTGTGACGTAGACTGGTTTTAGATAGCCTAAGTCACGTCCAAGTTCCATCTAGGCAGTTTTGTTAAGCTTTCGGTTATACATGCAGTACGACTAAGGGCTCCTTTTATCAAGCCGCGCTAGCGGTTTAACACACATAATAGCGCGCGTTAAACCACCGGCTGCGCTAGCCGCTACCGCCTCCTCTTGAGAAGGCGGTAGTTTTTGGCCAGCGCGGGGGTTAACGCGTGATGAAAAGGAGCAGCACTGGGATTTGATCTCACCACCTCTGGGTGCTGCCAGTAAGCCACACCTTCCTCTGGTGGGGAAAGGGTGTTGTACCACATACTATAAATTAGTCACCTAAACATCGCCCTCCCTCAATATGGCTAATTGTACACAGTTTCACAAGGTTAGTTGCTTTATGAGGAGGTGTTTCTAGAAGCAGCTTTTAAGAACTAGTGCACGGTCTGTAGGTGGCCTTAGTCACGCTGGGGTGAACCGTTTTCAAAGCCATTTACTGTATGCTAGAGAATGACACGGTGACAAAATTAATCACCGTTCCCGTCCCTGCGGATAACCGCGGGAAATAATCCCATGTCATTTTCCAGTGTCTATTTCAACCTCAGTCCTTCTACACCAGCATTCTTCAAAGCAAAGCTTGCGGGTCAGTGGTTGTGGCCATTCATACTCTGATTCTTATGTGAGCCAAGGATAAAGAAGCCATTGTGACATCACTGATGTGATTGGCTCTTAGGCACTGGTGGAATGAGGCATTATGACATCACAATATCTGCTCTGGATACCAGAGACTGTCATTCTGTAGTGTCTGTTTCAACCTCAGTCCTTCTACACCAGCATTCTTCAAAGCAAAGCTTGCGGGTCAGTGGTTGTGGCCATTCATACTCTGATTCTTCCTTCTCTCCTTAAAGAATGACATGAAGATGGTTTCCCGCGGGTACGGGAACGGTGATGAATTTTGTCACCGTGTCATTCTCTTACTGTATGCAGAAAAATAGTTATTCTAAGGTCAACACCCTCAATGTGCTAAAAGCAAGTGGTCACAGATGCTTTGATCGTGCAGCAATTTTCAAAGTGAAATGAAGGACGAGCATTGTTGAAACACCTTGCAAATTGCACCGAAACAGACAGATCAGAAATCGCCCCTTGAGACGTGGAGAGATATTGTGGCAGTGCGGGAAACAGAGCAGTCCGCAGGACCACAGGTTAAAAATGATTATGAGAAGCTTTTTCCATATACAAATACTGGTAGACAGTAGTATTTCAGAAAAAAAACAAAAACCAATGAGCTGACCCAGAAAGTTTCTTTGCCTGCAGGTATGTCAAAATGTTGCACGCTTGCAGAAGTTTCTGTGTACAGAGATTGCCAAATCAGGTGAAAACGATTTTTCAGTGTCATAGCAAGTTTACTCATTGGATTAGCAAAGGTTGCGATAGTGCAGGGAAGGAAACGGAGGAAGTCAGCAGGGTTATGGGAGCAATTAAGACAATTAGGGAAAGAGAATGGGGAAGGGATCTGGTAATCCGCATTTCTGTGGTACAATCAAAGCAGTTTACATATTATATACGGTTACTTTTTCTGTCCCTAGTGGGTTCTAAGAATCCAGAAATTGCAGCTATTTTTTTTTTTAATGTGTCAGATTCTTCTTGAATTATGTTAACATCTCTTATCTCCCAAACAGTCTTAGTAATTAAATCAGGAGCATTAAAATCACATTCAGAATTCATCTATAATAATAAAACTCTAAGCGTGCATGCGCACTCTTGCCACGTGTTCCCTGAGATCTGATCTGTCGGGCTGTGGCGGTAGGAGTGCGCATGCACGACAGACAAGCACTGCTCTCCACCTCGCAGCTGCAGAAACGGCCCCACACTCGCGGCTCGCCTTTGGTCCGGAGCCGGCAAAGAAGAGCTCTCCCCAATCGGAAAAGGTACAGCACAGATCGGGAGGGAGGCTGCAGCGGCCTTCCTATTTCAGTGGCCGCATGTGGCGTACGCCATTACCCGGCCACCCTGGATCGCCATCTCGGCAATGGTGGCACGGATGGAGGAGCGAGCGAGGCTGGGGAGGGGGGGGGAGTGGCGAACGGAAGGTTCAAATCCGCCCCTTTGCCTCTGAAGTTGATTTTCAGCAGGGGAGGGGGAGGGGAAGCGGATGGTCAGGGACCTGGCTGTTCAGTCTGTGCGGCCTCCGTCAGGCGTGGGAAAGTAGCTGCCAACGGTAAGCCCAAACGGAGGCTTCAAAACCGCCCCTCTGAAGGTGATTTCCGCAGGGGGAGGGGAAACGGATGGTCAGGACCATAAACTAGACATCTATGAGAATGATGATAGCGGCCAGTAGTCACAGCGCAAGTCATGAAAAGGTCACTTAGTGGATTAGCGAGGTGAGAGGCGCTTGGGGCGGGGGCGCCCCTCCCCTGCCACTTGCACGCACCCTTCCCTCGTACTTCGTTAACGTTTGCGGCATGAGCAGTAAACCCAACCTGCTACTCACGCCAGTGTCGGTTCTTCCTCTGATGTCACTTCCTAGGTGCGGGTCCAGGAAGTGACATCAGAGGAAGAGCCAACGCTGGTGCGAGCAGCAGGTTGGGGTTGCTGCTCGCACCGCAAACATTAACGAGGTACAGGGGAAGGGAAGTGGCGCACATGCATGGTAGTGGGGGCGGAGAGGAGGACGGGTGCTGGCAGCCCCACGAAGACAGCGCCCGGGATGAACTGCCCCCACCTTTACTACATCAGTGAGGTCACTGTATCTGTTAGCAACCTTGCTCATTCTAAATGTTTACGTTTTATTAACATTTGATATCCCACTTAAGCATGTTACAGATCTAAGCGGTTTACAATAAAATACAGGTATTTAGAACTTCCTTATCTGTCCCGAAGGCTCACAATCTAGTTAAAGTACCTGAGTAAACAATTATTAAAATAGAAAAGAATTAACAAAATTTCAAGAATTGTGAGGGAAAGGCATAATTCAAATAAGAAAAAAAAAAGAAATAAAAATAATAAAATTAAAAATATACAAATAATGAACCTAAAGCACTAGTGTGTTGACAACTTCTTAAGAAAAGACTAGTTTGAGAATGATTTCACATCAAAATAAAGCCCAACTTGTATATAACCTGAAAGATCTATATATGGTAGGTGTGTGTGTCAGAATGCATGTGCGTAATATGAATACACAAAAAGGAAAAAAAAAAAATGCAGGAATGGTGTACAAGATGCCAAGTCTTTAATCAACAAGCATAGATATGAACAAAAAAAGTTTGTATCCAACATATGGTCCAAGAAGTCGATGAACCGGGACTCACTTTCGCTTTGATTCTGCATTACAACGGAGCTTCCTCAGCTCGCTCAGTTGCCAAAAAACCACCATTTCCAGTTGGTACCCCAGTATGTGATTCTAGGACCCCTGAGGAAGGAGTGTTTCTTCGAAACACGGACCATGTCGGGTCCCAGCTCATCTACTTCTTGGACTATATCTAATCTTCTATTTGTGCGTCGCTCATACCTATACAACAGGTGTGTCAAAGTCCTTCCTCGAGGGCCGCAATCCAGTCGGGTTTTCAGGATTTCCCCAATGAATATGCATAAGATCTATTTGCATGCACTGCTTTCATTCATGCTCATATTCATTGGGGAAATCCTGAAAACCCAACTGGATTGCGGCCCTCGAAGAGGGACTTTGACACCCCTGATATACAGGCTCAAAGAGAGGTGAGGAGAGGTGGATAGGTAGGAGGGACAGGAAGGGGAGAGAAACAGAGGGGATAGAGGAGGAAGGGAGGAAGGGAAAGGGAGAGAAGAGAGGGTAAAGGAGATTAAGTATCGAACAGATGGGTTTTCAGTTTTCTTTGGAAGATGATGTGGCAAGGTTCATTTCTGGTCTTTTCTGTAAGGTCATTCCAAGTTTTGGCTCCTAGGAAGGTAAGAATGGAGTGGAAAACTCGTTTATAGTGAAGATCTTTAGTGGATGGGAGACTTAGTAGCATCCGGTTGAGGGTTCTGCGGGAAGTAGACCTTGCTATATGTTGGATACAAACTGTTTTTTGTTCATATCTATGTTTATTGAATAAAGACTTGGCATCTTGTACACCATTCCTGCTGGGTTTTCTTTTTTGTTCGTTGATCGACAGATCACTGCAGTTTCGTTGGATTTTTTTGCTTGTGTTTGCCTTTCATAACAGGAATACAATCACATTACTGTTGAATGATATGTGCATTCAGTTCGGCTTTTCTTTGAAGACGTGGTCAGATTAGAGAATTATCCAGTGGCCACAGCGATAATGGCAGGTAGAAGGAGTGTCCAGGGTGCACATATTCCTGAAATTAAAAAAAAACAAAACTTGGGGTAAAACCAGGACATCCTACAGCGAGCAGCAGAATCATCTCTTTATGTTCTTCTGACACAGTTTCTGAAACCTTCTTTGCTTTATTCAAAACAAGAACGCGGTTTCGTAAAAGGGGAGGGGGGTAGAACTGACAATAAAAGACACTCTGTCATTGGATCACCTGATTTGTTTTGCCTGGCTGTTGCACTATTTATTGTTTCATTTTGTTGGTGTTGTATTTTATGGGGTGTTTGGGGTTTCTTCTTTCTCTTTTTAACTGTGGGTGTGTAAATGCAGAAAACCTATTTGCAATGTTCAGAACAACGTGCATTTTTATTAATTCTGACCTGGACTTTTTTTTTTATTTTTTTAGAAGAGCAGATACAACATTGGACAAGTGAAATTAAGTCTTGAGTGTAAGCTCTCTGGAGAGGGGGGATAGGGAAGTTTCCATCTACTTTTTATTTATTTACCGCTATCCCTCCCCCTCACACACTTTTTACAAAACCATAGCACGGTTTTTAGCGCCGTCCATGGCGGTAACAGCTCCAACGCTCAGAGGAATTCTATGAGCGTCGGAGCTGTAAAAGGTTGGGGGGTTATTTTCTTACAGCCCACTTAAAACCTAAGCAGCTTCCAATAGTAACACGTACATGAAAAAAATACACGCAAACAAATATCAAAAGGCAAGTGCTGCATCATATCGGTTCTCCTGCCCTCCCAATGATAATTAGCGGCGCAGCGAGGATGAGAGGCTCCCCCGCCCTAATCTCCACACCCGCTCCTTCCCCGATCACCCCTGCCATTCCTCTAGTTGTTCACCGCCGCATGTAACAAGTCCAACGCGCTCCTCGCGACCACGTCGGATCTCCCTCTGACATCACTTCCTGTGCGCGGCACCCGGAAGTGACGTTAGCATGAGAGCTGACGCAGTTGCGAGGAGCACGTTGAAGTGGTAGCTCATGGCCATGAACTAGAGATGCGGGGGAAGGAAAAGGGGTGCACAGATGGCGAGAGGAAGAGTGGGAAGGGGCAGAGAGGAGGAGGGATGCCGGGGACCCCACCAAGATGGCGCCTGGGGCGCACCGCCCCTCTTACTACCCCACTGAGGGAAGAATGTTAGGATTGCAACATCAATGATATCTGTGGCTGCAATAAAAATAATTACCAAAAGGAAAAAATTTGATCATGTGACTCCCCTCCTTAAGGAAAAGCATTGGTTACCTATACATCATAGAATTACATATAAAATATCATTTACTGACACACAAAAGTTTAACAAACAAAGTTTCTGCATTCTTAGAAAGGCTTTTAATCCCTTATATCCCCACAAAATCTTTAAGATCTGAAGAAAAATCTCTCCTCTTAGTCCCTTCACTAAGGGCTCCTTTTACTAAGCTGCGATAGCGTTTTTAGCGCACGCAGAATATTAGCGAGCGCTAATCCCGCGCTAGGTGGCTAGAACTAACGCCAGCTCAATGGTGGCATTAGCGTCTAGCACACGTGCTAAAACCGCTAGCGCAGCTTAGTAAAAGGAGCCCTAAGACTCATTTATTCAAGGAGGGACACGATCTTTTCTGTCGCGGCCCCTCAAATTTGGAATTCGCTCCCAATCAATATAAGGGAAGAAAAATGACTTAGTAAGTTCAAAGGTCTCCTGAATAGCTGGCTTTTTAAGGACGCCTTTAACCGGATTATTTGAATTCTATATAATCAGGATATTCTTTAGCGGACTAATAGTGCTGTTAAGTGAAAATTGAGCGGGTGACCTTTTCCCATCCTATTGTTTCATCACCTATGCCCTTTTTATTTTGTTTACAAATTGTATTTGATCTTTTTTTCTTTTTCCCTGTTGTGTTTGGTTGGTCAAAAGTGGTATTAACCGTCTGGTTTAATCAATGTGTTTTTCTTTTTTCCCCTCCCCCCCTGTCCTTCCCCCTCCCCTGTAAAATTCCCCCTCAATTTTTTACTCCTCTTGTAACTCCCCTTCATAGACTCAACTATGTAACCAGCCCCCTAAATTGTAATTTCCCCGTAAATGTCCAGTTTATCTTCTGATGTAATCCGCCTAGAACTGCAAGGTACAGGAGGAATAGAAGTCACTAATGTAATGTAATGTAATTCGCATTGGATTATGGTTTTGTGATCAAATCAAATTTTTAAATAAACTTGAAACTTAGTGTAGAAATATGGAATGCCCTGCCCAGCATCCTGCGATTCTGCATTGGGAGGATGAATTTTAAGAAAATGCTGAAAACGCAATTATTTGCCAATGCTTAGTCCATCTGATAACATCCTCTTTAGATTTCCCTGACGGTAATGTTTGATTTAAAGCCTGTTTGCGTTTCTGAATTGTTGGAATTTGACTTGCTTTGCATGCAAATGTGAATTGGTTTGGCTATCTACTTTGGAATCGATCATTTGATCTGACGTCTTTTGGGTTTTTTTTTTCAATTGGTGAATTTTGTTTTGGCTTAATATACTGACACTTTATATTGGGGGATGTTTATGATTTTACGCATATATTCATATGATCACAGCTATACTCCAATTAGAAATTTTTTTCAATTATAATTGTGCAAAATACATTATTTAAAATATTTGTGAAGTGCTCAGACCAAGAAACCCATATAATAGTGACTGTTCCTGTACTCAGAGAGCCTTCACCAGGTAATATTTGAACTTAAAAGGCTTATAAGAACTTGATTAAAGGGCTCTTTATGAACTCAATAGTGTTTAGATTTTAAGTAACTATTATTCAATATGTAAAGATGAGTTGACACACACTGTTTGTTTGATTTCTTCTTAGTGTCCCTCCCTGACGAAGAGACGAAAACCGGGTCGGAGGGACGGGAATTTAATCAGATAAGAGGAAAAAACATTCAGGATTTTACTGAAGCACTTATATTTTTAGTTTAATAAGTCACCAATGAGAGTCAACATCATTAATTGCTCCCTAATTAAGATAAGTACAACAAGCTGGATATACTTACCAGATAGGTTTTAGATACGCTTTAATATACAGGGAGGGCAGGGGACATGTGAAGGCGATGATGGTCCCCTTGTAAACCTCATTGTAGTGACATCACTATTATATGGGTTTCTTGGTCTGAGCACTTCACAAATATTTTAAATAATATATTTTGCACAATTATAATTGAAAAAAATTTCTAATTGGAGTATAGCTGTGATCATATGAATATATAGCAAATATCGTCACAGATTACAAAGAAAGTTATCTCTTTATTTTGTAGTCAATATGATTTTACGCAGACATATCTACGTTATATGTGGAAATCGTAGGGAAACAAGATTTTATGTCTGTGATATGGAAACCGCATAGTTGTATGTATAGCACATAAGCATTGCCTCTGCTGAGTCAGACCATAGGTCCATCACGCCCAGCAGTCCGCTCCCGCGGTGGCCCCCCAGGTCAATGACCTGTAGTGACCTATTATTCTACTACTCTATTACTTTACAACCTTCAGTACTGTATAGTAACCCTTTAATTGTACCCCTGGATCCCCTTTTCCTTCATGAACTCGTCCAATCCCCTTTTGAACCCCAAAGTCGTACTCTGCTCTACCACCTCCTCTGGAAGCGTATTCCAGGTGTTCACCACCCTCTGCGTGAAGAAGAACTTCCTAGCATTTGTTCTGAACCTATCTCCCTTCAATTTTTTTGAGTGCCCTCTAGTTTTTGTTGCCCCTGCTAGTCTGAAGAATCTGTCCCTCTCTACCTTCACTATACCCTTCATGATCTTATGAGTTTGTATCATATCCCCTCTAAGTCTCCGCTTTTCCAGGGAAAAGAGCCCCAGCTTCTCCAGCCTCTCAGCATATGAGAGGTTTTCCATGCCCTTTATCATTTTTGTCGCTCTTCTCTGGACCATCTCGAGAATCGCCATATCCTTCAGACTGACAGAAATATGTGCGTGAAAAGATGGGTCTTTAAAAGCTTCTTAAACTACCCCACTGTACCGCATAGACAAAGGTATCTAGGCATCTCGTTCCTTCAAGAAGGACCTGCTGTGAAAGAAGGTCATTTCCTTGTATCAGCATGACACATCATGGTAAATGTCCTAAACGGTTTTTAAAAAATAGGAATACATAAGTCCCTATTATCATAAACTTCACTGGCTGCCCCTTGAGGCTAGAGTGTTATTTAAATTCTCTTGTCTCTGTTTGAAATCAATCTTTGGTCTGGCCCCTATGTACCTGGTCTCCCACTTCAATTTGGGTTGCACTATCAGGCCCACACGTAAAATCCACATATTTACTCACCCAACAATAAAGGCCTGCCGTTACAAAAGATTCCTGGACAGAACTCTAGCCTTCCAGGCACGTAAATTGAACGACTGGCTGGGTAACATTATCATGCTCTCCTCATCCTATCAAGGTTTTAGAAAATTAGTAAAAACGAAACTGTTCAACTGATTTATCACCTAAGAATTGTTGTTCATTATCTCTTATATTCTGTATACTGAATTCATAGCTATGTCGCTGACTGTCCAGCTCTTCTTATTAGTACTTGCTTCAATGTACTTGTATTCATTGATTCTATTTTGTAACTTATCGCTGACTGTCCAGCTCCTCTTATTATAAACCGCTTCGAACTACCATGGCTTTGGCGGTATATAAGAAATAAAATTATTATTATTATTACATAATTGCATCTTGCCTCAGTCTTAAGTGTTGCTTTGAAAAATATGTGCATTAAATAACCCAGAACATTTGTGCATGAAAGAACTGCATAACTGTGTGTCGCGGCACGCCAGGCAGGGAGGAGAGTCATCCGCGCTGGCCGACTGCCTACAAGACGTGCCTCGCACAGAGAGAAGCACGTACTGTAGGCAGTCATCCAGCACGGATGGCTCTCCTCCTCGTAGGTGTCTCTCTGAACCTCGGATCCCTCCACCAAGGCGGGTCACAGCCAGATGGACTTTCGCACATGTGCAAACGTTGACATAATGATGAACTAATTTTATCTTTCTTTGAACTAATTTTATCTTTCTTTCTACAATTTTATTGAAGTAACTTTTTTATCCTCCCTTTCCTTATGTATCCTCCTTACTTGTCTCTTTAACTTTTATACAAATTGTAATTCCTACCCATCTCCTCCCTTATGTTCCTAGTTTTGTCAAATTTGTCAATAGTTGTGTTAGTCTTAGTTTTTTTATTTATTGTATTATCCCCCTTACTTTGTAATTTTATTAACATGTACATCGCTTAGAATTTAGATTAAGCGATTAATCAAATTATTATTAAACTTGAAACTTGAAACATGACACACAGGTGCGTGACATCATCACGTCTACGACTACGCACTTCTGGGTGCCTTCCGGTCAGGGCGTTGGGTTTAGTGTGCCGCCGGCCGGAAAGTCTGCGAGACACGGATCTAAGCACTCATAAATTCTTTAGGGTAATTTTCAAAGCAGCAGCCTATGAATACAGCCTGAGACAAATAGACTTGCTTTCAGGGCCATTGTCAAAAACCACTTGTGACACCTTACACCAGGGGTGCTCAACGTTGGGTTTTCACGATTTCCCCAATGAATATATGAAAGTATACCAAAAAGTAAAGACAAAATATAATTAACATCTTTAATAGAAGTAACTTTGAGCAATTGAACGTATCACTTTTCCGCATAGTCACGATGCATTTGTTGTATCATTCAACTAGCTTCTGCATTCCTGCGGAGAAGATTGGTTTTCCTGCTCCAGAAGCTAGGTGAGCACCGCTTCCTTTACCTCATCATGCTTCGTCTTTGCTCTCCGGGTCACAGTGATGCACCCATGTCTCGTCGCCGACAACAATTCTTTCCAGAATGCTCGGATCTTCTTCGCACCATCTCAGGAACTGGGTCGCAACTTCCACACGCTGTTGCTTGTGAAGATCAGTGAGTTGTTTGGGAACCCATCGTGCACAGACTTTCCTGTATCCCAAGTCATTATGCATTATTGCAAATGCAGATCCATAGCTGATATCTAAGTTAGCATCCAACTGAGACACCATTATCCGTTGGTCTTCTCTAATCAAGGCATCTGTCCTGTCAATGTGCACGATGTTGATGGGCGATCAGAGCAACCTTCACTGGTTTCACCTGTTCTTCCTGCTTTAAAATTTTTTACCCATTTATAAACCTTTCGTTGATTCATGGTGCTATGTCCATACAGAGTCAAGATCTGATGGTGAATTTCCACAGGTTTTACTCCCTCTGCTCAAAGAAAGTGCACTATTGCACATTGTCCTTCGATGGTGCAGTCTTGCAATGGAGAGTCCATGTTTCTGACCTCATGGCTGCCACACGACTAAAGGTCAAGCTCTGCACTGGGCGTGGACGAACTATCCAACAGGCAATGTACGAATACATATGTTGCATTTTGCTAGCTCTATTCTGGTTATCGCATAATTTAAAAATTGCCTTTAGTTGTTGATTTGCCCCCTACGTGAGATCCATTTGCATGCAATGCCTCCATTTTAAGCAAATAGATCTCATGCATACTCATTGTGGAAATCCTGAAAACCCAACTGGGTTGTGGCCCTCAAGAACCCATGCCAAGCTTATTTTCTCTCTTCTTCTGATGCATGAGAAGAAACTCACCAGAACTGCCAGATTGCAAAGGGAAAGGCGAGGGCCAGACACCTAGAATACAATAGCAAACAAGGTTAACATTAAGAACATAAGAATAGCCTTACTGGGCCGGATCAATGGTCCAACAAGCCCAGTAGCCCGTTCTCACGGTGGGCAATCCAGGTCACTAGTGCCTGGCCAAAACCCAAAGAGTAGCAACATTCCATGCTACCGATCCAGGGCAAGCAGTGGCTTCCCCCACGTCTTTCTCAATTACAGACTATGGACTTTTTCTCCAGGAAATTGTCCAAACCTTTCTTAAAACATTGCTTTATAAAGGCTACTTCTATCTGTCATTAAGAGCTATTATTATGCAAAATATAGTCGTAGTACATTGGTCAGGAAACTAAGACTAGGGGTCAATATTCAGCCAGCGGCAGTCAGTGTTTTTATAAGCGGTGATCCCTGCCAACTAATAATTAGACCTGGATACTCATGCTATGTTCTGGCACTGGTATTTAACATCTGGCAGGAGCTAGCTACCTGCACATATCCCAGTGCCAGCCAATATTCATCTGGAATCAGCTTAAGATATTTATCCAGGTTCAGAAGAAATATTGTCCAGCCCATGGATCAATCAGGGGGGTCTTACCACTAATGTGAGAAGTCCTCCAGCTTCCCCTCCCCCAAGCCAATCTCTACTCCATGCTCCATTCCTCTTGTAATCAACCTCTTCCCCCCCCCCATGCTAGTCTCCTCTCCATGCCTGAATTCTATACCAGGCCCCACTATTTATTTATTTAAATTCTTGCTATACTGTAATTCCAGAAAAAGTCAAAGCAGTTTACAATCTAAAACAATAAGAAATAAAGGAACTCCAAATGTATTTAAAAGAGAGAACAAATCATTCAGACAAGTACATCACAGATACTCCAGTCATCCCCAATCTGCCTGACCCCTCCCCCCCCACCACCCCTGAGACTTAACCAGGAGTGATCACTGGTGTATAGTGGGCTAGAGCAAGACTGGACCACTCCACTCCCATCCCACCCCGTCTAGCTCTGAGTTCAAAAATGGCAGTGTTGACCCCTACTGGTGGTCTTGATGTTCTACTGCTAGGGGCCAACCTTCCATATGAGGGTAAACTTCTAAAATTAATGTAATATACATCAGTTTTGTAAACTTTAATGCCAAATTTTGTTTTTAATGAACAACTATTTCTAAGAAGGGCAAAATGATGGCGATTTTACCTGCACGGGCTATGGGACCCACCATGATCGAATAGTCCTCTCCCACATCAGAACTACGTGACTGCACTCCAGAGCAAGTCTGAAAAATACAAATATCACATCACAGCTCTCTTCCTTCTTTTTAAGCAATGACTGTTCTCCGTTGATCGTTGGGGCATACTTACAGGTGCACAAGAAGCCGCCTTTGTATTGCAGAGACGAATTTCACAGTGCAGGTAAACCAAGTCGTAATCCCCAACAAACTTAAATAACTGGATGGAAAATCGGCCTTGAACTGACACACCATTCTCTGCGACTCGGATGGTTGGATCCTGTTTGTTCGGACAGCTGTGAAAAGAAGTCGTGCGCAATTGCCGAGGGTATTAAAAAATGGGGAATGCAGGATTTTGGACATAGGTTACCGTACATTCTCATTGAAAGTGCAGCAGAATAAAAAGTGAAAACCTTTGGAAATCTGGGACAGTTATCTTATGTTGTAGTGACTGAAGAATAGCTAAGTTTCATTTATTATTAAAATTTTGCTAAATCTGCCTTTTTCACAAAAGCAAATCAAGGTGAGGAGGATGAGGTAGCGTGTGGTGTGTCAAAGCAGCTCCTAATTGGTGTAGCCTGACTTTTAGTTCCCGGAAGAAGCGGTCAGAAAATACCGCAAAGACTGAGTCCGCGATTCAAGAACCGCAAATTCGCAGGGGAGTACTATATATCTTAAAAAGGACTGAAGTACGAGTATCTACCGTATTTTCACGCATATAACGCGAATACATGTATAACACGCATACGCGTATAGCACGCTGGTCCAAAGCATTTCTGTAAAAAAATTTTTATATAGCACGCACGAATCTCGGAGAGAGCAAGACCAGAAGGCTTTGAGCATGCGCAAATGCTCAAAGCCCAGTCCAGCTCGGCACAGGGAAGAAGGAGGATCTCCCTCGCACCGCCCAGCCCAGCCCAGCCCAACAAGGGAGGATCTTCGGGCACTGGCACTGGCACGTCCTGTGCATTGGTGCTGGTGCCGGTGCCCAATCAGGTAAGAGATGTTTTGCGGTGCTGGGGGGGATGTAGGATCGCGGGGAAGGGGGGGTGACGCGAGCGGGGGGGGGGAGGATGCCAGTTCGGAGGGGGGATGCCGGATCGGAATGAAAAAAAAAATTTGTACAACGCGCTCACACGTATAATGCGCACGGTTATGCACGGTTTGTAAAATCGTGTATAAAGCGCGCGTTATATGCGTGAAAATATGGTAGTCCAGCATGGGCAAACTATGGCCTGTGGGCCATATTCAGCCTGTTTAGTTTTTTATTTTTTTTATTTTTTATTTTATTTTTAGTTTTTTAATCCAGCCCGCGGCATCAGAGGCTGCCATAGTTTGCCCATGTCTGCAGCGTAAGGGACCCCTGAACAAAGCACCTACTATAAACTTTTAGCTGTCGCGCAGGCAGGGCCGGTGTTGGTGGGGAGCAAACAGAGCAGCTGCGAACTGGCATGTCTTCCCCCTTCTATCCTTACTTTCCGTCGCTGACAAATCCATTTTTGCTGCAGGAGGTCTCCAGCTGCGGCAGCCAATCCGAACAGCTGCCTACGGCTTCTTTCCCTGCTTTTCTTTGGCCTGGTCAGTTGCATCATTGGGGATGGACCGTGGCAGAAGGAAAGCAGGGAGGGGAGCTATAAGCAGCGCTTCAGGTTGGCTGCCGCGGCTGAAAGTCCCCTGCAGCAAAAATGGATTTTTCAGCGACTTGGAAGGTAAGGATAGAAGGGGGCAGACATGCCAGTTCACAGCTGCCCTGTTTGCTCCCCCCTAATGCCGGACCTGCCAGCGGCACGGCCAGGGCAGGATTAACCAACAGGCCAAGTGCCTAGGGCCCAAAATGGTCAGGGGGGGGACTGATGAAGGAGGGCATCAACATTGTTTTTTCCAAACGGCAATGGACCCCTCCAGCATTGATTGGCGATGCGGACCTCCCCCCCCCCCCCACTATCAGCAACGCGGCCCCCCCCCATTGACGGAAAGTAAGACAAGTAAGCAACGCGGGTAAGAAAGTCAACGGGAACTGTAATTGTGCAAGCGGTGCTGCTTGCCCAAAGCTTCCCTCTGACGCAGCTTCCTGTTTCCGCCTGGGCACATGGTGGGGTGGGGCGGGGCAGGGGGCCCAGTGTACTTGTGTGCCTAGGGACCCTCGACAAATTAATCCTGCCCTGGGCACAGCTAAAAGTTTACAGTAGGTGCTTTGTTCAGCGGTCCCTTACGCTGAAGACATGGGCAAACTACGGCCGCCTCTAACCGGGCCGGATTTAAAAAATAAACGGGCCAGGACTGTTGGGAAGAGAAAGGGAGAGATTGTGAACCTGTGGAGGGAGGGAGCGAAAGATAGGGGGAGGCTAGTGGGGGAGAGATTGTGAACCTGTGGAGGGAGGGAGCGAAAGATAGGGGGAGGCTAGTTGGGAAGAGAAAGGGAGGGATGGCAGACCTGGGGATGGAAAGAAGGGAGAGAGGGAGAAATGTTAGGTCAAATTTAAGAACCCATTGTGGCCCATGAGTCAAAAAGTTTGCCCACCCTTGATCTAGTCAAATGCATCAATAAATAAGAAAGTTTTAAGGTTGGACTTAAACTTTGAGAGGGATGTTTTATGTCGCAAGTAGGGTGGAAGAGCATTCCAAAGTGTGGGGGTTGCTATGGAAAAAATGGTCTTGTGTGTAGTATCTTATATTATTTGTCTTGAAGAGGGAATAGTTAAGAGGTTTTGTTGACTTCAACGTAGAGATCTGGCAAGAATGAAAGGTACAGGAGGCCCAACAAGGCAGACAAGGAAAAAAAAACCAAAACATTGTCAATGGGGCAGTAAAGTAGAAGGCACTTTTACGAGTGGATTCTCAATAGGCTCTTGATGGATTTGGTAGAACCAATATAAGGTCATTAAGAGAGCAAAAGGTACTTGAAGGAGTGTATAGAATAGTCATAGTGGCCAGATATTCTGCCCAAGGATATCGAGGTTAAAATGGACCAACCAACTCTTTCAATTTCTAGACAAGTTTACAAGATGATACCGGAAAGAAACCATGTAAATGTTTACTGATGATTTGCTTAAATGCATCTTGAAATGGTTAAAACATTATACTATGCAATGTGCAATATGCATATGACTTCTGAAGATATGCAGAGTTCATATAACCTTAGGTCATAATAGTGAAGACTCTAATTGCAAATCTTTGGTCAAAAAAACTGATTTTATAGTTTCGTATCTATTTTTTTATTATGTATTGTTTTGTTTTATTTTGCTGCTGTTGATGTTTGATTTTTTTTTTTTTTTTTGTATATCACAATATGCATTTTTGTACATCAGTCTATCACATTAATAAATGTAATGAAATAAAATGTTCACTAACCCCCCTTTTTCCAAAACCACAATAGCGGTTTTTAGCGCAGGCCAGTGCGCTGAATGCTCTGCGCTGCTCCCGACACTCAGAGTTCCCATGAGCGTCGGGAGCAGCGCAGAGCATTCAGCGTGCTGGCCTACGCTAAAAAACACTATCGCGGTTTTGTAAAAAGGGGGGGGGGGGGTGGTAATTACTAATGCAGTTTTGCCATACCTGTTTTTAATGATTAAGTACTTCATAGGATCAGTAGAATTCCTTGTTGGGGTGGCATAGCAGTTCCTCAGTACCAAGACAAATTGAGAGGTATCTCCCCCTTCCAGGATTGCCCCAACATACAGGATGGCCTTTGTTGACAGCTTCACTTCGGATCCCTCATAAGGGGAAATATAATTCTGATCCTTATAGAGAGCCATTCTTGCTTGGAATTGCCCAGTTCCTCCAACAGAAATATTAACCGCACTGTAATATAAATGAAACCTCATATTTACATTACATTAGTGATTTCTATTCCGCTTGTGCCTTGCGGTTCTAAGCGGATTACAAATTAGAAGATATCTGGACATTACCAGGAGAATTATATAACAAAGATTCTTGTACATTACATGATACAGTTGAAAATTACAAATTAGAGGATATCTGAATTTATCCGATTGAATTACATAGTAAAGATTCAAGTACTTATAGGATACAGTGGAGAATAACGATATATTTGGATAACTGAAGAGGATTACCTAACATTGAAGGAAGAAGTTTATTGGATACATGTGGTAGATGCTTATTTAGGAGTCTGGATATTTTTTGGTAGGTATTTATTTGATGTTCCTATAAAAAAGGGTCTCTTCTTTCACCAAATCTATTTAAAAACATATCCCAGTGATGTTACGATACCATGGCACTCATTTTCAAAGCAAAAAACTCAAAAAAAGAAACGGGCTGTGAATTTGTTTAGCAGGAAACCACATTCATCCAAAACCAAAATCAAAAGAAGACAAAAAAAATAATAAATACAAAAAAATGGAGAAAACAGATCTCAAACAAGGACAGGCTTGCTCCCGACAGAAAGCACTTCTGTTTCGCCTTACCAAGGCTACATCAAGGGAAAAAAGGTAACATAACTTCACTCATCATTAGCACTTCCAAACACTTTCATACAGCAAAAAAAAAGCAGGAATGATAAGGGTGGCTTAGGTCTGTTTTTGAACACAAAAAAGAATCCAACAGAAACTGCAGTAATCCAAAGGACAAGCAAGGACAAAAACAAAAACTGCAGATCATGTACAAGATGCAGGCACTGTTTATTGCAACATTAGTGGTATAAATACTTATTACCAACCAAGGGACCCAACACGCGACACACTTCTACAAGTACAAGGGGGCACTCGGAGAAATTGAAAAAGGACAGGTTTAGAACAAATGCTAGGAAGTTCTTTTTCACTCAGAGGGTGGTGGACACATGGAACGCGCTCCCGGAGGCTGTGATAGGCCAGAGCACGCTACAGGGGTTCAAGGAGGGTCTAGATAGGTTCCTAAAAGAAAAGGGGATTGAGGGGTACAGATAGAAGCAGAGGCAGGTTATAGGATTAGTCAGAAACCACTTCATGGGTCATGGACCTGATGGGCCGCTGCGGGAGCGGACCCCTGGGCGCGATGGACCTCTGGTCTGATCCAGTGGAGGCAACTTCTTATGTTCTTACACTCGATATGGGAGTTTGAGCGGCACTCGTTTATTCCATATATTGCTTTTTGTTACAATAACTTATTTACCACGGACCCCTGAGGAAGGCAAGTTGTCCGAAACACGGACCGTGTTGGGTCCCTTGGTTGGTAATAAGTATTTATACCTCAGGTACTTTAGCTAGATTGTGAGCCTTCGGGACAGTTAGGGAATTTCCAAGTACCTATCTTTTAATAATTTTTATTTTATTCTATCTTCAATGTATTCTGTATTGTAAACCGCTTAGAAACCTCACGGTTATTAGCGGTATATAAGAATTAAATTAAATTAAATTAAAATTAAATTAATGTTGCAATAAACAGTGCCTGCATCTTGTACATGATCTGCAGTTTTTGTTTTTGTCCTTGCTTGTCCTTTGGATTACTGCAGTTTCTGTTGGATTCTTTTTTGTGTTCAAAAACAGACCTAAGCCACCCTTATCATTCCTGCTTTTTTTGCTGTATGAAAGCGTTTGGAAGTACTAATGATGAGTGAAGTTATGTTACCATTTTTCCCCTGATGTAGCCTTGGTAAGGCGAAACAGAAGTGCTTTCTGTCGGGAGCAAGCCTTTTTGGAGCATTTCATGAAGAAGCAATTAATACATTACCTGAGAGAGACAACTTAAGGTTAAGGGGCTGGGGGAGTTGCCGTAAAACGAGAGGCTAGAGAAACTGGGCCTCTTCTCCCTTGAAAAAAGAAGACCGAGAGGGAAAATGATCGAAACATTCAAGATATTGAAGAGAATTGACTTAATAGAGACAGAGAGATTGTTCACCCTCTGCAAGGTAAAGAGAACAAGAGGGCACTCGCTAAAGTTAGAAGGGAAAAGATTCCGTACAAACGTAAGGAAGTTCTTCTTCACCCGGAGAGTGGTAGAAATCTGGAACGCTTTCCCGGAGGCTGTTATAGGGGAAAACACCCTCCAGGGATTCAAGACAAAGTTAAACAAGTTCCTGCTGAATCAGAACGTACGCAGGTAAGGCTAGACTCAGTTAGGGAACTGGTCTTTGACTTAAGAACCGCCGCGTGAGCAGACTGCTGGACACGATGGACTACTGGTCTGACCCAGCAGCGGCAAATCTTATGTTCTTATGTTCTAAGTCTTTCACGCTTTTGTATGTCTTAGTAAGAACTGAAAAATATCTTTTCCTGGCTGTAGTCATTGCAACATGTTTCATGCAGAGTAAATCATTTTTTCATTCAGTTTAAATATAAAGAAAGAAAATTAGTTTTGGAAAAATAAGTTTATTGAATGAAATGAAAGACTGATATAATATATACGTACGGAGTTTTTTCAGACCTGTGATGATACGGGTGGCTTAGGGTACAGTGTATGAGGTCTGTTTTCTCCGTTTTTTGTATTTATTATTTTTTTGTCTTCTTTTGATTTTGGTTTTGGATGAATGTGGTTTTCTACTAAACAAATTCACAGTATGTTTCTTTTTAGAGTTTTTGCTTAGTATATAAGACTAGTATTTATTGGTCTAATCACAACTCATTTTCTCATGTCTCAAAATGGCCATAAAACGGACCATCTATCAATTCTTTGTGCTAGTAATTATTTTTGTATAATTTTAAAAAGTTTTTTTTTATATTATATTGTTATTTTATAGCATACTATGTATTTTTATTGCAAACTGTCTTATTGTATATTGCTTTATTTTTTTATTGTAAAGCACTTTAACACTTATTATGCCTAAATTAATCATTGGATCCCCCTTATTGTAAAATTACGCATGTATATTCAAGGAAACCCCCAATCCACCAATGACCATCCCATTTCCATGCCCCCTTTCTCAACTCGCACGTAAAATGTAGACGCAGATCCCATGCCTACATTTATGCATGCAACTTTTAATTAAATCCAACTAGCACTAATAATTTGCTTGTTAGGATGCCAATTATCAGTGCCAGTCAATTAGTTTGCATGCGTGAATTGGGCACACACACAAATTTGCACGCTAAATCAAAGCCCCTCATATAGAATCCGGAGGTATACGTCAAACCACCAACATTCAATGTATATTCAGCTTATTTCAACATATATTCAGCACAACAGCCTATTTGAATGCTGAATACATATGTGCATTTTTTTTTTTTTAATACCATAGCTAGTATTTACAAAAATGGAGCCACCACCGGGTCAGAATATTGACCCAAAGGTTTTTAACATTTTTCTGAAAACTCAAAAGACTCCACTCTTAACTCAACTAGTGGGTATTTCACCAAATGATCCCAGCAAGAGATATTACCCTCACAAGGATGAAACATCTTTGCTATACATTACAGGTTCCTAGAATATATCAGGTGATATCTTAAGAGGTAGGATATTTGTCTAGAGCAGGGGTGTCTAGAGCGGCCCCGTGAAGTATTTTGTGCGGCCCCGGTCAAGGGCGATGCAGTGTTTTCCTCTGTTGCCCCCGGGTGTTTACCATCTTGCTGGCTCCCTCCTGTGTCTTGATGCAGCGTTTGAAAGTTTGTGCGGTCCCAGAAACATTTTTTTCTGCCAATGCGGCCCAGTGAAGCCAAAAGGTTGAACACCCCTGGTCTAGAGAAAAAGGGGAATCCAACTGGCAGGTGGAAAGTTTCCAGGACAGGAGCATGTGTGTTAAGGGCCTGAACTGTGTTTGGTGATGCTTTCCAAGTGACCGAGCAAATAACCCTGAGTGGATGTCAGAGATGGTTCTGTACATGGCCACTGATATTACTCTGAATGTCAGGCTACGAAAATTTTAGAATGGAGGTAGGGGCTTTTGGTTAGCAGTTTTCAGCAAGGCCAGTACAACTTCCTCCCTGTTTTCTATAAAATACCGTCCTTGTAAAAGAACCATGATGAAGCAATTGCAGACAATACAGAATACAGCCCTGAGACTTGTCTATTTCCTAAAAAAAAAATATGACCATATCACAGAGGCATACCATGACTCGCACTGGCTTCCAATAGAAGCGAGAGTGCACTTCAAATTCTACTGCTTACTTTACAAGGCTCTCAACGGAGAAAGCCCAACCTACTGGAATAACCGACTACATCAATCCTCCTCAACCAGACACAGAAGATCCCACTCACTATTCACTCACCCATCATCCAAAGATGTCAAACGAAAAAAACTTTATGATTACCTAATAGCCTCCAAAGCAGCTAAACTGGACAGACAAATCACCACTCTGTTATCTTCGACTATAGACTACAAAGCCTTCAGGAGAGATATTAAAACCATACTCTTCAAAAAACACATAAAACCTATCCAGAACAACCAATCCCAACCCAATATCCAACACTCTATTGGATCTCTCTAATACTCTTTTATCTACCAAACGTTATCTAAAACCCATAATTTCACCCTATTCTTATCTCCTAAAGACCTCCACTTCCCTTTGGTAACTCTTTACCCAACATATATTACCTTAAAAATTCTATGTCATCGCTTATTTTATTCCTTCAAATTTTGAATGTAATTTTTGTTTTAGTATGGATGTAATCCGCCTTGAATCGCAAGGTAATGGCGGAATAGAAATCACTAATGTAATGTAACCTACCTCATCACTGGTCTCAGGGCAGTCTCAAGACTGAGTTTCATATCCAGCGGATAAGTGCAGGAGAAGCTGATCTTGACTTCCTTATCTCGGGCTATAAAGGTATTCATTCTTGGTGGCAAATAAGCAATATTGGTATATGTGACATGCGTTTTATTTTTCTGTGGAAGAGACAAGAAAGCATTTTTATCCATCCTCACACTCAGTAAATCTGCATTTTTTTTTTCAGTACTAGCTGTCGCTTATTAGAGGTAGGGTTACCGGATTTCCCCGGACATATCCTCCTTTTCAAAACACGGCACTTTGTCCAGGTTTTGAAAAGCTTCCAACAAATCCCTGTCGGGCAGGAGAGGCAGATGCCACACGACGACATCGCAAGTCTACTTTTACTAACAGATGCCTTAAATGTAGGCCAGAATTTTACAGGCCCACATTTAAGGCATCTGTTTCGCACCCATGGAGACTCATAGGGATGCTTACGGATGCCAAAGGCCACTTCCGATGAAGACCATACCCATGCCATGCCTAGGGCGTCCATAAGCATTTCTATGCATCTCCGTAGGCACGCAACAAAAGCATACAATATAGGTGTCCTTCTCCACCTGCATTTAAAAAAAAAAATGTGTCCTGATTGGCTGTGAGATGGCAGAAGAATGCCTACCGCCGCCTACAATCAGGAAGCCTGTTTGTAGAATCAGCCCTTTAGTGGCCAAGCACCCACACAATGGAACTCGCTTCCACTAGATATTTGCTTGGTAGAGTCCATATCAAAACTTGAAGAATGGTCTGAAATCTGGCAACTAAAATTTAATGCTAAGAAATGCAAGGTCATGCATTTAGGCTGCAAAACCCCAAAGGAACAGTACAGTTTAGGGGGTGCAGAACTTATGTGCATGACAGAAGAGCGGGACTTGGGGGTGTTTGTATGTGATGATCTTAAGGTGGCCAAACAGGTTGAAAAGGTGATGGCGAAAGCTATATGGATGCTAGGGTGCATAGGGAGAGGTATGGCCAGTAGGAAAAATGAGGTATTGATGCCCTTGTATAAGACTCTGGTGAGACCTCATTTAGAATATTGTGTACAATTCTGGAGACCCCCACCTTCAAAAAGATATAAAAAGGATGGAGTCGGTCCAAAGGAAGGCTACTAAAATAGTGTGTGGTCTTCATCATTAGGCATATGGGGACAAACTTAAAGATTTCAATCTGTATACATTGGAAGAAAGGCGGGAGAGGGGAGATATGATAGAGACATTTAAATACATACATGGCGTAAATGTGCATGAGTCGAGACTCTTTCATTTGAAAGGAAGCTCTGGAATGAGAAGGTATAGGATGGAGTTAAGAGGTGATAGGCTCAGGAGTAATCTAAGGAAATACTTTTTTACAGAAAGGGTGGTAGATGCGTGGAACAGTCTCCTGGAAGAGGTGGTGGAGACAGAGATTGTGTCTGAATTCAAGAAAACCTGGGATAGGCACGTGGGATCTCTTAGAGAGAGGAAGATATAGTGGTTACTGCAGATGGGCCATTTGACCTTTATCTGCCATCATGCCATAATGTTACTATGGGCTCCTTTTATCAAGGCGCGCTACGGGGGTTAGCGCGTCGGACATTTCATCACGCGCTAACCCTTGCGACAAGCCAAAAAACTAATGCCTTGTCAATGGAGGCGTTAGCAGCTAGCGCGGCGGTTTAACGCGCTGTATTCCATGCATTAAACCCCTACCTCACCTTGATAAAAGGAGCCCTATGTTTCTATAACTATAAAGTTCTATGACATCACAATGCAGGTGTAAAATGCCTTAGCCAATAGAGAGAGGAGGAGATAGTGGATGCTGCGGATGGGCAGATTGGATGAACCATTTGGCCTTTATCTGCCATCATGTTTCTACGTTTCTATTTAAGTCTGAACTTAAAATGTACCTCTTTGAAAAGCCTATGAGCTATAAAGGTGTCGTTCATGGCCTAGGTGGTCTTGGACCCTTCCAAGATGTGTTGACCTCTTCATTTTTCTGTCTCCCTCTTGCCTTTGCCTTTGTTAACTTTTTTCTTCTATAATATTGTAGCTCTTTTCCACTATATTTTTATTACTTTGTAAACCACTTTAATAGGCCTCTCTATAGCGGTATATTAAGTCTTCAATACACTTGGAAATTCTAATGGCAAAGCATTCCACATAGTCGAGTCCACCATTATAAAAATTGACTCCCTATATATATCTAGCCTAATCTGGTGGAAACTTGGGACTTCAAGAAGAGCCTGATTACGAAAGCGTAGAGAACGGTGTGGAACATAAACTTTCAAAGCAGCAGCTAAACCTGATGGTACTTTATCAGCAACAATTTTAAAAATCAGTGTCAAAAACCTTGAAACAAATAGGGCAATGATGTGATCAAAACGTGATTATCCCAATTAAACAAGCAGCAGAATTCTTAGCAAGACCCAAAAAAAACCAAAGAATTGCAATAATCAAATAGACTAAAAGATTGTATCACGGAACAAAAATTAACAGAACTCAATAAACCCATTAAAGGATGTAGCCATTTTAACTTTAAAAAATATCAATCATCAATTTAGTGCTTGGAAGTACACCCTAGTGGTTACCACAGCTTGGTAAAAGGATCCCTTAGAAAATACATAGAAACATAGAAATAGATGGCAGATAAGGGCCCACGGCCCATCTAGTCTGCCCACCTTAATGTCCTTCCCCTACCTTTGCCCTGTGAATAGATCCCATGTGCCGATCCCATTTGGCCTTAAAATCAGGCACGCTGCTGGCCTCAATCACCTGGTAGTGGAAGACTATTCCAGCGATCAACCACTCTTTCAGTGAAAAATAATTTCCTGGTGTCACCTCGTAGTTTCCCGCCCCTGATTTTCAACGGATGTCCTCTTGTTGTCGTGGGACCCTTGAAAAAGAAGATATCTTCCTCCGCCTCGATGCGGCCCGTAAGATACTTGAACGTCTCGATCATGTCCCCCCTCTCTCTGCGCTCCTCGAGCGAGTATAGCTGTAATTTGTCAAGCCGTTTTTCGTATGGTAGATCCTTGAGTCCCGAGACCATCCGGGTTACAGTTTATATAATGCCTAGCAATTGATCACCATGATGACCAACACAAATACGTATCAAAGTTAAAAACAGAAGAGAATTCCATTATAGGGGAGTGTGTGGTGTTTGGTCAGAGCTACAGCCTCAGCACCCTGAGGTTGTGGATTCAAATCCCGCACTGCTCCTTGTGACCCTGGGCAAGTTACTTAATTCCCATTGCCCCAAGTGCATGAGATAGAGTGGGAGCCCATCAGGACAATTAGAGGGAAAATGCTTGAGTACCTGAATAATTTGTAGGATATGAGGAATATAGATTATTATTTTTTTAAAAGATAGGAAAGTACATTTTAGTATCTTACCTTTTGTTTATAAGGTTTTGCAAATTGTTTGGCATTGTAGGGAGGGACTTTGGCCCAAATTCAATATACGGTGTCCCACGTTGCATGTACAGCCAATTTGTGTGCGCAGCTTAATTGTTTATTATAGGGGTGTCGAAGTCGGTCCTCGAGGGCCGCAATCCAGTCGGATTTTCAGGATTTCCCCCGTGAATACGCATGAGATCTATGTGCACGCACTGCTTTCAATGCATATTCATTGGGGAAATCCTGAAAACCCGACTGGATTGCGGCCCTCGAGGACCGACTTCGACACCTGTGGTTTAGCATGCCAGTCAATGCCGATAATTGCCAATTAAAACCTAATAATTGACTCTAATTAGCACTAATTAGCACACTACTTGGTAGGCACATTCTAGAAAGTGGTTCGCGTCACTTCTAGTGCATGAATCTGAAAAGGGGGTGTGGCCAGCAGCAGAGCATGGGTGGATCGTGGGCATTCCTAAAAGTTAAGCACACCATTCTAGAACACACCCAATCAGCGCACAACTTAGGTACAGGTATTTAGACCTTTATTTTTCTTGGTTTAAATGGGCATACCTTTTATAGAATAGGTGCTATGGCCCAAATTCTGTAACCAGCGCCTAAAGTTAGGCACCTATTTCGGTGACGCCCACCTAGACAGGCGCCTATCTAAATTGAAGAACAAGCTCAATTAAGCTTTTAAATCAGCACTGATTGAAACATAGGCGCCTATCAAGAAAGCGCGATTCTGTAACAAGGCGCCTCTAAAAATTTAGGCAGCCTTCAAACAAATAGGCGCTATGCATGTTAGGCGTGGGCGTGGCTATGTGTTAGGCGCCTTCTTGCAGAATCACTGCTCTCAAGCGCTCAGCTAGGCGCCTAACTTTTAAGCGTGCCTAGAGCTGGCCTATTTATTGGGCGCCTCCAAAATAGGTGCCCAAATGGGTGACGCTCAGCGGGATTCACTAAACAGCACCCAATTGTACTTGAATTGCGCTGAACAGTGCTTAAGTAGGCGTCAATCTTTTGGGTGCTTCTTATAGAATTTGCCCTTATGTGTCTCGCAAACTTTGTCAAGCCACGGCACACTAAACGTAGTGGCCGTGGCTCGAGGCATCCATAAGTGCGCGGACGTTGATGTGTCGATGTCACATCCATGCATGTCGTCATCACGTCGACGTCCGGGCCTGCGCGAAGGTCCTCCAGATGGGCCACCAATGGAGGGGTGCTGGAAGGGAAGATGCAGGGAGAGAAGGAGAGGCACTGGCGCCAGCTGATTGCCTATAGGATGTGCCTCTCGCCGTGAGAGGCACATCCTGTAGGCAGTCAACCGGCGCCTCTCCTCCTCTCCGGTGTCTCGCGGCGCACAGTTTGCGATACACTGACCTAAGCCATAAAGCCATAGTTGACTCCAGATGGAATCTGCATTGGTCTCTTGACCACTCCATCTCCAACTTACTGACAACAACAAGCAACTTCAAATCATTTCGAAAAGGAATCAAAACTGCTATTCAAAAAATTTATCCAGACATCCTAACTCTTCCCCTTGTCCTTTCTCCTCCCTTGTAAACTCCCCCCAAACTGTCTCACAACTTCTTGTAATTTTTTTCTCTCCAAAGTATCTACCATGTATACCTCTACCTAACTTGCAAATCTTCTGGAAATGTACAGTTAGCTTCTTTGTAATCTTAATTCCTAAACTGTAATGTTCCTCCACTTCAAAATCACTGAGCTCTGGAACAACCTTACCTCCCCTCTTCGGAACTTGAGCTCTCTCCAAGTTTTCCGCAAACATCTGAAAACCTGGCTTTTCTCAAAAATGTAAGTCTCCCTCCAACTTAGGAATCAAGGAAACTCTTATATCTTGGCATCCCAAGTCCTCTAAATTTTCTTCACACTTCTACCTCTAACCCTCTGTTGTAGTTCCTTCCTATTTCTTCTACTCTACGAACATGGAGATGATGCGGTATACAAACCTAAGGATTAGATTAGATTAGTTCCTGGAAATGTCCAGTTAGCTTCTTTGTAATCCGCCTAGAACTGCAAGGTACGAGCGGAATAGAAGTCACTAATGTAATGTAATATTTCTATAGTGCTACCAGACGTACGCAGCGCTGTACAGAGCCACAAAGGAGAAGAAAACAGTCCCCTGCTCAAAAGAGCTTACAATCTAAACAGCCAAGACAAACTGCAAAATTTCAGAGCACTACTTACATCTGACTCTGTGCCACACTGTCTTCCCAGAATAGAAGTTACCAGAGAGAACAAATTTGTGTAATTTCTTTCCCGAAAGCCAACACAGGAGCTGTCTCTGAGACGGATGCTCTTGGGATTTCGTACCAGGTTTTCCAGCTGGCACATAGGGAATGACACTTTCATTTCATTAGTGCCACACTTTAGGATTGGATGCAGATTTTCCATATCTAAAGATAATATCAGGAAAAGCAATTTTTTAAAATTCTATGCTTGCCATTTCAAGCAATATTTTTAAGGTTTAAGGTTCAATGCTGTTTGATATACTGTCTACTAGAGAATGACACGGTGGCGGTTTACCCGCGGCCACCGCATTTTAGCCGCGGGTCACCGCCGAAAACGGGGAAGAAAACTAGCAGTCGCTGCGGCGACGGGGACAAGGCCATTCACCGCCCGCGGGGCGGTGAATGGGTCTTGTCCCCGCAGTGAGGCATGAAGGATCGCGCGGTCCCCGCAGCTCACACCCGCCTGCCCAATCGATTCTAGTGTTTAGCCAGCTCTCTCCCTTCTCCTCACCTTAGTTTGTAGATTTTCTTTTTCGGCGACCCGCACGCTATCAGAGAGCCGCGCACCCGCTGCTGCTCAGTTTCGATCTTCTGCTCTGACGCAACCGGAAACAGGAAGTTGCAGCAGAGCAGAAGATTGAACACTGAGCAGCCGCGCGTGTGCGGCTCTTTGGGAAAGCGTGCAGGTCGCTGAAAAAGAAAGCCTGCAAATTAAGGTGAGGAGAAGGGAGAGAGCTGGCTAAACACTAGGATCGATTGGGCAGGCGGGTGGGGGCTGCGAGGACCGTGCGATCGCTAGTGTTCCCGGCTCAGACTGTAAGGAGGGAGTGAAAGGGAAAAGGATTCTGGGCCAAGGTGATGAAAACGGAAAGAAAAACCCACAGCAGGAAAGAAAGGGAAGGACAGGCAGGTGAGCCAGATGCTAGAAGCAGGGTGGGGGGAAGAAAGAGGGAAAAAAGCTAGATGGGGTTGAAAAGAAGAGACACACTGGTATGGAAGAGGAAGATAGGGGAAATCTGGACACAGGAAGGTAACAGAAAGAGGGGAAATTATGTGCATGGGGCATAGGGACAGAGACAAAAAGGGGACATGCCATGGGGATGGAATATGGACACAGGGGGGGGGGCAATGGCAGATACATAGGGGAGATATTAGAAAAGTATATAAAATCGTACCCGTTTGAGGCTTTTATGTATGCAGCGGTGACGGTGACGGGGCGGTGAATGGGGTTGCAGTGGCGGTGACGGGGCGGTGAATGGGGTGGCAGTGGCGGTGACGGGGCGGTGAAGGGAATGGCGGTGACGGGGCGGTGCAGAGGATGGTGAGACGGGGACGGGGCGGTGACGGGGACCAATTTTTTCACCGTGTCATTCTCTAGGGCAACACAAGACACCACTAGGACTAGAGACAAGAGGAGTCGGCATCGGAGCTCTCTCTGACATCACTTCCGGAATCCGCATTTAGGAATTGACGTCCAAAGGGGCGCTGACACCGACATAAGCATGCAGCTCACGCTGGAGAAGTTAAAAAGGTACGGGTAAAGGGGGTGCGCGCGCAGTAGGGCAGAGGGCGGGGGAGGGGGCGCCACTCAGCCTTATGACGCCACTGCCCACAGGCCCTAAGAAGAGCGAATAATGTTATTAATATGGAATAGATGAAAAGGAAGCTGAAACGTTGAAAACCTTAAGAAAATACCTGAAGATAGAGGAGGATTCCAGTCCGACTTAAAGCGGGCGACTACTCCATGGGGCAGAGGAGATTGTTCCGGAACATGATCGCCACACAGAAGTGAGCGTGAGATGGAAGAAAACTGGTGCAGTACAGAATTTAGGACACACGGAATGCTTTGTGCCTGAGCGATATTTCTGGAACTGAAGCATTTATTAATCTACTACATACCATAGCTGCCATAATCGTTTTTGCAGTAACATCCCGAGGTTCCATTTACCAGCTTGCATTCTTCATCTGCGGTGCAGGAGCAGGAACTGTTACTATAGTTGGGATCTGTGCAATGGTATAAAGAAATGTATTCTTTATTGGTATAAAGAAATGTATTTGTAACCTAAGACCTCTTAAGCCTTATCTCTTCCACACTAACCGAATTGTTTCCCAATTTCTCTTATGCCTTACCTGATTCCCACCCGCCCGTATGTTGATGACTTTACATTATACCTATATTCGCTGATTGTCCAGCTCTTCTTTATTGTAAACCGCCTCGAACTACTATGGCTTTGACGGTATATAAAAAATAAAATTATTTTTATTCATCACGTTGCAAACTATATTTAGACCCATATTTTCAAGTTTCACGTTTATTAAAATTTTGTTATCCCAAACCAATAGAAAATAATACCATCTGAGCAGCTTACAATGGCTTAATGACTAGATAATAAAACCCTAAGCGGTGCATGCGCACTCCTACCTGCGTGTTCCTTATGTCCGTGGCCGGAAGGAGTGCGCGTGCGCGCCTACAACTACCCCACACTCGCGAAGGGAGAAGATACAGAAACAAAGAAGGACTGACAGACAGCCAGGGAGAGAGACAGTAAGACAGGGGGCCAGGGAAGAGACAGAGACACACAGGGGGACAGAGACAGAAAGAAAGGGGGGCAGGGAGAGAGATAAAAAACATAAAGTAAGAAAGAAAGAAACGCCTCAGCGACCCATTGTGCTAAAAGTCTACACATCTATTCTAGCACCCGTTAATGTAACGGGCTTAAACACTAGTCTAATATAATAAAACGCTAGGCCGCGCATGCGCACTTCCTATGTGTGCGCCGGTTTTCCGTGAGCTGTAGCGACCCATAGGAAGTGCGCATGCGCGGCTTACGGTCTGGCCTGCTCCCTGTTGAAAGACGCAGCAGTGGCTACTCTGTAAGTTGGCCGTCCCCGCCACCGTCGTTCCCTTGCGCACCATACTCTCTCCGCTCTCTCTTTTCCTCCCCCCCACCCCCGAGGTGGATGTCGACCGCAGCGGTGCTCCCTGTTGAAAGACGCAGCAGTGGCTACTCTGTAAGTTGGCCGTCCCCGCCGCCGTCGTTCCCTTGCGCACCGTACTCTCTCCGCTCTCTTTCTTCCTCCCCCCACCCCCGAGGCGGGTGTCGACCGCGGCGGCCCGAGTCAGATGTCGGCCGCGGCGGCTGCTGGCCGCGGCAGCCAAACCCGGAAAGCATTTTAACATGGAGTTCAGGAGGAAGGTATGGGGGGAGGAAAATACTGCACAGGGAAGTGGGGTGGGAGGGAAATGCTGCAAGACACGGAAATGGAGGGCCAGAAAAGGGGTTGATGGACAGGGGAAGAGGTGCTGATGAACAGGGAGGGGGGTCAGAAAAATGAAGACAGGCCTACTGCTGGACAGGGGGAGCAGGAAGGAGGTGATGATGGACAGGGGGAGGTAAAACAAAGGGAGAAGGGCTTCTGCTGGATAAAGTGAGCAGTGATGGGGTGGTGGAGGACACAGGGGAGGTAAAAGGAAGGGAGAATGGACAGGGGGAGCAGGCAAGGGGTGGTAGTGGAAGTCAAGGAAAAAAAAAAAATGACAGACAGAAATACAGAAAGCGGCTAAGGAGAGAGAAAAAAAAATAAAGACACACACACACACATATATTCTAGCACCCGTTAATGTACGGGCTATAAGACTAGTATACAATAATACAAAACAAAATAGCACATACATATAAAACTAGGGAAGAGGGGAGAACTACAAATTATCGATAGGAAAGATAGAGGAGCACACGGTAGGTTTTGTTTTTTGTTTTTGCATTTTGCATAATGCTTTCAGCGCAATCCATTACTCCCAACCCTAATATGCATCAGAAAAGAGAAAAGTTTTCAGTTTGGATTTAAATCTATCGATCGAAGTTAGTGACCGAAGAGTTATAGGTAAGGAATTCCATAGCTAAGTTGAGCCCTAAACACCGTTCAAAAGAAGACTTAAAATTCAAGGCGCCTGCTGGCGCCTACAAAAATGGCACTGGAATTGCACCTCCAGTGCGCTTTATGGCGCCTAACGTCACTGGAGATGTGAATAAAGCCGGAAATGGCAGTTAGGCGCCGTAAAGCGCCCAACTGAGTACGATTCACATCAAAGGTAGAAGCCGGAAATGTAGGCCTTGAAAACCTTGGCCTACAGTTTTGGCACCTACCTTTGACGGAGGCGTGATTCTCTAAATGGCGCTTTTGCATGACTGACACGTGATCAGCGGCCGCCGACAACGCTGCCGTTTTGAGAATCTAGCCTTAATTGCTTTAAACAAGAAGAAATCAAGCTAATCCAATAGGCCCATACAGAGAAGCATGGGACTTGATTTATAGGTTTTGGTGCGAGGCGCTGGTAGCCTCTTTGTAATTTTAGGAGGCTTTACATTATCACTATTATGGGCTCCTTTTACAAAAGTACACTAGTGTTTTTAGCGCACACACCGGATTAGCACACGCTATAGCGCGCGCTAGCCGAAATACTACCGCCTGCTCAAGGGGAGTGGCATTTTAGCGTGCGCTATTCCGCGCGTTAAGGCCCTAACACACTTTTGTAAAAGGAGCCCTATGTTTCATTCAAGTTCGATTTGTTGTACTGTATGTGATTCTCTTTGTGTTTGTACTCTATTGTGACCCGCCTTGGGATATAAATAAAGAAATACAAATACTCAGAAGTGAATCCTGTTTACCTGTGCAATAGGACAGGGAGCAGACTGGTGTTCCATTTAATTTGTAGACGTGGTATCCACCAGGGCAAGACTTGATCTGTACAGTCCTTGACCAAAGGCAGCAGTTTCCATTCCAGTGGGCACAAGCAGTGCGGTTCACTATTCCATCTGCATCCACTGGGTGTGTTCCATTCAACCACATGGGGGAAAGGGTATTACACCTATGAGTTGGTACACAGGACTCTGGCAGGCGAGTTCCTCCGCTGCCTGTGAATCTATACCATCCTTTCTTTGTCCTGTCACAGTATGAGCCTCTTGTGTAGGAGGTGGTGCTTCTCCAGGATTCATTAAGAACAGTGTGGTTGACGCATGGATCAGAGCAGAAGTGCGAGCCCAAGTTTTTAATGCATTCCTTTCCAAAGGCACAGGATTCAAATCCGCATTCATCAATTTCACAGTGATAGCCGTCTCCATAATAACCACTGAAGCATGTGCAAGTGTAGTAGCCGTTATAATTTGTGCAAATTGCTTGTGGGTGACATCGGTTTAAGTCAGGGCGCGAACACTCATCTATATCAATGCATAGGTGTCCTGAGACCTTCGTGTACCCAGTGGGGCATCTGCAATCATATGAGCCAATGGTGTTTACACAATAGCCCGAAGAACAGTTGTTGGACCAGGAGTAGGCGCATTCATCAATATCGGAGCACGTGAATCCATCACCGATGAATCCGTCTTTGCATGAGCATTCTCGGATGCCAATGTATTCTTCGCAGGTTGCATTGGCATGACACTCCGAGCAGTGAGCTGTGGCTGGTTAAATAAATGCATGCACAGTATACTGATCAATGTACTACACATAGGTTCTTAAATTAAGAAACATATCTAACCCATGATGATACATGATGATGATTTAAACTATTACAGTCAAATATGCACAAAGAAAATTTTGAAGAACAATATACAGTACTCTCCCGAAATTCACGGACCCCTGCGAATTTTGAAAAACCGCGAATACGGTTTTTCGCCCATCAAAAGGCAGGGGAGGCAGGAGAGGGCAGCTGGAGCACCGGCAGATGAAGAAAATCACTTGCAGTCTGCTCCGACCGCCTCTTCCTGTAGTAAAGTCAGGCTACACCAATCAGGAGCTGCTTTGACACACAGCTCCTGATTGGTGTAGCCCGACTTTACTACAGGAAGAGGCGGTCGGAGCAGACTGCGAATGAGTGAGTCCGCGAACCGTGAATTCGCAGGGGAAAACTATACTTAACAGACACGCTCCACAGAATCCTTACAGATAAGGTCACTTGAAATTTAGCCAGTAGCGATCAGTGTGTAAAAACACACTGACCGTTGCCAACTGAATATTGGGGGGGGGGGTATAGTGTTTTGTTTTAGAAAAACATTGATGTGATATACTAGGTACTAAGGGAATGCTTCTATACATGGGCAGCTCCTAATGCCATTTAGTGAAAGCGTGTTCTATAATGGCCTCTACGTGCCCAGATTCTGTTATAAAGTACTAGCATAACCCAGCATCAGCACACCACCAGCCAGTGGTGTAGTGAGGTTAGGAGGCACCTGGGGTAGTGGCGCACCTCCCTCCCCTTCCACGCCCCATAAGTCACACTGACACCTTCCTTCTCACCCTTCTACTTCTTTGCCAGTATGAGCAGCTTCTCTGGTCTGCCACTTGTGGCAGCATTGGCTTTGGCTCTGATGTCACTTCCTGGCCTTGCGACCTGGAAGTGATTCCAGAGGGAGCCAGGCCAGAGTAGTTGCTCACACTGGCAAAGATTTAAGGAGGTACGGGTGGGTGGGGAAGGGAGAATGCGAGTGTGGGGGGTGGGGGGTGGAGAGGTGCTGGCGCCCCCACCAAGATGGCGGCCAGGGCGGAATGTTCCCCTC
The DNA here is from genome assembly GCF_902459505.1 of Geotrypetes seraphini. Classification (NCBI taxonomy): domain Eukaryota; kingdom Metazoa; phylum Chordata; class Amphibia; order Gymnophiona; family Dermophiidae; genus Geotrypetes; species Geotrypetes seraphini. Next base: position 27,563,027 of record NC_047094.1, on the reverse strand, counting down.
CCCTTTACTACACCACTGTCACCAGCCACAGACCTTGCAAGAAATCAGCCTTAAATGTCCAACCCAAATTAGAGACTTATATAGAAAAAAATGGGTAAAAGGATGATTAACCTATCTTGTTTCAGAACAAAGAGCTCAAGGGTTAATACAAAGCATAATGCTTAGTTTGTTATTATTAACTTCATAGGAACCCTCAAACTTTCCCTATGAACACTTTATTTTTACTTGAGGAGGGACATAGCATAGAATAGTCAGTAACAGGTCGTAGGACCTCTTATGATCTATATATCATTTCAGGTCCACATCCTGTATTATGTTTTTTCTTAATCATATATGTCCATTCCTTCTTCCTATCCTTCAAGCGATTTAAATAACCCCTGACTTTAATGTGTATGAAAATGTACCTCAACTGTATCTCCCCTTCCCCCTCTTTTTCTCAGGGAGTTTGAAAAATTAACCAGCGCTGAGTACGGCAGCAGGAGCCACTAAAAATAAGTGCTTTCTTGTGTTATGAGAAAAAGAAGGGGGAGGGGATACAGATGAGGTACATTTTCACACACATAAAAGTTAGGGGTTCTTTAAATCACTTGAGGGATAGGAAGGAGGGGTTCTTTAAATTGCTCAAGAGATAGTTCAGGATATTTTCCACTAACCCTATTAGTTCCTCTATCTACAAACAGTGGAGGCGAGTCCCTGGCTACACAGTCTTTAACCTTGTGTTCTCCCCTCCCCCCCCCAGGTATCCTATTCGATATTGTAGTTCTTCCCTCCTCCCCTCCCTTGTCTGTCAATCTTATTATTCGTCCGTTGGGCAAGATAGTAAGATCCAAATAAACTTTAAAACTCATGCAATCCCTGACAAAATAGCGCTTTGTGGCTTTGCTACTACTTCCATGCATGAGTGTACACTTACCTGAGAAAGTGCTAGTGTTCTACTTACGTTTCCGCACACAAGTGGCTTGTAATGTGGGCACCCAGTTAGACAATCGCTATACAAGCCTACAAACTAATTTCATTCTACCCAAAGATAGATGCTGATGGACATTTTGATTACTGGTAAAAGCATATTTAGTAGATTATCGAGAACAAGGGTGTCCACTTACACGATGTATTAGCCGCTGTAAAGGAGAAAAAGAAAGAAAATTAGCATTTGTGCTATTATTAACTTACCTCCACCTCACCCTACCCTTATACTAAACCGTGATAGCGGTTATTAGCACAGGGAACCGTGCTGAATGCTCTGCGCTGCTCCCGACGCTCATAGGAACCCTATGAGCATTGGGAGCAGCACGGAGCATTCACCGTGGCTCCCTGCGCTAATAACCACTATTGCGGTTTAGTAAAAGGGGGGTTATTTATTTCAGTTTGATGGCTTGTCTTTTCTTATATGTTTACAAGTTCATTAGTGTTTTATTTGGAATGTTTATTATGCAACACTTTCGTACGCTGTCACTTATGGCTGTGTCGTAATTGTTTGTTACAAAGTTGGGTATGGTATTACTCTAAACCAGGGGTCTCAAAGTCCCTCCTTGAGGGCCACAATCCAGTCAGATTTTCAGGATTTCCCCAATGAATATGCATGAGATCTATGTGCATGCACTGCTTTCAAAGCATATTCATTGGGGAAATCCTGAAAACCCGACTGGATTGTGGCCCTCAAGGAGGGACTTTGAGATCCCTGCTCCAAACAATGTGACTGATAGATTTCTCATAGCATTCCATAAACGTAGGAGAGAACCACATGCATTGTTTAATTTTCCGTCCGCTCAAGTTTGTAAGAGCAAGAAATCCTTGGAACATACACTAGCATTTCAGGCAGCTTTCTATAACAGGGAATTTAGGCCACTGTTGCGTAGTGCTTGCTCTTACAAGCACTTTAGAACTCAATTGAAAACTCATCTTTTTTCAAAATATTTAGCGAACTAATTTAAATCATCCTTAGGTTATGTTATTTTTAATCTTTTGTTCACCGCATTGAACTTACGGTTATGCGGTTTATAAGTACGATGTTATGTTGTGTTTCCTGAGGAATAAATAAAGCTTTTTGTTAAAAAAAAAAAAAGTGAGTTAGAGAAAATTACCTTAAAATCCTGTATAGATAAACTACTTCAACAGTGTGTATAATAATAATTAGACTGTTTAATGTACCTGTAAAGCCTTCGATGCGAACAGAATGCGGGCCTCCAGCTTGTATTTGTAAGGTCCATCGCCCTTTAGGAGGGTTTTTCACCAGAGACATAGATCCCCACGATTCTGACACAATCTGTTTGACTTGTGCTTCCACACCTGGCAAAATAAAATATTCTACATCCAACTTTCTGCCTCTATGAAGACTTTATCAACACATATTAAATACTACAGTGAGATCACCAGCACAGTTACATAAAAACAAATAAACCCGATGGCAAATAGAGGCCAAATGGCCCATCCAGTCAGCCCCATCCGCAGCATCCACTATCTCCAGCTGATTTAGGCACTGTTTATAGTTAATAGTTAAGCGCAGAGGATGTGATAACAACAGTTAGCATATCTATCTGGGATTAGAAAAGATTTGGAGAAGTTCCTGGAGGAAAAGTCCATAGTCTGCTATTGAGAGAGACATGGGGGAAGCCTGGGATTGGAAGCATGGAATTTATTTATTAATGTATTTATATACCACTTATAGCTCAAGTAGAAGCGGCAGCTCTTCTTTTGAGAAAAATCCCCTGATGCAGCCGATGTGCGAAACAGGGCCTGCCGGGATATTTATATGATGCAGTGAATGATACATTCCCTGGATGCAGGGATCTGCACTGGGTTTTTTTGACTGCAGTCCGCAGCGGTTTTTTTGCAGTACTATCAGACACGATTGATAAGATAAGTGCCTTGCTTACTATGTATATTTAAATTCTAAAATTTAAGATATTTGACAATATTTAAAAACAATACGGAGTTTTGTGAGACCTAGGATGTATTTCTCTATGGCAACTGAATACTTGCCATAGAAAGTTTCCTCAGAGTAATCTGGAGAAACACTGAGGTCTCTTTCTCCGTTAAAGTAAGGACCAGCAGGCACATATAATTAAAATTTTTTTCTGATAATACGAGTTTATTTGAATATCATTTTGGTGTGACTAAAATCTATGTTTCTATAACCATAAAGCTCTATGACCTCACAATGCAAGTGTTAAGAGCCATAGCCTATAGGAAGAGGAGATGCGAATGTTAAGAGCCTTAGCCAATAGGGAGAGGAGGAGATAATGGTTATTGCAGATGGGTAGACTAGATGGGCCATTTGGACTTTATCTGTCAACATGTTTCTATGTTTCTATAACCATAAAGCTCTATGACCTCACAATGCAGGTGTAAAGAGCCTTAGCCTATAGGAAAAGGAGATGCAAATGTTAAGAGCATTAGCCAATAGGGAGAGAAGGACATAGTGGATGCTGTGGACGGGCAGACTGGATGAGCCATTTGGCCTTTATCTGCCAACATGTTTCTATGTTTCTATAACCATAAAGCTCTATGGCCTCACAATGCAAGTATTACGAGCCATAGCCTATAGGGAGAGAAGAACATAAGAACAGCCATATTGTGTCAGACTAATGGGCCATCTAGCCCAGTTTCCTGTTTCTAGAGTGGCCAATCCAGACAGTGGCGTACCTAGGGGGGGGCGGGCCGCCCCGGGTACCAGCCCTGAGGGGGTGTTCCCGGCCTTGCCGCTAAGTCCCCCCCACGCCCGAAGGACCGCTCGCCCCACTGACCTTCCAGCACACCTATGAAGCAGCCCGCAGCAGGATCGCGACGTCAGCAATCCCTCAGCTGCTTGGGCGCTGCTTCCTGCGCCGCGGTCCCGTCCCTCCTCTGACGTCAGAGGAGGGGGCGGGACCGCGGCGCAGGAAGCAGCGCCCAAGCAGCTGAGGGATTGCTGACGTCGCGATCCTGCTGCGGGCTGCTTCATAGGTGTGCTGGAAGGTCAGTGGGGCGAGCGGTCCTTCGGGCGTGGGGGGGGGCAGTAGCTTAAGGTAGCCCGGCGCAGGAAGCAGCTCCTAAGCAGCGCAAAGATAGCTGACGTCGCGATCCTGCTGCGGCTGCTTCATAGGTAGTGCGGGGAGGCCAGGGGGGCGAATGGTCCTTCGGGGTGGGTCGGGGCATCAGGCCTTCAGGGTGGGGCGGGCGGGCGGGCAGGCAGGCAGACTTTCAAGGGGGAGGGGGGGTGGCAGGCAGGCAGGCCTTCAAGGGGGGGTGCAGGTCTTCGGGGGGGGGGTGCAGACCTTCAAGGGGGTGCAGGCCTTCAAGGGGGGGACAGGCAGGCAGGCCTTCAAGGGGGGGACAGGCCTACAAGGGGGGGGGGACAGGCCTACAAGGGGGTGCAGGCCTACAAGGGGGGGGGACAGGCCTTCAAGGGGGGACAGGCCTTCAGGGGGGGTGCATGCCTTCAGGGGGGGTGCCGACCTTCAAGGGGGTGCAGGCCTTCAAGGGGGGGACAGGCAGGCAGGCCTTCAAGTGGGGGGACAGGCCTTCGGGGGGGTGCAGGCCTTCGGGGGGGGTGCAGACCTTCAAGGGGGTGCAGGCCTTCAAGGGGGGGACAGGCAGGCAGGCCTTCAAGGGGGGGACAGGCCTACAAGGGGGTGGGACAGGCCTTCAAGGGGGTGCAGGCCTTTGGGGGGGTGCCAACCTTCAAGGGGGGGTGCAGGCCTTCAAGGGGGGGGACAGGCCTTCAAGGGGGGACAAGCAGGCAGGCCTTCAAGGGGGGGACAGGCCTACAAGGGGGTGGGACAGGCCTTCAAGGGGGTGCAGGCCTTTGGGGGGGTGCCAACCTTCAAGGGGGGGGGACAGGCCTTCAAGGGGGGACAAGCAGGCAGGCCTTCAAGGGGGGGTCAGGCCTTCAAGGGGGGGACAGGCCTACAAGGGGGTGGGACAAGCAGACCTTTAAGGGGGGACAGGTCTACAAGGGGGTGGGACAGGCAGACCTTTAAGGGGGGATAGGCCTTCAAGGGGGGACAAGCAGGCAGGCCTTCAAGGGGGGGTCAGGCCTTCAAGGGGGGGGACAGGCCTTCGGGGGTGCAGGCCTTCGGGGTGGGTGCAGGCCTTCGGGGTGGGTGCAGGCCTTCGGGGTGGGTGCAGGCCTTCAGGGGGGGACAGACCTTCGGGTGGGGGGTACAATCCTTCGGGGAGGGTGCAGGCCTTCAGGGGTGGGGTTTAGGCGTTCAGAGGGGGACAGACCTTCGGGTGGGAGGTAAAGTCCTTCGGGGGGTGCAGGTCTTCAGGGGTGGGGTGTAGCCTTTCTGAGGGGGGACAGACCTTCGGGGGAGGGGGGGTCCTGGTGTAAAAGTACACAGAGGGAGAGAGGGAAGGGGGGGTTCAAAGATACGTGCATATGCCAGACTTTGGGGGTTAGAAATAATGGGTCTAAAAACAGAGGAGTGGGAGAGAGATGGTGCATAATGGGATTTAGGGAGGGAAGGAACAGAAAGGGAGAGAACTTGGAAACAGGGGATGGTGTGGAGGGGGGATAGAGATACTGGATAGGAGGATAGTTGGGAACAGAAAGGGAGAGATGGTGGATCCTGGGGTGGTGGGGATTTGAGAAAAGGTGAATCTGTGGATGGAGACAAAAAAAAGGAAAGATGCCAGATCTCCGGGAGAGGGAAGGGAAACGGAAGGGGAGAACAGAGATGGCAGACGGATGGTTAGCACGGAGAAAGGAGACCCTGGCAAGCAAGACAACAAGAGCCTGGGACCAACAAGATTTGAATATTGATCAGAGAACAAAAGGTAGAAAAAATAATTTTATTTTCTGTTTTGTGATTACAATATGTTAGATTTGAAAAGTGTACATGAGACAGCTTGAAATGGGAACTTTTCTATTTTTGTGAATGGCAAGGCTGAGTTCAGTTAAAATATATGCTTTATAAGAAAATATAATAATGTGTTTTATAAAGTTTATAAGCATTGCTGGCATACTCGGTGAGGTGTTCCTAGTGTTGGTGGTGGGGGTAGCATGTCAGTGTGTTGAGAGGAAGAGGTAGTCTGGGAAATTCTGCTGAGCAAACTCTGGGCCCATTTCCACCCCCAGTTAGTCCACTCCACTCAACTGGTTCACACACTGAGTGGGTCTTTGGGTGTTATTTCTGGGTAGTTGTTTTAGAATCTCTTCCAGTGGTTTGTCAGTATCTCCTTCTGGTCCAAGGAAGGAAACTTTGTCAACCTTAGCATTGACCTTCAGAATATGTTTGTAACAGCGCTGCTTGTGTGGCATTAGGCTATGTAGTGATCGAAAGAAAAAAACAGACCTTTGCACATTTTTGCACTATATGGTGGGTGTATGAGGAGATTCATTTCCTGCACAGTTAAGTCCATGTGAAGTTACCTTGTGCTGTATTTGACATCTAGCAAGGTCTCTGTTTGGAAGGAAAGATCTAAGCTTAAAAATGAAGTGGCCAGAAGTTATGTTAAAAGTAGATAGCGTAGCTGGTTTTAAGAAAGGTTTGGACAAATTCCTGGAGGAAAAGTCCATTGTCTGTTATTAAGACATGGGGGAAGCGTCTGCTTGCCCTGGATTGGTGCACTCAGCAGCAACAAATACTAGTTTTGGCTGGCTCTTTCCCCGCATTTCTCCTCTCTTCCCCACGATTTAATATCCAGTTCAGGCAGTAAGTAAATGCATCGGCAGGGGGGGTCTGGTAAGTCTTGGGGGCTGGGGATGGAAGGTGAGAATCAGTTCTGTAGGCTATCAGAAATTTGCTTAATTATCTACTCACACAGAAAAGCAGTAAAGTCAATAGGTTCTCTGAGTGGGAACAACCTGTTTGATCTTGCACTCTTGTGATTGACCAATTGTTTATCACTGTTTAATTTATCACATTGATTAATTTGAGCACACCTGAGGTGTCCTATGATGGTGTGCACTGCAGGCAGAGGAGCCTTATTGTGTAAAGCACTGGAGAATTCTCTCCTCTCGCTTACCTCTCACGCTGAGGACACCCTGCTTCAGTATAATCATTTATATGATTTATCTTATAAACATTATTACGTGGTCTTTTCCTCAAGTGCTGAGACATCAGGTTGTTCCCACTTGGAGAACCTATTGACTTTTACTGCTTTTCTGTGTGGCTTTAACATTTTTGCTATTCAGTATACCTAAACTATTATTCAGTAGAAAAAATATGGTTTGTTCAATCAAATCCTGTGTGGACATTGGACTTCTATGAGTGAATGTTCTGCTTGATTGAACAAACTAAATTTTTTCTACTGAATAATAGTCTAGGTACAATGAAAGTAAATAGCAAAAATGTTTGAGTAGATAATTAAGGAAATCTTTTTCATATTGCTTGCTTATGGACTGGGAAAAAAGACTGTTCAAGCAAATGTCTCCAGAACTGCTTTAATGGAAAAATGTGATTTTTTTTTTTTAAGTACTTTGTGAAATTTATTGTTGTTGTGAAATTTATTGTTATACTTTGTTTAAACTTAAAAAGCGGTGTCATTAACAGTGAATCTAATCGAAAAATCGATTCAACAGGGTGAATCGAATCGAATGAAATATTTTTCTCTGAATCGGGCAGCACTATTGGCTACCATGAGAATGGGCTACTGGGCATGATGGACCATTGGTGTGACCCAGTTAGGCTATTCTTATGTTATGTTCTCATCTGTAGGGGCCTTTGTTTTCACTTCTTATTTTAATGTATTTTTTTCCTGGGAACTTATCAGTGTTTTTTTATAATGGGAACAAAAATGGAAGAGAATTAATGTGTGTGGAATGGGGGGGTAACTAATTTCTTCAGCTAAATAATTCAATCCACTTCAAACAGACATAGGAGAACTCACGCACCATTCACACACCCTCCAACCAAAAACGTCAAAAGAAAAAAACTGTTCGACAACCTCCTAGCCATTCGAGCTGCAACACTTGACCCCCAACTCTACAACCTATTGACCTCGACCACAAACTACAAAACCTTAAAAAAAGAAATAAAAACCCTTCTATTCAAAAAACACATAAAACCAAACTAACATAATCAGAACTGTCCCAAGCATCACCTGCAACTACTCCATATGTACTTCTGATGTCATGACAATTCCGACATAATTTATGTTATGTTATGTTTGGAATAATGGTTACATAAATGAGGTTCAATAAAAGAAAATTTTCACTGCCTGTTTCTATTCTGACCATTTATTCCATTTCATGGTTATTGCAAAAAAAAAAAAAAAAAATTTTTTCCATGAGGGGGGGGGGGGGGGTGTCAAAAAATGATGGGCCCCGGGTGCCACATACCCTAGGTACGCCACTGAATCCAGAACACAGGTACCTGGCAGAATCCCAAATAGTGGCACAGTGGTTAGAGTTACAGCCTCAGCACCTTAAGATTGTGGATTCAAATCCCATGCTGCTCCTTGTGACCCTGGATAAAGGCCAAATGGCCCATCCAGTCTGCCCCTCCGCAGCATCCACTATCTCCTCCTCTCCCTAAGATATCCCACAGGCCTGTCCCATGCTTTCTTGAATTCAGACACGGTCTTGGTCTCCACCACCTCTACCAGGAGACTATTCCATGTCTCTACCACTCTTTCTGTAAAAAAAGTATTTCCTCTCAACTTATCTTAGGCTTCAATAATAATACATATTATTGCTGCTTATGTCCCCCTTTTTGAGAACGTTATAGAAAGGCCCCAAAGAGTCACATGGTCATCCCAGAAGAGGATGAATGTACAACATTTAACATAGTATTCTTGTAAAACACAGTCCATCTAAAATTCAATGCTATTTAGCCAGCCCGAAATGGCTCCTGGCTGGCTAAAAAGCGCTAAGCAAGCTCACTGTCAATATTTTCAGTGTAAGTTTTTTTTTGGGGGGTTGTACTGTATTTTTCCTTTAAGAACATAGGAATATTAGAATAGCTTTACTGGTTCAGACCAATGGTCCATCAAGCCCAGTAGCCCTGGCCAATCCAGATCGCTAGTACCTGGCCAAAACCCAAGATGTAGCAATATTCCATGCTACCGATCCAGGGCATGCAGTGGCTTCCCCCGTGTCTTTCTCAGTAACAGACTATGGACTTTTCCTCCAGGAATTTGTCCAAACCTTTCTTAAAACCAGCTACTCTCATTTTATGTATTTTGTAGAGGTTTCTGTACATTGTGTTATTTTATTATGTTATGAATATATGTATGACTATTTTGTACATTGTACTATATTTCACTATGTTTTAATTTGGTAGCTGCCCCGACAGTGTTCTCTAGGGCGGGATAGAAAATTTTAAATAAACTTGGAAATAAACATTGCTGAAACACAAGCCGTGTCGGGTCTACTGTTCCTTCACATCAGCTCTTAGGACCCATCGTGCTTTCTTCTTGTTGTTCTGTTTCAATAGGCTTAAAACGTTTCTTATTATTACTGTTCAGAAGCAGGAAGTGATTACTCAGGCACAGGAAACAGACCGCACTGTAATTCATACCTACCATCAGGTCCGACGACTCGTATGTTAGGAATGAAGCCATCAGTGGTCACAATTAATGCATTATACTTTTGTGCAATCTCAAAGAATTCAGAATGACTTCCATTGTAATTATAGTCTCCAGATAATAAACGTGTGGAACTGTTAATAGGCCTTGAAAGAGTGAAGTCCAAGTGGTTAAATACCTTAAAAAAAGATATTTAGATAGTAAAAGAAAGAAATTTGAAATGAAACGTATATATAAAATACAAGGAAAAAAGTGACATAACACAATGAAACACTTATAAGCCTAGATTTATTTAAAAAAAAAAAAATCAAGGGCTCAATATTCAGCCCATGGTGGTCAGTGATGTTATTTGCTGAAAGCCACAGGCTAAATTAATGCTGGGCTATGTCTGGGCTCCTGCATTGAATATCCAGGTAAGTGCAGTCATAGGCAGCGGAACACTTTTTTGTTGGGGGGGGGTCCCACAAGCTCTGCCCCCAGACCCCGCCCAAGCTCCGCTCCCATAATAGTATTAATTGTAATACCAATTTTCCATTCATTTTTCATATATGCACACAATATAATCTTATTAACAATCCATAATGGTTAACCAGAAAATTAAACTACGCAAAGCACACTGTATGTTTCTCAACATTCATTCCTACCAGAACACCTGGCCTTGGTCACACATGCAAAACACAGAGAACCCCTATGTAAATATAGGACTACAACCTAAAAGTACTAATATATACAAACAAAACCCTAAGATGTAAGACTCTGCATGCAGTGCAACCCCCAGAGAAATAGAAACATGCAGAAAACCTGGCTTTTCAGCAAATTGTAGCTCTATCCTTCCCCCCTTTCTCTCCCCCTTTCTACACATAAGTTCATGTAATCCTTTTTCTTCTTCTCTACCCACTATTTTAAGTTCTTGTAAACCGTGTCGAGCTCCATTCTCATGGAGATGATGCGGTATATAAACTTAAGGTTTAGATTAGATTAGATTAGATTTCTTCCTGAACAGTGCAAAATATAGACAGCAGATATAATTTCTCAAAACTGAGACAATTCAATAACTAAACTGAAAATAAAATCATTTCCCCTACCTTTGTTACCTGGTGATTTTGGGTTTCAAACCATTTTTCCAAGTCTCTGGCTGCATTTCCTTCTGTCTATGCTCTTAACTGTGTATCCAGGCCCACCTTATCCATTTGCTATTTTTCTCTCCTTCACTTTCTGCCATACATCCATCTTTGCCCAAAAACAAAAACTGACCTCATAGAACTAAGAAGCCTTTGAAGAGTGATCAAAAAATGTTTATAAAAATACTCAGAGATATGAAACTCTGAAGGGAAGGCTTGAAAACCTCCCTTGGGTAAAGAGTTTACCTTCCAATCATTGTTTTCCATAAAAATTTTTGATCACACTCTGGGGAGGCTAAAGATTGTTAAATGTTTCAAAGATTTCAAAGTCCAGTGATTACTTCTTTTTGTAAATACCATGCAAACGTCACTGCACAATTAAAGCTGAAAAGTTCACTTAGCTGTTAAGCGGGATTGAGGGGGTCCCAACGTGGCCCCGTTTCGATCCTTGCTTCAGGGGACCCAAGTTGTGCTTGTTCAAACAAGTTCCTGGATTGAACTTGTGCTAGTATGGTATAACTTCGTGACTTGCAACGTAGCTGGAGGGGTTGAAAAGTCTCTTCTTAAAATTCAAACCGCCAGCCACGTTGCAAGTCACGAAGTTATACCATACTAGCACAAGTTCAATCCAGGAACTTGTTTGAACAAGCACAACTCGGGTCCCCTGAAGCAGGGATCGAAACGGGGCCACTTTGGGACCCCCCTCAATCCTGTTTAACAGCTAAGTGAACTTTTCAGCTTTAATTATGCAGTGACGTTTGCATGGTATTTACAAAAAGAAGTAATCACTGGACTTTGAATCTTTGAAACATTTAACAATCTTTAGCCTCCCCAGAGTGTGATCAAAAGTTTTTTATGGAAAAACAATGATTGGAAGGTAAACTCTTTACCTAAGGGAGGTTTTCAAGCCTTCCCTTCAGAGTTTCATATCTGAGTATTTTTATAAACATTTTTTGATCACTCTTCAAAGGCTTCTTAGTTCTATTAGGTCAGTTTTTGTTTTTGGGCATTTTTGAGTTCTTTCTGACCTTGGGTCTATAAACTAGTGTCCCTGAACGGATTCCATACATCCATCTTTAGCATTCACTTTTAACATTCAATTTTCTTCCATTTTTCTGCTTTCTTCTCAAAATCTACTTTTCCATGCCTTCCCTTCCTATCTATCCATAATTGCCCCAGTGGTTAAAGCTACAGCCTCAACACCCTGAGGGTGTGGGTTCAAACCCATGCTGCTCCCTGTGACCCTGGGCAAGTCACTTAATCCCCCCATTGCCCTAGGAACATTAGATAGATTGTTAGCCCACCAGGACAGACAGGGAAAAATGCTTGTGTACCTGAATAAATTCATGTAAACCATTCTGAACTCCTCTGGGAGAACCATGTAGAAAATTTAATAAATAAATAGTGTGAAAAGTTTCAGCCTCTGATAACCAGGGCTGATATTGTGACATCATAATGCCTCATTCCACCAATGCCTAAGAGCCAACCTCATCAGTGATGTCATAGTGGCTTCATTGTCCTATACTTGGCTCACTTTTGCTACCTTTTGATTTCTAGAGTGGCTCAGTGGTTAAAGCTACAACACCCTGTGGTTAAAGCCTCAACACCCTGAGGGTGTGGGTTCAAACCCATGCTGCATGTGACCTTGGGCAAGTCACTTAATCCCCACATATCCCCAGGTAAATTAGATAGCTTGTGAGCCCACCAGGACAGGAGCTCTCCTAGGAGAACAGTATAGAAAATTGAATAAATAAATAGGTATGGTGGTCAAGGGTTGCTTTTTTCATTTGTGGCTTATTAAACAACTAAGACTATTTTTGGATGAATCTAATTCGGTAAACATTGTGCACGCTTTAATAACTAGATCTGGACATTGGTACGACAAGTGAGGTGATTAAATTTGCAGACGATACGAAGTTATTCAGAGTAGTGAAGACGCAGGGGGATTGCGAAGATCTGCAACGTGACATAATCAGGCTCGAGGAATGGGCATCAACATGGCAGATGAGGTTCAACGTGGATAAGTGTAAAGTGATGCATGTCGGTAACAAAAATCTCATGCACGAATACAGGATGTCTGGGGCGGCACTTGGAGAGACCTCCCAGGAAAGAGACTTGGGAGTTCTGATCAACAAGTAGATGAAGCCGTCCGGGCAATGCGTGGTGGCTGTGAAAAGGGCGAACAGAATACTAGGAATGATAAAGAAGGGGATCACGAACAGATCAGAGAAGGTTATCATGCCACTGTACCGGGCCATAGTGTGCCCTCACCTGGAGTACTGCGTCCAGCACTGGTCACCATACATGAAGTAGGACACTGTACTACTGGAAAGGGTCCAGAGAAGAGCGACTAAAATGGTTAAGGGGCTGGAGGAGTTGCCGTACAGTGAGAGATTAGAGAAACTGGACCTCTTCTCCCTTGAAAAGATGAGACAGAGAGGAGACATGATCGAAACATTCAAAATACTGAAGGGAATAGACTTAGTAGATAAAGACAGACTGTTCACCCTCTCCAAGGTAGGGAGAATGAGAGGGCACTCTCTAAAGTTGAAAGGGGATAGATTCCGTACAAACGTAAGGAAGTTCTTCTTCACCCAGAGAGTGGTAGAAAACTGGAATGCTCTTCCAGAGTCTGTCATAGGGGAAAACACCCTCCAGGGATTCAAGACAAAGTTGGACAAGTTCCTGCTAAACTGGGACGTACGCAGGTGAGGCTAGACTAATTTAGAGCACTGGTCTTTGCCCTAGGGGCCGCCGCGTGAGCGAACTGCTGGGCACGATGGACCACTGGTCTGACCCAGCAGCGACAATTCTTATGTTCTCATGTAGTCAATTAGATTATTGCACATACACAAATCATTTCAAATCCCAGTTCAACAGAGTGCAGGGGGTAACAGGGAAAGGTCTGAAGCGGTGGTGTAGTAAGGATGAGCGGTGTCCGGGGCGGTGGTGCCCTCCCCCGCCCTCTTCCGCCATGCACCCCCTTCCCTTCCCTTTTTAACTTCTCCAGTGCGAGCAGCATGCCCACGTCGGAGTCGGCTCACCCTTTGACATCACTTTCCTAGGCGCGGGTCCTGGAAGTAACGTCAGAGAGAGTGCCAATGCCGACGCAGGAGCAACCTCGTGCCGGGGAAGCGAAAAAGGTACGGGGGAAGGCAAGGGGTGCATGCAAGCAGTAAGGAGAGAAGGAGGGACTGCACTCGGGGTGGACCTCCCCCCCCTTATTCCCCTTATTACTCCACTGGTCTGGAGTAGCCCTGCTAGGAAAGTTGACTTACTTTGCCCAAATCTGAGAGGCTCACTTGGAAAACATGCCCAAAGCTATTAGCCGCGATGTCTCTGTAAATCAGGAACTGTGGGTCCCCGAGGTCTGAGCACAGGCCAGTGATCAAAAAGTATACCTAAAAAAAAAAAAAAAAAGATTTATAACTGGCTCAATTCATTGGTAGTTGCCTTCATTATATGAGAAACATTCTAAAGTATCTTTAAAAAAAAAAAATATCCACACCTGACACTGTTTTGCATTGATTAGCGAATAGACACGGTTTACTGTGCTGGTTTCGTTGAAATCTTTTGCAGAAGCATCGGTCAGAACAAGTATGAAGGAATGAGGTGGGGAGGTCTCTAAGGCCAGCTCGAGGCCTCGCATTGTATATTCAGGGCAGTCACCCCCTCCGATGGCCACAATATTGTTGAAAAAATCGGCAAACTCTTTCTTGGATGTTGTGTTGTAGCTGGGTCCAACGGCTGTCAAGGGAAAGTCGCAAAGGGTTACAGTGGCATCAACACCTTTGCTATTAAGGAGATTTCTCAGTCAACCGTAAAACAAGTCTTTTTTCAGGATTGTAAAATATGGTGATTTCTAATTATTACCTGTCCCCTTATATGACACTAGAGAATAGTCCATTAACATCCCAATGACTCTCTTTCTTAAACACAGCTCATTAAACAGGGCACCCAAACGAATAGGGGCAACAGCTAAAAGCATGCCTTTATTCGCACTCGTTTCAAGCTATTTAGCCAACAGGATCTTCATGTATTCTGCTGGGGGAGGGGGGGCTTATATTATTGTATATAATGGGTGTCTTAGCATTTGGTGTGTGCTATGTCAATTAGCAAACCTTATTTGGAACTCAGTCAGGCAGTTTCAGGATTCGTGTGGAAAATGGGTGGAATGTAAAGATCGTTCCTTTCGGGTGGAAGTCCTCCTTCTACATGACAGTTTGAAACCTCTGCTTAGCAAAAATGGCAAAAGCCAGAGGGACTGCGAATGAATGTAGACACGAAGGTAAAATGAAATAATACAGCAGACCCTCAATATTCGCGGGGTTAGGGGCAGAGCTGGCCCGTGAATATTGAAATATCGTGGATAACTTTCAAGGCCAGTTCTGATCCACTCCCGCCTCCCTCCTGCGTCCCGGACCTTCCCCAGACCTCATCTGGTGGTCTAGCGGCGACGGGAACTCATTTTGATGACGGCTTTGCACGGGCCAGGAGCGTTGGACAATTGATCATGCCCCGTGTCTCTGCTAGACCACCAGGTAAGGTCTGGGGAAGGTCCAGGATGCAACGTTTCTTTTTTTTAAAAAAAATCACAAATAACCAAATCCATGGGTACTGAAACCGCGGATTTGGAGGGGGTACTGTATATCATTTTTTAAAAGCACAACATCTCATACATGGGTCATTGAATTCCACCATGGTGTACTGCCGGGCACCACAAGGAAATCGTGCTAAGACTCGGTCCAGAAGCCATTCATTGACCATCTGCAACTGCTGAAGATCATCAGACATGGAGCCAGTTGTATCCACCAGGTACGTCAGGGATGAGGACTCTGCAGACAAAAACAAGCTGCTTAGAAGCCGTCCTGTGATTTCAGGAACATCTCAATAAAAATAATGTTACTTCACTTATCTACTGGTTGACATGTGAGTGATTCCCTTTATTTAAATGTCAGCTTTTTGAGTTGTCGCTCAAGAGTTTAGTGCTATCAGGGATGGTCCCCCGCCCTCTTCTCCTTCCCCACCCCCATCGGCTCCTTTCCCACCCTCCTGTTGCGCACCACCTGCATCCCTCTCATCCTCCAAGGATCTCATGGCGCTGTGTTCCAAAACATTGTGTGACATTGCTTCTACATACTTTGTGAAAGTGCTACAACATTAGGGCCCATATTCCATAAATGGCGCCTTAAGTTAGGTACCGGGAGACGCCCTAGCAGGGCCTAACTTAAGTTGAGAACTCTGTTGAAAAAAAAAAGAATTTTAAAAGGAAAAATGTAGGCGCCTATCAGCACCTTTAAAAACGTCGCCTACAGAGGTGCTTTACAATGCCTAATGCCGCTGTAGGCATGGCTAATGCCAGAGGTGGCGTTAGGCAGCATCAAGCGCCTCTGTAGACACGATTCACGTAAAAGGTAGGTGCCACGATTCTATAAACAGCGCTGTCACATGATTGACATGCAATTGGCAACCATTTTTTAGGTGGCCGCCATAAACGGTAATGTTCATAGAATCCTGGCCTATGCGCCTACCGTAATCGTGCTTTGAGACTGGCTATGACACGGCAACTGATTTTGTGCCTTTTGAGGCGTCAATTAGGTTCTGTTTTCACAACCAAAGCAGCATTGTCATATGCGGGTCCTATCGAGATTTAGACCGTTTTAAGAAGTGACGTCAGAGGAAGAGTTGACGCTGGCATGACAGCAGCTTGGGGGATTGCTGCTCACGTCAGGAACGTTACAGAGGTACAGGGGGAAGGGAAGCAGCGCGTGAGCGGCAGGAGGGGGCGGAGAAGGAATGTGTGAAGATGGAGGCGGTGGAGGGGTGCCTCTCACCCTCGCTACCCCCTGCCTATAGGTTTAGCTACACTGCAATTTTTGTAACCTCAAATGACTCGCGTGCCCACTCAGAACAGCGCTACTATAGACAGAATGAAAAGGCAGCATCCAGTACCTGTAGGTGCCACACAGGAACGATTCACTGGAGCCTGTGATGAATTGTAACCCAGTGGAGGACCTGCAGAAACAGAGGCAAAACCAAAATTCAAAATATAGACATTCCCGTGTTTTTCAATTGGAAACGTGTAGGTGTGTATTGCAGTTCTAGGACCTAAATAAAAGCAAAGGAAAATAAATACCATCCATAACTAAATCCACAGCCAAAATTCACTGCCAGAATTGAAGCTGAAGCTAAAACCATCTTGTCTACCCCACCCATCCCCTGGCAGATGATGTGTTCCCCTCTCACACAGAATACAGGTCCCAATGCCACCCTCCTTTTTTTTTTTTGCAGAGACCTGAAGCTTAAGAAGCCTTGTCAGTCTAGTGGCATCTTTGGGGCAGGAACAAACCCCACTTGTTTCACTGCTCAATTAAAATGGCTGCTTAGACTTCATAGGGTGGCCATATGGCTCCATAAAAAGGAGGACGGATTGAGACATCCGGGTTTTACTTCTATTGACAGCAATTGACGGGAGGTCCTGGCAGCCATTTTGGGACTGAAACCAAAGGTCTTCTAATCATTTAAAGGAAAAGGACACCCATAATTCAGAAACTTACAAGAGTTTTGTACATATCAAAGCCCAGCATAGGTACCAGACAAAAACCACCAGAATTCCTGATAATAACTTTACACACAGAATAGCAAATCCAAAAAGGAAAGCACAGGGTTCAAAAATAGCAGCAATGATCCCTAGCAGTAGTCTTATGACTCTACCGCTAGGCATATAAGGGCTATTGTTGGTTGCAATTTTATTCTTTAAAGGATCCTTAATCTCAATGATTTACATTGAAGCTAAGGTTGTCTAAATTACATTCCAGATCTTTATTTTATTTCTTTATTTTTGTCACCTTTCACCTGGGGAGGGGGAATTTGATTATGGTATGGATGGGGATGGGAAATGAAAAGATTTGGAAGGAGGGGTTGGAGGAGGGAGGAAGGGTGAGGGAATGGGGAGGGACTGGGGAGGGAAGGGGTGAGAGGAGGGTGATAGAGGGGGATTATGATTTATTATATAAAATGTTTGGAGGAATGATAGAATTTTATAGAATATATGGATTAGAATTTTAACATTTGTGAAATCATTTGTAAAGAATATCTTTCTGTATAATATATTTGTATTTTTACTTTATTCTTTCAATAAAATGTTTGAACATAAAGGATCCTGAAAGTAAGGTGCGCTAACAGATTTAATGGGTCCTTTTCCTGAGCTGCGTTAGGCGCTAATGTGCACCTAACATAGCAAAATGTGGGGTACTGTGGGATTCGCTCAGGCATCCTGCGGTAACTTGGAAATCTGTGGGCAACAACACATTTTTTGCAGGGAGCGTGTCAGGGCAAAGAGTGAGCACTCCTGCACTCCTGCTCACTAACTGGTTAGCGCACAGATGCAGCAAGAGCCTTTTACCACCTACAAAATTGGTGGCAGTTAAGTCATAAAATGTGGCAATTTATAACAAATATATTTTATTGAGCTTAACATGGAAAACGAGCAAAGGCACAAGGTGCAACAGAACAAGCTCAAGTTATAACAAAAAGACCCACAACACCAAAGCTCCCCTCCCAACCCCCCTCCCAACCCTCCCCTCCCAACCCCCGGTCCTCCTTCCAGTTGCAACCCATAGAAGGAACTGCAGTACAGTACAAGAATACATATTCATATATAAGTAAGGAACACAACAGTAGACAAAAACAGGATATCAACAGTTGAGCAAGCGGCTATGAGCCAGGGGAGTCACGGTGTTTCAGAAGGGCTCCCAAGTGCGCTGAAAAGAGCTCCCCGGAAGAGAGGAAAAGTCCAGCACAGCCCGTCGTTCCCACATCAGAAGGGTAATCAGACGACACCGCCAGAGAGAGTAGTCCGGCGCCTCCACGTCAAGCCATTTAAGAATACATTTCAGAGCAATGAGGACTGTCCACTTGAGGAAGGCAGCAGCCCCCCGTTTACGGGGAAAATAATGGGGAACAGCACCAAACAAAAAAAAGGGAGAACGTTGTATAGTGATGTTCCAAATGCGCTCCACAAAGAGAAATATGGCGTCCCAAAAGGAGCGAATGGTAGGACAAGTCCAAAACATATGTCCCAATTTATGCACTACTAAAGCGGAGGAGATGAAGAGAACAGGAAGTCTATGGCATTCAATAAATAAAATTTATTTGATATAAGGTGACTCTAAAACAGTGTCCCGTAAACATTTCGACTGGCGGCACAATAAACCTGGTGCTCCGGCTGGAAAGCGCCCAGAAGTGCGCGGTCATCGACGCAATGACGTCTGCGCATGCACGGAGGCCCTCCGGCCGCTACCCTGAAGCTGTCACTTTGGTGGAGGGATCCTGGAGGAGGAGAGACGCCAGCGAGGAGGAGTCATTGGTGCCGGCTGACTGCCTACAGAACATGAATCTCGGCACGAGAGGCACGTCCTATAAGCAGCCAGCCAGCGCCTCTCCTCCTTACCGGCGTCTCATTGGGGCACATCTGGAATCTGCCGCGGCACACAGTTTGCGATATATTGCTCTAAAAGATGACTCGACACAATTTGTGTTTCGTCTGCAAGGCCTACATCAGGAGTTTGGTATGTTGTAGTAAAATGTACTCATAGTAGAGAAAGACACGGGAACAAATTTTTCCCCGTCCCCACGGGAACTTATTTTCCCGTCCCGGCAAGTTCTTTTCCTGTCCCTGCCCCATTCCTGCAAGCTCTGTCCTCATCTGCTCAGCCTCAAACACTTTAAAATCCTAAGTAGCAACATTCAAGAGCTCAGATTGTGATGTCATAATGCCTCATTCCACCAATGCCTAAGCTCCGCCCTCATATACACAAGCCTCAAACACTTTAAAATCCTAAGTAGCAACATTCTAGAGCTCAGAGTGTGATGTCATAATGCCTCATTCCACCAATGCCTAAGCTCCGTCCTCATCTGCTCAGCCTCAAACACTTTAAAATCATAAGTAGCAAAATTCTAGAGCTCAGATTGTGATGTCATAATGCCTAAGCTCTGTCCTCATCTGCACAAGCCTCAAACACTTTAAAATCATAAGTAGCAACATTCTAGAGCTCAGATTGTGATGTCATAATGCCTCATTCCACCAATGCCTAAGCTCTGTCCTCACCTGCACATTCCTCAAACCCTTTAAAATCATAATGTCTTTGAGGCTTGTGTGGTTAAGGCAGAGCTTACAGGAATGGAGCAGGGACAGCGACAGTGACAAAACTCACAAGGACGGGACAGGGAACTTGAGTTCCTGCGGGGAAGGGGACAAATTTGTCCTCGTGTCATTCTCTAACTGATAGCACAACCAACGAGCCCTTGTGAAAATATGGAATCCCTGGACAAATGCTCAGGTGTGCTCCTCAAAGAAATGCCACTTAGGTCTGCATATTTATTATAGGTGGTAAATGAAGTTTGATTAAACATCACTGTACACAATAAAACAATCAAAGAAAGAATTTTTAAAACAAGACACCCAACAAAGCATATCAGAGTCCATTGACCCAATAATAACCAAATTCCAGTCCTCAAGGGGAGCAAATATAGCTTCAATCTATTCCTAAATGCCCACAGATTAGACACCACTCACAACTCAGTTGGAAGGTTGTTCCAAGTCACCAGAGTTGCAACACTCTCAACTTAGCCAACCACTTCCATAGGGATCTATAAATAATTGTCATGAGCAAACCATAAGGCCCTAGATGGTATACTGGTGGAAACACCTTTCCAAGGAAATTGGTTTCTTCTTACTCAATACCTTAAAAACAGGACCAGCAATTTAAAAAGGCAGCAACTTTAATTGGGAGCCAATGCAAAGCTATATCCGCTCTGATATACCCACTCCCAGCACCAACCTAGATGCTACATTTTGCACTGTTTGAAGCTTTTGGATCCACTGTACTGATAATCCAAATTCTTAATCTAAAGACAGGAGAATTGGTTTTAGGATAGGTTTCAATATGGAGCTACTTGTCACCAAAAAGATTTTGTATATGGTACAACAGGGGCATTCATCATAACTAAAGACCAGAAAACTACCCACAAATTCTACAATTTTCAAAGCTTCCTGCATCTTGGCGATTTTGTAATATAAGACCTCCTTTGCTTCAATTTTCTTTGTTAAGCAAAATTATGGGATCAGTCTTCAGGCTTTCTGTTCCAAGAAGTGAAGCAGACACTTAGGGAGGTTTGGATTACCCTCAATTGTGAACAAACAGAGCAGAAGTAAGACATTCGAAATGCAAGGAGGAGCTTTTCAGACTCTTAGGTAGAAAGCTAAAATAAACTATTTAAAAACAAGGAAAAGCAAAGAGGATTAAATGAGAATGACAAAACATTAACACTTCATCTCACAGTCCTCTGGCTTCATGCTTAAAGATAGAACCACAGGACATTTTGCCATCTTTAGCCTCCTTACTGTGTTGTCACAGGTCTCATAGAAATATGATGGCAGAGAAAGGTTAAATGGCCAGTCTGCCATTCTGCAGTAACCATTATCTCTTCCTCTCTCTAAGAGATCCCAAGTGACTGTCCCAGGCCCTCTTGAATTCAGACACAGCCTCTGTCTCCACCACCTCTTCTGGGAGACTGTTCCATGCATCTACCACCCTTTCTGTAAAAAATAATTTCCTTAGGCTCAGGAGTAATCTATCTCCTCTTAACTTCATCCTATGTCCTCTCATTCCAGAGCTTCCTTTCAAATGAAAGAGACTCGACTCATGCGCATTTATGCCATGTACGTATTTAAATGTCTTGATCATATCTCCACTCTCCCGCCTTTCCTCCAAAGTATACATAATGAGATCTTTAAGTTGGTCTCCATACGCCTTAAGATGAAGACTACCGACTATTTAAGTAGCCTTTCTCTGGACTGACTCCATCCTGTTTATATCTTTTTGAAGGTGCGATCTCCAGAATTGTACACAATATTGTAAGTGAAGTTTCACTAGAGTCTTATGCAGTGGTATCAATACTCCATTTTCCTACTGGCCATACCTCTCCCTATGCACCCTAGCATCCTTCTAGCTTTCGCCATCACCTTTTCAACCTGTTTGGCCACCTTTAAGATCATCACATACAATCACACCCAAGTCCCGCTCTCTGTGACCAGAGTCCATTCCTGTCTATCCTGTGTCTGCTTCAGTTTTGTTACTATTTTGGTTCCTACAACCTCCGCTCATGGTGATATTAAACTATATTCCTTCTGAGAAGGTCACGTCTCTTATGGTATGGTTTTATTGTCAGAACCAGAATAGGTTTTTTGACCCCCCCCCCCCCAAGAAAGTAATCCAACAAATTATCTGAGGAAAACTTGAGAGCATTTTCCTTATAGACCTGGCACAATCATGCACTTCGCTTACAGTATATATTGGACACTATGTGGCGGCAATTCTGTGAATGACCCCTTTTAGATGTTCTCTCAGGGTTTCCACAGCTTGCATTGTGCTTCTAGCAGGTTTTCGGGTCTCGCTAGGTTTTGGCAGAAGCCAATGTTTCAGCCACCATCATGCAGTGGCTTTCTTCAGCATACTCTGAAGAAAGCCACAGCATGGTGGCTGAAATGTCGGTTTCTACCTGACAAAATGCAGTGAGACCCGGAAACCTGCTGTTAGGTTATTCAATAATGGCAACCAAGCACCCATTATAGGATGCTAACGTAAGCCTGGTCTCACTCACACAGTCTCGGGGCACCAGCGACCAGGGCATAGAAAAAGAAAGTCTGATTTTAAACTGGGGCTAGATTTATTCCCCGAGGGTTCAATCGCTCCACATAATCTCTCTCATGCCTGCACTGCTTTCTTGGTATGCAAATCTCTCTCATGCATGCTCATTGTGGATATGCAGAAAACCAGCCCTGCTCTAGTCTACAAAATGGAACCTAAAGCAGTGGGTGGAGTCTGGGCAGAGCATGGGTGGGGCACATAAATTATAGAAAACTATGATTGCATTGGCTTCCAGTGGTTTTGAGAATTCAGTTTAGGATCTTGGTATTAATATGTAAGGCCTTGCATCAAACTCTGCCAAACGTAATGGCTACTTTAACGGCCTCTTTTACAAAGCCGTGCTAGCGGCTGCCGCGCGGCAACAGCCCCAAAAGCCCTTTAAATCTCTATGGGCTTTGGGGCTCTTAGCGCAGAGCAGCCGCTAGCGTGGCTTTGTAAAAGAGGCCGATCTGATCGAGACTTTCAAAATACTGAAAGGATTCGACAAAATGGAGCAGGGAAAGCAGTTATTTACAATGTCGAGTGTGACACGGACAAGAGGACATAGACTGAAGCTGAGGGGGGACAGGTCCAGGATGAATATCAGGAAGTTCTGTTTCACGCAGCGAATGGTGGACACCTGGAATGCTCTCCCAGAGGAAGTAATTGCAGAATCCACCGTTCTAGGATTTAAGGGTAAACTAGATGCACATCTCCTTAAGAGTGGCATAGAGTGATACGGGTAAGGATAAATTAGATGCACATCTCCCTTGAGAAGAATACAGTGATATGGGGACTAAAACTATGCCAGGGTATACCTGGCGGGGCCTCCGCGTGTGCAGATCATCGGACTTGATGGACCCAGGGTCTGATCCGGAGATGGCAATTCTTATGTTCTTATATTCTAAATGTTTCATACGCGCCTTCTCGCTTGCTGCGTTCTCAGTCTAAGCAATTGTGGGCACTTCCTTCGTTACGATCTATAGCTAAGGCAACTATTCGCTCTCGTGTTTTTGGTGCGGTAGGTCGTCAATTATGAAATGCCCTTCCGTCCGTCAATTTTCATAAGCATTGGAAGGCTTACTATTTTCAGAAGGCTTTTTAAAAATCTGTGATGGGACGCTGCCACTATTATTGTTATATTATATGTTTGTATATTTATAAAGAATGTTACTTTTGTCATATAGATTTTGTTTATTAAACTGGGGGAGGGGGTTGTAGGTATTATGAAAGATTGAATATTTTTAGAAAGTTTATCGTGTGATGTGTTAGTATTAGAGTATCAGGGTTTGGGTGTTCAATTATGTTTATGTGTGGGGTTTTTTTTTTTTTTTTTTTTGTAACCCACTGAGATTTTTGGATATGTGGGATATAAATGTTTAAAATAAATAAATAAATTTATGTGTATTAGCAATCTAGGTGTCAGCATTTACACCTAGTGGCTGTGCCAAAATTATACACCTAGGGGTAGACAATTCTGGTCCTCGAGAGCCTGAGCCAGGTCAGGTTTTCAGGATATCCACAATAAATATGCACGAGATAGATTTGCATCTCAAGGAGGCAATGCATGCAAATCCATCTCATACATATTCATTGTGGAGATCCTGAAAACCTGACCTGGCTCCGGCTCTTGAGGACCGGAATTGCCTACCCCTGTGCTAGTATACTATAAAGAAGTGTATCACAAACTGTATGCTGTGGCACACTAGTGTGCCCCCCGAGATGCCAGGTGTGCCGCGAGACACCGGGGAGATGGAGAGGTGCTGGCGCCGGCTGACTGCCTACAGGACGCGCCTTCTGCAGTGAGAGGCACATCCTATAGGCAGTCAGCCAGCGCCAACGCCTCTCCTTCTCTTCGCGCATCTTCCCTAACAGCACACACACACCCTGGCAGATCAGGGTCCAGCTGGAGGGAACTTCGCGCAGCACGGATGTCGACGTGGTGATATCACACACGCACACGGTGTCATCACATTGACATCTGCGCACTTCCAGAAGCCTCGAGCCACGGCTACCATGTTTAGTATGCTGCGGCTTGGCAAAGTTTTGCGAGACACCGCTATAAAGAAAAGTAGGTATTTACCCTTTATTTTCCCTATATAGAGCAGACTCCCAGTAGGTGCCATCTAGGCTTCTAAATATAGGTGCCCTCTCTTGCTAATAATAATAATAATAACTTTATTTTTCTATACTGCCACAATCTTGCGACTTCTAGGCGGTTTACATTCAAGAGAGCTGGATATTCAGCGAGATTACAATATGCAGATATTTAGAGGAAATACAGAGTACATCAACTTTAAGAATGCAAAAGTATAAAGTGTACAGTACGCTAAGACATTTTCGAGAGGACCTGCTAGGAAAAGATCACGAATTACAAAAATACATCGAATAAATATAATATACAGTTTAGGAATTTTCAGAGGGGCATATTAGAAGATATGTCCCGGATTGCAAAATAGGGTTTATTTAGGAATTCAGAGGGGGGAGGGGGGGTGGGTAAAATGGGAACGAGAAAAGAGAGAAGTGTTCGGTGAGGAAATTATTTAGGTGATATATTTGTCGAATAAGGCAGTTTTTATAAGTTTGAAAAAGTTGACATTCCTTACAATTAAGCTTCTGTAAAGCACTCTCAACCAAGCAAGCTACGGAAAAAAAAAGGACTGCTTACAAAAGCGAGCCAAAGAAAGCTGAAAGAAAAGCCTGAACTCTATGAAAAGGACTGGGCACATAATTGCATTCTACCCTATATAATGCTGTGATGAAGCCGCTTTTACTTACCCCATATGGTTCCGGCTGTTGTCAGTGAGACCCACATGAAGGAAGTTAGCAGCACGGTGAAGTAGAGAAGGGCCTGCATGCTCACACACTACTGTTAATATGAGAAGTACTGACTTTTCCTGGTCCTGAAAAGGCAAAGACTACAGCAGTTCAAGTGAAGCATTTATTTTCTTTATTTATTTAAAAATTTTCTACACCGTTTAAAACCTAAACGGTTTACATAGGGCTCCTTTTACAAAGGTGCGCTAGCGTTTTTAGTGCACGCACAAGATTAGCACACGTTACAGCTGAAAAATTACCGCCTGCTCAAAAGGAGGCGGTAGCGGCTAGCACACCGTTGTAAAAGGAGCCCTCAGTTTTTGTTTTATTTTATAAATTTAAATGATTTACAATATCAAAAGATATCAAGGATAAAGGTTTCTTTACAACAATTTTTTTTTTTTTACAATATTCATACAACACAAACATTCCTTTTCAAGCCCTCAAATAATGGGGAGACATGCGATTTTCCAACTAACAAAAATAAGGAAAACAAAGAATTGGTTCTTGATTCAAATGAATCTTAACCATTCAATTACTATTGGGAATCTTACATCCACCATTTTCTCAGTAATGAATCATTAAAATAATGGGGAAAATCATTTCTGTTCTCGAGCTATTAGAAATTGTTGCAGTTGAATGGGATCCCAAAATAAGTATTCAATGTCTTGTAATTTAACAAGCCTTCAGAAATCTATGGCATAGATTTTTAATACTATTTTAGCCTGAGTCAATTCACATATAACATCAATCCAATACAGTTAGACCTAGACTGTATACAATGGTCCCATTCACTGTTTTCTATATATTTTTAAAGGTAGCCTCAGCCCCACCACTCCACCGCTATGTTAGTTTGTCATTGCGGGAAGAATTATGTGGCAACTTATCATTGGCTGCCTATATGCATTTTTTATCAAAAATTCATTGGCATTTGTTTTATCTCAATGGTTCTAATATCATCCAATAAATATTTATGTTTTGCAAAAAGCCAGTGTACTTAGCTTGTTCATTCAGCCAACGTCTGGGAGTCTAACCCGACATGACATGTTTCGCACCGTAAAGTGCTGTATGAAGGGTCTCCCGAGAACGCTCGTTCATCCGACTCCACATCCGACTCTCTTAAACTTGTGGAGTCGGATGAACGAGCGTTCTTGGGAGACCCTTGATACAGCACTTTACGGTGCGAAACATGTCATGTCGGGTTAGACTCCCAGACGTTGGCTGAATGAACAAGCTAAGTACACTGGCTTTTTGCAAAACATAAATATTTATTGGATGATATTAGAACCATTGAGATAAAACAAATGCCAATGAATTTTTGATAAAAAATGCATATAGGCAGCCAATGATAAGTTGCCACATAATTCTTCCTGCAATAACAAACTAACATAGTGGTGGAGTGGTGGGGCTGAGGCTACCTTTAAAAATATATAGAAAACAGTGAATGGGACCGTTGTATACAGTCTAGGTCTAACTGTATTGGATTGTTGTAATTTAACAAGACATTTGCATGGAAATTTTAAATAAAAAGATGCCTCTAGAGCTAGAACTCTTATTCTTCATTTCAAAAATTCTTTCCTTCTTACTTGCATAGCTCTAGAGACATCAGGAAAAATTCTAACAAAATCTCCACAAAATATACATAAGTTTATAAAACAAAATAAAACCAGGCAAGCATAAACAAACAATCCTCAGAAAATCAGCGAAAGATAAAAGCCAGAGCGGCTTCTGCAAACAATTATGAAAAAGTTCTCAAAAGTCAGCAGTCATGAGGAGTCAATATCTAGAAAAAGGCATTTTAAGTAGTTTTCCTAAATTTGCCTTTTTCACCACATTTCCGTAATTTTTTCCTACTAGAATTAACAACAAGCTCAACACTTTCCCACTTCTAGCCTTTTCCTCAGTGCTAGCAAAACAAATGTGTTATTTAAGCTCTACTTACTGAACTGGGACAGCCTGGGATAGTAGCAATATTACCAATTACACCCCTTATAAAGCAGCCTGAGGACAGACTTATTGGAGGAATTCCCAAGTCTATTGTTTAGAGAAATAAGTGTTTAAGCTCATATCCTTGTCCAGGTGTTCTGTGTTTGTTCCTGATTTCTGCTGAGTAATCTAATGACACTATGGAGCGACACCATCTGGAATGATAAAATAAGATTCGGAGCCATTCTAAAACCTGAACCTTATCAGCTAAGTGTGGTCGCCTGCATTGGGTATGTCTTGCATTTTCTTTGCTTTTTCACTTATTTAAAATATACGTGCATAAATAAAATAAATCTCTAGAAGAAGGAGTATAACGAGAAGGATGTAAACAATCCACGATTAAGCCTCTAATGAAGAAGCGAGGTATACGTGTCGACCAGATGACTAATTAAAGCCCAATACGGAAAAGTTTTGGGGAAAATAGTGTTAAGCCAGTATTAGTCAAATCTGTTGGTCGAAATGAGTGCTTAAATCATCATCAGTTCGGCTTTCGAAAGGCCCAATGTCTCTTGTGGATGCTTTGAGACAGGGCATTGGATGAATATGTGGCATACTGCGTGGTTTTGATTGACATACAAATGTATATGGTAAACTGAGTGTTCCAAATAAATGCTTCTGATACAAAAGTTTGGCCAGGATTTATGCCTGTAAATTTGGAATGATATAACATCAGCAAAGTCCGCCTTTGTAAAAGCACCGTGGTTTTTGATTTCAGGTTTCATTAGCTGAGGTCCATGTGTGCAGAGGCTATTTTGCTCGGAGGTAAAATATGGTCTTTCATTATTTACATTATTACATATTTGCTGGCTTGGATACTATTTGGGCAATTCTAAAGATTTTTCAGGCTCTGTTGGATACGATGGCGATGCAGCATTTTAATGAATCTTGTGGCATGTAGCGGCTAGATCCTATGAGAGGAACCTGCAGTGATTTTTTTCAAGTACAAATATTGGTCAGCTTATAGTGTTAAGAACATAAGAACATAAGCAGTGCCTCCGCCGGGTCAGACCATAGGTCCATCCTGTCCGGCAGTCCGCTCCCACGGCGGCCCAAACAGGTCACGACCTGTCTGAATCACCAGAAGGGGCTCCCTTGCCATCTTGGTTTCTCATTGAAGTCCTATCTTCCCATCGTAGTCCTAACCCTCCGGTCTTGCACATGCATGACCTGTTGGGTTTCTATACTTATTACCTGGTTAGCTTTCTATACCTGTGTTACATCCCAGCACCTCTCTCAGTATCCCACGATCCCTTTATCCCTCAGGAATCCGTCCAATCCCTGTTTGAATCCCTGTACCGTACTCTGCCTGATCACTTCCTCCGGTAGCACATTCCAAGTGTCCACGACCCTTTGGGTGAAAAAAAACTTCCTTGCATTTGTTTTGAACCTATCTCCCTTCAGTTTCTCCGAATGCCCCCTCGTACTTGTTGTCCCCTTCAGCCTGAAGAATCTGTCCCTATCCACCCTCTCTATGCCCCTCATGATCTTGAAGGTCTCTATCATATCTCCCCTGAGCCTCCTTTTTTCCAGAGAGAAGAGCCCCAGCCTATCCAACCTCTCAGCGTATGGGCAGTGTTCCAGCCCTTTTACCAGTTTCGTTGCTCTCCTTTGGACTCTCTCAAGTACCGCCATGTCCTTCTTGAGGTACGGCGACCAATACTGAACGCAGTATTCCAGATGTGGACGCACCATCGCTCGATACAATGGCATGATGACTTCCCGTGTCCTGGTTGTTATGCCCCTCTTTATGATGCCCAGCATCCTGTTGGCTTTTTTCGAGGCTGCTGCGCACTGTGCAGATGGCTTCAGTGATGCATCCACCAGCACACCCAAGTCTCTCTCTAGACTGCTGTCTCCCAACAATGCCCCCCTCTTACTTTAGTAGAGAAATAAACTCAATATCAGCACTTAATCCGATCTGCCTAAATTAGCTGTTTTTGAATAACCAGCCATATTCAGCAAAGATAACCCGTTATTTGCCACTGAAAAATGCCCATATAGCTGCAAACAATTACTTAGTAAACATAAGAACATAAGAATTGCCGCTGCTGGGTCAGACCAGTGGTCCATCGTGCCCAGCAGTCCGCTCACGCGGCAGCCCCCAGGTCAAAGACCAGCGCTCCAACCGAGACTAGCCCTACCAACACACGCTCTTGCTCACCAGGAACTTGTCTAACTTAGTCTTGAATCCCTGGAAGGTATTTTCCCCTACAACAGACTCCGGAAGAGCGTTCCAGCTTTCCACCACTCTCTGGGTGAAGAAGAACTTCCTTACGTTTGTACGGAATCTATCCCCTTTCAACTTTAGAGAGTGCCCTCTTGTTCTCCCTACCTTGGAGAGGTTGAACAACCTGTCTTTATATACTTAGTCTTGAATCCCTGGAGGGTGTTTTCCCCTATAACAGCCTCCGGAAGAGCGTTCCAGTTTTCCACCACTTCTGGGTGAAGAAGAACTTCCTTACGTTTGTACGGAATCTATCCCCTTTTAACTTTAGAGAGTGCCCTCTCGTTCTCCCAACCTTGGAGAGGGTGAACAGTCTGCCTTTATCTACTAAGTCTATTCCCTTCAGTATTTTGAATGTTTCAATCATGTCCCCTCTCAGTCTCCTCTTTTCAAGGGAGAAGAGGCCCAGTTTCTCCAATCTCTCACTGTACGGCAACTCCTCCAGCCCCTTAACCATTTTAGTTGCTATTCTCTGGACCCTCTCTAGTAGTACCGTGTCCTTCGTCATGTACAGCAACCAGTGCTGGATGCAGTACTCCAGGTGAGAGGGCACACCATGGCTCAGTACAGAGGCGTGATAACCTTCTCTGATCTGTTTGTGATCCCCTTCTTTATCGTTCCTAGCATTCTGTTCGATCTTTTTGCTGCCGCAGCGCATTGTACAGACGGCTTCATCGACTTGTCAATCAGAACTCCCAAATCTCTTTCCTGGGAGGTCTCTCCAAGTACCGCCCCGGACATCAAAGCGAATTTCCCCATAAGAAATAATGGAACTCCACAACCCAAAAACTTTAATACAAAATAATGTATGTACTCGTATTGCAAAGACCTTGTTTGTTTAGAACAGTCACTACACTCCTGCGGTGTCAGACAGGGAGAGAGAGAGGAACCATTGGCTCAGTTGTGATGATGTGACGCGTGTATATTGAATGTACTTTTATTGCAAGACCTTGCTTGTTTATCAAGTTAAAATTTAATAAAATGTTTTGCTTGTCAAACACTTGTATACCAAGTTACTTGCAATCCAAGGTTTTACTATACCAGGGGTAGGCAATTCCGGTCCTCGATTGCCAGAGCCAGGTCAGGTTTTCAGGATATCCACAATGAATATGTATGAAATGGATTTGCATGCACTGCCTCCTTGAGATACAAATCTATCTCATGCATATTTATTGTGGATATCCTGAAAACCTGACCTGGCTCCGGCTCTCAAGAACTGGAATTGCCTACCATTGTACTATACTTTTGAATGTTTAATTATTACTTATTTTTGGCTATTTTCCTAGGTTTTAGTGGTCTGTTTATATAATTTGCCTATCTCAGAGGCCACAAAGCATTTTTTTACAGTTAACGTTAAAGTTCTGCTCTAACTTTTCCACAGTTTCATTCCAACTTTCTTCCACTTCGTTCTGTTTTTACTTCACAGTTATCTTGGTACATCTCCTTTCCTCCATCAAAAACAAAAATCAGATCAAAAATTGCTTATTGTTAATCTTTAAAAGACATGACTCAAACTACAGCCAAATTACAAAGCTCTAAAGGATTTTGCCAAGTACTTGTGACCTGATTTGACCACTGTTGGAAACAGGATACTAGGCTTGATGGACCTTTGATCTATCCCAGTATGACAACTCTTATTTTCTTATGTACAAGGTCTTTCTGAGGCAAATGCTGCTTGCACTTTGAATTTGTTTTCATGTTTGAAGACAAGGATTAAATATTTTGGTAAGTGCCCTCAAAATGTATACTATCTTCGCTGTGCTTCTAAGCTGCAGTGTGATTGGCTAAAAGTTCTGCATCTCTATTGGAAGACAATTATATTTTTCTAAAAAAAAAACAATTTTCTAGATTTGCAAGTAATTTTGTGAGCAACCATGTAAAATCTGTGAGCGACACTCCTAGAGGGCCGCAATCCAGTCAGGTTTTCAGGATTTCCCCAATGAATATGCACGAGATCTATTAGCATACAATGAAAGCAGTGCATGCAAATAGATCTCATGCATATTCATTGGGGAAATCCTGAAAACCCGACTGGACTGCGGCCCACGGAGGGACTTTGACACCTTTGGCTTAGAGAGAAAATTAATGGTACCATGCTAATTTCCCAATTAGTGCATGGCCATTAGCATGGGAGCCCCTACCAACACCCATTGACTAGACAGTAAGGCCCTGATTCTATCAATGGTACCTACCAGTATCATCAACGTATCATCAATTTAGATCGGGATGCCTACTGATGTAAACGCCTAACTTAGGGTTACCCTATGGCTCCAGAAAAAGGAGGATGGATTGAGACATCTGGATTTTACTTCCATTGCTTTCAGTAGAAGTAAAACTCGGATGTCTCGATCCGTCCTTCTTTTTCTGGGGCCATAAGGTAACCCTAGCCTAACTTAATTTTTTCATTGGTTCAGTCAGCGCTGTTAATTGAACAGCACCATTAAACACCAGTTTAAAAAATTTAACTTTCCAGTAGACACCTACATCGATCGGCACTATGTATTGTCCACACCAGAGGTGCCAAAGTCCTCCTTGAGGGCCGCAATCCTGTCAGCTTTTCAGGATTTCCCCAATGAATATGCATGAGATCTATTAGCATACAATGAAAGCTGTGCATGTAAATAGATCTCATGCATATTCATTGGGGAAATCCTGAAAAGCTGACTGGATTGCGGCCCTCGAGGAGGGACTTTGACACCCCTGGTCCACACCGAAGTACCTACCCGTGACTACCTGAAAAGTAGGTGTGGTTAGGGGGCAGAGATTGGCTGTGGATTGCCTCAGGCACCAGTAAGTGTCTGTGTTAGGCGCCGGAAAATTAGGCCAATTAAACCCAGGCCTAAAATACTGGTGCCTAACATTATGGCCTGAAATTTGGCAGCTAAGATTTAATGCTAAGAAATGCACGGTCATGCATTTGGGCTGTAAAAACCCGAGGGAACAGTACGGTTTAGAGGGTGAAGAACTTATGTGCACGACAGAAGAGCAGGACTTGGGTGTGATTCTATGTGATGACCTTAAGGTGACCAAACAGGCTGAAAAGATGACAGTGAAAGCTAGAAAGATGCTAGGGTGCATAGGGAGAGGTATGGCCACTAGAAAAAAGGAGGTATTGATGTCTCTGCATAAGAGTTTGGTGAGACCTCATTTAAAATATTGTGTACAATTCTGGAGGCCACACCTTCAAAAAGATATAAAAAGGATGGAGTTGGTCCAGAGGAAGGCTATTAAAATGGTTCATGGGGACAAACGTAAAGATCTTCAGCCCAAACACCCTCTCTTGGCAGAGGGGAGAATGCTATCATCTCCCTCTTTGGGCTATTTACCTTTGGGACATCCCCCCTCCCCCACCTCCGAGGCAATGACTTTAAAGAGGCCAAAGAGTTTAATTAGATATAAACCAGCTCTCCACACCAGTGAGTTAGTGTTCCCTGTCCCCCGAGTCCTTTGCCCCCAGCCACCTAGAGTGTCAGGTCAAAAGCGCGCCGGGACAAAGGCGCGCCCAGACAATTGAGCGCAGCGTGGAGGCGTGCGCCACTCTAAATTACTTTTTTTAGGGCTCTGACGGGAGGGGGGTGGGGGGGAACCCCCCCACTTTACTTAATAGACATCGCACCGCGTTGTGGGGGGTTGTAACCCCCCACATTTTACTGAAAACTTCACTTTTTCCCTGTTTTTAGGGAAAAAGTTAAGTTTACAGTAAAATGTGGAGGGTTACAACCCCCCAAACCCCCCATAACGCCGGCGCGATGTCTATTAAGTAAAGCGGCGGGGTTCCCCCCCACGCCCCCCCCCGTCGGAGCCCTAAAAAAAGTAATTTAGAGCAGCGCGCGCCTCCGTGCTGCGCTCAATTGTCCGGGCGCGCCTTTGTCTTTCGCGCCGTTGTCTATGAACCGCCACCTAATTCACTGATAGCACAGTCCTCTCTGAACTGCTCTGTGCCGTCATGTGCGATTCTCTCCCTCTCGGCTAAGGTGTGGTGCTGCCCGACCTTGCCCAGTGTACCTTACTAAGTTCCCTTCTTCGAACTTTCCATGCTCTACACATTCACCCATCCGTCCTGCAAAGCTCTAAGACCAATCAGCTTTAAGATTTCCCTCTTTTAGACATGCCAGTGTTTTCAGGAAGCAAAAGAGAAAACTCCCCACGGGACTTCCCCCTGAATACCTTTCAGGCTCCCCTTCACTCCCTGTCTTATATACGCTAATATTCCTAGATTGCAGAGTTTGGGGCTCACACTCTCCATCACAAATGTAGTAGTTAGTCAGATATGGGCCTGAGTCCCCATCTCTATGGTTGACTACACTGCCCTTGCTGGCTCTACTAGGACTGGCCATAACTTGTGTCGCTTAGATTATTGTAACTAAGGAATACAAGTAAAAGACTTAAAAAGACTTCAATTGATTCAAAATGTCACCATAAAACTTATAACAAGACACAAAATATATGACCATGTTACACCATTACTTAAATCCGCACATTGGTTATCTGCATCTTATCGTATCACTTACAAAATTCAAGTTTATTAAAATTTTTGATTAAACGCAAATCATGGTTTCTAAGCATTTTACAAATTATATTTTTAAAAAGGGAGACATAATAGACAAATATCCACTTAACAACACTAGCTGGTCTAACTTCTTGCTTCCTCCCTTTTTCGAGCATCTTACCCCAGGGGATTTTTCTCCTCCTTCCACTTCTGCGCCCAACTTACAGAATACTGTATGTTATGTCCAACCTTGCTGCATTTAGGAATCTATAATGCCAGGTGAATGCCTAAATGTCAGGGATTCCTACACATCCATCTGCTCGACTATCGTCTCACGTCCCTGGCTACTCTCTTCGACTAACTTCACAACCAGTGTCTAATATGGCCTCCTCCTTTCTGAGCTCACTTTGAATCCATCTGCTATTCTGCCTTTTTCTTTTCTGCCCCTGTTATAGAATACCCTCCTGGTCCCACTTCATAAGGAATTATCCTTGAAGAAACGTAAATTCATACTCAAATCTAATTTTTTTCACATGTGGCGCAGTGGTTGGATCTACAGCCTCAGCACCCTGGGGTTGTGGGTTCAAACCCCGCGCTGCTCCTTGTGACCCTGGGCAAGTCACTTAATCCTTCATAGGCAAGTCACTTAATCCTTCATTGTCCCAGGTACGTTAGATAGATTATGAGCCCACCAGGACAGAGAGGGAAAATGCTTGAGTACCTGATTGTAAAAACCACTTAGATAACCTTGACAGGCGGTATATAAAAAAATCCTAATAAACTTGAAACTTGAAACACTTATAATCAGTTACACACTGGATTTTGCTCAGATACACTATGAGGACCTGGGTTGAATGTCTCTCTCTCTCTGTCTCTCTCTCTCTCTGTCTCTTTCTCTCTCTCTCTCTGTCTCTCTCTCTCTGTCTCTCTCTCTCTGTCTCTCTCTCTCTGTCTCTGTCTCAGAGAGAGACTGAGAGAGAGACAGAGAGAGAGACTGTCTCTCTCTCTCTCTCAGTCTCTCTCTCTCTCTCAGTTTTCCTTATGTTTCTGGACTTTCTGGGGCCAATATTCAGACCACAGGAAGCAGCCCTGCTACCTCCCGCGGTCAACAATGAACCAAGATATTCAATGCCAGGGCTGAATCCAGCCACCAGCATTGAATTTCAGGGTTAAGTGCGGCCGCTGTAGATATAGCCGGCCAAGCAGATATTCATCGACCGGTCAGCTAAGGCATAGCAGCCAAAGATAGACCTGTATTTTAGGTGGGTCTATCTAGTCACTACACTTAGCCAGTCAGCCAATGAATATCGGCGCTGTCTAGCCAATTCGCTGACCGAGATATTCAAATTGGGAGCATGCTCATATTTACATGTCTCAATATCAAGTCACCTACGTTCCTCAGATTGCCACACCAATATATAGTGTGGTAGCATATCCTCACTGGAACGTTCTTTTGTGTGACATTGTGATCTAAATTGTTTAAACTTATTATAATGAACTGTTAATAATTTATAAAGACATACTGTGCATTTAAAGTGACTTATCTTTTGCACCGGGTCTGCTTCATTCCCCACCAAACCGCGGGGTTTAAACCCACAACCCCAGGGTGCTGAGGCTGTAGATCCAACCACTGCGCCACATGTGAAATGGGGAATGAAGCAGACCCGGTGCAAAAGATAAGTCACTTTAAATGCACAGTATATCTTTATAAATTATTAACAGTTCATTATAATAAGTTTAAACAATTTAGATCACAATGTCACACAAAAGAACGTTCCAGTGAGGATATGCTACCACACTATATATCGGTGTAGCAATCTGAGGAACGTAGGTGACTTGATATTGAGACTGGTGGAGGTATTTACAGCTTTGATAGTACTGCATTTGGTGCCGTTTTTTGCTTTGAATCATATTTACATGTGCAATTTTTAGCACTTTTTATAGAATTAGGGTGCCAATGCCATATTGCATTTTTATCATTTTGGGAAATCTGGTTGTAACAAAACAAGCAAGTTGCATTCAAACAGATTCCAGGACAATAAATGGTACATTTGAGTTTGAACTTTTTTTTATTTTATTGTCAACAGGCTACAATCAAAGAAATGAAACCTTATTATCAGGAATCATTTGCAACCTTCAGAAATGTAAAGTTCTTTCTGTGGCTTCTCTTTTTGCTTTTTTCCTAACATAAGAACAGCCTTACTGGGTCAGACCAATGGTCCATCAAGCCCGGTAGCCCGTCCTCACGGTGGTCAATCCAGGTCACTAGTACCTGGCTAAAACCCTAAGTCCTCTGTACCAGAATGGCTCTTTGAAAACAAAACCATAAAGCGTTAATAAGTGATAAAGTGGGTTATCTCAGTTAACTAGTTCAATCTGAAATGAATCACAGAATGTTATCAAGTGATTGGCTAATTTATTCACATTTGTTTATTCAGTGACAACAAATCCTCCTCCCTCTCTGCCTCAGTTCTTTATTACGATACCTAAATGCAATTTTCATGAGTGGGCAGTTGGGTAAATTTCAGAAAAAGACAGAAAAAGAATTTTCTCTTCAGCAAGTAAAGGTAAGCCTGGTCATTTTACGGAGAACATTACTCATTAAGGCATTATGTTTGTTTTGTTATAAGTTTGTAACTCTTCCAAATGCCATGATTCAGTAAATAATTTCACTTTTCATCACAAGTCTGTTAAGAATCTGTTATGTGAGTGACACTAATTAAATTTGTTGACCAAGAATGTCACATTTGGTCAACTGATCATACCACCTTCAAATATGCTGTGATTATACAACACCTCAAAAACATTCGGCAAACTCTACCTGTCAGGTAAACTATTGTCCTCTCTTGGTCTCCTGCCATTTACATCCAAATTATTTATGCTTTCTACATCCATTACCTTGAGTTTCTTCAAATCCAAGCAATCCTTGACTCATTCTCTCTATACCATTAAGAAGGACCCATCTAAAGTGTCTAGTGATCTTTTTGTAGATATAGCCAGTGATCACTGCTCAGTTCATCACCCTCGTTCTTGCCACTGCTTCTCATACCATTAATCCCAGTCTACTTCTTAATGCTGTCCTCACATGGAATCTATGACTCCATCTTATATTGGTATAGCTCTTATCTCTCCCAACACACCTACAGGGGGAAATTCTATAACAGATCACCTAGAACCGGCTCAAGGGATAGTGGCACACTCTGAGCCAACATGCTTTGGTGGCACCATCCACATCACATCACTTCTGGCACCCCTCTCTTCCCCCCCTCCCCTTCCGCAGGTTCAGCATCCATTCCCCACCAGTTCAGTCTCTTTCCCCTTCCTCTGTTCCTTTCTCTGTGGGTCCAGCACTACTCCCTCACCTCTCATTCTCCTGTAGTCCTTGTAAACCAGACTGGATGGGTAAACCATTACTATATCACCAGTTCATGGCTTGATTGTCAAACCAGCGAGCCAAACAAAGAGAGGATCTTGCCTTACGAAAATAATAGACCAAGGAAAAAGGCAAGAGAGATGTCCTTCCACCAAACAATTTACATTCTTAAAATGTGTACTGCCCCAACAAGGATCCAGGTTCGGCATACCTGTATGCATTCCTCAGGGGACACTCAGTCTTACTGCATATAAAGTATAAGTTCGAATGTCTTATCAATTAAACGCATGATGCCAAAACATGGCACAGAAGATGATCCTCTTTCAATTGAAAGAAAACTCTGAAATTAGTGGACATAGGAAGAAGCTGAAAGTGGATAGATTGAGAAGCAACCTAATAACATATTTTTTTATGGAAAGGGTGTTGAATGCACAGAATGGCCCCCCTGTGGAGGTGGTGGAGACAAAAAATGTGTCTGAATTCAAGAAAGCTTGGGACAAGTACGTTGGATCTCTAAGGTAGAGGAAGAGATAGTAGATGGCATACATAGGCAAACTAGATAGGCCATATGGTCTTTATCTGCCTTCATTTTGTGTGTTTCTATGTTATTTTCTGCTCTGTCTCTACTTGCACTCAGGGCAGGATTAATTCTTTGTTGGGCCCTAGGCAAACAGGTATGTTGGAGTCCCTCACTGTAATTTAAATATATTTGAAAGCTCCCACAAATGGAGCCTTGCATGATTCTGACTACAGAGGAAAACTGGCAGAGGAGGAAACAGCAGACAAGAGGCCTTGCTCGCTGGCTCCCCCTGCTGACTAAAAGGCAGTACACAGGGAGTGAGGAAGAATAGACAGACCTCCATGATGAACAATGGCTCTCCGCCCTCCCGATTCTCTTCTCTGTGGCAGCAGCTGACGTACCAGGGAAAAATTCTGCCCTGTGATTTGAGAGGGCCCCTCCTAAATATTTGGGCCCTAGGCCCATGCCTAGTTTGCCTATGCTATAATCCTGCCCTGCTTGCACTACCATCCTAAAGTTTTAAGCTGCTTGTGTTGCCCTTCACCAGGCCACTCAAATTTTGGAGTCCAGCTTTGCTGCATTTAGAAATCTGTAATGCCAGGTAGACGCCTAAATGTCAGGGATTCCCTCACATCTATCTGCTCGACTATCGTCTAATGTCCCTGGCTACTCTCTTCGACCAACTTCACAACCAGTGTCTAATATAGCCTCCTTCTTTCCGAGCTCACTTTGAATCCACCTGTCATTCTGCCTTTTTCTTTCCTGCCCCTGTTATAGAATACCCCCCTGGTCCCACTTCATAAGGAATTAACGTGGCTTCTTAAAAGGGGGGGGGGGGGAGAAAGTGAGGTGTCGAAACATTTTGGTCAATGTCATTTTATAGAGGGAGTGCAGAGGTGGAATTGTAGGATTAGGAGACAGAACTAGGCAGAGGGTGTCCTAACTGAGAAAGTGATTGCCTTTGTATATACTGCAGAGTAACTCCCAAACAACAGAGATCATTGGACAGCACAAATATAAAAGTGTGGAGGGGCATAATTTTAAAAAATGTGTAAGGCCCCTTTTGGCCTAAGTCCCTAGATGCAGAAAGCAGGCAGCAGGGAAATGTCCATTCTTAAACACACATCCATAATGAGGGTGGGGTTTTTTTGAGAATAGCCTACCTCTATGTTGACTAGTTTAATCGCCCAAACCACCACTACGTCTATCCTTAAGACACATTTCCAACCAAAATATCACCCAAGTCCCAACGCCTAAACAACGCCGGTTACAGAATCCTGGAAACACCCCCCCTCCCCGCAGTGACACACATCCCTGCCAACACCCCCCCCCCCAACACCCGCGTGATGCCTGGCAGGAGGAATTCCAAGCCCTCCTGCCGGCAAACCTCCCCCCATCCCCCAACTAAACCCCAAACCAGCAGGGGGGATCCAAAGCCCTCCTGCCGGCAAACCTTCGCCCCCCCCCCACTAAACCTTATACCTTCACCTTTTCACTAGTTCACGTGGTATGTTTGTTTTTTTTTGGCTTTCAGCTAATGAGTCATTCAATCTTACTCATAGAAGTGCTTTGAATTTCTTATTCTACTCGGAATTTCTTTGTCTGAAGTAAAATTATCCTTCTCTTAATCTGCACCTTTTATTTCTATCAATCATCATTCATGCCCTGGAATCACTATCGTCACTTAATTATAGCTATAGAGATTACGGGGGAAAATATCTTAATGGTAAGTTTTTTTGCTTCCTGGTGTTAGTGTTTCCTAATCAGAACAAACTCTACAGAAAGTTCTAGCTGGAAGATGCAAACTGTAGAGCTTCCTTGTGTCTTAGTTTACCTCCTACTGTGAATAGAACTCAGAGGGCGTAGTTAGGTTCAAGCCAGTTTAAGAATTTCAGTAAGCACGGCAGGACTGAATCCAAATATATTATACAAGCTTGTAAGGGCCTCAGCAAGACAATTGTCATCGAAGAGTATGTCCAACACTTAAGATAATTCAAGTACGCTTGAACAACAGAGGAAGCAAATGTTAGTAAGATATGCTATCAGTAGGCCAGAGCCATTTTGGCGGCAGGAGTAAAATTGTGGAATAACTTGACAGGACACTTGTGGATGATTAATAACATACAGACCTTTAAGAAGATATTTAAAGAAAAGTTGTATATCAGTGGCATAAAGCCAATACGATACACCTTGTTCTTTCGTCAGATTGCACAGAGTTAGCAAGTAGAGATTAAACAACACTGCAGACAAAGCAGATCCTTGTGGGAAACCGGTATTCGACTGTCTATGCCGTGAAATTAGATCTTAAGTTGCTCTTCCTGGTCACTGTGTGCTTGCACATTGCTGAAAGATGCTGAGAAAGCCCGAAGGGAGACAACCAAGAGGTATTTTCACGTGTCAGTATGAAAAAATTAATCATTCCCTGGAAGGCCCAGATCCCAGGTAATAGAACATTGCAGGGAACTGGTTAGCTTCTGTATAAGAAAACTGTGCAATGAATGATGTCTTTTAACAGGGGATAGACTGAAGGATAACTGATTCCAAATGAAAGCCTGCAATTAGGTTCCAACTAAACCTTTTCCAATAAGAACCCTGATGGTGTTTTAAGATGGATAAGCATAAGCTATTCTATAAAGTACACCCACACACAGTTACACGGTGATTATGCATACAATTTGTTAGAGTAATGGCATATAAATGTATAGCTGTGCACATATGCACAAAATTCTGCCTATATATTAATCTGTAAATAAGCACCTGTCATGCAGCGCTGTACTTCTGTGCTGCAATTGGAAGGAAGGCGCTGGGAGTCAAAAAGGGAGGTCTGTGGTGTATTAAGGAGAGGAAGGGGAGTTACACACATATCTCTGGCACAGGCACACACACTTATAAGTGCACATTTTCACTGTTACAACAGTATCCTATAAAGAAAGGTAGGTACTTACATTCCTTTACAGCAGTGCATCACAAAATGTATGCCGCGTTATATTAGAATGACCTGGGAGATTCCAGGTGTGCTGCTAGATGCCAGGGAGGAGGAGAAGCTTCCCTCACGTCTGTCTCAGTAGCAGACTGTGGACCTTTTCTCCAGGAACTTGTCCAAACCTTTTTTTAAACCTAGCTATGCTAATCACTGTTGTATCTTCTGGCAAATGAGTTCCAGAGCTTAACTATTCTTTGAATGAAAAAATATTTCCTCCCATTTGAAGTTCTGGAGGAAAAAAATAAGAGACTTGGGATATTTCGATACCTATTGTGAGACCAGCAAAAATAAGGGTGTTGCAGTACGTAACTCTCCAAGAACCCCCAGGCTTCTTCTTCAGATGCAACATCCGAGCAATGCAGGGTAACATTGTACAATTTGAGAATGGATTTTCTAACCAACACAAATGTTTTACCTTTTGAAACAACAATAATATCCGGGGGAGATCCGGGAAACTACTGACCAGTGAGACTAACTTCGGTACTGGGAAAGATGGTAGAGGCGCTGATAAAGGACTGCATCATTGATCACCTTGACGGACACGGTCTGATGAGGACCAGCCAGCACGGTTTCAGCAAAGGCAGATCTTGTCTGATGAACTTGCTGCCCTTCTTCGAGGGAGCAAACAGGCGGATAGACAAGGGCGACTCGGTCGACATTGTATATCTGGATTTTCAGAAGGTGTTCGATAAGGTTCCGCATGAATGACTACTTTGGAAAATTGTGAGTCATGGAATCGAGGGTTAAATACTCATGTGGATTAAAAACTGGATGGAGCATAGGAAACAGAGTGTAGGTAAATGGACAATACTCAGACTAGAAGAGCATCACCAGTGGGGTGCCGCAGGGCTCAATGCTTGGACCTGTGCTCTTCAACATCTTTATAAACGATCTGGACATTGGTATGACGAGTGAGGTGATTAAATTTGTGGACAATACGAAGTTATTCAGAGTAGTGAAGACACAGGGGGATTGTGAAGATCTGCAATGTGACATAATCAAGTTTGAGAAATGGGCATTGAAATGGCAAATGAGGTTCAACGTAGATAAGTGTAAAGTGATGCATGTCGGTAACAAAAATCTCATACACGAATACAGGATGTCTGGGGCGGTACTTGGAGACCTCCCAGGAAAGAGACTTGGGAGTTCTGATCAACAAGTCGATGAAGCCATCGGCACAATGCGCGGTGGCAGCAAACAGGGCAAACAGAATGCTAGGAATGATTAAGAAGGGGATCACAAACAGATCGGAGAGGGTTATCATGCCGCTGTACCGGGCTATGGTGCGCCCTCACCTGGAGTATTGCATCCAGCAATGGTCGTCGTACACGAAGAAGGACACAGTACTACTTGAAAGGGTTCAGAAAAGAGCGACTAAAATGGTTAAGGGGCTGAAGGGGCTGAAGGGGGGTGAAGGGGCTGAAGTTGCCGTACAGTGAGAGATTGGAGAAACTGGGCCTCTTCTCCCTTGAAAAGAGGAGACTGAGAGGGGACTTGATCGAAATGTTCAAAATACTGAAGGGAATAGACTTAGTAGATAAAGACAGGTTGTTCACCCTCTCCAAGGTAGGGAGAACGAGAGGGCACTCTCTAAAGTTGAAAGGGGATAGATTCCGTACAAACGTAAGGAAATTCTTCTTCACCCAGAGAGTTGTGGAAAACTGGAACGCTCTTCCGGAGGTTATTATAGGGGAAAACACCCTCCAAAGTTTCAAGACAAAATTTGACAAGTTCCTGCCAAACTGGAACATACGCAGGTGAGGCTGGACTCATTTAGAGCACTGGTCTGTGACCTGAGGGCCTCCGTGTGAGCAAACTGCTGGGCAGGATGGACCACCGGTGTGACCCAGCAGCAGCAATTATTATGTTCTTATTATTTTTCCCCATTGGCAAAGAAGGGAATTTAGGTCCTTCCTGAATTACTTATTTATTTATTAAATTTCTATACCGGTTTTTTCCAATAAACGGTTGACAAAAAGTTGCATACATAAAATATTATAAAAATCAGAACAAGATAGGAACAAAAACAAACAGATTCAATCCTTGCATAAGGTCAATTGCTCAAAGAAATGCATCTACAAATAGTTGTGTTTTTAACATTTTCCTACCTGAGTTCCCGTCTCTACATTTTCGAATTTGACCAACAAGGCTATTCCGCAACTTAACTCCTGCACCTGTGAAAGTCGTGGCCTTCGTTTCCACATATTTAGGATTAGCCTTTGTTTTCAGCAATGCTGAACTTTCAGAGCGCAATGATCTTAATGGCTGATACCCAAACATCAAACTCTTAAAAAACTTAGGG
Source organism: Geotrypetes seraphini (assembly GCF_902459505.1). Lineage (NCBI taxonomy): Eukaryota > Metazoa > Chordata > Amphibia > Gymnophiona > Dermophiidae > Geotrypetes > Geotrypetes seraphini. Next base: position 27,520,072 of record NC_047094.1, on the reverse strand, counting down.
ATCATACCATAAAAAAATTGATGACATAACATAATTGCTATGTATTGAAACTGGCAGCCAATGCAGTTGTCTGAGATATGGAGTAATATGCTCATATCTTGATGTTCCAGTTATCAGTCTAGCTGTGGTATTCTGAACTATCTGCAGTGTACTGTTTATACCACTAAAATTAGCTTACCCTGTTGAGTCCACATTAATGGCCATTTACAGAAAGAGAGAAATGATAAATAAGGACTTCTTACGAACCTTTCCTCGGAACTTCGCCGCAGCAGATTCATAGTTTTCATAAATCGTGCTGAATGTCTCCGAGCTCTTAGCGGCAAAACAGCAGGATATGATTATCGATGAGGACATCAAAAATTGTCAAGGGTGTCTGGAAAACAAAGTACTCGGCATCTGCTCAGCTCTTGCCGAGTGCAACAAGGAGATCAATCTTAGCTGTAGAAATGTGCTAGCTATTAGGTTTCAAAGTGGAACTCGCTACGCTTGTAAATTCGAGAGAGATTAGCCCTTTCCCTCTCAAACTTTACCACCGTTAGAGATTGCTAGTACAGTTATCACGGTCTGACAATTCAGTATCATTCTAAGCAATGTGTTTCATGTGGATGTACCCTGTATTACAACGTAGCCTGGGCACAGCCTAGATAGCAGTTTAGAAAAATAGGTACATACGTTAGATCAGGGGTCTCAAAGTCCCTCCTTGAGGGCTGCAATCCAGTCGGGTTTTCAGGATTTCCTCAATGAATATGCATGAGATCTATGTGCATGCACTGCTTTCAATGCATATTCATTGGGGAAATCCTGAAAACCCGACTGGATTGCGGCCCTCAAGGAGGGACTTTGAGATCCCTGCGTTAGATAGATTGTGAGCTCACCGGGACAGATAGGGAAAATGCTTGAGTACCTGATTGTAAAAACCGCTTAGATCAGTGGTTCCCAACCCTGTCCTGGAGGACCACCAGCCAGTCAGGTTTTTGGGATAGCCCTAATGAATATGCATGGAGTAGATTTGCATGCCTTTCACCTCCATTATATGCAATTCTCTCTCATGCATATTCATTAGGGCTATCCCAAAAACCTGACTGGCCGGCGGTCCTCCAGGACAGGGTTGGGAACCACTGGCTTAGATAACCTTGATAGGCGGTATATAAAATCCTAATAAACTTGTTCAAATAAACCATAAGAAATTAAAGATAACTGAGAAGGAGGCTGTTATACTAAGGTAGGTCAGAAATCACAAAAGCCATTTAATGCAGCAAAATTATTAATGGAATTGCATGGACTATCCCTGGATTCTATATATCAGGGGTAGGCAATTCCGGTCCTCGAGAGCCGGAGCCAGGACAGGTTTTCAGGATATCCACCATGAATATATATGAGATGGATTTGCATGCACTGCCTCCTTGAGATGCAAATCTATCTCATGCATATTTATTGTGGATATCCTGAAAATCTGACCTGGCTCCGGTTCTCGAGGACCGGAATTGCCTACCCCTGCTATATATGTTGTTCAAAGCTGGGCACACAATTTGGGGGGCAGATCACAGATCCATATGCAAGCTAATTAGATGAAAACAAGTGTTACCAAGCACTTAATTGGCTGTAATTAGGAGTTATGGACAGATCTGCCATATGCCCTTTTCTATAACATGTGCATGTACATTTCATAGTGCGCAACTCTAAAGAGGTGTGGGCATGGGAGGGGCTTGGGCAGATCAGGGGCATTCTCAGAAATTAGGTGCAGTTATAGAATACCTACATTTGCAGTTGGGTGCGAGCATTTATACCAGTTTTGGCAGGCGCAAATATTCATGCTCAAAGTTAAGTGCAATCTTCAGAGATTCAGAGCAGATGGAGTGCACCTAAGTCAAAGATATTCACCAGGATGCCTGAGGCATGCTTTTTAGCCAAAACGTAGCCTTTATAGAAACAGGATACTGGGCTTGATGAACCTTCAGTCTGTCCCAGAATTAGCATTTCTTATGTATAGGATAATGAAGCCATTGTGACATCACTGATGAGGTTGGCTCTTAGGCATTGGTAGAATGAGGCATTATGACATCACAATCTCAGCTCTGGAATGTTGCTATTCTTTGGGTTTCTGCCAGGTATTTGGGACCTGGGTTGGCCACTGTTAGAACCAGTATGGCAATTCTTATAATGCTTGGTTGATATGATTATTGATAAAATATTGCTTTTATTTACCTATTTTAATTGTCCCTTACAATCTTTTTCTATTGTACACCGTCTGGACATTTGTTTTGATAGACGGTATATCAAAAATAAAGAAACTTGAAGACCTGGACTTCTCTGCTCTTTATTTGGACTCTTCAGTGCTTGTGCAGAGACTGACATTCCCTTCTGTGTAGTGGATTATTCTGTAACTTGCATGTGCAGCTTTGTACACAAAATATAAAACCTGTACATCAAGTTTATAGAATTGGGGCATCTGCTTATCCTGAAATGGGACAGGAAACAGATAGGTTATGGCAAGAAAAGGGCCTGGACTGTACCATGTGCTGTCTCCGATGCAGACTGTGCAGATGCATGTACCTAGGTAGGAGGTCGTAAGTGCATCCATGTTACCTGTCACTACACTTATTGAAAGGAAACTTTTTCCTATGCAGTTAGGGCCCAATTCTCTATAAGATGCTGATCTGGCAGACGCCTAAGAGGTGACTGCCGATAGAATGTCAATCACGCATCAGCGTCCTAAAGAGAATCGTATCTACATTGCTGAAGAGACGCCTTAAATGTAGGCCAGCATTTTGCAGACCTACATTTAAGATGTCTGTCTCACGCCTACGAAGACGCATAGGGAAGCTTAAGCATGCCAAAGGCCACTTCAGGGCAAAACTATGCCTATGCCCTGCCTTGGGCATGCTTAAGCATCCCTATGCGTCTCCATAAACACATTAGAGACACCTACAATATAGGGGTCCATCCTCACTCAATTTTTCTAAACACATGGGACCCGACTGGCTGCCAGATGGCAGCCTGCAATCAGGCCATATGTTTCAAGAATTTTACCAACTGTTGAGCCAAGGGTGTCGGGTGCAATTTAAACATGTCACCGATCTTCCTCCTGAAAACTCATTGAGAAGCAACTCAATGAGTTTTCAGGAGGGAGATCGATGACATGTTTAAATTGCACACGACACCGATGCTAACATCAACTCCCTTGGTACTAATCTAGCTTAAGCATAGCTCCTCAAGGCCACAATTCAAGATCTCCATCGAGGCATCAGTCTACCTCTCATCGATCTGACAGTAGACATCGATGCTCTCCATCGAGGCATCGATCCTAAACATTGCAGCACCGTCGCTTCTCATCAAAACATGTTTGCTCTTCATCGAAGCATTGATGTCCTTCTTCGATGCATCAATATTCTTCATCAACTAGACAATCTGCATCGAGGTACCGTCGTTCTGATTCACATCGATCCTAAGCTTCCAGGGATAAGAGAACTTCTCTTCATCGGATCGGTATCTGAGACATTGAGGAGTGCACCTTTGTAAAAGAGGGGGTAAGAATGTTATAATGCCTCTGTATCACTCAATAGGGCAACCTCACCTGGATTATTGCATTCAGTTCTGGTCTCCTTATCTCAAAAAAGATATAACAGCACTAGAAAAGGTAAAAAAAGAGCAACCAAACTGATAAAGGGGATGGAACTCCTCTCATATGAGGAAAGACTAAAAAGGTTAAGGTTCTTCAGCTTGGAAGAAAGACGGCTAAGGAAAGATATGATTGAAGTCTACAAAATCCTGAGTGATGTAGAACGGGTACAAGTAGATTGATTTTTTTTATCAAAATTTACAAAGACTAGGGGACACTCGATGAAGTTACAAGGAAATACTTTTAAAACCACTAGGAGGAAATATTTTTTCACTCAGAGAATAGTTATGCTCTGGAACGTGTTGTCAGAGGATGTGATAAGAGCAGTTAAGGTAGCTGGTTTTAAAAGGTTTGGACAAATTCCTGGAGGAAAAGTCCATAATCTGCTTTTGAGACAGACATGGGACGGTAGCATGGAATGCTGCTATTTGGGTTTTTGCCAGGTACTTGTGACTTGGATTGGCCTCCGCAAAGACGGGATACTGGGCTGGATGGACCATTGGTCTGACCGAGTAAGGCTATTATGTTCTTATGTGAGCCAAGCATTGGACAATCAAGCCATTGTGACTATTCTTATGTTCTTATGCTTTACAGAGACACCTAGAGCTGTAGTTCTCAAACCTGGTGGGGGAATACCAGCTAATCGGGTTTCAGGATATCCCTAATGCATATGCATAAGAAGATTTGCATGCCAACTACCTCCATTATAATAAAATCTCTTTCATGCATATGCACTAGAGATACTCTCATTTTGGGCGGAGGGAAGGGCTTTCTATTCCATAAACTGGGAGGGAGGAGGACTGTTTGGGAGACCAGGAAAGGGATTGGGGTGCTTTCCTGGATCTAATTAGTAATGCGAGTCCTGGCTGAATATCAGCCAGCGCCATTTTGTGTTAATACTAATACTGTAGCACATTTCTAATTATAATATAAGACCCCTGAAGAAGCCCTTTATTTGCGGTGAAACGGGTCCCGTAGGGCGTTCAGCCATATAATGAACAACTAAGAACTACAAGCCAGCTCTTTATAAGATAAGTGCAAAAAGTTTTTTGATATCTATTTTAAAGTCACTTATTTATTGCACTCAGCACTTTATACGAGCTTGCGTGATTGTGGTTTTTGCATAAAAAATACCGACTCAATGAAAGATATCTTGTACCTGTGAATACGGTTCCGAACACAGTAGAGTGAGGACAGCACAGGTTTCTGAGAGCGGTATTATAAACCAGCAAGGATTGATTTCTGTTGTAGTCCTCCTTTGCGTTTGAATATCAGCCAGGCCCACATAAGCTATGGTGACTGTTCCCATTAGCCAGACATGGACTGGCACTGACTATTTGGGGCTAATCTAGCTGGTAATGATAAACATTTTAAATAGCGCTGACCGCCACCGGCTGAATTTCAGGGGGCTTATTTCTGTATACATAAAATTATTTTTGCAATTAGGTCGGGACACAAATGCTGGGCACAGTGATTTTTGCATGAAACATACTGGTTTACATTCAGAAAGGGATTATGAGATGATCCTTTGCAGTTTATAAAATCTAGTCAACAACTGATACACTAGACATAAAAATCAAATAAGAGGCTCTGAGTTAAGACAGCAGGACTATAACAGAGGATTTAAAGTAGGTGGTATTAACAGAGAAAGGGGGAAAACTTTAATGGAGCGCCATCAAATATAATAATAATAATTTTATTCTTATATACCGCCATACCAAAAAAGTTCTAGGCAGTTCACAACAAGATGAGCTAATACATGGGATACAGATAAAATACAAATTAGAATAATGGACTTAAACAGATAAAGACAGAAAGCATTTACAATATAATGCAGAAAATACCAGCATGGCAGGGAAAGAAGTAATACTTAGAACAGATAAAATACGTCAAGTTGAATATAAGGAACTTGATTGAAAAAAATGAAGCATAATGCATTAAGATATCAGCCTATCAAAGAGTTGAGTTAGGAGTTGAATCAGGAGAATTAAAAGTGGAGTTTGCAAATGATAAGGAAAGGAAGTGCAAGGAGAAGGACAATTTTCCTCAATATTTGCACAATTCTGCTCTCTAGAGGTATTTTCTATTTGTTGGTTTTAATATTTCCCTATCATTTTGAAAAACGAAATAACAATCAAGATCATTTCCTCTGAGATAGGGTTGGATTTTACTGGGCTTTTCTCTACTTATCGTCTAAAATCTAATAGCTACAGCAAAATCCTTGCAGCTGGCACATGCCTCCGAAATGTACCTTAAAGAAACCAATGACGGCCGCATTTTTAGAGCGTATGAAGGATCATGCTTCGTCAGTGCTATTGATAAGAACCGTGCTGGGACCGATTTTCCTGTTTAACCACGTAATAAATGAGGGTGCATTTCTGACCCCTGAGGCACAAGGAAAAAAAGATGACTGAAGTAAGTAGCAGGCAAAAAAGACATATGGAGCATTTCATGCAACTCGCTCCAAAGGTCACCTTTCAATTCTGACTCTTTGCAGAGGCATCCCACAATATGTCAAGCAACAACCAGCTTGGCCTAAATGCTCCCATCTGGATGTATTGCACAGAATTTTCAGTACAGGCCCGATGAGGGCTCATTATCTCTCTTACATAAGCATAGGAAGCTTTTGAAAGAATATTTGAGGTTATCCTCAATCCATCAAACCACCCTCACCAGCTCAGCTTGATGAGACATTCTTTGCTTCATTATATAATTTAAGTAAAAAAAAAAAAGAGAGGCAAGGTCCACAAAATTATATTACTATATAACAATGCAGGATGGTACCAAATTAAAGCTTAATGGGTCCTAAGTCTTATCATGTAAATGTTTTGTTTATGAAGAGGAAAAAGATCTCAGCATAAACGAAGGACCGCCAAGACAATGCTTATGGCGGGCCCCCAAAGAACCATTCTTAACATCAGCCAAAAAATCTCTAAAACATTTGTGTCAACAGTAAATATATATGTGTAACAGCAGAGCACTTATCTTTTATTCCCTATGGAGTTTGCTCCGTTTCACTCAAACGGCTTCGTCAGGGGAAGACACCGTCTGTATGAGGGGAAGACACCGTCTGTATGAAGAACTAAATGTGACACAATCTGAAAAAGAAAAGGAAAATCAAAAACAAGGCAGAAGACGACCAAAAAGCTATGTCATATTAAAAATGCAAGGTATCGAGCCATGCTTACAGCTGGCGTATTTGCAACGGACTGATCTCACCTTGCCACGTATTGAAAATGGCCGCCAAGAATTTTAAAGCCATCTTGTTAAACCTGAGCAGCCAATTGAAAAGCACAAAAAAGATGACATCACTAGATGATGTCACCAAAAGGCGGACCGTTGGATATTGATGTTGAGTCCCATAGGCTCAACAGTTTTGAGGTGATAAATCCATTTCTGTTTACACTGAAGAAGTCTCCTGTCACGATCACCCCCATGGGGGTTAGCTGGAATATGATCAATGCCCATGTATTTCAAATCAGAAAATTTATGATTGGCTGACAATGTGAGCTCCCATTTTACTCTTTCCAATGCAAGACATGTGTTCTAACATCCATGTGTAGAGATTTCTGTCTTACCAACATGACATTTTGAACAATAAAGCTGGTCTTGCAATCAGTATGATGCCTCAGAACACATTCCTTGCCATCTCCAGGATTCAAAAAAACTTGCAATGTAATGGTGTTGGTACATATACTGCAACTATTGCATGTGTAGAGTCCCGGATGTCATGGTACACCACGCTGTGGTAAATAAGCTCTTTCAGATTGCTAGCTCTGGAAAACGCCACTCGTAAGTCGTTGTCGCTGAATGCTAAATGGGTCCTCATAATATCCCAATGTTGTTTGATGATTCTCGCCCCTCCCGTCGAGAATTGTAGAACACATGTCAGTTTGTCATCCAAATCATTTGGAACACTTATATGCTTGAGATAATACCCTGTCTGGATAACCACGATTTGTTAAACTCTTCAAAAATGGTTTAACCTGTGTTTTAAAGCATTTGTCGATTTGGGGACATATTAATAATATTTTAGAGTCTGCGATACCTTTGACCTATGAGGTAGTAATTTGTGGAACTATGTTGCATGTAAAGGATCCCTTAGATAAAAATTATGACAGGTACAGCTGTACAATTGATCACACGCAACTGGAAAAATTGGGACCGTCTTAACTTTACGTTCTGGTGGGCAAATCTATGTTTATTGTATAAGTATGAAAAAGCAAATGCTGATTTGTCAGGGAACAAAAAAAAATTTTAAATTAATTTGGGGCCCATTGATGTTTTTTGTAGAATTATTATAGTTTAACTTTGTTTGATGTAATAATGGCACATCCAGGGGGGGGAGGTATATGCTTAAATGATCTTCTGATTTATGAGTTTTCTGGAGGGAAGGGAGGGGATGTTATTTGTTAAGGGTTGATGAACTGTTTCTGATAGCTTATAAGTGCTTAATTCTCAGATTTATGACAAGTATGTTATATTGCATTTTTGTAAGAACTGAAGATTTAATAAAGATTTTAATACAAAATTTTAAAAAAGCATTTGTCAGATGAACATATCCTTCTGTATTGAAGACTGTTCTTTAGCCTAGAAGAATGACAATTCTATATTCTAACATGGTGTTCTGGTCTATAGGGTTTTTAAAAAGCACATGTAGAAAATTGACCGTCTTCTATGGAAATATCCACATCCAAAAAGTGCAAAGATCTGTCTGAAAAATCACAAGTGACTTGGATGTTGCTGTCACGTGTGTATAATCAGTCCACAAACTGCATCAAACTATCTGAACTACTAGTCCAAATCAAAAAAATGTCATCAATATACCGAAGCAGCAGGCAAAAAAGAAGAAGCCCTTGTCTTAGGATAAAGTTGCACAAACGAAAAGAAGACAAGGTGGATGTCTGAATCAACCAATATCAGTCTTTATTGAAACAAGAAAGCTTTTAAAAAAGTCCCAATAAGGAGGACTTTTGCTCTCGCAGCAAGCAGCTCGCTATGGCTTGGCTTGTTTGGACAGCGGTTGATACAAAATAACGCCTTCTTCAGGGGCCACTTGTGCAACGGCGAAACAGGGATCCTTGGGATATTTTTTAACGTTTTCTTGTTTCAATAAAGACTGATATTGGTTGATTCAGACATCCACCTTGTAATCAATATATCGCAGCCAAATCATAACGTTGAAAAAAAAATTAAAAAGACTGACTGGTATACATGCAATCCTTCAAAATGAGACATGAATAGATTGGCAATGGAGGGCGCAAATGTTGCTCCCTTGGCCACACCCGACACCTGCAGGTATAAATCCTCTTGAAAAAGGGAAAAATTCTTGGCGAGTGCCAGTTCAGTTAACGTAAACCAAAAAATCAGATGGAATAGAGTATGGTCGAGGTCTTAATACTAAGATATCACACACTTTGGATGCAGTGTGGGATATCTTAGAACTAAGACCTCGACCACACTCGATTCCATCTGATTTTTAGGCAGATATTCCTGTTTCCAGAATTAATGGCCATGTGCTATTTGTACAAATGTTGCATGGCCATTACCACAGGAGCCCTCACTGACATATTTTGTAGGAGGAAAGGACTCACACGCTAACTCCATGCTAATCAATTAGAGCACAGCAATGCCCCACGCGCTGATTAGCATCGTCACATCCAAATATGTTTATTAGTATTCAGTGGCGTACCTAGGGGGGGGGCGGGGGGAGCGGGCCGCCCCGGGTACCAGCCCTAAGGGGGTGTTCCCGGCCTTGCCGTTCAGTCCCCCGCCACCCCCGAAGGACCGCTCGCCCCACTGACCTTCCTGCACCACCTGTGAAGCAGCCCGCAGCAGGATCGCGAAGTCAGCGTCAGCATCCCTGCGCTGCTTCCTGCGCCGCGATCCCGCCCCTCCTCTGACGTCAGAGGAGGGGCGGGACCGTGGCGCAGGAAGCAGCGCAGGGATCGCTGACGCTGACTTCGCGATCCTGCTGCGGCTGTTCATAGGTGGTGCGGGGAGGCCAGGGGGGCGAGCGGTCCTTCGGGGTGGGTCGGGGCATCAGGCCTTCAGGGTGGGGCGGGCGGGCAGGCAAGCAGGCTTTCAAGGGGGAGGGGGTGACAGGCAGGCAGGCAGGCCTTCAAGGGGGGACAGGCCTTCGGGGGGGGGGGTGCAGACCTTCAAGGGGTGCAGGCCTTCAAGGGGGGCAGGCAGGCCTTCAGGGGGGTGCAGGCCTTCGGGGGGGGTGTAGGCCTTTGGGGGGGGTGCAGACCTTCAAGGGGGTGCAGGCCTTCAAGGGGGGGAACAGGCCTTCAAGGGGGGAAAGGCAGGCAGGCCTTCAAGGGGGGGACAGGCCTACAAGGGGGGGGACAGGCCTACAAGGGGGGGGGGACAGGCCTACAAGGGGGGGGGACAGGCCTTCAAGGGGGGGTGCAGGCCTTCAAGGGGGGTGCAGGCCTTCAAGGGGGAGACAGGCCTTCAAGGGGGGGAAAGGCAGGCAGGCAGGCCTTAAAGGGGGGACAGGCCTACAAGGGGGGGACAGGCCTACAAGGGGGTGGGACAGGCCTTCAAGGGGGGGACAGGCCTTCGGGGGGGTGCAGACCTTCAAGGGAGTGCAGGCCTTCGGGGGGGGGTGCAGTCCTTCAAGGGGGTGCAGGCCTTCAAGGGGGGGAAAGGCAGGCAGGCAGGCCTTCAAGGGGGGGACAGGCCTACAAGGGGGGGAGAAGCTACAAGGGGGTGGTACAAGCCTTCAAGTGGGGGACAGGCCTTTGGGGGGGGGTGCAGACCTTCAAGGGAGTGCAGGCCTTCGAGGGGGGGGGTGCAGGCCTTCAAGGGGGTGCAGGCCTTCAGGGGGAGACAGGCCTTCAAGGGGGGAAAGGCAGGCAGGCAGGCCTTCAAGGGGGGACAGGCCTACAAGGGGGGGGAGAAGCTACAAGGGGGTGGGACAGGCCTTCAAGTGGGGGACAGGCCTTCGGGGGGGTGCAGGCCTTCGGGGGGTGCAGACCTTCAAGGGGGGGACAGGCAGGCAGGCCTTCAAGGGGGGGACAGGCTTACAAGGGGAAGGGACAGGCCTTCAAGGGGGGTGCAGGCCTTCAAGGTGGGACAGGCAGACCTTTAAGGGGGGACAGGCCTTTGGGGGGGGACCATGATTTAGAAGTACACGGAGGGAAGGGGGTGTTCAAAGAGACATGCATATGCCAAACTTTGGGGGGGGAAGAAATAATGGGTCTGAAAATAGAGGAGAGGGAGAGAGATGATGGACCATGGGATTTAGGGAGGGAAGGAACAGAAAGGGAGAGAAATTGGACACAAGGGATGGTGTGGAGGAGGGATAGAGATACTGGATAGGAGGGTAATTAGGAAAAGAAATGGAGAGATGGTGGACTCTGGGATGGTGGGGAAGGAGGGAGAGATGCCGGATGAAAGGGTATTTAAGAAAAGGTGGATCTGTGGAGGGAGATGAAAAAAAGGAAAGATACCAGACTTCCTGGGAAGGGAAGGGAAATGGAAAGGGAGGACAGAGTTGGCAGATGGATGGTTAGCATGCAGAAAGAAGGAGACCCTGGCAAGCAAGTTATCAGAAGAAAACCAGAGCCTTGGACCAACAAGATTTGAAATATAACCAGACAACAAAAGGTAGAAAAATTAATTTTATTTTCTGTTTTGTGATTATAACATGTCAGATTTGAAATGTGTATCCTGCCAGAGCTGGTGTTGGACTGCAAACGTGAGCTAGGATTTAACAGAAAGAGGAAAAGTCCTTTTTGTTTCTTTATTTTATTTACACCACAGCGCCAGTGTGGTTAGGAGAAGCCAAAGGGGGTGAAAAAGCTATAAAACCCACCAGGAGTTTTGAAAAAAATCACCCAATTGGGCAGGAAAATCGAATTGAAAAACCAATTCAATAGGGCTGAATCGAATCAAAATTTTTTTTTCCTGTATCTGGCAGCATTAGTTTACGCTACTGTCTTAGACTTTAGGACCTGGGATTGGGGAGAGATGGCATCCTCAGTACTTTATAATGCAAGTGAAACGAGGATTTGGTCAGACTTTTGAAGGGTCTGCAGAAAAAAAATATTGTATAGGCCGGGGACATGAGACAGCAGGAAATGGGAACTTTTCTTCCTTCTATTTTTGTGAATGGAAAGGCTGAGGATGTCAGAGAGGTCAGTTAAAATATGTGCTTTATAAGAAAATATAATAATGTGTTTTATAAAGTTTATAGCATAGCTGGCCTACCCAGTGAGGTGTTCCTAGTGGTGATGGTGGCAGCGTGTCAATGTGTTGAGAGGAAGAGGTGGTCTGGGAAATTCTGCTGAGCAAACTCCGGGCCCATTTCCACCCCCCAGTTAGTCCACTCCACTCAACTGATTCACACACTGAGTGGGTCTTTGGGTGTTGTTTTGGGATCTCTTCCAGTGGTTTATCTCCTTCTGGTCCAAGGAAGGAAACTTTGTTATCCTTAGCATTGACCTACAGAATATGTTTGTAACAGCGCTGCTTGTGTGGCATTAGGCTATGTAGTGATCGAAAGAAAAAAACAGACCTTTGCACATTTTTGCACTATATGGTGGGTGTATGAGGAGATTCACATTTCCTGCACAGCTAAGTCCATGTGAAGTTACCTTGTGCTGTATTTGACATCTAGCAAGGTCTCTGTATGAAAGGAAAGATCTAAACTTAAAAATGAAGTGGCCAGAAGTTATGGTAAAAGCAGATAGTGTAGCTGGTTTTAAGAAAGATTTGGACAAATTCCTGGAGGAAAAGTCCATAATCTGTTATTAAGACATGGGGAAGTGTCTGCTTGCCCTGGATCGGTAGCATGGAATGTTGCTACTCTTTGGGTTTTGACCAGGTATTAGTGTCCTGGATTGGCTACCATGAGAATGGGCTACTGGGCATGATGGACCATCGGTCTGACCCAGTTAGGCTATTCTTATGTTATGTTCTCATCTGTAGGGGCCTTTGTTTTCACTTCTTATTTTAATGTATTTTTTTTCTGGGAACTTATCAGTGTTTTTTATAATGGGAACAAAAATGGAAGAGAATTAATGTGTGTGGAATGGGGGGTAACTAATTTCTTCAGCTAAATAATTCAATCCACTTCAAACAGACATAGGAGAACTTGTGCACCATTCACACACCCTCCAACCAAAAACGTCAAAAGAAAAATACTGTTCGACAACCTCCTAGCCATTCGAGCTGCAACACTCGACCCCCAACTCTACAACCAATTGATATCAACCACAGACTGCAAAACCTTCAAAAAGAAATAAAAACCCTTCTATTCAAAAAACACATAAAACCGAACTAACACAATCAGAACTGTCCCAAGCATCACCTGCAACTACTCCATATGTACTTCTAATGTCATGACAATTTAGACATAATTTATGTTATGTTATGTTTGGAATAATGGTTACATATATGAGGTTCAATAAAAGAAAATTTTCACTGCCTGTTTCTATTCTGACCATTTATTCCATTTCATGGTTATTGCAAAAAAAAAAAAAAAAAAAATTTTTTTACATGGGGGGGGGGGGGGTGTCAAAAAATGATGGGCCCCGGGTGCCACATACCCTAGGTACGCCACTGGTATTTATAGACCACTATTTGATACATCATCATAGTGGTTTACATAGTACTAAAGAAAAAAGAAAAGAACTCCATAATGAATAAGAATGTAATTTATTAAGAGGTCCTTTTACTAAGGCGTGCTAACTGAATTAGCACATGTTAAAGATTAGCGCACCCTAAATGCTAAGAATATAATGAATGCCTTAGCATTTAGCATGCACTAAATTGGTAAGCACATCTTAGTTAAAAGGACCCCTTATTTTCTTTGTATTTTACTAACGGCCTCTTTTACAAAGCCGCGCTAGCGGCTGCGCTAACGGCCCCGAAGCCCATAGAGATTTAAAGGGCTTCAGGGCTGGCTGGGAGCAGCTTACTGGACCGGAGTGGAGTTGTGGGGTGTCCCGTGCTGACCCCGGAGTGAACGGCGGCGGCTTTTCCTTTCCTCCTGGCTGGTTGGCGGTGCATGCAGGCACTAGCAGAGACGGACCCCTGACGTCACCGGGTCCGTCTCCGATATTACTTAAAGCAGCCGCTGCTGTGACTGTGCTGGGAGCAGCTTACTGGACCGGAGTGGAGTTGTGGGGTGTCCCGTGCTGACCCCGGAGTGAACGGCGGCGGCTTTTCCTTTCCTCCTGGCTGGTTGGCGGTGCATGCAGGCACTAGCAGAGACGGACCCCTGACGTCACCGGGTCCGTCTCCGATATTACTTAAAGCAGCCGCTGCTGTGGTTGCGGCCGCAGCCGCGTGGCCGAAGGGGCGTGCCCTAAGGGGCACGCAAGGCCCCTTGGGAGCCCCTTAGGAGCCACGTGGAGACCGGGAGCCGGTAGTGGGAAATTCATATGGATTATTTAGATCCGGATCAGATCCTGCTCCCTATTATTGGATCCAAGAAGTATATATTCCTTAACTGCTGCAGTGAGGACGGCGTTGAAGTTTTTCTCTTTTCTTCTTTTTCTTAATAATGCCAAAAAGACGAGGAAGGAACGCCGGAGGAGCCTCCCGGCGACCCTTAACTCCAGTGGTTACTATTGATGATTTTCTCCGACGCCTACAACGGGAACAAGAAGGGTCGGGTGCTAGCGCATTGGGGATACCCCCGGAGAGTAGTACGGTGGGCTCCCCTGAGCATGAAGTTACTCTTAGCCCCGACGTTAGGACGCCACCCCTTCAACCCACGCCGCAAGCTACTAGCTCTCCACGGGACCAGAATCCACCTGAGGAGGTGGCTAGTTCTTTGTCCACAGAGGCTAGTATGGAGGGCTCGCTGAATATGACAACGGGACTTGCGACCGGGACAACAACAGAGGTTGGAGGAATACAAGACCACACTGAGGTAAAGCTAATTTCTGAACATTTAGATACTACACCATTACAACTTTTTTCACCTACAAAACCTCCTACAGTCACACTCGAAGCATTATGGGACTTGGTAGTGAATTTGGGGAATTCCTTAAATCCTCAAATAAAAAGTTTGCATAAAGAATTAAAAGAACAAAAGGAAGAAATAAAAGTTTTAAAGCAGGATATGTTACAATTTAAAACTGAGACACAAAATACAAATAAGGAGTTAATCTTACTGAAACAAAATCAAGATATGTTGGTTAAAGATAATATATTACTCAGGAAGAAGTTGGAAGTGCAGGAGAATAATGGTCGTATAAATAATTTGAGATTTATAAATTTTCCAAGAATCCTGTCAACTTCTCCTAGAGAAATGGTGAAAAGATATTTTATGGAAATTTTGGAAATTCCTGAAAACTCCTTACCTCCTCTTACAAGAGTGTATTACCTACCTGCTAAGCCCATATCCAAAGAAGAAGGGAAAGTTGAGGAACCCCGGGAGAGGTCAATGGACATTTCGGCAATACTGGAACAATCAGATAGGGAACTGGCTGTTCCAGCTACTCTCTTGTTGTCTGTCGCTTTGGCTCCAGACAAAGATTGGATATTAAAACTTTTCTTCAAAAACAGATCCAAAGACTTCCTGGGGCAGCATATTCAGATTTTTCCTGATGTCTCTAGAGAGACTCAGAAAAGAAGGAAAGAATTTTTAATTCTTAAGCCTGGAGTGACTCAAATAGGGGGTATTTTCTTTTTGAGATATCCATGTAAATGTGTAGTTAGATATTTATCATTTAAGTATATATTTACAGAGCCATCTCAGCTGATTAGCTTTATCTCAGTGAAACGTCTAGAAAAAGGAATAATAACAACATAACGTCTATTTAAGGTTAATTCCCTGCACTTTAGTCAGAAAAGGATTATATTTTTTTTTTTCTTATTTAACTAATTTGAATTATATTTGTTCTACTCTTAATTATGGATCTAATAATATTGAGGACTAGTGTGAGATCAGCTAGATTAGAAGTTCCTTGTAGTAATATTAATTTTGGAATGTTAATTTAATATGTTGTGTGATCTCACTTTACTGTACAAGATGTATATGCTTGGAAATTTTGTAAAAAAATTCTATAAATAAATAATAAAAAAAAAAAAAAAAAAAAAAAAAAGGGCTTCAGGGCTGTTGCCGCACAGCTTTGTAAAAGAGGCCGTAAGTTAATTCTAATTGAAATAGAAAAAAAAGATTATAAAATTAAAAATACATTTATACAAAGCAGCAACTGCAAATCTCTCCCCCAATGCTTGTACCAATATGATACTGAATACCCCGATTGGAAAAGCAATTATGCCAGTCCGAAAGATAAGTTTTTAACAGACTTCTAAATGTAATATATGAGAGTTCACTACATAATTCTAATGGCAACGAATTCTGCAGATAAGGTTCATAAGCAAAAAAAAAGCAGAATTACATGTAGAGGTTAAGCCCACTAAGTGGACTGAAGGTAAGGATAATTGATGGCCATTAGTAGAACGTAAATTTCTAGCTGGTCTATATGGGATCAAAAGATTAGCTAAATATTCTGGTTGCCCTGTCCGTAAAAAGTTAGAGTCAAAACTTTAAGCATTAGTCTTGACTTTATTGGAAGCCAATGAAAATCTTTCAGAAGCAGAGTGACATGGTTATATTCACCGGCGTTTGTATTTTGGATAGTCTGCAATGTTTTTTAATGCACAGTGTCTGCACGCAAAATGCCATAGTTACCACAGGATGCCACAGCGCATCCCGCAGTAACCCTTTTTAAGCTGTGGTAAACACATTTTAGTACTTCCTACAGCACCGTAACATGTTGGGTAGGTTTTGAAGTTATTTTGAAGTCTGAATATATCTACCTGGGCAAAACAAATGAACATTCCAACCAATCTGCAGTGAAGAGTCAAAACGACGAAAACAAGAAAAAACTGCAGATACGATGTACAAGGTGCAAAGTCTTTATTGGAGAAAATACAATGTAGCAATCCAAATAATGGTTCTCATATATGGAGACACAAGACCTGACACAGTCTGTGTTTCGGAAAGCACTCCTTCCCCAGGATGCTTAAATATAGAGAACCTTATAAAAGATAACTCAGGTAATCCATGAAAGACTTGCAACGTAATGCTCACCCTTTTTCTCCAAATGTATCTTGTGTAGCAATGTTAGGAAATTCTTTTTCATGGAGTCGGTGGTAGATGCCTGGAATGCCCTCCCGATGGAAGTGGTGGAGAGGAAAACGGTGATGGAATTCAAAAAAGCATGGGATAAACAGAGGATCTCTAATTAGAAAATGAAGAACATAAATTCAAGAGCTAAGGCTGGTACTTGACAGACTTGCACGGTCTGTGTCCCATATTTGATGATTTGGTATAGGATTGGGCTGGAGAAGACATCAATGTGAACTCCACTAACTTGGAACACGAGGATGTTACTGGCCAGACTTTATGGTAGATATTGTGCAAACAGGATGGTTGGATAGGCTGGAGTGAGCTTGGACGGCAAATTCAGCATTTGGAACCTAGGACAATACGAGGTGGACTTCAGTCAATGACCCAGAAATATCAAAGAGACAAGTTAATTTAATCATGTATTTTTAATAGGTATAACTATTGGGCAGACTGGATGGACCGTTCAGGTCTTTATCTGCCGTCATTTACTATGTTACTATGAACAATTGTGGTTAAATAGTTTAAGATTCAGATGGTAGCAGTTAGCATTAAAAAAAAAAAAAAAAAATACTGACCACTGCTGCTGCTGAAATTATGCCAAGATATTCAGTGATGGGCCACGTCTAAGTACTGGCATTAAACATCCATGCACTTGCAGAAGGCCAAAACTTAACCAGGTAAGTTAAACCAAAGACAGGAACATAAGAATTGCCGATGCTGGATCAGACCAGTGGTCCATCGTGCCCAACAGTCTGCTCCCGCAGTGGCCCCTAGGTCAAAGACCAGTGCCCTGAGACCAGCCCTACCTGCTAAGTGCAAGCTCCACTTCGACTCCGCCCCCTGGACCACACATATTTTACTTTTAGCAGTTAAAGGGGATATTCATTGAGATGAACATTCTCCTCAGCAACCACTCATCATGCATTAACCAGATAAGAGCCTCCCTTAACTGATTAACTCACTTTGAATATCAGCCATAACATTTTTCATCATTCCAACCAACAAAGTTTCAGGTTTATCAAAAAGTTTTCTTTTTTTTTTTTTTTAATGACTGATTTACTAGGGTCAGCAAGAAAAGTTAAACTGCACCTTAGGAACTGTTCTTTAGGTCTTCCAAATATTTGGCAATAGAAAGCCAAAGCCACCACCTCCTGAGGGTCATGATAGTGCTTACATCTGAAGTTCAGGCTATCAGCGGTATTTTGCTTTTGGCAAGATAGGCAGCAGAAAAAACGTTAGCTCTCTCTGCCAGCGCTATTTGGAAGATTTTGCGAGAGTGAGTAAGTTCAGCAGGGGCTGGACCCTGAGGCTCTTGACTGTTTATGACTGTTTATGGCCTATGATTGTACCTTTGTAAGGTATACAATATTATTGATGTTAACTCTATAATTTTTATTACGCTTGTGCTATTGAAATTATGTATGCTTCTTTTGTCATTCACTTGGGATCATAGATTCGATTTACTTGCTAAACTGCTTAGCACAGTCCCCCTCTTTTACAAAGACGCGCTAAGCGTTTTAACGCACAGCAATCATTTGCATGCGCTAAATCAGTTATCGTGTGCTAAATCGGCTACCGCACCTTAGTAAAGGGACCTAAGTATTAAAGTGGTTCACAATAAAAAGTAAAGATTATGCATGTTTAAACTCTACACTGCCTAGTACTATTGGCTAGAGCGGTTTATAAATATTTTAAATAAAGAAGGCAAAATTATAAATATTATAAATAAATATTTGAGGGGGCTTGTTAGTTTGGAGAAACGTGTGCTAACAAGACTAACTATACAGGCAGTCCCGGGTTAAGAATGAGTTACGTTTTTAAAGCTGTTCTTAAGTCAGACTTGTATGTAACTCGGAACTTGTAGATTTTAAGATTCTTTTTTTTTTTTTCAAATTCTTTATTCATTTCTCCATCTTACATCAAGAACATCATTTAAATCTTGAACACATCACTTGTATTTCTTCTAACATCATCTTAAAAACATAAATTTATACCCTCCCCACCCACCCTTCCCACAAATATTTTAATCAAAAATATCATATATTATATTCTTATCTATTGATCAAACCATTAATATAACTTTATACCCTCCCCCCTATGTATGAGAGTACTTTCAGTCTAATCATTGCAATAATTTGTCAATGGCCCCCAAATCTTTTTAAAATTGTTATAATTCCTTCTTTGTATGGCAATTGTTCTTTCCATTTTGTGAATGTGGCACAGCGAATTCCACCAGAAGGTATAGTTAAGTCTACTGTAATTTTTCCAATTACTAGTAATATGTTGTATGGCAACTCCTATCATGATCAATAAGTTTATTATTGCTTGATGAAATTAGACTTTTTGTACTCATTGACATACCGTTTATTATTGTATCATATGATAATGCTACATAGTTTTCTAATAAACAATTAATTTGAGACCAAATTGATTTCCAAAATGCCATGATAAAGGGACAATAGAATATTAAATATTAAAGTCCCTGCTTCCATATTACAATGCCAGCATCTATTAGACTTAGAGCTATCTAACTTTTGTAATCTAACTGGGGTCCAAAATGCTCTATGTAAAAGAAAAAACAAGTTTGTCTCATAGATGCAGACATCGTAGATCTCATTCTCCAAGACCAAATTTGTGGCCATTGAGACGCAGTAATTTGATGCTTTATCTCAATGCTCCAATGTCCCTAAGTCCATTTTTAGGTTTTTTATTTATAAATCCGTTTATCAATTTAAACCACTGCGCGGCCTAGTGACCCAAGAAGTCCACATGAAAGCATAAAAACTCTAGACCACAACTCTTCAACCGCCGGTCCGCAGGAAATTTTTGCCGGTCTGCGCAGGGCTGGCAAGATTGACTCCCTTCAATTTCCTGCCGGTCCACGCAGGGCCGGCAAGATCAACATCTGAAGTCTGCGCTGGACCGGAGAGATCTTGGGGAGCCTCCGACAGTGGCTTTCTCCCCTCTCTGCAGCTCTCCTTTACTTCCCAGCGCGATTCACGAAGGCAGCCTCGGGGCTTTTGCTGAGTTGCGGCTGCCTCTGATGATGCAACTTCCTCTTTCCTCAGAGGCGGCACGACCCAATAAAGGACCTGAGGCTGCCTTCCTGAATCGCTGCGCTGAGAAGTAAGGAGAGCTGCTGGGAGGGGAGAAAGCCACTATTGGAGGGTGGGAAGCTGCTGAGCAAGGGGAAACAGAGACAGCTGCTACTGGAGAGGGAGAAAGAAAGATGCTGCTGGGAGGGGAGGAGGGAAAGGAATCTGGGAAGCTGCTGAGTAAGGGAAAAAAAGGGACAGCTGCTACTGGAGAGGGAGAAGGAGAGATGCTGCTGGGAGGGGAGGAGGGAAAGGAGTCTGGGAAGCTGCTGGGCAAGGGAAAAGAAGGGACAGCTGCTACTGGAGAGGGAGAAGGAAAGATGCTGCTGGGAGGGGAGGAAGGGAAGAGAGTTACTGCTGGACAGGAGGAGGAGGGAAGGGAGAATGAAAAAAGGAAGAAAACAGCTGGCAGAGAGATTAGAGGAGGGGAAGGGGAGACACAAGCATGAGAAAGTAGAGAGATTGATGATAGGAAGGGGTCAGTAGAAAAATAAGCAGAGAGGGACGATGATAGATCTGGTGTAGGAGAGATAAAAATGAAGAGAGCAGTGAATGAATCATTTAAAAAGGAGAGAGGGGGCACAAGCTGGATGGAAAGGGGAGAGGGGCATAGAAAGAAGACATATACTATATGGAAGGGGGAGAGGACAGACAGTGGATGGAAGGGGCAGATGCTGGATTGAAGAGACAGAGAGGGCAGACGCTGGAAGGAAGAGAGTGAAAAGATGATTGAAAAGCAGAAACCAGAGACGACAAAAGGTAGAAAAAAATAATTTTATTTCTATTTTGTGATTAGAATATATCAGATTTGAAATATATATCCTGCTAGAGCTGGTGTTAGACATAACTGGGGACTGCAAAACCCAGGAAGTGCTTCTTTAGCTTCCAGCTGGCTTAGCGCGCTCTCTGACCAGGGGGCAGTTGCCCTAGTTGTACTCCCCTAAAACTATTCCAGTCATGTGTGACTGCAGTATTCTGTTAGCATGATATTTCTGTGTAGCATTCTGTAATAATTTGGCTTGTTCCGTTTTCTTGATAGTAGAGGGGATATATGTGAAGGGGAGGGGAGACAGGGGTTTTGTTGATCCTTGCTCTGAATTATTTGTATTTATAAAATGACAATTGTACAGAATATTGTTTCTTTTTATACTTTAATAAAATACATTCAATATAAAATCATAACTGAGGCTTGTGTGGATGGGATCAGATGATTTGTGGGGACCGAGCTCGTGGAGATGGGGCGGAAAAGGGGTTTTTAAATTTTAGTCCTAGTAGTTTGCCACAGGTGTAAAAGGGTTGAAGAACACTGCTCTAGACTATACTGATTATTGAGATTTTTCCATTCAGGGAACCCCTCCTGAATAGCCTGCTTCAGTTGCAACCATCTGAAACTTTGTGATTTATTAAGACCATGTTTATGTTGCATCTGTGAAAAGTCAAGCAGCTTACCATTTGAAATAACATCACCCAAAATTTGTATATCTGCAATCATCCAATGCTTTCAGATGACCTTAAATCCGCCAATTTGAATCTTGGAGTTTAACCACTTAGTTTGATTTGTTGATTTATGGATTGGAATAAGCGTTAAATTACTAACATATCAGTGTTTTCCATGTATCCATAAATATTCTGCTTTCTTTATATAATCTAGGCATTTTAATACTGAGGACATGACATAATCGTAAAGGGAACATGAGTCACCACTCCAACCATAACCAATCTGGGGTATTATCAATGAGCTCTTGGAGGACCCAATACATACCTGTCGTAAAATATAGGCTTGATGATACCATAGAAATTGGGAAAATTTACCCCACCCTCCGCAATATATTTTTTTAAAGATACTAAAGCAATTCTAGGAGTTTTGCCCAACCAAACAAATTTTGTAATAATACTATTTAACTTTTTGTAAAAAGGACCCCTTAAAAAAAACTGGTAACATTCCCATCTGATAACAAACCACAGGCAATATCATCATTTTAATAGTTTGAACTCTCCCCCACCAAGACAGATGTAATGATTCTATTGCTCACACATTTCTGTTACCTTCTGCAATAAAGATTTTTCATTCTCTTTCATTGTGTCTTTCAGCGTGTTTTTATCCAAATTCCCAAATATTTTAATCCATCTTCCTTCCATACAAAAGAAAATGAATCAAGTAATCCTTTTGTGCAATACACATTTAGTGGAAGAACTTCAGATTTACTCCAATTTATCTTATACCCTGAAAATTTTCCAAATTTCTCAATCAATTCTAGTAAGCATGGAATGGTTGTTTCTGGATTTCTCAAATGAAGCAAAATATCATCTGCATATGCAGAGACTTTGTATTCCCAGTCTGAATAAGGAATACCCTGTATCTTCTTTACTTGCTGAATAGCTAATAACAGGGGTTCCAAAACAATATCAAAAAGCAAAGGAGATAGGGGACAACCTTGTCTAACCCCCCTCCACAAATTAAAGTGTTATGAAAAATTATTATTAATATATAGTTTTGCAACAGGGGAGCTATACAATGTTTGAATCATTTGTATAAATCTTGAACCTATTCCAAACCATTCCATAGCTTGATACATGAAGGTCCATTCTACCCGATCAAAGGCTTTCTCTGCATCTAAGGACACAGAAAAAGCCGGATCTTTCATGGCTTTTGTTAAATTTAACATATGAAAAACCAATCTGGTGTTATTAGATGAATGTCTCCCAGCAATGAATCCAGTTTGGTGCTTATCAATAATAAAAGGGAGAGCCTTGGCCAAGCGTAAAGCCAATGTCTTAGCCAAAAGTTTCCATCAACATTAATTAAGGATATAGGCCTGTAATTTGAAACCAATGTAGGATCTTTATTTGACTTTGGCAAAACTATTGTCAATGATTCTGTCATAGTACCTGTAATGCAACCCTTATTTAGTTGAGTCTGATATAATTTCAATAAATGAGGTAATAGGGTAATTTGAAATGATTTATAAAATTCTACCGTGAAACCATCCCCACCTGGAGCGGATCCAACTCTAAGAGACTTCAACGCTGTTTCTAATTCTTTTAATGATATAGGCTCCTCTAAACTTTTTTTAATATGTTCAGGAATTTTCAGTCCCTCAATCAGATTCAAAAATTCTATACCATCTTTTTCTCTATTTTCATAAGGCTCAGAAGAATATAGGTCTTTATAAAAATTTAGAAACTGATTCAAAATGTTTCCAATTTGAGTATGTGTCTCATTTTACTCATCCTTTATAGCAATAATTTTTGTTCTTCTTTTCTTCGCTTTAAGATAATTTACCAATAATCTTCCCGCCTTATTTGAATTTCCATAATACAAAGTTTGTTGGGAAAACACATCTTTCCTTACAAATTTTGATGATATCTCATTATATTTACCCTTTGCTTTCAATAAAGTATTTTGCTCCCAAGGTATTTTGCTCCCACTTATCAGCTAATTTAATTTCCAAATGTTTAATTTCTTTTTCCAAGGGGGGTGCTGTTGAGCCAGGAAGCAAGATGGCCGCATAGTCTCCTTTCTCCTCTAAACGCACCAAATCATCGACTCGGAGCAAGCTTTTAAAGTTGCTTTTTTCTGGCAAACTCTGTCTCTAACAACTTATGAGATGTCCGCTAATAAATCTAATAAAGCTGAGACCTCTCCGACTCAATCCACCGGATCTAAGCGCTCCAAGCACGATCCTCCCTCGCCGGAGAAACCGTCAACTAGTAAGTCCCTGCAGGCTTCATCCAACGCAGTTTTAGATGAGCTTCGGGCTCTTAAAGATCTTATTACCAAGCAATACGATATTAAATGCGAAATGAAAGCTGAAATAAACTCTCTCACCGCTTCCTGCTGCCTGCACGGCACGTGTCGACTCTCTAGAAAACAGAGCTGACATGGCGGCGCTTTCCTTTGCACAATTTGAAACGCAAGTACAACAGCGTTTTTAAAAAATGGATCAAGACTTGGAGGATCTCTGTAATCGTAATCGTCGTAACAATATTAGAATAATCGGATTACAGGAGAATTCTGAAGGATCGGATCTAATTAAATTTCTCACTGACTCTTTGCCGAAGTTGTTAAACATCACCACAGATCTCCCGCTTCAGTTTGAGCGGGCTCACAGAACACCATCTTCACCGAAGCCGGGATTTACAAGACCGAGGCCGATTGTGGCTAAACTATTACAATATCCTCAAGCTCTCCAGATTTTAACTGCTGCCAAAACACAAAAAAATTTAACTTACGCTGACAAGAAATTCATAATTGTTCCCGACCTCGCCAAGACCACGGCACGGAAACGAAAGTCCTTTCTAGACCTGCGTGCACGGCTGAAATCCATAGGGGCTCGTTATGGATTACAGTATCCGGCCCGAATGATCGTGACCCTCAACAACTCAACAAGGCACTTCGAGTCACCTGAGCTCCTTCAATCATTTCTGGATAATCTGCAATCGCAAGGAATGTCATCTACCTGAGTCTCTTTCTCAGACCTACGGCTTAATGCTTCCTATTTTCTTCACCCTACCTGCTAAAGGAGATCATAATAACCCTTCTCTCTGATCTATTTTACATTGATACAGACTCTATATCTATTTTCATCACGACAGGAGAACCACTATTCACCTAACTTTCCGATGTTCACTTTTCTTCTTCACTGACTTGACGGCCGGACTCAGTCAGCCTCTACACTGCTCTACGAATGACTCCTGCCCCTGCCATTTTATTGTTGGGACTTTACTTTACTGCCTACATGTTACTTTTCATTGTGACTTGCTGAATGGGTTAATATCTGTCGGATTCATTTCTCTTTTCCATATACCTGCATTTTTTTAATTCTCTTCTCTTCTTGCATACATATCTTTGTTATTCCACTTCCTACTTTACTGTCTCTTCTCACTTATTCTAATGCTTTTTTGTAGACTCATGATTGTGTATCGCTGTTCATTGACTCTTCTTCATCTCCCTTTCTTTATTCTTCCTTGCAGTGCTATAGCTATAGAACTAGTCCACTCCATATATTCATATCTACTCTAATTTAATCCTTACTCTCTGTCTCTATATTCATACGTCACCCTTGATTACTGTCTTCTTGTCACTCTCAGGTACACAATGGTTGTTCTGCATTTATATCTGATTATCATATTTACACAGCACTTCCAACTAGAATCTCTAATCCTTATTATTCCTGGTTTTTTATTTTCTTCACTTCAGATAATTTCACGTTCATTATGAAACATATGTTGATTGCTATATGCACTAGTGCTTGTTTGATAGTCACCTAATGAAATTTCAACTCAATTATTTGTCTCAGGGTTCCATCTCTTTGCCTTTGACACTCTCACATATACTATGATTACTATATGTCAGTTGTTGATCACTGTAACTATGTGCATATGTCTCTTTTATGCTGATTCACTCCTATTTTTGAAAATAAGGGATGAATGAGAGAGACTAGAGAATGACTAGAGGAAGCATACAATGATTATTGTATACCTACGACTGATTAAGATAATTTTTTAGCACCTCTAACTAAATTTGACTAATTTTTGTCTTAATGAGAGATGATCTTTCTTTTTCTTAATGCAGGACTTGATATTCTTTACCTCAGATACTCTAATATTTCTTTTATTACATGCCAGGATTATTGTATACTGCTATTTGAAATTTTGGTTATAGTTACATAGAGAAATTTCAGATAAGATATTTATCTCCTGTTTTTACGAGAAGATTTATACCACACATGGATTCCTTTATTTTTCAACCTCTTCCAATTTCACTTAACAAACATTTTGATTTAATTATGGGTTACTACAACAAATTTTGTATATAAAAAATGACTGTTAGATTGATTAGCTTTAATGAAAAAGGAGGAAGACAAAAAAAAAAAAATATAAAAAAAAATTAAAAAAAAAAAACCAGCTCTCGGGTAAGAAATTCAATTTGTTTCCTTTCCATTTTACTTTTAACTCTCTCCGTTTCAGCTGTCTCCAATCTTTTTTCAATATTATTTGTTTTAATTTGAGCCTGCTCCATCCTCTTAGTAAGAACAGACATTTCCTCCGTAAGATCATTCACTTTCTTGGCTGTATCCAAAATGATCTATTTCTTTCAACTCCCTCATAATATCACTATCGCCATTTTTTGATGTTGATGTTTTAAACGGCGTCTCTGGCTCCGGTTTTGCTCGTTTTACACTCGCAGAAGATATAAACACGGAATCGCTCTTACTCTGCTTTCCCGAAGCCATTATATGATCTTACCCTTTCTTTAAAAAACTAATTAAAACTTTTCGAGTGATTTATCACTTTCAGGGTCTAACGATGCAGAGCTCACTCACTATCCGACTTTCTCCATGCGCGACCAAGCCACGTCCCCACCCGATTTTAAGATTCTTGCTGCTTACCTCTGCTCCCAGCTGACAAAAGGAACAACTATCCCTGCCCGTGTTCCCTGTAAGGTACAGCATGCACAACCACACACTGTTCTTAATGTGGCTTTGCATCATTCCTGAATCTGCTGCCGGAGAAGTCTATGCCACTGGAAATACTGCTCAGTGAAATCAAATGAAGCTGCAACCGTGTTCTTAAGTACGAATCGTACTTATGTTGGATGACTGTAATTCAAAAGTACTCACTAGCAGAACAGTACTGTTCTGCAGCAGATCCTTGATTCAGACCAATACCTCACACATTGAGCATTCTGGTGCTTGGAGTGCCATCTTCTGGAAAAAAATGTTAAACAAAGATCCATCGTACTGTTAACCAGGATTACACGGCACTCTTTTTTCAGCACCAGGGAAATTAGCCAGCAAAGGCTGTTGTATCAAAAACTTCCTGTCAAGGATAAAAGATCTAGCTACAAGAAGCACTCCTCCATCTCTTCAAATAATAATGTGGCATAAGAAAAATAGCCATGATCTTAGTAGAATCTAAATTAGAGAATGACATGGGGACAAATATTTCCCAGACCCCGTGGGAACTCATTTTCATACCCTGCCCCCATGAGTTCTTTTCCTGTCCCTGTCCCATTCCTGCAAGCTTTGTCCTCATCTGCACAAGCCTCAAACACTTTAAAATCATAAGTGTTCAAGGCTTGTGCAGTTAAGGCAGAGCTTACAGAAACGGGGCAGGGACAGTGACAAAACTCGTGGAAATGGGGACATTGAGTTCCTGTGGGGACGAATTTGTCCCCGTGTCATTCTCTAATCTAAATTTCATCTCTCATCTGTTTCTCTACCTCTACGATTTCAGTCCTCACAAAACGGCAAAACAGTGTCATTCATGGGACCCTTGTGAAATAAAAACATCTCCTCCAAAATAGGACCCACTTTACTCTTTCCTGGGATAGAAGACCCACCACAGATATGGCAGCCATCGTCCTCTCTCCTTTCTTGGTCTGCACGTCTCACCTCTACCAAAAAGTAGGGATGGAACCGGAGGAAACAGATGAGGGTAGGTTTACAAAGAAGCAATTGAATGGAGAGTTCCTTCAGTCAATCTTTATTAATACAAATCCATTGGGCCATGCCCAGGAAATGGATCCAACTGACTGTAGCAGCTTTCCTGCATGAAGAAACTGAATGACTCTGCAATTGCTTATGGTTTTCATATAAACTGACTCCTTATCTCAAGAAAGATATATAGGTGCCAGAAAAGGTTCAAAGAACAGCGACCAAGATGATAAAGGGGATGGAACTCCTCTCGTATGAGGAAAGACTAAAATGGTTAGGACTCTTCAGTTTGGAAAAGAGATGGCTAAGGGGAGATATGATTGAAGTCTACAAAATCCTGAGTGGAGTAGAACGGGTACAAGTGGATCGATTTTTCATTCTGTCAAAAATTACAAAGACTAGGGGACACTCGATAAAGTTACAGGGAAATACTTTTAAAAAACCAATAGGAGGAAATATTTTCTCACTCAAGAGAATAGTTAAGCTCTGAAACGTGTTGCCAGAGGATGTGGTAAGATCGGATAGCGTAGCTGGTTTTAAGAAAGGTTTGGACAATTTCCTGGAGGAAAGGTCCATAGTCTGTTATTGAGAAAGACATGGGGGAAGACACTGCTTACCCTGGATCGTTAGCATGGAATGTTGCTACTCTTTGGGTTTTGGCCAGGTAGTAGGGACCTGGATTGACCACCATGAGAACAGACTACTGGGCTTGATGGACCATTGGTCTGACCTATTGGTCTTATGTCCTTATGGAACATGAAAGATGTACTGAATGCTTTCTGGGATGCAACAGAAAAAAAACATTGAAATAATTATAAACAAACATTGATGGAGCTCAAATACAGTAGAACACAGAGTGTAGTCCGGGTAATCAAAAATTTGGATAACTGGATGTTAATTTTTTTCTTTAGTTTTTAATTTAAAAAAATACATTCAGCATCCCGATTTTTGGAAGCAACCATCATCCTTTTGCCTAAACCAGAGATCTTCAGTCTGTACAAACTATAGATCAGTTTAACTTTTAAATTTGGACTATAAAATATTTGCAAAACTCTTGGTACTTAAACAAGAAAATATCATGACTTTAATCTTTGGAGATCAAGTTGGATCTCTGAGAAAAAGTGTTAAGTGTGCACATGGTACAAGATTATTTTGCCATATGCTTCAATTCCACCCTGTTAAATGCCAGCCAATGCTGGTTGTTTCGCTGGATGCAGAAAAAGGTTTTGACAGGGTAGAATGGAATTATTTATTTTGTGTCCATGAATATCTTGGTTTTCCAATAGAGTTTGTACAGGTGGTCTTTTATACAATCAACCAACAGCTAGGCTCATAGTTAATGATTCTATCTCACAATTCATGTTACATAGGGGTACTCAGCAAGGGTGCCCAATGCCACCCTTTTTATTTAATCTTACTTTAGGGCCATTATTGTCAGGAATTAGGTCACAATATTCTATAAAGGGTAATGTTATGATCTGGAATTTAAAATATCAGCCTATGTTGATATTATTCTGTTATATTTGTCTGAAAAGTATTCACTTTCATCTCTAATCCAACTGATAACTCGCTTCTCTCTTTTATCTGGGTTCAGAGTAAACTGGGATAAGTCAGAACTTATGTCCCTTAATGACAAGTGTATACCTTTTACTATTTCCTCATATCCTTTTAGATGGGTCAAGTCTGGTCTCAAATGTTTAGGGATTTATTTTGATAGAGATCTTCCTTCCACCTCGGTTAATTATGGGGAAAAACTCTAATTAAAATCAAAGAAGTGTTATCCATTTGGTCCCCTCTTAATCTTTCATGGTGGGGAAGATTAGAAACTTTAAAAATGACTGATCCCCAAAATTATATACATGTGCAGCTATATGATGGGAGGTGCAGCTATACGATGGGAGGGATATTATTGAAGGAGAGTACCCAAGAAAGGGACTTTGGGGTAATGGTTTACATGACAATGAAGCCGACGGCACAGTGCGCAGCGGCCGCTAAGAAGGCAAATAGAATGCTAGGCATAATCAAGAAGGGTATTACAATCAGAACGAAAGAAGTTATCCTGCCGTTGTATCGGGCGATGGTGCGTCTGCATCTGGAGTACTGCGTCCAATATTGGTCGCTGTACCTTAAGAAAGATATGGCGTTACTCGAGAGGATTCAGAGGAGAGCGACACGTCTGATAAAAGGTATGGGAAAACTTTCATACGCTGAGAGATTGGAAAAACTGGGACTCTTCCCTGGAGAAGGGGATATGATAGAGACTTACAAGATCGTGAAAGGCATAGAGAGAGTGGAGAGGGACAGATTTTTCAAACTTTCGAAAAATAAAAGAACAAGAGGGCATTTGGAAAAGTTGAAAGGGGACAGATTCAAAACCAATGCTAGGAAGTTCTTCTTCACCCAACGTGTGGTGGACACCTGGAATGCGCTTCCAGAGGACGTAATAGGGCAGCATACGGTACTGGGGTTCAAGAAAGGATTGGACAATTTCCTGCTGGAAAAGGGGATAGAGGGGTATAGATAGAGGATTACAGTTCAGGTCCTGGACCTGTTGGGCCACCACATGTGCGGACTGCTGGGCACGTTGGACCTCTGGTCTGACCCAGCGGAGGCACTGCTTATGTTCTTATGTTTCTGTTACTATTTCCTTATTCCTTCTATAAACAATTGGAAAGATTGATGTCCTTATTTTTATGGATTATATCCTACTGATATCACAGCTTGATTAAATATTAATTAAAATATTTTTATGGAACCACCTAGAATTTCCTTGGTAAAACTAAAAGTCCTAGAAGAGTAAGAACAACACATACCCATTATGTTACTTGATGGTTGGACAATCGCTGTTGCAATTACCAACATATATTTTAAAAAAGCAACCTAAAAGCCACTAAAGATTGTGGGAGAGTTAAGTTTCCCAACCTATTGTTACATCATAAATCCTTTATAATGAAACAAGGTGCAGAATGGTTAAGCTCTATTGATTTTTCTAATGCACCCTCCATTGTTTACACCTATAATCAACTATTGTTACTCCTGTCCCTCTCTTCTTCTTATTATTGGAACATCCTACTTGAAGAAATTGTCCTATAACCCCATTGTGTCTATTACTGTTAAGATTCTTCAAGACTTAGATAAGCAATTTGAACATCTATGGATGTTATTGTCCTTTTTGGTATAATAAAAATACCGTATATTGTTTTCAAGTATCACGGAGATCTTGGCAGAGTAGGGATATTTGGGACATTCAGTCTTTATGTGATTCGAAGCATGAGTTTCTCATGTTCAGTGATCTACAAAATAAATAGCATTTCCTAAACTCACATTTTTATCAATGGTTGCAATTGAAATCTGCTATTAAGAAATCTAAAATTCAGTTTAAACACGTAGATTGCTGCCCAACAAGTTTGTCACTTTCTAAGCAATTTATTACTTTAGGTCATACTGCATTTCTTTTAAATTGTTCAAGAGCATTTTACCTAATCAGGCATCAGCACTGAAAAAAGCAAGGGAAAGTGATATTGGTGCTAGTATTACTAGTGAGGAATGGGAGTCAATTTGGTGTAACCCGTTTCATATTTCTCATCCTGCTTCTATTACGCAGGTTAATTTTTCTGATGCATAGAGCACAATGGACCCCACTCAAATCTTATATTGACACAAAACTCTCAAAATTATGTTGGTCATATAATTCTGGTCTTTGTCAAATGATCTAACCAAACCGTATCGACCATTCCCAGATCCTGATGCATACTATAGCTATCAACCTTGTAATCTCCCTGGGATGCCCAGGCTAATTTTTTGTTGTAGACTGCCTAGAACTGAAAGGTATTGGCGGGATAGAAGACATCAATGTAATGTAATTTAAAGTACTGTATCTTCTTTTCCAATGTCCACTTGTTAAATCCTTCTGGATCTGTTTGGACTACTGCTGTATTTTATGCTGTTTTTCTCATGTCTGTGTATCTTATTATATGCTCATGCTGTTTGTATGATTTATATTTTTTTTCAAAAGTAAACACCGACTTAAAAATAAAAATTGTCTTATAGGTATACTGTACTGTTGCGCAATGTTTTGGGGTGGTAACTTAAGTAATGCAACAAAGTGTTTCTGTTAGAACTTTTTCGATGTATCAAAGTTCGCATGCTATCTCCATTTTTAAAAAAAACTGATATCCAGGAATGAAATTTCATTCTGTTCAATTCTATAAGTGAATTGAATATTAGGGTCAAAGCAAGTGAAGTTGTGACAAAAATAGTTGTAATATATCCTTTAGGCCCCTCCAAAACAAAATCACATCATCAATAAACCTTTTCTACATAATTACATGCTAGTCATGTAGAAGCAGGCAATGGCTGGAGCCACTGTGGCTCCCATAGCTACTCCCTTGATTTGGAGATAAATATCTTCCTCAAACACAAAATAATTGTTGGAAATAACCTTTTTAGCTAATGATCTTCTTCTGATTGTTTTTCAGTGGACAGATCCATTTGGCCAACCAAGTAATAAGTTACAACATCTAGGGTGCCCTGTTGAGGTACATTAGTGTATAAAGATACAACATCCATCGTCACCATGAGGACATCTTCCAGATTGTAAAAAATGAGATGAATCTCTAACATATCACTTCAAACTAACACATGGTTTTAAATAGAAATCCATGTCCTGGGATAGGGGCTCCAATTACGAGCCCCCTCCCAAAACAACAGGGTGCCCTGGAGGCCTGGTCAAGGACTTATGAACTAGAGAATGACATAGGGACAAATTTTTCCCCATACCCGCAGAAACTCAATTTCTTTGTCTGTCTCTGTCCCATTCCTGTAAGCTCTGCCAAGGAGCCCCTCAGAGGAGAAAAGCCCATACAAGACTGGCAATCTGGACTCGGAGGAAAGCCACTGCTAGGCCTTTCTTCAGGCCGTCTTATAGGAGCTCCAGAATATGAGGAACCAATGGAATACAGATTCACCAGTCTCTGGCCATATCACATCTGATAACATCTCCAAGCTTTAAGTGCTAAAAATAACTTATTCTAAATCGGGAAAATCCAAGATGGATAATGGCCAATATTCCTAGAAAAGAGCTGGTAAAAACCCAAGCCCTCAAAAATGGTGCTTTTAAGTGGGGGGCAGGGAAGGCATGCAGGGAAACCACCCCAAACTCCCTTTTACAGAAACCCGCCCATCAAATCACTGATTCAGACTGTTAGCCTGTACTAACTGTGATATGTGCTTACTGGGAAACACTGCTGAAAGAGATGAAACAGCTTACAGGGAGATCCCCTGCCTTAGGAAGCAGGCGAGCTGGACTTCAAAACTTCAGACTGCCCCACCAGCCAGACTTCCACAGCCGGGTGCCTCTGCCACCCTCAGACACGCCATGAGGACACCTGGCAGAGGAACGCAGTCTGGCTCCAATCCTGAGAACAACTCCATGGAGCCACACAGCCTGTGCTCGACCCACTAGTGGACGAACATGGGGTGAGCCAGCTCTCAAAAGGGAAAAATGCTCGGAGCTCTTACCCAAAATGAAGGCTGTCCAGAGGATGCACTGAGAAGCAGCCAAATCCCTAGAAGCAGACTTTTTCCAAAGGTCTGCAATCTCTTGCAGTCAGAGCTGTCTCCATGGGGAACCTCTGCAGAACAAACAAACACACTGAATTTAGAGAAAAACACGAGCAAAAAAGACAAAGCTCCTAGTCTGGCTTGAAGGAAAGAAACTGGTTCCTGAGGGAACCGTGCTGAGGTAAGAGGGGTGGAGCTTAAGTCTCTGAAATTTGAGGCTTCCTACAAGTTCTGGCAGGTATAGGAAAATAACCCAACGGTCCCAGAATAAAGTGGGACTGTACAAGAAAGAAGCATTTGGGGGGGACACCAAAATGAAAATGTTTAGTCTCAATACCAGGCAATGTGTGGCTTAACACACAGACCAACGATGGTGAGCAACTTGGCAGCTGGGCTTCAATGCTAAAAAATGTAAGGTAATGCACCTGGGTAAGAAAAACCCACACAGAACTTATGTACTAAATGGTGAGACCTTGGTCAGGACCACTGCGGAACGTGATCTAGGGGTGATCATTAGTGATGACATGAAGGCTGCCAATCAAGTGGAGAAGGCTTCCTCCAGGGCAAGACAAATGATGGGTCGTATCCGTAGGGGTTTCGTCAGCAGAAGACCTGAAGTCATGATGCCGTTATACAGATCCATGGTGAGACCTCACTTGGAGTATTGTGTTCAATTCAGGAGACCACATTTCTGGAAGGATGTGCTGAGAATCGAGTCAGTCCAGCGAATGGCCACCAGGATGGTCTTGGGGCTCAAGGATCTCACGTATGAAGAAAGACTAAATAAACTGCGGCTGTACTCACTTGAGGAACGAAGAGAGAGAGGAGACATGATTGAAACGTTTAAGTACATCACGGGACGTATCGAGTCGGAAGATGATATCTTCTGTCTCATGGGACCCTCGACCACCAGAGGGCATCCGCTGAAAATCAGGGGAGGGAAGTTTCATACCGACCCCAGAAAGTACTTCTTCACCGAAAGAGTGGTGGATCATTGGAACAAACTCCCACTGCAGGTAATTGAGGCCAGCAGCGTGTCAGATTTTAAGAGAAAATGGAATACTCACGTAGGATCCCTAAGGGAGTGAATTCGGGGGGGGGGGTGTATTTGGAATAGGCAGACTTGGTGGGCTATAGCCCTTTTCTGCCATCATTTTCTATGTTTCTAACCTTACTTCATTCCTACAGTAGTGTGATGATGGCACCTTTGGGTTGTCATGATGCTTTACAGTAACAGGGATGTGGATGATTATGAAGATCAAGTGATAAATACAGGCAGATCCTAGAGGAACGACGAAAAAACAGGGGAAAACAATACCACAAATACAAATATGCAGGAACCAGAGTGGAATTGTCCAGATAGGAATGATGTGCAACAAAAGTGTCCTCCAATCTGTCAGGTAATATGACGATCTTTATTGTTCAAACATCAAAACGATACATTCACCACCAACTCAATGACTCGACATGTACATGTTTCGGCCATCAGGCCTGCCTCAGGAGTCTTAAAAATCGCGAATGATAACATGCAAATTATGCAGATTTGACCAAGAACCAATCAAAATGGAGTATCATACCGCATATGATACGAGCGCTGTGAACTGATCCCGTGCATCTAATTATAAAAAAAACTTGAAGCGATCCAATTTGAAGCTACCTAAAACGTTTTAGGTAGCTTCAAATTGGATCGCTTCAAGTTTTTTTTATAATTAGATGCACGGGATCAGTTCACAGCGCTCGTATCATATGCGGTATGATACTCCATTTTGATTGGTTCTTGGTCAAATCTGCATAATTTGCATGTTATCATTCGCGATTTTTAAGACTCCTGAGGCAGGCCTGATGGCCGAAACATGTACATGTCGAGTCATTGAGTTGGTGAATGTATCGTTTTGATGTTTGAACAATAAAGATCATCATATTACCAGACGGATTGGAGGACAATTTTGTTGCACATCATTCCTATCTGGACAATTCCACTCTGGTTCCTGCAGATCCTAGAGGAAAACACATTCTAATCTACCAAATGCCTAAGAAGGAAGGGCAGGGAAGATATTTATCTTTGAGCAGAAGAATGGTCCTAAACACATACCAGAAGTAGAATGGCTCATTAAGAAGTGAATAACCTTGAATAGTTTAGACAAAACCCAGACTTTGTTTTTAAAAATCAATAAGCCAAGCCAAGTAAATTAGAAAACAATCACCATCTTTATAATACAATTGCTTTAAACTCATATGTAGTTACAACATAAAAACCGCATAAAAAGACACATATAAAAGGTTTCATAGTGTAGGTGTCTTAGTATTATAATCATACAGACTGCTAGAAAGTCATGAAAAATTCACCACTGAGGGATTAAAGTTGCAAAAACTTTAAAACATCTTTTTTACATGTACTTATATGCAATATGGGTCCGTTACCCAATAGCTAAAGGACTCAGAAGGCCCAGATTCTATAAAAGACACCCAAAATTAGGTGCCTAGATCAGCATGCCTAACTGATCTAGGTGCCCGACTTATTTTAAAAGTTTAATCAGGGCCGATGAGCAATATCATCTCATAATTGACCGAAATGAAAATTGTGTGGTAGACGCCAACAACTTTCAGGCAGGTGACTAGTCCAAGATGCCTACCAGAAAATGGGCATGATTAGAGGTGGAATGTTGGTGTGTTTTGCACCTAGGCACCTAAATAAGACTTAGGCGATAGTACTGTATTTTCCCAAAAATAAGACAGTGTCATTAATTTTGGGCCCAAAAAATGCACTAGGTCTTATTTTCAGGGTAAGTCTTATTTTTTTCATGTACATGATCATCTCTCCCTTCCTCTCCTTCACCCCAATTCTTCCTTTTTCCTTTCTCTCCCCCACATGTACAGCATCTTTCCTCCCCTCTCACCCATACCCTTGTGCCTTCCCTCTGCAGCATCTTTCTATCCTTTCCTCCACCCCTCATGCAGCAGAACCTTTGTTTTGCCCAGCTTCTAGCCTTCCCTTCCTCCCTCCCATCCCTTGTGCAGCAGAACCCTTAAGCAGCCCCAGCCCGCCGCCAAACCCCCGCTGACCCTCCCATTCTTCCATTTCTCCCTCCCATCTGAAACCCGCCAACTGCGAGTCCTACATACCTCCAATCCAAGGCAGCACTCTAAACAGGCTGTTTGCGGCCTTCTCCCGCCAGGGCATTCCCTCTGCTGCATCACTGATGTCATCAGCAATGCGGCACAAAGAAGGCCCCATCAGCTCCACTCCTGTCACCATATCCCCTTCCCCAAGTCTCTGGTGGGAGTGCTGTCAATGCTGCTCTGGAGGGCTCACGGTTGGCGGGGTTCAGACAGGAGGGAGAGAGATGGGATGGGAGGGTCATCGCAGGTTCAGCTGTGCGGCGGGGGCAGGGGGAAGCGCTGCTTCTGGCGAATCCAGGGACTAAGGCTTATTTTTGGGGTAGGGCTTATATTAAGACCTACCCCGAAAATCATGCTAGGGCTTATTTTCGGGGTAGGTCTTATTTTTGGGGAAACACGGTATTTAGGTCAAGAAAACCTTGGCATAAAGAGGCTACCTAAGATTTTGATGCTTACTGGCAACTAACTGAAGATGGACAGGGACTATGCGCTGTGTTCCTCTGCGCCTATGTTTTAGATGCCATTTATAGAATCAGGACCACATTGTAACTAAATAAAAAATTTAAAAAGGAAGAAACTGGCAGACTTGAATCTACAAATTACATTTACTAAGAATAATGTAGATTTTACAATGTAATGCACTGTGTCAACAAAAACCCTATTATAGTAGAGGGAATGAAGTATCAAAGTACAAATAAATCCAAACTCCAGTGAAAAATAATCCTATTTGTATTCCAGCTGCAATCAATACAGCTGGAATACAAATAGGATTATTTTTCATTGGAGTTTGGATTTATTATATGTACTGTATCGACACATTCCAAACCCAGAAGCATGAATTCTGCATACAGATTCTGATATATGGTCAGAATATATTCATTGCCCCATTAACCAAATCATTAACCAAACAATTAAAATGCTATTACTTTAAGAACTGCATGGTGAACAGCCATGATGTCAAAAAGTATAATCAAATAATCACGTGTCAATTTTTAAAGTATCTGGAGCTCAAATTTTTAGTCTGAAATTTTTGTACCTTATAAAGTAAATGAAAGATGTGTTGCATTTACTGGTAGTATTAAGGAGATTAGAGTAAATATAACCCTCTCCATAAACTCACACTTTACAATACAGCAATAAAGCCCAAAGGAGCAGCAAAAAGTAATGGATGAAAAACAAAAAAAGAGAGACGACTGGATCATCCTCAAAATCCTAAGGTGAGATACTCAGAATATGTATGCTATCATAAAAACAAATAAAAAACACAAACTAGGAGAGCATTAGATTGATACACCATCTGACAGTCCCATGCAGTGCAAACATCTGCGTGTTAGGCCAACCAAACCATTCCACTACAGGCCATCTCATAGGTATGACATTAGTGTTAACTGAACACTAGTCTAAAGCATCTACAGATTTGGTCGATATTTGCTGCTGGCTATTTCTATTACATAAAAGTAGCATTGTTTGCAGAATTTGCTATCAAACCATTCATTTGCATGTCTTATACCAAACATATAAGCAGCAACCACTCATAAGAAAACAGCACTGAGAATTACAAGCTAAGTCAAAAGTTTGGACATTAGTTACCTTCTAAGATGCATATTTTATATTGTTTTAGGAAAAATAATAGAAGTAATCTCTTCCTGCTCTATAAACAATTAACTGATATTCCTATATTTGTCTACAACAGTGCTGTACCCTTCTCATCTGTAGCACTTTTGGAAAGCAAATTAGAGACACTACAAAAAACAATGTAAACAACGTTCTAGTAAAGTTCAAAAATGAAAAGCTTAAAAGTTACACATATTAAAAAAAAAATATGAAACAAGCAAAAAATAAAACAAAACCTCTCGAAATACAGTTGAATAAATCACAGTTTCATGACAGCTTGCCAGGTTGCTTGAGTTAGAGTCTTCCATACAATATTATTTCTCTCAATCATCAGCACTCAAATTATGGTCTTGTTCAGCTTTAGTTTCCTCTTTTGGCTTTATTTCGCTTATTTCTTCTTTGGTTGAAATGGCCAATTTCTCCTGCAGCTCCTCCTTGTTGCATTTAACCACTTCTTGCAGGTTATATTTTTTTAACAATACATAATCTTTCACTACGCTCAAGCAGCACACAGTTTTTATAATTTCCACCACTATGGTATACTCTGGATTATTAAGATCCACTTTATTTTCAGGATTTAAGTTTCCCACAACACCTGCAGAAGACAAACAAGATTAAAATGGGAATTTTTTTTAAGTTTTCATTTAGATGAGAGGGTTGAGAAGCAATCTCTTGTCATTTTGAAATTCAAATACACTGAATAAGTTACAGAAGGGAACATCAAAACTAAGATACCATTTTTTTTAATATTGATATTTCTAACAGGTGACAAAACGTATGTGTTAACTGTTTACAGTGGTTCTGCCTTTACCTCAACTTACATATTTAAGGAAATCAAAGACACTTGATGTGACCCTCATACTTCATTTAAATAGTTGTCAAGTGGAACAAGTTTAGAGCTGGGAGTACTGCACAAGTGTCAAATTAGCTTTGCTAATGCACGATTTATTGCTTAATTGATCAGACTATTTCAATGCCTTGTCTCAAGGCTCCAAATCAGACTTAGGCATCTACAGAGAATGAAAAATAGTGCTCTGAAGATCATTATGGGTTATTCCACTCCTTAAAGAGGAGCGCTGACTTTCTGTAACTTTGCAAATTCCTTTTTAAGTTTTGGATATTACTACTATCCTGAATGACCCATCTCATCAATACCACTGTGTCCTTCACCTGACCTGCACAAGCCAATGGTGCTATCCCTACAGTTTGCATGTTTCCCATCCTCTGCAAATCAAAAAATGTTATTGAAACACTCCACTGCCAGGGGATGAAATATTTATATAAACAGATATTCTGTACCTGCCAATTCTTTAATGACTTCTTCCCTATTCATGTGGCTGTTGTTACGAGCCTTGTACACAATCTGGAAGGTTCCCTTGTTAGGTGTTTTAAACCAAGGCACAAAGAAGGTCTCAGCATATTGCTTCATATCCTCCAAGAAAGCTTTGCATGTGCCAGAGAATGGAAGCATTCGAAAAATAACTTTTGCCTTCTTCTTCTTAGTAGTATACATGTCTTTTAAAATATGATGCACCAACTTCTCAGGTTCTGCAAAACAGAAAGTTCAATGTGTTTCATAAATGCAAGTTATTCAACAATCTTACAACCAATCCTCAGTTTTCAATGATCTTAAAAAAGATTTCTAAATTACTAAAAATTCATGTGAAATTCCTTTGCATAATTTTTCTATTGGCAACCACCATAAATTTCAGCCAACAGAATTTAACTCCTTTAAAGGAGGTTTACTACTCTCCATGCTATACTGAACATAGAACAATTACTTCATTTATTTATTTTAAAAATTTCTATACCCAGTGTTCTCCTTAGGACCTTTTAGCCAGGCGCTCCACCTGGCTAAATTAGATGACCGCCCGGCTGTCATCCGATCGTGAATTCTGCTGCTGCCACCACTGCTCAACATTAAAAAAAAAACAGCTTGGAGATTTCAGCCTTAGCCTGTAGCGAACTTATGCTCCGGGGCTCTAATGTGTGCATGACGGCTTCCCTTCTCTTCCCTCCGAAACCGGAAGTTATGTCCGGGGGTGGGGGTGGGGAAGAGAAGGGAAGCCGGCACGCACACATTAGAGCCCCGGAGCATGCGTTCGCTACGGGCTAAGGCGAGAGACAGGTCAGTGAAGCTTACAGTTTGCTGTTCTGGCTACTGGGTTCTGCCTACTTTCTGTTTCTGCGAAGGTAGGACCCGGCAGCATAGAACATTGCTCCTTAGTTTTATCAAGTGGTGCAGTGAGGGGCCAGCACTTTACATCTTATCACCTCATTCTTTCTTTTTTTCTCCTCATGTATAGCACGGTTCTTTATTCTAAGCAGTTCTGGCACTAACAGTACTACGGGTGCCTTATGCTACTTTCACTACCACTTGCAGTCATGTTCGGCATTTTATCATGGTTTGGGGTTTTTTCACCAGTATTTTCATTTTATTAAAGCAGCCTTTTTTGACAGCCCGAAGCCCCTCCCCCTATCAGTGTGCATCTAATCCACTGCCGACACTTTTTTGACGCCTCTTTCAATGGATCACATATCATAGCCCCACTGTCGCGTGTTCACATTTATTCTGCTTATGAGTTTCTCATCAGTGCAGAGACCTTTTCTGTAAGTCCATTTTACTCTCCCTTTTTTACTTTCCCAAGTGCTACGGTTTTTATTCTTTGGTTTTAATAGAAGCTCATTTGAACAGTAATTTAGATCTTTTCCAGGTTTCACTTTTCATCTACCCGGTCGGCTTGTCTTTGAGCTACTATCTTATGTTCTCAAGATACACTCTATTATCAGCTGTTCATATGTTTACTTTTCACCTGTTTAGGTCTATATAGTCTAGGCATACTGTTTGTAACCAGCTGTCATTTTAAGTATGTATATGCCCTATTTTGGGGGGGGGAGGTTAAGTTCTTTTAGCATGTTATTTCATTAATTCTGAGTTCGGTGTTACAATATGTTGTTCTTGGTTTTTAGTTTACACATTATTTATTCTTTTCTATGACATGTTCGCATCGCAATTTTACTCAAAAGTATAAATAGGTATCCATATTTCCATTCAAGTTTCATCACGGTGCTCTGGTTTTGGCTCCAGTATTTATCACTTCCGTCCATTACCGTCTCATATTTTAAAGACTCACTCATTATAATTAGCAGTGATCTACACATCTCTTCATAATGGACATGTCCGATTTTAGCATTTAAATCTTAGTACTATGGGTTTGGTCTTTTCTGGTTTCCTTTCTGTAGTCTGCTTTTCGTCTGGAGTCTTGAGTTTAGAACTACATTTTATGATATATTTTTGTGGTTATAATTGTATGACATGTCTAAATCGGTCAAGTTATCCATTCTTTTTATTATTTTTTGTCCCCTCATACAGTGGCAGATCGCCCCGGGTGCCAGCCCTAGGGGGGGTACACAGCCAGATGGATCCAGAACCTTCTGAGCTGCTCTAAATGGCATCTGCACCTCAGCGCGGCTGCCGTTCTTATTCCAAAGCAGAGTCGGCAGCTGCACTGAAGTGCAGGAAGGTCCCGCGATGACTGCATTTGCCGCCTCTGCCTCCAGAAGACGCGACGTTGGAAGGGGTGGACCGGCAGCTGCAGTCATTGCAGAACCTTGCCGCAACTCCCTGCGTCTGCCGGCCCACCTCCTCCAATGTCACTTACATCTTTCAGAGGCAGAGGCAACAAAAGCAGTCATGGGACCTTGCTGGTTTGGAGGGAGAGAGGAGCATAGAAGGGTGGTAGAGGGAGAAAAAGAGGGCAGATGCTGATGGAATTGGTGTGCAGGGAAATGAGAGAGAGAAATAAGGGGGAAGGATACTGGATGGAATTGGGGGGGAAGGGAGAGGAGAGAGTGAAATGCCAGACCATGGGGGTGTGGAAGAGGAGAGAAATGCCAGACCATTGGAGGAGGGAAGGGAAGAAGATGGATGCCAGACTAACAAGCTGCTCCATGAAGCAATCTTTTGTAGCCTCCAGGAATTCTGTCTCCCTAGCGCATTTTGAGCTTCCAAGACTCCAGTCTATCCCGGGGTAGTTGAAGTCTCCCATAATAACCATGTTGCCGCTTTTGCATTCTCGTTTCATCTCGGCTTCCATTTCTTCCTCGATATCTCCGGTTTGCCAATGTGGACGATAGTATAGGCCCATCTTTATTTCAGGCCCTTTCCTTACTGGTATTTTAACTCATAGAGATTCCAGCTTGTTGGTCATCTCTGCTGTGTCCATTCTTGTCGATTGTATGCTTTCTTTTATGTATAGGGCTACTCCACCTCCTTTTTGTCCTGACCTGTCCTGGTGGTAGAGCTTGTACCCCAGCAGTGCTGTATCCCATTTGTTTTCCTCATTCCACCATGTTTCAGAAATTCCAATAATGTCTATGTCTTCTGCATTGGCCATGGCTTCTAGTTCACCCATTTTGTTTCTTAGGCTCCTTGCATTAGTATATATGCAATTTAGATCCTGGTATTTTGTTGTCTTCCTTTCCCTGTGCTTCGGTCTTTAGTTTCTTCTCTTTTGCTACAATCATTCTAAGCTCCTTTTCTGGGTTAGTCGACTCCTGCAATTTGTCCCTTGTTTCTTTCCAGTCCTTTTTCCCCTCAGTATCTTCAGATACCTTCTTCCGAATC
The DNA here is from genome assembly GCF_902459505.1 of Geotrypetes seraphini. Classification (NCBI taxonomy): domain Eukaryota; kingdom Metazoa; phylum Chordata; class Amphibia; order Gymnophiona; family Dermophiidae; genus Geotrypetes; species Geotrypetes seraphini. The sequence goes on along the minus strand of NC_047094.1, from coordinate 27,477,894 downwards.
TTCGACGCTTGGTCGACTGTCGGCTTTCCCCTTCTTCTTAGTTTAAAGCCTGTTCTATTCCTCTTTTGGCGTCGTTTGCTAGAAGTCTAGTTCCCGCCGTGCTCAGGTGCAGTCCATCTCTCCTGTAGAGCTTGCTCTTGCTCCAGAACATTGTCCAGTTCCTCACGAAGTGGAATCCTTCTTCCTCACACCATTTCCTCATCCACGCATTTATTGATTGTAGTTCCTCTTGCCTTTTCACATCTGCCCTCGGTACCGGTAGGATCACTGAGAACGCTATTTTCTGGGTCCTCATCTTTAGCTTCCTTCCCAGAATCTTGAACTGTTCTATCAGCGTGCTTCTTCTGTAGTCTCTCCTGCTGACATCATTCGTCCCGATGTGGATCATTACTGTGGTCTCTTCCGTCTCCGCCCCTTCCAGGATCTATCCACGATGTCCTTGGTTCTTGCTCCTGGGAGGCAGGTCACCAGACGATCCTCTCTCCCTCCTGCTATGTGGCTGTCCACGTGCCTCAGGATCGAATCTCCCACTAGGATCGCTGACTTTCCCTTCTTCAATTTTCGCTTCGGTCTCAGGTCAATGTCCTCGGTGTGCTTCGCTCTTTCTTCTTCTGGGCATCGACTAGCCAATTTCTTCCCCTCGTGCGGTATTCCTCTGTGGGTGTCTTCTTTGAGGTCATCTGCTTCTTGTTCTCCCTTCCATGTTGGTGATGGTGTAACTTCTTCTTTCATCTGAAGTTCGTTCTCTTCCACCCTCCTCCTGTATGCATCTTCAATGAATTTCTCAAGTTCCCTGACTTCCTCCTCAATGTGTCTCTCACTCATGAAGTCTTCAGCTGTCCTGATTGGGTCCTCCGTGGTGTAAAGTCCTTCTAGCTCCTATATCTTGTCCTCTAGATGAGTAAATGCCTGGAGGGAAACTGACCCAGCATTTGCCAATTTCCTCATGCACAGTTATTGTGGATATCCTGAAAATCAGACCAGTTGTGAGGTCCCCCATCACATATTTGGGAAGCCCTGCTCTACAAGAGTTAATACTACAGTCTGATTCCAATTCCAACACATCAGTCTATTAACATACCAAAACCAACAATCACCTCACAGAAAGCTACAGAAAAGCCACAGAAAGCCAGGGAAGCTGGGTATTAAAATCAAGAAATGCAACAGGATAACTGTATTTGACCGCCCCACCCACACCATACTGATTTTGGAATATGCCTTGGCAATGATAATAAATAGCAGAGAACCTAATGACTCTCCACACACTTTTTTTGTAGTACAATTATATTCTCACCCACACTGAGCGTCCTAATAAAGACCACATTATTAGCACCACTTTCCACCGACTGAAATCTTCTCAGATTCTTCTTTGTTGCTGTACAAATTTCATCAACTTCTTTCTTCAAGGCAGCTTCAACATCATCTTCATCACTTTCTGATGAGTGGTCTTCTGTAAACTATTGAACAAAAATAAAAAGGAACACATCACAAACCTCTAAAAACTTTTGCTTCTAATTCTTGGCATCAAACATCATATTCTTTTATCTGTGAAGATCATATCACCCAGCCTGCATACCGTATATACTTAAATATAAGATGATCTGGATATAAGTCGAGGTACCCTTTCCCCCTCAAAAAGGATGACTCAAATATAAGCCAGGGGAAGGGTGTTAATATTCATGTGCCCTGCCAGGATCTGCACTGTCCCCCTTCCTGCCAGACTCTGCACCCTGTCTACCTTCTCTTCCTCTGTCCTGCAGGCCTCCACTGAGCTTGCCATATAACCTGGAGGTCCAGTAGTAGACCAGGAAAGGAGGGACCCCGCCCGTCTCTTGTCCTGGCTGACACTGAATTTTTTTTTAACTTCCTACCTTTTTGAATCACCTTTTTAAATCACTGGTGTACCAGGCAGGAGCAAGCTTTCTGCACTCCTGTCCAGTGCTGAGCCCCTCCCTGAATGGCTACCTCGGGTTCTCGCAGCCCAGTGGTGTACCAGGCATGAGTGAGCTTTCTGTGCTCTTGCCTGGCCCTGAGCCGCTCCCTGAATGGCTTCCGTCAGTTCTCATAAATCCCGCGAGAACTGGTAGCAGCCATTCAAAAAGCAGTTCAATGCCAGGCAGGAGTGCAAAAAGCTCACTCCTGTCCGATACACCGCAAAACCTCACAGCAGCCATTTAAAGGGGGCTCCACGTGGGGCAGGAACATGGAAAGTTTGTTCCTGCCTAGTACACCGCTGGACCACCAGGGAGTCAAAAAGGTACGTGGAGAGAGGCAAAAAAATTGCCAGAATCGGCTGGACCTCTCTTGTCCCAGCTCACCATGTCAAATGGCAGGCCTGGCAGAAGCCTGTAACAAGTCCGGGGGGGGGGGAGGAAGACCCTCATTTTGGGGCCATTTTTGGCCCCAAAATCTCATCTTATATTAGAGTATATATGGTATTTTTTCCACTTTTTGGTAGAAGTGTTACAACTAGGACTGTGGAGTCAGAGTTATGGAGTCAGAGACAATTTTGGGTACCTGGAGTTGTAGGTACCAGAAACTGAGGAGTCGGAGTCAAAGGATTTATCCACCGACTCTACAGCCCTGTTTTCAACGCTGCTTTTTTTTTTTTTCATGTGGCATTCATTTTCAATTTGGCAAAAATGAAACAGAATGTAGTTATTATGCATCTTGCTCAGGAGGCAAGTCACCAGCAACAGGTGTCACCACCTCTGATAGCGTGAATAATATGAGGAAAGACCTAGCAAAGCTTGAAGAATTGCCTGAAATTTGGTAGCTGCGAATGGGCAGACTAGATGGGCCATTTGGCCTTTATCTGCCATCATGTTTCTATGTTCATTCATTTGGGCTGCAAAACCCGAGGGAACAGTACAATTTAAGAGGTGAAGAATAGGAGCGGGACTTGGGCGCAATAGTATGTGATGATCTTAAAATGGCCAAACACATTGAAAAGGTGACAGCTAGGATACTAGGATGCATAGGGAGAGGTATGGACAGTAGGAAAAAGGAGATATTGATGTCCCTGTATAAGATTCTGGCGAGACCTCATTTAGAATATTATGTACAATTCTGGAGAATTAAAAGGATGGAGTCGGTTCAGAGGAAGGCTAATAAAATGGTCAATGGTCTTCATCATAAGGCATACAGGGACTGACTTAAAGATCTCAATACATATACTTTGAAGGAAATGAAGGAGCGGAGACAGACATCTAAGTCTCAAAATAATTTACTGGTGGTGGTGGAGACCCCTGTCAGTACCACACATTTAATTCAAAAAGCCTCAAGACATAATTATAGCATGGGAATTGTATATCTTGAGGATTTTTCTCCACCTTTTTGAATTAAGTGTGGTTCTGACAGGGGCCTCCACTGCTGGCTGATAACAACTCAGTTAATTATTTTGAGTATTTATTGTTATCATTCTTTTGTTACTTGAGACATTTAAATACGTGTCTCTTTCATATGAAAGGAAGCGCCAGAATGAGAGGGAATAGGATGAAGTTAGAACATAATAGCAGCCTTACTGGATCATATCGATGGTCTATCTAGCCTAGTAGCCCGTCTTCATGGGTGATGGACTCAGGAGTAATCTAAGAAATACCTTTTTTACAGAAAGGGTGATAGATGCATTGAACAGTTTCCTGGTAGAGGTGGTGGAGACAAAGGTTGCCTGAATTCAAGAAAGCATTGAACAGGCATGAGGGATCTCTTAGGGAGATCACTAGAGAATGCTGTGGATGGGCAAACTGGATGGGCTATTTGGTCTTTACCCGTTGCAGTTTTGTTATATTCTTTGCTTGCTTTTGTCCCTCGCATATGTATGAACAGCTATACTGGATCAGACCAATGGTCCATCTAGCCCAGTATCCTGTTTCCACAGTGGTCATTGTAGGAAATACTGTAACGCATTAATTTTATAGAACCATTCGGTAACAATGCTTATTATCCTGGGTTATACTGTATGTTATTATACATATTAATATGGTTACTACCCGTACTTTACATGTCATTAGAAACTATAGCTAATATTGTAAATACAGAAACTTATCAGGCAGGTAGTAAAAATAGGAGAGAGACCACAGATCAAAGAACAATTTTTTAAAAAATACACAAGTGAGAAACGTTGTCACAAGTATAGAAAACGAGCCTCAGTCACCCCTCGCAATTTTTTAAACAAAAATTCAAGACTTCTGCTCTGCTCCCCCCTCTCCATGTGATGGCCCATCCATTCTTGCTCGGGTCCCTGGTACCGCTGGGATGCTTCACGCTCCGGCAACCCACCTTCTCCGGCCCGTACAGCTGGTCGGCGTACTCATTCAGTAGGCTGTACGCCTCGCCCACACACTTGCGCTCCTTCATGTTGCAGGTGATGAGAATGCCCTGCATGCCCACCTCCAGCTGCTTGAAGTCCTTCTGCCGTTTGGAGAAGCCTCCGTAATGCGCCTTCTTCCGCTTCTTGCCCGCGCGCAGGTCCTCCTGCTCCGAACTCATGGCCTGCGGCGCGAGCGCCTTCCAACCGCTCCCCGCTCACCCGCAACTACCACATACCAGGGATTTCCGAGGGAAAGCGCTACTTTATTGCTCTTAATATTTTTGTAGCCTTTGTTTCCAGTAAATAAAACAGAAACCTTCCGAACTGAGGGTCTAACGCCTCCTGTCCACCCGCCACTAAAATAGGGGCAGTTCAAAGAGGCGGAAGGGATGACGCGTCTGCGGACGTGAAAAAGGGGCGGGGCGGAACAGGCGTGCTTAAGGCAGCCAAAGAAGCAGGACGGCGTAAGGGCTGAAGCGTAATGTACATAAACTAAAGGGGCGGGGAAGAGTGGACGTGCTTAAGGCAGCCAAAGGAGATGGAGGACGTAAGGGCTGAAGCGTAATGTACGTAAACTAAAGGGGCGGGGAAGAGTGGACGTGCTTAAGGCGATTGATGGGGAGGCGGAGCAAGCGTGCTAAAGATAGTTTCAGAACGTGGAGAGTAGTGGGGGCGGAGTCTGCTTCATATTTACTCTAGTAAAGTTGTAGTTGGCTGGGGGCAGGGGTCTCAAAGTCCCTTCTTCAATATGCATTGAAAGCAGTGCATGCACATAGATCTCATGCATATTCATTGGGGAAATCCCGACTGGATTACAGCTCTCAAGGAGGGACTTTGAGACCCCTGGTTGGAGGGGAGAGGGAGTTGCACTAGATCAGGGGTGTCAAAGTCCCTCCTCGAGGGCCACAATCCAGTCGGGTTTTCAGGATTTCCCCAATGAATATGCATGAGATCTTATGGCATGCACTGCTTTCATGGTATGCTAATAGATCTCAAAGCGAACAAGAGGAAAAACCCAAAAAAATCTGCAGTAAAAAAGAGCACAACACAAAGAAAGACTGCAGATGGATGTACAAAAATTCAGGCTAAATTTATCAATCAAGAATCATGGCTAAGGTGACCATATGTCCCGTTATTGGACCCAACCGTCCCGTTGTCCCGAGCCACCGCTTCGGGACGCCGAAATGTCCCGTTTTCAGGGACAGCGTCCCGAAGCTGTGCGCGGGGACAAGGGGACGGTCGGTCCAGCGCCAAACCCCCGCAGTGTTCTCTGTGCCTGCTTGCTGCCATGTTCTCCACGCCCTAATCATGCTGCTGCTGTCGATGTTCCTTCCTGGGCTGACTCCAGAATTCAAATTGAACCTACGCTCTGGGGCTTTAACGTGTGCGTGCCGGCTTCCCTTCTCTTCTCTCCGAAACCGAAAGTTACGTCCCGGGGTGGGGGGGGGGGGAAGAGAAGGGAAGCCGGCGCGCACATATTCGAGCTTCGGAGCAGGAGTTCACTACAGGCAGAGACGGAGGGAAGCTAAGGGAGACACAGATGAAAGCTTACAACTTGCTTCGGGCCTTCCTCGCTGCCGGGTCCGACTCTGTTTCTGTTCTGTTTCAGCGAAGGCAGGACCCGGCAAGGAGGAAGGCCCAAAGCAAGAAAAAGCAGCAAGTTATAAGCTTCCCTCCGTTGCTGACCTATGGAAGATAGGTCAGCGATGGAGGGAAGCTTGCGACTCTGCCGTTGGGAGGGACTGGAAGAGAAATGATGCTGCTGCACCCAAGGGGGGAGGGAGAAGAGAAAAGCTGCTGCACCCGAGGGGGGAAGAGAAAAGCTGCTGCTGCTGCACCCAAGGGGGGGAGAGGGGATGAGAAAAGCTGCTACTGCACCCAATTGGGGAGGGGATAGGAGAAGGGAAGTGCTGTTGCTGCACCCAATTGGGGAGAGAGAGGGGAGGAAAAAGATGCCAAGACCATGGAAGGGAGGGAAAGGAAAGGAGCTACCAGACCATGGAGGGGGGAAAGATGTCAGGGTATATGGAGGGAGGGGGAGGAGACAGATGCCAGACCAGGAGGAAGGAAGGAGAGAAGAAGAAGAGATGCCAGATAATGGAGTGGGAGGGGGAGATGGAAAGAGAGGAGAGAGATGTGAAGGAGATAGAGATGCCAGACAATGGGGTGAAGTGGGAAGGAAGGAAAGGAGAAGAGAGAGATGCCAGAGCATAGGGGAGGGGGTGGAGACAAAGGCTGGAAGGCAGTGAGGGGGACATAGGAAGGAAGCACCAAGGACACTAAGGATATAGGAAGGGGCACTAAGGACATAGGAAGGAGGCACTGAGGACATAGGAAGGAAGGAGGGAGGGAATAGAAAGGGACAACTGTTGGGCCTGAGTTCAGAAAGAAAGCATGCACAGTCAGAAGGAAACGCAACAAGAGACTCATGAAATCACCAGACAGCAAAGGTAGGAAAAATGATTTTATTTTCAATTTAGTTATCAAAATGTGCCTGTTTTGAGAATTTATATCTGTACTATATTTGTCTATTTTTCTATAGTTACTGAGGTGACATGGCATATTTTAAAGTCATGTGCCTTGACATCTTTGAAAACCCCCCAAATATAAATGATAATTAACATTTTCTCTGCGTATAGTATGCTTTGTGGTTTTTAAAAAAATTTATGGTTACCATTATGAATTAATAAGATATTATGTGTACATGAAAAATGAATGGAAGAAATTGGGGGTGAGGCTAGGGCGGGATTGGGGTGTGTGGCTAGGGCGGGGTTGGGGCGGGACTGAATATTAATAGATATCCCGTTTTGATGAAAAAAATAAATGGTCACGTTAATCATGGATGCAGTTAATGTTACCACCTTGAATCAAACCAAAGGACCCTTTAGGAAGGGGAAGTCATGTTTGACGAATCTACTTCAATTTTTTGAGAAGGTGAACAAACAAATCGACAGTGGAGACCCGGTGGATATAATATACTTGGACTTCCAGAAAGCGTTCGACAAGGTTCCACATGCTAGGCTTCTGAGGAAACTACAATGCCATGGAATAGAAGGCGATATACTAAGATGGACAGGCAAATGGCTGGAGAACAGATTGCAGAGAGTAGGCATAAATGGGAAGTTCTCGGACTGGGAAAAGGTGGCAAGCGGTGTGCCCCAGGGCTCGGTTCTTGAGCCTATCTTATTCAATATCTTCATAAATGACCTGGAAGAGGAAACAACAAGTAACATAATCAGGTTTGCAGATGACACAAAACTATGTCGGACAGTCGGGTCACAAATGGACAGCGTAGAACTCCAGAGAGATTTGAACCAGCTAGAGAAATGGGCGGAAAAGTGGCAGATGAAGTTTAATATAGAAAAATGCAAAGTGATGCACCTGGGCATGGATGGTGGTGGTGAATATGAATATAAAATGTTAGGTGTGACATTGGGCAAGTGCGAACAAGAAAGGGACCTGGGGGTACTGATAGACAGGACCCTGATGCCGTCGGCTCAATGCGCAGTGGCGGCAAAGAAAGCAAACAGGATGTTGGGCATGATAAAGAAGGGAATCACGAGTAGATCGGCGGATGTCATAACAATGCTTTATAGAGCAATGGTCAGACCACATTTGGAGTACTGCATCCAGCACTGGTCTCCCTACCTAAAGAAGGATATAACCCTGCTAGAGAGGGTGGAAAGGCGAGCCACCAAGTTGGTAAAAGGTATGGAGAATTTGAGCTACAAAGAAAGCCTCGGAAAACTGGGATTGTTCACTGCGAGATTTGAATTTCTCCTCAAGAGCCGGAGCCAGGTCAGGTTTTCAGGATATCCACCATGAATATGTATGAGATGGATTTGCATGCACTGCCTCCTTGAGATGCAAATCTATCTCATGCATATTTATTGCGGATATCCTGAAAACCTGACTTGGCTCCGGCTCTCGAGGACCGGAATTGCCTACCCCTGGCCTAGACCTTTTTCTTTCCTTTATTTATATTGTAGTTTCTCCCTTTTTCCATTCATTTCAGTATGTCCTTTTTTCTTATTTGTCCACTGTTTTAATTGATGAGGTCTACGGGCTCCTTTTACTAAGCTGCGTTAGCGTTTTTAGCGCATGCAGCATTTTAGCGCGCACTAAACCCAAGCTACGCAGCTAGAACTAACGCCAGCTCAATGCTGGCGTTAGCGTCTAGCGTGCGCTATTCCGCACGTTAATGCCCTAAAGGGGCTTAGTAAAAGGAGTCCTTTGTTATTATTTGTCCTCCCCCTGATTTTATTGTTTAACCACCTTGAAACTATTGATAAGGCGGGTATATAAAATTTTAAATAAATTTGGAAACTTAGATAGCCAATAGCAGGTTGGCACAAAACTGCTCTGATGATTTACATGTGCACTTATCGGAGGATCTTTTTAGGGCTGCTTGCAAATCCATGTTGAGAACCTCACTTACCCCTTTGTTTTGGGAAATTTGTTATCAATTTCTGTTGCACTTTTACATATCTCCGTATCGTGCCTTCCGGGCCTCCTTGCAGGCTGTCGGAAGTGCAATACGGCCAACGCTCAACTCAGTCACATTTTTGGTATTGTCCAAAAGTGATGATTTTTTGGGGCAGATCTCCTTACTTTTGTCTCTGTCCTTTGGAAGCGGAAGGTACAGGTTGATCCTTTACTGTGGTAGGGGTTATGTTTCATTGAGAGCTTGTCAAGTTAGGATGCATCGGTTTGTTACAGCTCTGACTTTTGTATGAAAATTGCTTTATCTGTTTGGAAATATTTTGTTTTGCCTAGTAAACATGATTTAAAGAAAACTTAAAAGGAACCACTGGTGGCTGTAGCTTCACTTCATTATTGCAAAATATTTATACAATACAGTAGACAGTAACTAATTTATTTCTGATATATTTTTCTCACTGCAGGTAACAAAGAACATTCTAAAGAAAAATTAGCCAAAGGACCAATGAAGCTATGAAGATTTTACTGAAGTGCAAAGAGTTTAGGGCCCTGTGGACTCCTTTGGCATCCTGCAGGCTGTTTAGCAAAGATTACGGGGTGTTTGCACCTCAGAACTTTCCAGATTATGAGGCCATCAAACTGCAGTACAGACCAGAAGCACCAGAATACTTTAATTTTGCAAGTGATGTCTTGGACAAATGGTCTGAAATGGAAAAGGTAGAATGTTTTTCTATAAAAAATTTAACTTAATGTAGAAAAAAAAAAAAATATATATATATATTACTACTACAAACGTGAAAGCTGTTTAGAGCTGTATAGAAAACTATATGCCTCTTCTATATAGCGTATCATTTAATACCTTCTGTTATTCTCTAGGATGGAAAGAGACCTTTAAATCCAGCTCTTTGGTGGATAGATGGTAGAGGAGAGGAAGTGAAATGGAGTTTTGAGGAGCTTGGAATGCTCTCGAAGAAAGTGGCTGCTCTACTCTCCGAGGCATGTGGTCTGCAAAGAGGAGACAGGGTCTTTTTAATTCTGCCTCGAATACCTGAGTGGTGGCTGTTTAATGTGGCTTGTATGCGAGCAGGTCAGAAAAAAAAAAAAAAAAAATAGGCCTGATTTTTAGTGGCTCCAGTTACCAGATAAAGTAAAGCAACAAAGACAACACTGTATGTTTATTTGATATACCGCTCCTGCATTTTACTGACCTAAGCGGTTTAATGGCCTCTTGTACAAAGCTGCGCTGGTGGCTGCACTGCGCTAACGGCCTCAAAGCCCATAGAGATTTAAAGGGCTTCGGGGCTGTTGCCGCGCGTCTTTGCAAAAGAGGCCGTAAGTTTATCAAGTTTAAGGGCTCCTTTTATCAAGCCGCACTAGCGGGGTTTGAACGTCGGACATTTCATCACGCACTATCTCCCGCGGCCGGCTAAAAAACTAATGGCTGCTCAATGCAGGCGTTAGCAGCTAGCGCGGCAGGCGGTTTAACGCGCGGTATTACGTGCGTTAAACCCCTACCGCAGCTTGATAAAAGGACCCCTAAGTTTATTTAAATTTTGTTATCCCGCCATATCAAAGTTTCAAAGCAGCTAACATTCATAAAACATTTGAGTGGGGTAAAGACAATTAAGACAGAATAATAAAAAGACAATAAATATTAAAATGACATCATCTAAAAAAAAACCAAAAAAAATCCAAAAACAGAAACAGCAATAACAACAACAACTAAGTATTAAAACATACGACTACTGGCACAAAAAAGAGGGGGGGGAAGAACTACAATATTTTTGAAAGGAAAGAACAAATAAAGATAAACCAAAAGGTAGGGTGGACATCAGATTTTCTGAGCAGAAAGGCTGGTCAGAAGAAAATTCTACTATTTGGTTAAAAGAGAACATCCTGAAAAGGACGGTTGCGCTGCAAAGGCATCTTCAAAGAGCATAGTTTACAACAGGGGTCTCAAAGTCCCTCCTTGAGGGCCGCAATCCAGTCTGGTTTTCAGGATTTCCCCGATGAATATACATGAGATCTATGTGCATGCATTGCTTTCAATGCATATTCATTGGGGAAATCCTGAAAACCCGACTGGATTGCAGCCCTCAAGGAGGGACTTTGAGATCCCTGGTTTACAATGTATCAAACTAAGGGTTCCTTTTACTAAAGTGTGCTAGCGTTTTTAGCGCACGCAGGATTTTAGCACGCGCCAAACCCGCGCTACGCTTCTAGAACTAATGCCAGCTCAAAGATGGCGTTAAGGTCTAGCGCGTACGACAATTCAGCGCGTTAAAGCCCTAACGCACCTTTGTAAAAGGAGCCCTAAAATGAAATTAGGTACTTGAGAAAAACTACCCTATCTGTCCCGAAGACTCACAATCTAGCTAAAGTACTTGATTAAAATAAAAATATGTAATACATTTCCAAGATCAAAAATCAAAGAAATAGAAATAATGAAAGAAGATAAAAAATAAAACAACTTTAAGAGATAGAAAAGTCTCTGAGGCGGCTTGATAGTAAGTTCAGTCTGCAGAACCAGGTCCAGCCGGCCGCCACCAAAGAAGCAGGATCAGGAACCACACCAATGAAGACCGCCATGACCCAGTCACCAGACAGGCAAGGCCAGGCGCTGCCGACAGCAGATCCCTGAAGTGAAGTCTAGTTTCCCTTCGATGTGTCCAACAATGCAGCTGCAGGAGTGCAAGTCTGCCGAGGAGAGGGGGAGACAGGGCAGGCCACAGGAGATCCTCCGACACCGGCATCAGGGCCGTGCTGCATCACGCCGATGGCTTCTTCCTGCTGCTGGACAAGAGCCCGGACAGGGAAAGCTGTGTTGAACCAGCTGATAGAAACCCCAGGAAGAGCACAAGTTCAGAGAGATGAAAGAAAACACAGTTCCCTCAGAACCTGGTGTGCTTTTTCTCAAGTGACTTGGCACCAGTGGACAGCTTTAGAATGGCCCCTCGATGCTGCTGTGTTGAACCATATCTTATTCATATATTCAGTAGAGGAGTAGCCTAATTGTCTAAAGAAGTGGGCTGAGAACCAAGTTCAAATTCTACTGTGAATTTTAATATATGACCTTGGCCTCTGACCATATGACCTTGGGTAAGTCACTTAACCCTCCGGGTACTAACTTACAGCCCCTTTAATCAAGCTGCGCTAGAGCAGTGATTCCCAGCCCTGTCCTGGAGGACCACCAGGCCAGTTGGGTTTTCAGGATAGCCCTAATGAATATGCATGGAGCAGATTTGCATGCCTGGCACCCCTATTATATGCAGATCTCTCTCATGCATATTCATTAGGGCTATCCTGAAAACCCGACTGGCCTGGTGGTCCTCCAGGACAGGGTTGGGAACCACTGCGCTAGAGGATTTTAGTGAGGTACAGTGCGGTATATGTTCCAATGCTCATAGAATATTTATGAGCGTCTGAGCACTTACCTCATTGGCCTGCGTTAAAAACCTCTAGCACAGCTTGATAAAAGGGGGGTTAGATTGTAAGCTCACTAGGGACAGGAACAATATCTGAATGTACCTGAATGTACTTCACCATGGAAAAAGGTGTAAGCTAAAGGGGCAGTTCTATAATTGGACAAACATAAATTTGGCACCTAGGTACTGAGCACTAATTCTATAATGGCATCTGAGTGGCCAGATTCTGTCATTGAATCTTAATGTAAATCACATCTATGGACCAGATTCTATAAATGGCTCCTGAAGTTAGGCATCTATGAGGGGCCGCTGAAAAGTTCTCAGACCAGCCAAGAAGGGAATGAGGTGGAGCCTGAAACTTACAAGTTGTTCCACATTTTTCTTGACACGTTTTGTTTCAATGAGGCAAATGCTTCTAGGAAATGTGCACAGGTATAGGGAAATCAAGCCATTGTGACATCACTGATGAGGTTGGCTCTTAGGTATTAGTGGAATGAGGCATTATGACATCACAATACAAGGGGCTACTGAAAAGTTCTCAGCCCAACCAAGAAGAGAATGACGTGGAGCTATGAAACATACAAGTTATTCCACACTTTTCTCTCCTTGCGCACTGCCCAGAGAACCCATTCCTCAGATAAGCTGTTCTCAGCTGTACCCTTTTCCTCCACTGCCAATTCCAGACTTCATTCCTTTCATCTAGCTGCCCCCTATGCCTGAATAAATTACCCAAGTTTGTCCATCAGGCCCCTTCCCTTGTTTAAAAGCAGACTTAAAACCCACCTTTTTAGATATACTGTAGCCTTCAATCCTTAACCCTACTCCTGAGCCCTCCAACCCAGCCAGCTGATCCATTCCCCTTAACTATATCCATGATATCCTGTTTGGTTATCTTGGCTGTTTAGATTGTAAGCTCTTTCGAGCAGGGACTGTTTTCTTCTTCTTTGTGACTCTATGCAGCCCTGCACGCGACTGGTAGCGCTATAGAAATAATTAATAGTAGTAGTAGTAATGGAGAAATTAGCACAGGACCTGCATAAAAAATATATTGAAAATGGTCTCAATATGCCACATAAAAATGGTCACATTAAAAATGCATTTCCTGCATGGAAAAGTCCTGTGTTAGCATTTATTTATTTATTTTATGAGGTTTGCAGGATATTTTTATTTGTTTATTTCAGAAGACAGACACAATGGGCTCCTTTTACAAAGACGCGCTAGTGGTTTTAGTGCACGCTTAGCGCGTGCTAAAATGCCCCGTGCGCTAGACGTTACCGTCTCCTTTTAAGCAGGCAGTCATTTTTCAGCTAGCACGCGCTAATCTTGTGCGTGCGCTAAAAACGCTAGCGCACCTTAGTAAAAAGAGCCCAATGAGACAATTTTTTTTTTCTGCCATTATTGTCATGGGATAGTTCTTATATTCAAGTTTCAAGTTTATTAACTTTTTAATATACCGACCATCAACAGGTATCTGGCCGGTTTACAATAAAATTATAAAAAGAGAAAAGAATCATAAATATAAAAAGCAGATGGGTGAACATTGTCGTTTGTCAGTACGCCTTTCACTTAACCCCTACCACCTAATATTGTAGGGGCCACTTTCAAAATGACAAACATCAAAAACATAACTTGACTAACATGAAAGTGAGGATAAGAGGGAAAGGAGGGGGAAAGTTACATGTTTTGGAGAAAGTGGGAATGGGGAAAAACATATTGGATAGGGTCGCTTTTTTTAAGCGGTTGGTTAAATAAATTGGAACCAGCGGAGTGAAGGAGCGAAGAAAAAGAAAAGAAGAAAAAATAAAAAAGTAAAAAAAGAAAGAAAGAAAAAAAAAAAACTGAGAAGGGAAATAGAGAAAAAGAAGAAAAGAAAAGGAAGGTAGCTTTAAGGACAGGCGAAAGCGTCACGAAATAAGAACGTCTTCAAGTTAGTCTTAAATTTATCTAGATGTTGTTCTTCTCTAAGTTGTTGTGGTAGGGCATTCCATAACGTTGGGGCGACTACTGTAAAATTAATTTTCCGGGTATAATAGAACTCTTTTACGGAAGGAATTCGTAGAAGTTTTTGGTCTGTTGACCTCAAAGTACGTGAGGAACATTGGGGGATGAGAACCTTATCAAGATATAGAGGCTGGTGTGAGAGTTTTATTTTGAAGGTGAGCAACAAGCACAGTACCGGGTAGTGCTTTGGATTCTTGCCCAGAAATAGCAAAGAAGAAAAAATAAAAAAAATAAATTTTAAATTGAATCAGGTTGGGCAGACTGGATGGACCATTTGGGTCTTTATCTGCCGTCATCTACTATGTTACTATGTAAAATGATTTTATAGGTTATACGATGTATGATGGGCAACCAATGTGCCTCTTTCAGAAGCGGGGTGACATGATCATATTTGCCTATTTTGTAAATGAGTTTTATTGCTGTATTTTGTATTAATTGTAAACGGCGGGTTTCTTTTTGTGGGAGGCCGTTATAAAGAGAGTTGCAGTAGTCTAAGTGGGAAATGACAAGAGAGTGAACCAGAATTGTGATTGCCTCTATCCCTAGGATTGAAGTTAATGAACGGATAAGACGAAGTTTGAAAAAACAGATTCTTACTGCTGAACTGATTTGTTCATGGAATGTAAGATCCTCATCGATGATGATTCCTAATAATTTTATTTTTGATTCCATTTGTAGAGGAGTGGATTTGATAGAAATTTTGCCAGATAAAGATTCACTGTTTTTGTTTGGGAGTAGAAGAGCACAAGATTTATCAATGTTAAGAGAGAGTTTATTTGTATAGAGCCAGTCATTTACAGTATCCAGTTTATTGTTTATGTCTGTTATATCTGAAGCATTTGAGGTATTGATTGGGTGGAGTAGTTGTATGTCATCAGCATAGGCGAAGATTGTGAAACCAATAGATTGTGCTAGCGTAAGAAGAGGAGACAGAAAGATGTTGAAAAGTAGTGGAGAGAAAATAGATCCTTGTGGAACACCATAAGTTGGTGCTATAGGTTGAGAGGTTTCATTCTTTACCTGAACTTTAAAGCTACGTTCATTAAAGTATGAAATGAACCATTGAAGAGCCGGACCTGTAATACCGCAGTCTTTAAGTCGATTAATAAGAAGAGAGTGGTCAATAGTGTTGAAGGCTGCGGACAGGTCAAGGGAAATAAGAAGAACTGATTTTTGGTGTTCATGATAGTAATGAATAGTTGAAGTAAGGCCTAGCAGTGACAGTTCAGTAGAATGTGAAGAACGAAAACCTGTTTGGCATGGATGAAGGGCATGGGTGTTTTCAATAAATTCTGTAAGTTGAGTGTGAATGATTTTTTCCGTTAGTTTAGAGATTAAGGGTAGGTTATATTCTTCTACGCAGCTTTCAACGGATTCTTATGTTGATGCAAGAACACATGTTCTATTTCCTTTGTAAATCACAATGGATTATGATATTACCATCAAATTAAATTTTTAAATAAACTTGATAAACTTTACAAAAACCGCACTAGCGTTTTTAGCGCTGGCCGCGGCAGTAACAGCTCGGACGCTCATAGGAATTCTGTGAACATCGGAGCTGTAACCGCAGCGGCCGGCAAAAAAAAACACTAGTGCGGCTTTGTAAAGCGGGTGGGGGAGGGGTTGTGAATAATCCGTACTAGGTAAGGATTGCAAATGTGTGCCCTAATGATTAAATATCGACAGTAGTTTAGTTCCAAAGTTTTTTTGTATTGAAATTTTTATAACAATAAACATCCAGACAGGAGAACAAAGATTCTTAAACAATGCTTATAACTTTGTTGATAAGAGCATAGGATATTCATGGACTACTAACATAACCCATTCCACCCTCCCCATATACAGAGTGTGGCTTTCATACATACACACACAATCAACCGCAACAATCAGTCCTTATTGCTGTTCACATATTCTTGGATGGGCAACCACAATCTATCAAACTTTTAGGGCTCCTTTTATCAAGGTGCGGTAGGCGGTTAACGCACGGAATACCGCGCGTTCAACCACCTGCCGCGCTAGTCGCTAATGCCTCCATTGACAAGGCGTTAGTTTTTTGGCTTGCCGCAGGGGTTAGCGCGTGATGAAATGTCCGGCGCGCTATCCCCCTTAGCGCACCTTGATAAAAGGAGCCCTTAGCCTTTTTACCCCTCTTTTCCATTATGGTTGCCTCCTACTTTCCAGTCAAACAGATTGAGTTCCACTAGAACTGAAAAGGCAGTAAAGACGCATCTTTCCATGTTTTCAAAATAGTTTGAATTGCCACAGCTGTCAATATTGCTATTAATTTCTTGTTATCATTCAAGTTTTTATTGTTATTTGATGAATCGCTTATTCGATTTACTAAGCGATGTACAACATTCTAAAAAAAGAAGTAGGTTACAAAAAAAGACTAACGAAGTAACATAATTCTTAAAAATAAAACAAACGTGAATCGGGGAGGGGTAAGAAAGGAAAAGTTACAATTTTTTCTTAGAGGGAATAAACAAAGAAGGAGAAAAACAATAGGGAGGGGAAAGAGTTAAAACCTGAAGACGTTATGTCATGTCTAAAATTTAAATGTTAAAAGCGTCTTTAAAAAGATAAGATTTTAAGGATTTTTTAAAGGAAGTAAGGTCTTTTTCATCTTTAATATATTGAGGTAATGAGTTCCACCATTGGGGACCCATTACGGAAAACATATTGTGTCTTCTGGTGCCTACTATTTTCAAGGAAGGGATAGCTAAGAGATTCTGGAAGGTCGACCGGAGAGGTCGAGAGGTATTATGGGGGATTAGCATTCTGGTTATGAATTGGGGTTCATTAAAGGTTAATGTTTTAAATACTAATAGTATCACCTTGAAGGTCTTGCGATTGGTAATTGGAAGCCAATGGGAGTCAATCATTAAAGGCGTGACGTGGTCGTATTTCTTGACGTTGTGGATTAGCTTAATAGCTGTATTTTGAATAATTTGCAGTCTTCTTTTTTCCTTTTGTGAGATGTTAAGTAAAAGAGAATTACAATAATCATTAGTTATATCCAGTAGTTTAAAGAACCACTAAAATCCAAACCTATTAAGTGCAAAATCTTGGTATTGTTTAGGTTTGGTCCTCATTCCTGGGACTAACCAGTTAACGGCCAAGGACATCATCTACAGACTACAAGCTTCTAAGGCAAGATGCATCGTTACGAATGATGTCCTGGCACCAACGGTGGATTCTATTCTGTCTGAATGTCACTCTCTGAAAGTCAAGCTAATGGTATCTGAAAGCAAGAGAGAAGGATGGCTGAATTATAAAGACCTTTTTAGGTAAATATCCATTCATTTGTACATCCTTGTTTGGCAATTTGACCTGTATTGCTAGAGGTCAGCCGGTGCTACTTTGCAGTTAGCAGCCTACATGGTGGGAGCAAGTGGGGATTACTTCTATCTCTGTCACCTCCAGGCAGGGCCGGATTTAGATGAA
Organism: Geotrypetes seraphini; assembly: GCF_902459505.1. Lineage (NCBI taxonomy): Eukaryota > Metazoa > Chordata > Amphibia > Gymnophiona > Dermophiidae > Geotrypetes > Geotrypetes seraphini. The sequence goes on along the minus strand of NC_047094.1, from coordinate 27,460,272 downwards.
AAGAGGCCCTAGGCTATTCCACTTATGAGGCCCTTTCACCTCCCATTTTTAAGTTTGTAAATTACATGAGAGATAATAAAATACATCATTACTCTGATATATATCAATATGTTAAATGAAACATGTTGTTATTGGTACTAACCTTTATAAAAAATGTGACACGGATCTTGAGGCCCTAGGCTGAAGCCTAGTTAGCCTAGTTAGCCTATAGGAAAATCCGGCCCTGCCTTCAGGACTCCTTGGGGTAAGTTGGGGTGCTGAAGAGGGCAAGCCAGGTTGGGCACATTTTTAAAGAAAATTTCTCACCTGTTGGCAAAGCCTACGGGGTCCTTTTACTAAGGTATGCTAGCCGTTTAGCGCATGCTAAACGCTAATGTGTCCGTTATATTCTATGGATGTGTTAGCATTAAGCACGCGCTAAACCTTAATAAAAGTAGGGGGTAAGTTATTAGGATAGTTATCTGGATGATGGCGCCAGTCACCACTATCCCAGGTATTCAGCTCTGATATGTTTATTTACTGGAGTATGTTAATCGTCTTTTTGAAGAGATTCACCACGGCAATGTACAAGAGGTATAATTTTATATCAATATAAAATAATATCAATCTAATATAATAAAGCCCTAAGCGCGCATGCACACTCTCACCTGCGTGCTCCTGTTTTCCGTGCGCTGTAGGGACCCACAAGTAGGAGTGCGCATGCGCGCGGCAGCGCGGAGCCTGTCAGCCGCGGCAGCTCTTGCCATCTGAAGGATAAAGCCAAGAAGCACGGAGCTGGAAGGGAGAGGAGCTGCTCTCCTCCCCTCCCCCTACGGACTTAAAAACCCCCAGAGCTCGCTTCGGGTCCGGCAAGGGCTGCAGGTCCTGAAACCTTCAGATTCAAGCAGTGTCTGCAGCACTCTACACATGCTGCTTCGGGGCCTTCTACTGCCTTGATTTGTCGGGACCGCGGGAAGGGGAGGGGGGCGGTAAGGGACTAAGGGAGCCGGCCAGACCGCGGGAAGGGAAAGGGGGGGTAGGGGAAACGCTGCTGCTGCACAGGAAAGTGGTGTGGGGGGAGGGAAATGGAGGGGGAGGGAATGCTGCTGTGGCTGCTGCACAGGGAAGTGGTGGGAGAGAAATGGTGCTGCATAGGAGGCAGGGAGAGAGACAGAAAGAAAGAAAAGAAGAAAGACACAGGGGCAGTGAGAGACACAGAAAGACAGACAGACAAAGGGGGCTAGGGAGAGAGACAGCCAGCGGGAGGGAGGGAGAGAGAGACAGAAATAAAGACACAGACATATATTCTAGCACCCGTTAATGTAACGGGCTAAGATACTAGTAAATAAATAAAAACAACTTACATTGTGTTAACAGTACAACCACAGTAAAATGACCACATGTAAGCATAAAATATAATCAGTAAGGTGAACATGGAGAGTTTAAAGAAACTCAATATGCTACGGTGGGGAGTGTGTGGCGCAGTGGTTAGCGCTACAGTCTCAGCACCCCTGAGGTTGTGGGTTCAAATCCCACACTGCTCCTTGTGACCCAGGGCAAGTCACTTAATCCCCCCATTGCCCCAGGTACACTAGATAGAGATTGAGCCCATGGGACAGATAGGGAAACATGATAAAGTACCTGAATGTGAGACCACATAGGATATAAGTGATATATAAATAATAATAGGTGCTATGGGTGTACAGATTTAATACCTGCGATAAATAAATCTTACTGAACCAAACCACAGTATATAAAAAATTAAATAAATATTGTGCAGTGCTCAGACCCACTGTGATTTGGTTTAGTAAGTGTTTAGAAAAACACCAACTGCAGTATAAATAATTATTTCTCATATAAACTTAAGTTATTTTAGACAGATTTAGGACTCTATCCCTCCCACCCCTTTTACAGAGCTTCGCAGCAACAGCACCAGAGCCTATTATAATTCCCAATGGGCTTCATTGCGATTATCACCTCGTAGCAGCGGTAATCGGCTTTATTAAAGAGGGCCTATGACTTGAGTCTGAATCTTTTAATCATTATTTTGTTAAATATATTTTAAAAGATCTGCGCCCGCTGACCACAGATGTTTGAAGACAAAGAGCGAAGAGCCGATGACCATCTTCTTTACCAGTGGAACCACAGGCTCTCCAAAGATGGTGGAACATTCTCATCGCAGCTATGGTATTGGACACATTATAACCGGAAGGTGCGGAATGAAAACGGGTCTTCAGATCACTGCAGTCTCTGTTACATGTTTTCAATAAAAGATCCAAATCACACAAGTTGAATAATCCCAATCCACCAACAGCATTCAAAAATTTTTTTAACTCATTCTGACACAGGGAGAATAATAGATGGAGAAAAGACCGTGGCGGCAGTTCGGGTAGAAGAGTGATGGCATCGCGGTAGGGGAGATGAGGCATTTCTCCTGCCACGATGGTTAGGTTGCCGGGCCGCTGAACTGATGGCGCCAACGGCCATCAGCTCAGCGGCCCGTTTTTCGGCACTTAGACCTGGTTTTATTTCGTCTAAGTGAAAAAGGTCTAAGTGCCGACTAAATTGTATTGGTTATACCTGTTGTACGGCTAGGTGTAGGTCGGCCCACCTCCCGCCCACTGCCCGCCCTTTCCCCTCCTCTAAACACACCTCTTTTCTCTCTGTGCGTTTAGAGGCAGGGGAAAGGCCTAAGTTGGTTTTAGATACGTCTAAAAACCAGCTTTGATTATGGGTACTTGGACGATCAGGCTTTTTGATTGTCCAAGTAGCCACTTAGGACACTTTTTAGACGTTGTTTTTTTTTTAATTATGAACCCCTTAGTGTCTCTCAGGATACCACAACTTGAGTATCCAAAGGACTTAACCTGCCTTTAAACCATACAATTTGAAGGCAGGAGGCACATCCTCGGTCATAAAAACTGGCGTATAATGATTTTTTTTTAAAGCAATTTTGAAGTGTGTTAGCTCAGATTATAGGCGACTGTTTGTGGGTCCCCTGATGAAGCAATCGCGAAACACAGGCCCTGCTGGGAATCCAGAAGCCTTAAAGATTGAGCTGCCGGAGATGAACGGCAGCGTGATAAGTCACACCAGCCATTGATTTTTGCTAAATCTACTGGAAGACAAGGGAGTTTTTTCGTCTACAAGATAAGTGACTCTGGCTTATTATGAGTATAGTGTCCTATAATACTGAATATTAGAGTTTAGAGTAAAGAATATAAGCCGGTTTTTGTGAGGTGGATTTTTTATGTCCGAGGATGGTTTAAAGGCAGGTTAAGTCCTTTGGATACTCAAGTTGTGGTATCCTGAGGGACACTGAGGTCTTTTCTCCATCTATTGTTCTCCCTGTGTCAGTATGAGTTAAAACTTTTTTGAATTCTGTTGGTGGATTGACATGTTTTCAATGTACACTGTAGCCAAAAGACAGAATGTATTTCATTATAATAATCTCAAAAGTAGAAAAAAACCTGATGGTTACCTATCAATTAAATATAATATATAGAACCACCAAAATGACACTGGAGGTAATTCTTTTCTCTTTTTTTTTTCTTCTTTTTTCTCTTTTCTTTCTTTTTATCTACTTATAAACGGGAACAAGCCTCAGAATATTGAGTATTAAGTTTTCACCCACACAGGGTTCTTTCAAAGAGAAAGACATTTCTCTTACTCACATTCACATCACTGGCTTGAGCCCATCCTCCCTACCATCTTTCGAAGAAAAAAGAAGAAAAAAAGAGAAAAGAATTACCTCCAGTGTCCGGCGCCAGCAGTGATAGACTCTTGCGTACACGACTTACACGTCATCTATTCTAGTATATATTTATTATATGAATTATATCTTATGAAGGGAATTTTAAAAATAAATTCTGGAATCTCTCGTGACACACCACTGTGCCATGGCACACGGGTTGTGAGACACTGCCCTGATCAATGTCCCCTTTTGTTTGACTTTATTGCTTGCAAGATTTCATTATTTTTGTTGTCATATTCTCTTACAGCAAATGCATGACAGCTGTTCTTTTAACTTTGTATTGACAGGTACTGGATGGATTTAACTCCTTCAGACATATTATGGAATACATCTGACACAGGCTGGGCAAAGTCTGCCTGGAGCAATATTTTTGTTCCTTGGATTCAGGGATCTTGTGTTTTTGCTCATAGTATGCCACGATTTGAGGCAACTGCTATCCTAGATGTAAGGCTCAGACTAATGTATTTGAAATGTGAAACATATCTGCATCAGACATAAGTATTATAATAATGTTAGCTAATAGCCATGTCACCTAAATTGTGCTGCTTGTTTGAAGCTTTAGGTACCGAAACATAACTCAGTTTCTATCTTTTTTTATTTGATGTTTACGACTTAGCCAGTTCCTTTGTTAATGCATGTAAATCTTGTTTTCCATTCCAGTTATGATGAAAGGTCACTTTGGGCAGCCACAAAACTTAGAGACTTGAAGAAAGCACAGATGTTTATTAGCATACATATGTGACTCCTGAGCTCCAAGCTGGCTTCAGAAGTCCTGAAAACAGGAAGTTACAGAGATATTTATACATTCTTCTGGCTATACAACTGAATTCTAGAAGTCCAAGCTAACACCCAGTGCAGGCAGGCTAGAACATCAGATAAGTTAGGTCTGCAGCTAAACATAATTCAGCATTTTATTAAAGAGAAAACTTAGTTCAACACTTAGGAAAACCAGTCCCAGATTCCTTCAATGAGATAAAGTTATTCTAAATATTGCAGATCCTCTCCAGATTTCCAGTAACAACTTTCTGTTCCTCTCCAACTGCCTATCGGATGCTGGTGCTGCAAGATGTTAGCAGGTAAGCCCTGAATGTTACTCTGTTGAAACATTAACTAAAATATCCATCAGTTCCTGCATTCTTACGTATACATTCTAAACAAGGTTGTGGCAACAAATTCCTGCTCTGAAACTGAAGTCAAAGAAAATAAATTCTAAATAGGAATCGCAATACTTCTGGAGTAAATGACAAAATTCCTGTAAGCATCGAACGTATAATGCTCCTGCTGTTCAGCAACTGAAACCTCAGGGAATTAATGACTATAGCTTCCTAAACGTTTTGGGGTCAATATTCAATGTGATTTATCTGGCCAGAAACAGCAACTGGCTGGTTACAGTGATGTAGCTATGGGTGGGCTTGGCCCACCCAGCGATGTCACCACACTGCCTTCTCCTCTCAACTCTGTGGCCTCCCAGTATTTGCCCTCCTATCTCCAAACCCCATCCCTCCTTGGTGTACTTTACAGGCATCTCCAGCTCCAGCAGTGATTCATTTTAGCTACCAGCGCCGGCTCCGCAAGCTTCACTCTGCCACATCCCACTGGACAGGAAACAGGAAGTGACGTCCACGGCAAAGGGAAGCCTGAGGGGCCGGCACCAGCAGCAAAAATGAATTGCTGCTGGTGTTGGGGATGCCTGTAAGGTACACCAGGGCGAGACAGGGTTCAGAGTTTGGAGGGCAGATGTCAGGAGGCTGTAGAGTTGAGAGGAGAGACTCTAGATGTGAAAACCTGTTTAAAAAAAAAAAAAATCTCCAGGGGGAGGGGGGAATGCTCCATCCAAGTTAATTGTGAGTCCATTCAAAATACTGGGTTGGCTATGCCAATGGCTGGTTAAATAATACTAATAATAACTTTATTCTTTTATACCACCATAACCAAAAGTTCTAGGCGGTTTACACAAAAAAGAGCTGGACAATCAGCGAAATACAATAATACAGTAAAAAATACAAATATTTGTAAAATAGAATTTCAATAATAAAACTCACTAAGTAATAAACTTATCGAACAAAGTGGTCTTAATTAATTTCCGAAAACTGCAATAGGATAACATAGCTTGCTGAATACATTTACCTAACCAAGATTGTTGCCTTCCAGCTTGAAATGCTAGGGTCCTATCTAAGAAGGTCTTCTATCTACACCCATTAATTTTTGGATAAGTAGAAGTTTCTAGTTTCTCTTAATGGTCTATGCAACACAAAATGAGGAAAAAGATAAACTGGAGACAATCCCGATATCAGCTTAAAGCAGATACAGGTACTAACTGGTCATTTTCAGTAGCACTTAACTGCTGAAAATAACCAGTTAACACCTAACTGCAAACCAGATACGTTGGGGGTGTTTCAGAGGTGGGATTGTCACTTGGCCAGTTAAGTGCCAATATTCAGCAACCGGTCAGGTTAAGCACATAAAAGGATGTCCTAACTTTATGTGGTGAGCCATGGCCAGTTAAGGGCTAAATATCAGACCTAAGTGAATATGCGTTAGCCGGCTCCAAAAAGCCCGAACAGGACCTGAGAATAAGGCTAGTGGGGGTCAGCAAAACACTGAGTTCTTCTGACAGCTGAACATTGACCCCTGTTGTCCTCTGAGGCAATCCCTTCATTAGCAGAGAACTAGGAAATGGATTTCTGATTTCATTGGTAAAGTGTAGGGTTACCAGACATCCAGGAAAATCCAGACATGTCCTCTCGGACGGACTTTCCAAAACCCAGCATTTGTCTGGGGTTTGGAAAGACTCTACAAGCTGCGTGCATGCTCCAGGCCCTCCAGACACAGCCAGAGCTCAACGCAAAGAGAGATGGCAGGTGGAACTGGGCGGAGCTAAAGGTGGAACTGGGCAGGGCTAGAGGCAGAACCAGGCGGGGCTGGAGGCAGAACAGGGCGTGGCTGGAGGTGGAAAAGGGTAGTCATGTCAGTGTAGATTACTCCATGAGAAAATGCAAAATCCTCTCCATTGATAAATGAGTTATAATAAGTACGCTGCTCTATTGTTCTCCATCTTTTCTGTGAACACTCCCATCGCGTGCGTCCGTTTTCTGTGAGCTGTAAGCCACCGCAGATAGGAGTGCGCACGCGCGCAAAGCTCTCTCTCTCCCTCCCCCCGAGGTGGATGTTGGCCACCGCGGCTGTCGGCGACCCAAGGCGGATGTCGGCCGCCGCAGCTGCTGGCCACCCGAAGCTCGCTCTCTCTCTTCCTCCCCCCCCGAGGCGGATGTCGACCGCGGCGGCCCGAGTTGGATGTCAGCTGCCGCGGCTGCTAGCCACGGCGGCTGTTGGTGGCTGCAGGCCGCGGCAGCCAAACCCGGAAAGCATTTTAGTTCAGGGCATGCAGTTCAGGAGGAAGGTATGGGGGGGGAGGAAAATACTGCACAGGGAAGTGGGGTGGGAGGGAAATGGAGGGGCAGAAAAGGGGTTGATGGACAGGGGAAGAGGTGCTGATGAACAGGGAGGGGGGCAGAAAAATGAAGACAGGCCTACTGCTGGACAGGGGGAAGTAAAACAAAGGGAGAAGGGCTTCTGCTGGATAAGGTGAGCAGTGATGGGGTGCTGGAGGACACAGGGGAGGTAAAAGGAAGGGAGAATGGACAGGGGGAGCAGGCAAGAGGTGGTAGTGGACAGCCAAGGAAAATAAAAAAAAAAAGACAGACAGAAATACAGAAAGCGGCTAAGGAGAGAGAAAAATTAAAAAAAGACAGACACACACACATATATTCTAGCACCCGTTAATGTAACGTGCTATAAGACTAGTCTGGGATAAATGAGTGGGTGAAAAGGGCAAACAGAATGCTAGGAATGATCAAGAATGGGATCACGAACAGATCGGAAAAGGTTATCATGCTGCTGTACCGGGCCATGGTGCGCCCTCACCTGGAGTACTGCGTCCAGCACTGGTCGCCGTACATGAAGAAGGACACGGTACTACTCAAAAGGGTCCAGAAAAGAGCGACTAAAATGGTTAATGGGCTGGAGGAGTTGCCGTACAGTGAAAGATTGGAGAAACATTCAAGATAATGATGGGAATAGACTTAGTACATAAAGACAGGTTGTTCACCCTCTCCAAGGTAGAGAGAACGAGAGGGCACTCTCTAAAGTTAAAAGGGTGGTGGAGAGCTGAAATGCTCTTCCAGAGTCTGTTGTAGGGGAAAACACCCTCCAGGGATTCAAGACAAAGTTAGACAAGTTTCTGCCGAACCGGAACGTGCTCAGGTAGGGCTAGTCTCAGGGCACTGATTTTTGATCAGAGGGCTGCCGCGTGAGCGGACTGCTGGGCATGATAGACCAATTCTTATGTTCTTATGATAACAATGGAATGGTCTAAATCAGGGATCTCAAAGTCCCTCCTTGAGGGCCGCAATCCAGTCGGGTTCTCAGGATTTCCCCATTGAATATGCATTGAAAGCAGTGCATGCACATAGATCTCATGCATATTCATTGGGGAAATCCTGAAAACCTGACTGGATTGCGGCCTTCGAGGAGGGACTTTGAGACCCCTGGTCTAAATGAACCACTAATATCTTTCCAGCTCTGTCTTGCTGTGATTTTATTCCTGATTTTTGTATGCTATAATCATTTATTTTCCATGGTAAAATTATCTGTTGATTTTTAAACAGATTGTTTTTCTTTTACATATCTATAAAGTTACAAGTTCAAGAGTTTGAATCACTGTCTGAGTGCAGGTGAGCCCATGAACCCTGAAATAATGGAACAGTGGAAAACCTATACTGGTCTGGATATCTATGAAGGCTATGGCCAAACAGAAATGGTAAGATAAAAGCAAATTTATGGAACTTCCCGAGACGTGGGAATGTCACCCAAGTAACCTAAAGTTCAAGAGTTATGTAATATAAATTATGGTACTCTCATTACTGAAGAGGGTGTACAAATGCAGTAGGGTTCAGCGAAGTCCTAATTATGTGCTGCAAAACAAGAAGAAAACCCACTGGATTCCACAAAGTCACAGGAAAGACAAAACAATAAAACCAAGTGGAACTGATGATCTGGATGAAAAGACTTTAAGTGTCTAGACCCTCTAGACAAAATGCAAAGTCTTCAAGATATGTGGTACAATCCAAATCAGGAAACTCAATGTACGTAGACTAACACAAGACCGAACACGGTCTGTGAGTCAGCAAAAATATGCGAGCAGATGTTTGGCACAATATATCCTTACTAGCTTTATTGCCCGTTACATTAACGGGTGCTAGAATATATGTATGTCTGTCTTTCTTTATTTTTTCTCTCTCTCTGACTCCTTAGCCGCTTTCTGTATTTCTGTCTTTCTTTGTTTTGGCTGTCCACCACCACCCCTTGCGTGCTTCTCTTGTCCATTCTCCCTTCCTTTTACCTTCCCTGTGTCCACCACCACCCCTTCACTGCTCCCCTTATCTAGCAGCAGCCCTTCTCTCTTTGTTTTACCTCCCCCCTGTCCATCAGCACCTCTTCCTGCTCCCCCTGTCCAGCAGTAGGCCTCCCTTCCTTTTTCCCCCCTATCCATCAGCACCTCTTCCTGCTCCCCCTGTCCAGCAGTAGGCCTCCCTTCCTTTTTTTCCCTCCCTATCCATCAGCACCTCTTCCTGCTCCCCCTGTGCAGCAGTAGGCCTCCCTTCCTTTCCCCACCCCCCACCAGAGCAGAATCTCCCCTCTGTCTATCCCCCCAACAGTCCAGCATCTCCCTTCTTTCTATCTCCCATCAATCCATCATCTCACCTCTGTCTCCTCCTGTCAGCCACTGCCGTTCGCCATGTGGTTGATCCGCTGCTGACAGGCGGGGTCCAGCTCCGGCGTGTCACTCACGCACAGCAGCGGGAGCAGCGCCACCAGCAGCAGCGCCGCCATCGGGAGCCCTTCGAGGGAGCGGGACAGGCTGCTGAGGAGCTTCGGGGGCTGCTGAGACAGCAGAGACGGAGCGGCCGATCTGAACTGGCGTCCCCCCCCTCCCCGGTGCCAGCGTCGCTCTCCCTCTCAGCGGGCTGGGCCAGAAAAAGAGGAGACTGTTGTGTGGTGACATATAAGCGTGCATGCGCACTCTTGTGGCTACATCGCGACGGATCAGGGAACACGGCTTTAGAGTGCACATGCGCGCTTACCATTTTATTATTATAGACTAGTCGTTAAGCCCGTTACATTAACGGGTGCTAGAATTTATGTCTGTATTTTTCTTTCTGTCTCTTTCCTCCCTCCATTTCCCTGTGTAGCGCTGTCTCTGCTTTCTTCCTCAGTCTCCACTCTCGAGCTGTAACATTACTGCTTAGCTTTTTCTCCCTGCAAGCATCTCTGCTCTCTTTCTCATCCCCAGTCTCTTTGCTATTTTTCTCTTCTTGCAGGGGTCTCTGCTCTCCTTTCTCTATATGTTCCTGATTCCTGCAAACTTCTGTTTTCTCTGTATGCTCTTGATCCTGTGTTTCCCTGTAGGTGTCTCTTCCTTTTTTTTTTTTATTCCTTCTTCACGTATGGTTGATTTATTAAAAGTTTTTATATTTTTCCTATTTGTTGCATGCCTGTCTCCTTGGTCGCTGTATGTTTCTCTTTTTTTGCTTTCTGTGTTTGTTTGTGTTTTTTTGCTGATTGTCTACTTGGTCGCTGTCAGTCTGTCTGTCTCATTGGCTGCTGTATGTGTTTTTTGCAGTCTAACTCCTTGGCCACTGTATGTCTGTATGGTTTATTTTCCTGAATTTATCCTTGGGCATTGTATTTTTTTTTTTTTTCTGTTTGTCTCATTGGCTGTTTGTATTTATTTTTTTTTTTTGCTGTCTCCTTGCCCACTGTCTCTCTGTCTGTCTCCTTGGCTGCTGTATGTCTGTTTGTCATTTTTTTCCCTGTGTGTCTCTCTCTCCTTGTCCTCTGTGTTTTGTTATTTTTTCAATCTGTCTCTTTAGCCCCCTGTCCTTCTGTGAGTGTCTGTGTGTCTCTCTCTCCTTGTCCTCTGTGTTTTGTTATTTTTTCAATCTGTCTCTTTAGCCCCCTGTCCTTCTGTGAGTGTCTGTGTGTCTCTCTCTCCTTGTCCTCTGTGTTTTGTTATTTTTTCAATCTGTCTCTTTAGCCCCCTGTCCTTCTGTGAGTGTCTGTGTCTCTCTCTCTCCTTGTCCTCTATGTTTTGTTATTTTTTCAATCTGTGTCTTTAGCCCCCTGTCCTTATGTGACTGTCTGTGTGTCTCTCTCTACTTGTGCACTGTTGTTTGTTTGTTTTTTTCAATCTCTCTTTAGCTCCTGATCCCCTCTCACTGACCCTTGCGCGACTGCATGTTATTCCGGCTGGGTTTCCATGGCAACCCTGCTCGCGGGTCTGTGAGTGTAGGGCCGTTTTGTCGGGTTTGGCGGCGCTGTGTAGCGGGGAGGCGGGGCCTCAGCACCGACCGGGCGGCTCGCACCGCCGGCCCCCAGGAACCCGAGGCCGGCGGCGGGGGAGGCAGGGACATGCCTGGTGTGCCATGGTGCAGGAGGAACGGAGATCGTCGTCTGGCTGCTTTCCGGCTTGTGGAGGCGATCGGGTGGTGACGTATTCGCGCGCATGCGCACTCCTTCGGCCACAGACCTACAGCGCACGGAACACGCAAATAGAAGTGCGCATGCGCGAGTTAGCCTTTTATTATATAGGATTAGATTTTTGTTCTGTTAAACATAACGGTTTTGATACACCTTTAAAGGACACCTGAAGAAGGCTCGTTTTTGCCAAAACACGGACCACGTTGGGCTTTGTGTTAATCTACACTGATTTTATTGATTGGATTGTACCATATATCTTGAAGATTTTGAATTTTGTTATGGAGACTTTGCATTTTGTCTAGACACTTAATAGGTCATTGGATCATTGGATGCATCTGATTTTATATTTTTCTCTTCCCTAATTATTTTACTGTCCACTTCATCCACTCTGTCATGGCCTCATTTGAAGCCAGTAATTAAAAACATGGGTTCTACTTTTAGTTTGTTACACCCTTGTCATTCTAGTATTTGGAATTGTTTTTCTAGAAAAGGCTTTAGGCTTCCTTTGTAGGAATTGTATAGGAATCTTTCAGAAAGGGGTGGTTCCTTCTTAAACTATGTTACTGTTGTTCCTCAGTTTAAAAGCAGGGTCAGACACAACTGATTGTAAAAATTATAGAACAGTTCTCTCCGAGAGAACGAGAGCCAGAAGGCCTTGAGCATGCGCAGATGCTCAAGGCCCAGCCCAGGCAAGAGGCGGGAGCTCGCATTCACCCTTACAATGAGCAGAAGGGGTAAGGACCGTGCTTGGGAGGAAGGGTGGGCGGATGCCGCTTTCAGCATGGGGGTGCATTGCGGTTCTCGCGGGGGGGGGGGCGTTCGCGGGGGGGGGGGTTGCAATGCCGGTTCGGGGGTGTGCGATGCCAGTTAGAGCAGGGGGGAGGTGCTCGTACACCAGAACATGCTCGGTTTGCGAGGCAAAAGTTTGCTGAGTGTTTTGCTCGTCTTGCAAAACACTCGCAAACCGGGTTACTCGCAAACCGAGGTTCCACTGTACTTGTTTTGGTTGCACTATAAGATGAGATTTCTAAGTACCTGGATCATTGTGGTAGAGGTTTATTGCTAGGGTTACTAGACATCTGGATTTCCACGGACATGTTCTCCTTTTGAGGAGGTCCGGGGGTCCGGACGGCTTTTCAAACCCAGCACTTTGTCTGGGTTTTGAAAAGCTCCCGACGTTGGAGCAGCATCTGCGAATGCGCGGATGCAACACAGTGACATCACGCGTGACGTCATTGCATCACAGCCATGCCTGCGTGGATGCCGTCCCGATGCACAAACAGGTTAAGGGGGGGTGGGGCTGGGGGCACGACGGGGCACGATAGGGACAGAACTGGGTGGGCCTGGGGGCGTGGCCATGGAAAAATCTGGTAACCCTATTTATGGCTAATGTAAGATTTAGCATCTGCCTTTGATTTGGTGGACCCAGCCCAGGCATAGACTGACACTGAATTTCCAGGTATAACACCGAGCAGTGGTCATCAAAATGTTAAGCGCCACTGACTGAATATTGACCTGGAAGTCCTGGATTAACTATTAAGCACTTGCTTAAGGCAACAAAGGAAGAAAGTCACCACAGAAGGGGTTTTTTCTCCTAGCTGTCATGCCCTTAACTCTTTCACTGCTGTCTGTCATACCCATTATCCAACATGAATTTCAGTTCTTTTCTAATCTTGATAAATATTCGTATATACGTTTTCTTCTGTACAATAGTGATATTCCTCAGGGGCCCAGGGGCAATATCAATGCATTTGTTGAGCTGTGCTTAGGGTATCCATTGGCCTTAATCCCCTCTGCCTTGCCCCAGTAGTCCACTGCATTCTGTTATCGAGGAGAATGCGGCGTAGTGGTTAGAGCTCCAGTTGGTTCAAATCCTGCACTGCTCCTCGTGACCTTGGGCAAGTCACTTAATCCTCCAGTGTCCCAGGTATATTAGACAGACTGTGAATCCACTGGAACAAATAGGGAAAATGCTTGAAGTACCTGTATGTAAACTGCTTTGAATGTGGTTAATTCACCTTTGTTTCTTATCAATTTTAAAACTTCCCTATCCTTTCCCTTCTTATCTTCCCTCTGTTTTTAATTTTTTTTTTTAATTGTAATTTTCTTCCACACTTCCCTGTTGTTTTATTCCTCCTTCCCACCTTAGTATGTCTGTCCTTGAATTGTCTGCCCTTGTATTGTCTTTGCCCATTATTTATTTTTTATTTTAATTGTACAAGGCTTTGAAATATATTGTAAAGCGTTTTATCAAATTTTAAATAAACTATAAACTACAAAAAGGCAGTATATAAGTTCCTTAATAGTTTCCAGAAGCCAAAGTAATAATATCTAATACATTTTTTCCTGGCCTCCTGTGATGTTTGAGGAAACATATTCAAAGAAACAAGAGAAGGTACTGGTGGTCTTTATTCCCTGACTTGAGCAGGAATATTTTTCTGAAGTACGAAAGACTGCATAGCCCAGTTTTCCTTACTGCGTTCCTTTTGGTGCAGGTGCTGGTCTGTGGAACTTTCAAAGGAATGAAAATTAAGCCTGGCTCTATGGGGAAAGCATCTGGAGCTTATGAAGTTCAGGTAGAGATTTTGACCTCTCCTTTTAGCAGAGTTAAAGCAAATAATTATAAGTACGGTTACCATACATCCAGGAAAATCCGAACATGTCTTCTTTTTGAAGGACTGTCTGGGTGCCCGGATGTTTTTTTTTTTTTAATGAGGGAGTCCATCTGGGTTTAACCGTCTCTCCAGAGTCCCCTACCTACCTCCTCCCTGGCCACTACATTGAATCCTCGGGCAGCCAGCGGGAGCGGCAACAAGGTGAGTCTGCTGCCGTTGGGCTGCCCTGGAAGTCGCTTCTCTGCAGGTCTTGCCCACGTAGGAACAGGAAGTCGTTGCAGAAAAGTGGCTTCAAGGGCAGACTGCCTGAAGATTTAATGTAGTGGTTATGGGGAGTTGGATCCCACTTGGGATGGGGGTTGGAAGGAGAGAGAGAGGCAGAGTGTGGACTATCAGGTAATGGCTAGGCCCTGTGTGCTGTATGATAGACAACCCTCTTCTCCCTCGTGGCTTACCAAAAACCGGTGGGATGCAGGGAAAGGGCATGGTGGGGGTGGGGTTGAGACTGGGGGGTGGGATCACGTGCCCTTTTTTTCTCTTCCAAAATATGGTAACCCTAATTATAAGTGCATTGTGGACTACCGTATTTTCACCCATATAACACGCATACGCGTATAGCGCACGGGTCCAATGCATTTCAGTAAAAAAAAATTTATATAGCACGCACACGCATATACCGCGCATGCTGCTATAACCTCCTCCCCACTCCCGCTTACTCTTCTGGCCTGCGAACCGGCATCCTCCCCCCCGCTCGCGTCACCCCCCCCTCCCCCGCGATCCTACATCAGATTGAGAATCTCGGAGAGAGCGAGACCAGAAGGCTTTGAGCATGCGCAAATGCTCAAAGCCCAGTCCAGCCCGGCACGAGGAAGAAGGAGGATCTCCCTCGCACCGCCCAGCACAGTCCAGCCCAGCAACAACAAAGGAGGATCTTCGGGCACTGGCACTGGCACGTCCTGTGCATTGGTGCTGGTGCCGGTACCCAATCGGGTAAGAGATGTTTTGCGGTGCTGGGGGGGGATGTAGGATCGCGGGGGAGGGGGGTGATGTGAGCAGGGGGGAGGATGCCGGATCGGAATGAAAAAAAAAATTGTACAACACGCTCATGCGTATAATGCGCAAGGTTATGCACGGTTTGTAAAAATCGTGTATAACGCGCATGTTATATGCGTGAAAATACGGTAATTGTTTTTCTAAAAAGACTTAAATGGACCTTTTACTAAACCACATTACTAAGCACTAATGCATGCTTAATGCAGGAAGAAAGGCTTGCCGCAAATCGCATTAAAGTGTTTTGAGATAATTTGCCTGTCAGTGCGTTTCAAGTTTATTTAGTTTCAAGTTTCAAGTTTATTTAGTTTCTTTGATTACCTCACATAGTCCAAATCCAATGCGATTTGCACAAGTTCCAAAATTATGTAAAATATTAAAAACCAACAAACATAACATTCATTACTAATACAATAGTACATGTAAGGAGGGAAGGGATTAACAACAATTATCATAAATACAATTCTAAAAAAAAACAAAAACAAAAGAAAACTAAAAGTAAAGATAAAACCAGGGGAGGGTTAAGTCACTAATTACATGTTATTTATTTTTATTTCATTTTTTCAGGAGAGAGCGTGTCATGGGCAGGGACATATTCTCCAGCTAGAGCATTCAAATTAGCACTTACTGACATGAAGTTAATACAGGAGCACTTACCATCTCCTAACATTAACTTTTCACTGGTATGGCCTTAGCACGCTGGAAAGTCCCACATTTAAAATGTACTAAGACTGGATTCTAGCAGAATTCTGTACAAGGGCCCCTAAATGAGCCTTCGCCACAAAAAAACTGAACTGGTTTTTTCAATGCCAGCCACAGTGGTTGAATTAAACCTGGATATTCAGAGCTGGTATATGGGTAGGGCTAAACTCTATATATGGTACCCAAAAAATTGGTGTCGAAAAAAAGAGGTATTCTATAAGCCATGCTTAGTTAGGCATGGTTTATAGAAAGCAAATATGCTTACTTGTAGCAGGTGTTCTCCAAGGACAGCAGGCATTTATTCTCACATGTGGGTGATGTCATCCATGGAACCCAGTACGGACACTGCCAATTGCACTGTCACTTTAAAATTTTTAAGATAGTGCCCATACCACACGTGTGCCGGTGCCTTCCTGCCATTGACTTGAAGGACCATCAGTTCAGTAGCAAAGCTAACCAGGGGAGGTGGGCAGGTTTGTTTGTTTATTTCTCACCCGCCCTTTTCCAGGGCGAGTTACATATTAACATACAAAATAAAAAATTTATATTTATCGTATAAAACACTTCAGACACAAATTGCATACTTACATATCAAATCAAATTACATATAACATATACGTCGCATCAACGACAAATATCATTTAAGGCCAAAACTGGCCAAACCCACACATACATCAAAATATAAAATTCCATAAGTCTACAGGTTGTGAGAATATAGGCCTGCTGTCCTCAGAGAACATCTGCTACAGGTAAGTATCTTTGCTTTTTCTGAGGACAAGCAGGCATAATATTCTCATATGTGGGACTCCCAAGTTGCCAGGATTATGTCTCTGAAAGAGACATTGAATATATAGAAGTCTGACAAAACCCAAGAGAGTTGGAGGGAAAGTTGGTGCTCACGAAGTAAAAAGATTTTACAGAACTGCTTGCACAAACTGACGGTCTCTTCTGGAAACCTAGCACAGGAAATCATTATAACAGAAGCAAGGCACCAAGAGGGACCAAATATGGCAGATCCATGTGGGAGTACACTTGTGCATAGAGTTATCAGACATCTGGGAAAACCCGAACATGTCTTCTGGAAGGCCTTTGAGCATATGTGGATGATGTCACACGCATCCGCGCATGCTTGGAAACCCTCCAGACATGGCCAGGTCGAAAAACAAAGACAAGGCTTTGCGGGAGGTGAGGCTACAGGCAGAATGGGGCAGAAGAAGGAGTGTCTAGAAGCGGAATGGGGCAGGGCCATATGTCCAGGTTTCTCCGGAGAAAAATCTGGTAACCCTACTTGTGCACCCAGTTATGAAATAGCACCTAACAGTTTCCAAGCAGATTTGAAAAGGGGGCCTAATGATGGGAGGGACATGGGCAGGTCAGGGGCATTCTTTCAAAAATGCACACAGTGTTATAGAATTAAGGGGATCTGTACCCAATTTGTGGGCCAGGATTTAGACCAGGTTTCAGTTGATGTAAATCCTTGCATCGGAAGCTGGGCGTGGTTTCTGACGCAATGCACTGTTCTATAAAGGATACCTATTTTTTTAGGCACCCTTTAAAAAATGCTGTTTAGCTCCAATTTTTTTTTTTTTTGCACCAATTTTTGGGTACCATACAATGAATTTAGCCTCTAGTGGTTAATGGACTGATTATTGTTGCAAACTAGAGAATGACACGGTGACAAAATTTGTCACCGTCCCCGCCCCTGCGGATAACCGTGGGAAATAATCCCATGTCATTTTCTAGTGTCTATTTCAGCCTCGGTCCTTCTACACTAGCATTCTTCAAAGCAAAGCTTGCGGGTCAGTGGTTGTGGCCATTCATACTCTGATTCTTATGTGAGCCAAGGATAATGAAGCCATTGTGACATCACTGATGTGATTGGCTCTTAGGCACTGGTGGAATGAGGCGTTCTGACGCGTTTCACCAAACCGGCTTCCTTTGAGAGCTTTTTCCTTTTGAACTAGGGAGAATCAATATTTGAGGTTGCTTACAGCACAGCGGGTTCTCTGAGGAAGCCGGTTTGGCGAAACGCGTCAGAACCCCGCCGGACCATTGCTGTTCAGACATTGAAGTTAAGTTTTTTGGCTTACACCATTTTTTGCATTTGCTAAGCATTGGACATTTCATGCACTTTATGGAGATTTAAGAATTATTTACCACTTTATGAAGTTATTTTAATAACCTTTCAAATTAGACGGTGCAATGATAGATTCAGTGAAAGTCTCTGTAGGGGTTAGGTCCCCACGCTGAGCTTTCAATATTCCATTCTTGGATTCTGAGCGCTGTTCTAGAAAGGCATTAGTAACTTTCATTATTGTTCCCTTTTTGCTGTTGTTTGTTACATTTCCTTGGAACAATATTCAGTTTATTCATTCACCCAGTTGTTGATATTGGACTGTCTGAATAATGCCACTGAAATTCCAACAATGGTTCTGATTCGTACTAATTCAGGTAGCAGTACCTACCATATAAGATTGCACGTAACATAACATCTGGATAAGTAGCTCTGAATATTGGCTTTTATTTAAAAAGTTTGGTCTAACTATATTTTACTCTTTCAGATTATAGATGACGATGGAAATATTCTGCCTCCTGGGACGGAAGGTGAGATCGCTGTCCGTGTAAAACCCACCAGACCATTTTCTCTCTTCACTCATTACACGGTAAGGAGCACGTTTCCTAAATGCAATGTATTTTTATGGTAATACAGCAGAGTGGTTGTTGTTTTTTTAACTTTGTACCATCACTTCAGCAAAGGCTGTTCCTTTAGCAGAATTTAAGTTTTATCTTGAAATATATTTGCTCATGCCATACTAAAAATTATTACCGTATTTTCGGTCAATACGATGCACCTGACCATAAGACGCACCCACCAGTAGAGCATGAAAAAACAAGAAAAAAAAATTTGGTTCAGAATTTTTTTCTTGGTTTTTCCTCCTCTACACATTGGGGCGTCTGGTGCTGGGAAGCCCGCAACCCGAAACAGCAGCTTTGTACCACCCTTCTTAAATTGTGTTTCATCAGAAAAGAACAAATTGTCTCAGGATATATAGGACTTGAAAAGCTCACTTCAAAAATTCAGTGGTTTGATCCTTAAAAGAGAGTGTAGAGTGTGGATTTCTAAACAGGATGGGACAATCATGGAGAGTTAAGTAAAAATCTGGCCTGGGGCTTAAATTGAAAGTTAGCATAATCCTACTGTTTCTTCTTTTTTGCTCTGCATTTTTCTGTTCTGGAAAGTTTTTGAAGCTAGTGCAAGAAAACATATTTTTCTGCAGCCCAAAGTCACCCGAAGAAGCAGCCTGCAACCCAAAGCCCGAAGCAGTAGCCCGCAGCCCCCCAGTACCTTTTTTAAGTGGCAGTGGTCCAGTGCAGTCACCTGCTGGACGGCTGCCTTTCTCTGTACAGAGTGACGCACAAAGCAGGAGCGCGACTGTTGCACTTCCTTCCTGGTCCCGCATCGCTCTGTGATTGATCCACCCCAGCGGACAAAAGGAAGTTATGTCAAAGAGGGCAGGCCACAGTAGAGAGAAGATGTTGGGCCGGCCTCAGATCGGCAGCGTGTGTGAATTGTCAACCTTTGGAAGAATTAAAGAGAGGGGGGTAGTTGAGAAAGGAAGGAGAGGAGATCCCTGCTGAGGTGGAGGGAATATAAGGAGAGATGCCAGGAAAGGATTGCGATAGGGGTAACAGGTGAACAGGAAGGCTGGTGGATGGCAGGATTCCACGCCTAGAAGAGTACAAAGAAACCAGAATGGAATTGTCCAGATCAGAATGATGTGCACTGCACAAGTGTCCTCCAACTCATAGGGGGAGATAAGTGAAGAGAGATAGTGAGGGGCAGCTGAGTGAGTGCATTTGTAGGACTTGTATTCGGAAATGGAATCAAACCCATATCCCTCTATGTGGCAGGATGCTCATACAATTCTCTTGTATATCAGAGCTCCCAAACCTGGGATCCCACAGTCATCTGGGTGGGTCTTCAAGAGACCTACAATGAATATGCATGAGGTAAATTTGCATTCATTGGAAACCCACAATGAATATGCATGAGGTGAATTTGCATTCATTAGAGACCTCTCATATGCAAATTTATTTCATGCACATTCATTGTGGGTCTTCAGGGCAAGTTTGTTTATCCCTTTATATGCATTCATTATTTAATTAGTAAATGTAGGAAAAAAACCAGGAAAACTCAACCCCACGCAAAGCAAAGCAGAACAAAAAACAAGTGGGGAAGGGACTGTGCACATGAACTTTGGGCAATTATAATTTATTGAAAATGATCATAAAAAATATATCACATATGTAAAACACAAAGCTTTAAATAGAGTCCTTTCACTTATATCTTTGAACCCAACACGGTCCATGTTTCGGCCTCCACTAGATGGCGCTGTTATAGTTAATGTGAAGGAATGGCTCGGGCTTGTAATACTTAACGTGACCATTTCATTTTTTCCTCATAACGGGACAGGACCCCCAGAAAACAGGACATTTCGGCGTCCCGAAGCTGTGTGTGGGGACAACAGGACAGGGATCCCAAAATGGGACGTATGGTCAACTTAGTAATATTGCACCAAAAGACCCAATCCAAACGCTGCGTGGAAAAAACTGTCAGCGTCTTAACTAAAATAAACCCAAACAAAAACCCCAAGATGCTGAGATTTACCTAAACTCTATAACTTAAGGATAGGCTCTCATCTTCTGAACCTTTACTGTTTGACAAATGTGAATGTTACAATGGTTCTGTGCTCCTGAATAAACGCAGCTTTTATGTTCTTATTGGCTTCATTACATCATGTTCTTCATCATCCACTAGAATCCACCTCAGACTCATATAGGTTCAAACCATTTAAAACATCCTCCAGGGCCCCCAAGTTTTCTTTATTTTTTAATACACAGATTTGCTTTTTCAGCCAGGCAATGAACTGTGGCTGATACTACTAAAACACCCTGGAGATGCTTGTTGCTTCCAATTAGATGTCATCCATGCTCGTACAATTCATAATCCTGGAAAAATTAACCTTGCACTGCCTTGTTAAAGCTGACTATTTGAAACCTCCAGCATTATACTCACTTCAGACAATCTTGTGGCATGTGAAAAAGATTTCTTGCATTTAGAAACAGTTTTGCTATTTAACCAGGATGAGCCTGAGAAAACAGCCTCAACTCTACGGGGAAATTTTTATGTTACTGGAGACAGAGCGATTCAGGATGAAGATGGATATTTCTGGTTTGTGTCCCGATCTGATGACATCATTATATCTTCTGGGTAAATTTTTTTTTCTAATTTCTTATTTTCAAATTAACATTTTCAGCATGATCTGAAGCAGCTGAATACCATTGGACAACTACTGGTGATTTTAAAAAAAATGCTTAACTATTTTTACAAAACCGTAGCGCAATTTTTAGCGCCGGCCACGGCGGTAACAGCTCAATTTCTATGAGCATCGGAGCTGTTACTGCCGCAGCCGGCGCTAAAGACCACACTATCGGCCTCTTTTACAAAGCCGCACTAGTGGCCCCGAAGCCCATAGAGCAGGGGTAGGGAACTCCGGTCCTCGAGAGCCGTATTCCAGTCGGGTTTTCAGGATTTCCCCCAATGAATATGCATAAGATCTATTTGCATGCACTGCTTTCAATGCATATTCATTGGGGAGATCCTGAAAACCCGACTGGAATACAGCTCTCGAGGACCGGAGTTCCCTACCCCTGCCATAGAGATTTAAAGGGCTTCGGGGCTGTTGCCACACGGCTTTGTAAAAGAGGCCGTATGGTTAAAAAAAAGGGGGGTTGTTAATTTTTTTTAAAATTAATTTTAAATGTAAGTTGTCAGCAAAACTTCATTCCACAGTCATAACACCCACTCCCAACCCCAATTCCCTCCCCCCCACTTCATAATTCCTATCTCACGTCATGTGTTTATAGAGCTAGATGGGAATCTACTCAAAATAAAGCGTTCTACTTTGCAGTTCCAAACTTATGGAACCATATGCCATGAGAGTTGAGATTAGAGGCAAATTTAAAATCTTTCCAAAAATTATGTTAAAAACAGTTGTTGTTTTTTAAACAAGCATTCGGGCAAGATTTAAATCAATCCGATATTACTCACATATTCTAAATGTTCTAGATCTTCAGTCGGCAGTCTGGTGAAATTTTAAAATTCAATGGTATTTTTATGATTTTATTTAGGAATGAATGCTTTTTGGTATGGTTGGTGTTTGTATGGTTAGATTTATTCTGCTCAATGGAGTTTTTTTTTTTGTTGTTTTTTTTTAAGAGTGAATGTTTCTTAGTATGTTTGCTGTTTATATGGGCCAGGTCTATACTATCTAATAATGAAGTTCTTTTTGTATATTTATTTTATTTTATTTTACTTTTATTACATTCTGTAAACCGCTTGGACCGTGAAATAAATGAGCGGTATAACAAGATTAATAAACCATGTAAGTTCCCATTTCATATCATGCCACTGTGTATTGACCACTCTTATTTTTTAAAAGTGGTTCCCACATCACTCACACGTTTTCTAAATTCCCATTCGCCCATGCTGACAGCAATTCTGTCTCAATCACAAAGCATCCCTCGGTACGACTGTTCCACTGCAGAAAGCTCTGGGCACGTCCAGCTAGCCGAGAGAACTCGCCTAGCAGCAAGCATGAGCTTCTTTCCTGTTGGACTCTCAGTTCTTCTTCTACTCCAGGGGGAAGATTTAGGAATCACTGGGGTTTTGGTCTCAGCCGTGCATCCTGCTTTACGTATCCCCAGTACAATTGAACAAATACTCAAAACATGTGACAGTGTCCCTCTTTGGTCCAACACCCATCATGCTTCTCTTTCCCCATCACTTTCAGCTTGGACGTGTTATGAACCCTCTTGTTAATGAGTACAAAAACCCCTTACATTATAAGCCCATTTTATAAACTCTCAGTTTTCCGGCACCCATGGTGGATGATGGCTAACTGTAGTTTCTGGTTGCTTGAGAGTTACTGTAAAAATAGTTTTTTCTCTCTGCCCACCTCACTCTCTTCCTCTCTCTATCATGCCCCCGCCTCCACTTGTAGGTCCAGCATCTGTTCCTCCCTTCTTTCTGGGTCACTTATTCTCCCCCCCCCCCCCTTATCCATCCATCTCCCCTGCACCCTGCAGGGATGAGCAGCTTGCAGAGTTCATTTTATTAGCCCTAGAAGAACTGAGGAGGCAATGAGGCCTGTGGTGGCCAGACATCAAAGAGATGGAGGAGGGAAAAGGAGTGTCTAACGCCAGATCTCAATGATCAATATTAACTCCTCCTCCCTCTCTCAAGTCCTGAAGCAGCAGACGCGGCAGTGGTCCGGACCCACAAACCACTCCTTCCCTCTCTCCAGCCTCAAAGCAGCAGCGGTCCTGAGCCATGAATCCCCCTCCCTCCTTCCCTCAGCCAAAGCAGCAGCAGCAGCAGCAGCCAGTCAGCAAAGGCAGCGCTGAAAGCAGGCTATTTGTGGCCAGCTCCGGCAGGGCCTTTCCTCTGACATGTCACTTCCTATGCGGTAGAGGAAAGGCCCTGCTGGGGCTGGCTTTAAGCAGCCTGTTTTCAGCGCTGCCTCTGCTGACCGGCTGCCGCTGCTGCTTTGGGTAAGAGAGGGAGGCTATTCTCTCATATCCAGATCTTCACCTCTGTCCAGAGACCCGTGCATGTTCATCCTTTGCAACCAGGAAAGCAGTGATGTTGTCTTCACATTGTCTGGCATTCTTCACACTGAATTTTGCGGCATTTAAGAGCTTAAACTGCTAGTTTAAATGCAGCCTTAGCCCCACACACACTGCACAATATTTCTAAGTCTAATATTTATAATCTGGTCAGACAGATTATATTCTATCTGGATTATCATCCAAGTTTTCTGCAGGATCCACTCCTTGAGCTTTTTCTGACCTCAGACTCAGCCTTTGAACTTCACTTGGATCCTATCGGTGGCCAGAGTGCCTAGGAAGGCTACAGCCTGACCATGTTGGCCAAACAATTGCAGGGGGAAATAAGAGCGGTAGAATCTCCCCATAGCAAATTCACTGGTTCGTGGTGTTGGAATGCTGCTGAAAATTATAGCCTAAATCAATTTGCATCCAAGAGACCTGGTACATAACCCGAAACGTGCAAAGTCAAATACACTGAGGGGATATTATCGAGTTTGATTTAATAAGAAACAATTTCTTGGCATTCAAGCAATAGAAAGCAGTAGGGTTTGCTTTGCAGTCTTCTCCAGGTAAGAGCGTGATTGTTTAATTTGTCATCTTTTAACTTTGCTTTGCGTGGATATGCAAATTATCTACCAACTGGGTCCTTTCCTCTGTAGGTACAGGATAGGACCTTTTGAAGTAGAAAGTGCATTAATAGAACATCCAGCCGTGACCGAATCCGCCGTTGTCAGCAGTCCTGATCCCATCAGAGGAGAGGTAAGATGAGAACAGCACAACTAAATAACTTACTGCTATTAGCCGAGAACCCGTTTCTTTAGTTTTGTAAAAAATATCTGTTTGGTCAAATAATTAATTTCTTAGGGGAGACTGCGATTTAAGGTTAAACATAACGCAACTGGGTGCATGTATCTTCTCAGGAGTAGAACACAAAGGGAACAAGAGCTTTTAGCAAAGAGATGATAAAGAAACATTTGGAATGTGATGTAATAGTAGAATTCTGAAGATTAAGAACATAAGAATAGGCTTACTGGGTCAGACCAATGGTTCATCAAGCCCAGTAGCCTGTTCTCACAGTGGCCAATCCAGGTCGCTAGTACCTGATCAAAACCCAAAGGGTAGCAATATTCCATTATCTCAGAGTAACTAACCCCCTCATCTACAAAGCCGCGCGGCAACAGCCCTGAAGCCCTTTAAATCTCTATGGGCTTCGGGGCCGTTACCGCACAGCAGCCGCTAGCGTGGCTTTGTAGAAGAGGGGGTAAGATTCCAGAACCCCAAATAGTAGCAACATTCCATACAGAATCCCCCAAAGAGTAGCAAAATTCCATGCTACCGATCCAGGGCAAGCAGTGGCTTCCCTCATGTCTTAATAACAGACTATGGGCTTTTCCTCCAGGAAATTGTCCAAACCTTTCTTAAAACCAGCTAGAACTAGCTAGATGGACACAGTCTCACCTGAAAGATGAGATGTGGGAGGCAGAAGAAACTTGGTAGATCTGATCAGAAGAAAATGAGATTTGTTGGTCAAGAATTCAGATGACCTGGTGACTGATTATTGCTCCCCCTCCCCCCAATTCTGTGACTATGGAGAAGATCCAGCCTTTACTATTAGTTAAAGCAATGAAAGAAAAGAGCAGTCTGTCACAACGATAGTAAATAATCCTGACAATTTAAGAAGAGGAAAACTGAGCCCAGAGACATATCAAAGACAGCACTTACTCCCCTCTTTTACAAAACCGCACAAGAGGTTTTTAGCGCCGGACAGCGTACTGAATGCTCTGCGCCATTTCGACGCTCATAGAAACTCTTTGACCGTTGGAGTACAGCATTCATCATACCAACCTTTTGTGCGCTTTTGTAAAAAAGGGGGGGGGAGGGATTAGTGAGGAAGGTTGTTCCTATTTTGGTTGTTCCATAGTGGTTGCCCAATTTTATTCCTATGATTTTGAGTTTGGATTTTACAAATGGGAATAATTGTAATATACAGTAGAAACACATTTCCTATAACTTACAAATTCAAAATGACCTGGAATAATCTATTCTTGTTAATATCACGGCCAAAGGAATTGTCGGTATCACTAAATCAAAGGAAAAGTCAATATTGACAGTCCTCAAGCACTTGATACATTACTAGATGTACATTGATTTCAGTCTTCTGCTCAGATGATCTTATAATGTAGTGGTTTGTGTAGCTGGCTGAGAAATTGAGGGGGGGGGGGGTTGAATTCCACTGCAGCTCCTTGTGACTCTGGACAAGTCACTTAACCCTCCATCGCTCCAGGTACAAAAATAAGTACCTGTATATAATATTTAGACTGCTTTGATTCTAACCCAAGAAAGGTGGTATATCAAATCCCATCCCCTATCCCAGGGATAGGCAATTCCGGTCCGCGAGAGCCGGAGCCAGGTCAGGTTTTCAGGATCTCAACCATGAATATGCATGAGATGGATCTGCATGCACTGCCTCCTTGAGATGCAAATCTATCACATGCATATTTAGTGTAGCGATCCTGACAACCTGACCTGGCTCCGGCTCTCAAGGACCGGAATTGCCTACCCTTGCCCTATCCTATCCTTTCCTAACAGAGCAAATGATGGCAACATTCCAAGCTAATCTGTAAGGTCTGTCCAGCAACGCGTATCCAACAAGGCAGCCAGCATTGTACCTGCTGTTCTGTGCAGGTTGCACTCTCCTATGCCCCATTTAAAGTTAAGATCACTGCACAGTGAAAGTCACTATGCTTCCCTAATGTTAATGAATGCTTCTTTCCAGATTGTGAAAGCCTTTGTAGTATTGTCAGAGTCTTATAAGTCACATGATCTAGAAAAACTGACCAGAGAGCTACAGGAGCATGTGAAAAACGTTACAGCCCCTTACAAGTATCCTAGGAAGGTAAGTAGAGAATAATATATGAAGGATTTAGCAGTCGTAGAACCTTATACTCATACTATTTGCTCCTCTTCGGAAGGTCATCCATGAGTTCTGTGATCTCAGTTGAGGGGGGAGTTGGTTCCAAAGCTGAAGTGGCTGTAGGAGCGTTTGCGGGCGGTTTCCATCAGGAGAGATCTTCCTGGGGTGGAGGGGAGGATGCACAGTCGTATCTCTGCTTTAGAGCTGAGGGGCCAGGTAGGCACAAATGAGAATCCTACACTGCCCAAGGCACATTAGATAGGTTGTGAGCCCAACGGGACAGATAGAGAAAATACTTGAGTACCTGTACGTAAACTGCTTTGAATGTGGTGGTGTAACTATCCCTTACCGTCTCCCTTTTTCCATTTTATTCATCTAGATGGAATTTGTTGAGCAGCTGCCAAAGACTATTACCGGAAAAGTCAGAAGAAATGAATTAAGAAAGAAGGAGTGGGAGAAAACTTAGAGCCAATTACAAATGATCGCTGTCTTTTTTTGTTTTGTTTTCATAGCTTTCTTTGTTTAGCATTGATTCTCTCTTTATTTTCTTAGAAATTCAGTTCATAATTCATGTGGTATAAAACCTGTCATTATTTTCTACAACAAAATGTTATTTGTCATTGGTATATTTTAATTAAATAAGTTGGAGATGCCACACTGATGATATTCAGATCCAGGGTCAGTCTTGTGTCCCTTTCTACTACATTTCAGGCCTAATGATTTTGATAATTAAACTCAACAATTATGATCATTCCACAACAATCCTATAACAATGCACAATTGTACTTCATATGTTTATTAAATATTAACATTTCCTTCTTCTCAAGAAGCTGCCACCCTAGGCAAATGTCTAGTTTTGGCAAACGGTTAAGCCAGCCTTCCTCACAGTCAGTACTTAGATAGGCAGTCTCCTGACCATTGCCTAGTAGGGACACCCACCTCTCCCCAATATTCAGGCTGCGGAAGATCACCAGCGATCTCCTGCAGTCTGCGGCAAACCCATAAATTCATATTTAGCAACCGGCCCTGAATTTCCAGTCTATTTTTAGCTGGCCAAGAGCTAACCGGGTAGGCCAATATTCAGCAGCTAGCCAGCTAAGACTCAATGGCTAAAAGTAGACCACCCTTTTATGTGGCTCTATCTGGCTGGCAAGCTTAGCCAGTGAGCCACTGAATACTGGCAGTGATGGGATATGTTACATGACATAGCTGTAATACAACAAGAAACTACAAATTAAATGGTTGTCTATTAATTAAATATATATATTAAAAACCATTGAAAAGTCAAAAAACTGTAGAAGATATTTATTAAATTTAATTGTTAATTTTTAAAAAATTTAATATGCAGGGACAAGCCTCAGATTATGGAGTAAATCTTCCCATTCTGGGATTTCTTTCAAGAGAAAGGAAACTTCTTTTCTCTCACTCCTCATAACATCATCGGCTTGAACCCAACCTCCCTACCAACTAATTAATTACTTATTATATATTCACTATACTAAGCTGGATATTGAGCAGGAGTCAGACAGCTATCTCCCACTACATATCGCCAGTGTTTATTTAGTCAGCAGGGAGCCATTCCCAGTCGGCTAAATAGCCCTGAATATCGGCCTCCTATTGTCTGGTTAAATGCAAGCCTTCCTGATAGCTATATGCTTGTGAGGCTGTTCTTGCTGCTTATGATCGCACTATTCATCCAAGGCTAGACAAATGCTGGGTTGTATCCGTAGAAGTTTTGTTAGTCGGAAGCCCGAGGTCCTAATGCCATTGTACAGAACCTTGGTGAGACCTCATCTGGAGTACTGTGTACAATTCTGGAGGCCACTTTACCGTAAAGATGTGCTGAGAGTTGAGTCGGTTCAGCGAATGGCCACCAGGATGGTCTCGGGGCTCAAGGAACTCTTGTACGAGGAAAGGCTGAACAAATTGCGGCTATACTCTCTCGAAGAACGTAGGGAGAGGGGTGACATGATTGAGACATTAAGTATATCACTGGTCGTCTCGAGGAGGAAGATGATATTTTCTTTCTTAAAGGGCCCTCGGCCACAAGAGTGCATCCGCTGAAAATCAGGGGCGGAAAATTTCATGGCGACACCAGGAAGTATTTCTTTACCAAAAGAGTGATTGATCATTGGAATGAGCTTCCAGTGCAGGTGATCGAGGCCAGCAGCGTGCCAGACTTTAAGAATAAATGGGATGCCCATGTTGGATCTCTAAGAGGGTAGAGTTAAGGGGATGGGTCATCAGAGTGCGATCTCTCAGAGGGTAGTTAAGGGGGAGGGTCAATAAAGTGGGCAGATTTGATGGGCTATGGCCCTTTTCTGTCGCCATTTTTCTATGTTATTTGTGGATTTGATTTAGAATTGCTTTTTACAATATTGGATTCATTCATTCAGTTGTTTAATTACACTTAAATAGATCTGTCATCATATATTGGACCCTGAAGGAAGACTATTTCTAAGTATAGCCAAAACACAGACAGTGTAGGGTCTGCACCATCTACATACAGTTCTATTGGATTTGTATTACTTCACATCAGTGCATTTGCTCTACATATGTGTATATTTTGTATCATTTTTTTTAACATATAGCAGCTTTTAGCTATATTGACTAAATTTTGTCATCTAGAACATCAGTTCCACAATGTCTTTGTTTTGGTTAAACGCAAGCCTGTGCCAGGTCCTCAAGGACAAGGTTTCTCAACCTGCGGTACGCATACCCTAGGGGGTATGCGGACTGCCTGTTGGGGGTACACAAGCTGACCGCCGCCCACTCGCTCCATTTAATTCCACCTGAGTCTATACCCCCTTCCTCCCTCCTCACTGCCTCTCTCGTCTTGACACCAATTGCTTCTGGTTGCGTGGTAGGCCAATAGGAGGGAGGATTGTTGGTGCGCAGCTTCTGCAAGCCATACCCTGGTGGTTGTTGTGGATGGCGTGGAGGGTAGCAGTGTTTGAGGGGAGGGGAGCTTAAAGGGTGGCGTGCAGCGTGGGAACCGCTGGAGCTGAAGAGTGTGTCTTGTCTACAGGCTGAGTCTGGAACTGTGGCGTGGTTCTACCCTTCGCCTCCCTGACGGTAAGAGGCAGCTGTTTGGGATTCTTGTGGAGTTGAAGTAGCGCTGCAGGTGTATGACTCCCTGGGCTTGGTAACAGGCAAGAGGTGTGCCGGGCTGGAAGGACCTGAGAGGAAATGCAAGAATTGTTATTATAGCCGATAGGTGTTATGGGCCTGATTTTAACTAAGCTTTCTGTTCTCTTTCTATATGGGGGTGTGAGGGAAGAAAAGGCCCTATTCACTGTGCTCTCTGCATTGACTGCTCCAGCTTGGCTCCCGATGTGGAGGGTCAGCTTCAGAATTTGGGCAGTGTGTATAGGAGCAGCGAATATTTTATTGTACTATTAATACTATGTTGTAAATTCTTCTGGTTTTATTTTGACATGGAGTCAGGGCGGGGTTGAGCGGGGGTACTCGGTTGGTATTTGTTAGGCTTAGGGGGTACTTGGCTTGAAAAGGTTGAGAAACACTTCTCAAGGAAACCATTCACAGTCTTTCCTTTACAGCCAGAGAGATCTGTCACTGTGATGGCTGACCTAGACAGAAGAGCGATGAAAATGGATGATTGGATTGATTAATTTTATATACCGCCTTACACCTGAGTTTTAAGGCAACTCAAAATTAAATAAAAATAACAGGTGTTTCACACAAAAAAAATAAAAAAACTTGTAACATTTCCAAAATAAATATTAATAACAGGGACGCAAGGCAAAACAGCTCATCAGAAAGCATTTTTAAATAACCAGGTTCTCAAGGTCTTATGAAAGTCAAGATAACTTGTTACAGCACTAATTTCGCCAGGCGATGAATTCCACAAGGATGATCCCATATAAATGAAGGCTAATAATACCATAGATCAGTGGTTCCCAACCCTGTCTTGGAGGACCACCAGGCCAATTGGGTTTTCAGGCTAGCCCTAATGAATATGCATGAGAGAGATTTGCATATAATGGAAGTGGCAGGCATGCAAATCTGCTCCATGCATATTCATTAGAGTTATCCTGAAAACCCGGTTGGACCTCTGACTACTCCTTCATAAAGTATATTATTACAGACATGAATCTCCAGAAGTAATTAAAATCATGCAGGTCCAATTTCATCCTTCTGGAAACATACAGTTAGACTTTCTAACATGTGCGACCATGTGTAGGGAACTAAGGCCAGTGCTGAGCTACGGTCTCTCTCTCGTATGCGGTAAGATCAGGACAGGTTGAAGCGAGTTTAGATGGTAACTCCAGTAGTTGGGACACAAAGACAGTGTCAGACAGATTTTTCCGGTCTGGGTTCCAAAAAATAGCAAAGAAAGATCAGGATTGAGAATCCATACTGTATTCCATATTCATTGTTGGTCCATTGACGTCTTTTGTAGATTTGCTATAGTTGTCTTTTATCTTTATTTTCCGTTGTTTTTCACCCACACATCCAGGGGGTGGGAGCGGGAGGAGGGGTATATCTTTTGTTTTGGCATTATTCCTGATGGTAATGATGGATGGGGGAGGGAATTTTTATCTTTTGTATAGATACTGATTTATTCCTAGTCGCGGGACCAGGAAATGATGTCAGTAAAATAGCAAGGCCAGCGTAAGAAGCAAGTTGGAGCTGTTCGTGCCAGCAAAGGGGTACTTGGGGGAGGGGAGTGAATGTACGCGTGAGGCAGGGGAGGGGTGGGGCAGAGAAGAGGAGATGTGCTGGCGCCCCTACCATGATGACACCCGGGGCAGTCAACACACCCCCCTACTCCCCTTTACTACACCACTAGGCAAAAAAGGTTCCCATTCTAAGTGGACATGCTTAGTACATTTGACCCAGTACATGACTACAAATAGTTATAAAACATAAGATTTAACTCAACTTTATTTATATATACAGTATATTTGTTTATCAAATTTCTATAGCACCTTCTCCGAAGGCTGCGAGATGGTTTATAACAATAAAGTATACACAAAAAAAACTACTGTAAGCAGAAAATAGAGCAGAGAAGACCAGATCTTCAAGCTAGAAAATACACTTTAATGACAGCCATGAATCCAGACCCGACACGGACCGTGTTTCAGCTACAAAGCCAGCATCAGGAGTCCTTGAAAACAATCCACTAATCAGTCCTTTTCTCAACTACCCTTTCCCACCATCCCAGGATCCACAATCTTTCCGTTTCTCTTCCCAACTACCTTCCTATCCAGTATCTCTATCCCCCCTTCACATCATCCCTTGTATCCAACTTTTCTCTGTTTCTGTTCCTTCCCTCTCTCCCTCTCCTCTGTTTTATTTCTTCCCCACCCCACCCTACCCTCCACTCAGTCCGGCATATGCACATCTGGACCCCTTCTCTCCCATCGGGTACTTCTACACCAGGGCCCGCCCCTGTTCCGAAGGCTTGTATGTTTCCCCCCTTCTTCCCGGTCTCACCTTCAGATTTTGCCCGCCGTTCCTACCGTCCCTCCACCCCGGCTTCCTGGTCTCCTCTGGCCCGCCGGCACGAACCGCTGCTGCTCTCCACTCGCGTCCGCCTTCACCTGGCCTCCTCTTCAAAGCAGCCTGCTGAGGATCGTCGGCCGGCTGTAGCGAACCTCGCAGGCCGCTGTCCACCTCGGTAGCACATTCCCTCTGACGCAATCCCGCCCTTCCTCTGACATACGGGATCGCTGTCAGAAGGAATGTGCTACCTGAGGTGGACAGCGGCCTGCGAGGTTCGCTACAGCCGGCCGACGATCCTCAGCAGGCTGCTTTGAAGAGGAGGCCAAGTGAAGGCAGACGTGAGTGAAGAGCAGCAGCAGTGGAAGCGGTTAATGCTGGCGGGCCAGATTTAGTATAAAATTTAAAATGTCTGACAGGCCAATTTTTAACACCCCGTGGGCCAGAGTTTGACATGT
Source organism: Geotrypetes seraphini (assembly GCF_902459505.1). Classification (NCBI taxonomy): domain Eukaryota; kingdom Metazoa; phylum Chordata; class Amphibia; order Gymnophiona; family Dermophiidae; genus Geotrypetes; species Geotrypetes seraphini. The sequence goes on along the minus strand of NC_047094.1, from coordinate 27,428,124 downwards.
CTGATGTACATGCTGCTATCTGTCTTTTACAAATAAGGCAAATCAAGGCAGGGGAAGGTCCCTAATACAACAGCCATAAGCCTGAAGAGCAGAGCCTTATGAGCTGTAGCAGATCAATACCAGACAATCAATATAAAACATGGAAAAAACTATGAAAGCTGTATAAAGAGACAATCTACATTTGTAATTGGTTCTAAGCTTTCTCCCACTCTTTCTTTCTTAATTCATTTCTTCGGATTTTTCCACTGATGGTCTTTGGTAGCTGTTCAACAAATTCTACCTGAATGTGTAAAACAGAAAAATAAGGTTGTTTTACTCACTTTTTATTTTTATTTTTTTAATTCAATTTTCATCTATACCATTCTCCCAGGGGAACTCAGAACAGTTTACATGAATTTATTCAGGTACTCAAGCATTTTTTTCCTGTCTACAATAATGGGGATGGAAAAGGTTGTTATATAAACATCATAATTTTGAATCTCGATGGACCCTTCATCTTTGAAAATCTAGTAGGTGCTTTGCACCTGTCTTGCACTGTAAAAGACAAGCGCAGATTTCAAAAAGAAATCCCTTTGCGCTCTTAGCTGGCTTTGCCCTTTCCTGCCCCGATCTCACCCCTTTGCAGCCTGGAGAAAAGTATCCAAGCTATAAAACTGTGCAGGTTTTTGGCTCATGGGGGGGGGGAGGGAAAAGGCAATTTTCAGTCTTCATTTATAGTTGGGTAACTGATTAGTGACCACTAAAGTTCACAGTTGAAGATAGAGAGCGAGGTAAAGTGGAAAACTCCACAATCGAACAAATCACCTCACTTTAGGGTAAATCCATTCTTCCATAATAAATTTTGATGAATAAATCAATCCAGACTCACTGGAAATTTAATAACTATCTTGCAGTAGATACAATTGAGGAAAACATGGCTAGAGAAAAATTTTCAAATGATTTTACTGGGGCCACTAATCAGTTACACAATCGAACAAATCACCTCACTTTAGGGTAAATCTACAAGGCCGCGTTATTTTGTGGTGTTACAGATTCGGAGCAACGGTTTGTTCATTTTGCTTTAGACCATTTGAGACCATTTGATACCCAAAGATTCCTAAGACTCCTGATGCAGGCCGGGTGGCCGAATCATGATCATGTCGAGTCGTTGAGCTGCTTTGGATGTATGAGCTATTTTGGATTAATAAAGACCATTGGATTTATCAGATGAGTTGAAACACACTTTTTTGTGCACCAATCTGATTGGACATTTCCACTTTGCTCTTGCCTGTTTGATTGTTGTGGAATTGTTTCCCCTGTTTTATTGTGCCATCCAGTCTGCCCAACATACATAGGGTTGCCATATGGCTCCATAAAAAGGAAGATGGATTGAGACATCTGGGTTTTACTTCCATTGCTTTCATAAAAACATAAGAATAGCCTTACTAGGTCAGACCAATGGTTCATTAAGCCCAGTAGCCCATTCTCATGGTGTCCAATCCAGGTCACTAGTACCTGGCCAAAACCCCAAAGAGTAGCAACATTCCATTATCTCAGAGTAAGCAAGATTCCGGTACCCCAAATAGTAGCAACATTCCATACAGAATCTCCAAAGAGTTACAAAATTCTAGAATCCCAGAGAGTAGCAACATTCCATGCTACCGATCCAGGGCAAGCAGAGGCTTCCCCCATGTCTTAATAACAGACTATGGACTTTTCCTCCAGGAATTTGTCCAAACTTTTCTTAAAATCAGTTACGCCATCCGCTTTTACCACAACCTCTGGCAACGTGTTCCAGAGCTTAACTATTCTCCGAGTGAAAAAAAATTTCCTTCTATTGGTTTTAAAAGTATTTCCCTGCAGTTTCATTGAGTGTCCTCTAGTTTTTGTAATTTTAGACAGGGTGAAAAAAAAAATCGATCCACTTGTACCCATTCTACTCCACTCAGGATTTTGTAGACTCCAATCATATCTTCTCTCAGCCATCTCTTTTCCAAGTTGAAGGTCCTTAACCTCTTTAGTCTTTCCTCATAAGAGAGGAGTTCCAGTCCCTTTATCATCTTGGTCGCTTTTTTGGCCACCGTCACACATTGGGCGGAAGGTTTTATTATATTGTCTACGAAGACACCTTGATCCCTTTCTTGAGCGCTAACCCCCAGAAGTAATACCTGGATGTCTCAATCCGTTCTCCTTTTTCTAGAGCCATATGGTAACCCTGAATATGGATATTTAGTCTTCAGCTGTCCTTGCCTTTTTCAGGGCACAGACCATAAAAATTCACCTAGTACTGGCTTAGTTTGATCCAGATATTCAATGCTGGGCCTATTCCAAGCACCAGCACTGAATATCTGGGTCTAGCCAGCCACCAGAAGTTATCCAATTGCAGCTACTGTCCTAACTTCATCTGGGCACCTACCTGGTAGCAGACTGAAAATCACTGGACTAGAGAATGACATGGGGACAAATTTGTTCCCATCCCCACAGGAACTGAATTTCCCCATCCTGTCCCCGTGAGTTTTGTCCCTGTCCCATTCCTGTAAGCTCTGCCTTAACCACACAAGCCTCAAACTCTTTATGATTTTAAAGTGGCTGGCGTTTGTTCTAAACCTTCCCCCTTTCAATTTCTCCGAGTGCCCCCTTGTACTTGTGGTTCCCCATAATTGGAAAAATCTGTCCCCGTCTACTCTTTCTACGCCCTTCATGATCTTGAAGGTTTCTATCATGTCCCCTCTAAGTCTCCGCTTTTCCAGGGAGAAAAGCCCCAGCTTTTTCAGTCTGTCAGTATATGAGAGGTCCTACATACCTTTTATTAGCTTAGTTGCTCTTCTCTGGACTCTCTCAAGGACCGCCATGTCCTTCTTGAGGTACGGCGACCAGTACTGGACACAGTACTCCAGGTGCTCCTTTTACTAAGCTGTGTTAGGGCTTTAACGCGTCGAATAGCGCGCTCTACATTGCCATGCGCGCTAGACCTTAACGCCAGCATTGAGCTTGCGTTAGTTTTTCCGCATAGCGCACGGTAATTTCCTGCATGCGCTAAAAACGCCAGTGCACCTTAGTACAAGGAGCCCTACGCTACTGTGCGGTCTCTTTCTTTAAAAAGGCTGCGGGAACTTAATTATCTCCCCGTGTAGGCGTCTGTAGCATAGCGGTCTTAAGCAATGATACGAGGGTAAATGAAAAAGAAAAGGCAAAATACATTCAACGGTTTTAATATAAGTAACTGAGCAATTGAACATATCACTTTTCCACATAATCCCCATGGAAGACGACGCATTTGTTGTATCATTCATCTAGCTTCCGCATTCCTGCAACGAAGAAGTTTTTCAGCTGCTCCTGAAGCCTGGCGAGCTCCACTTCCTCGACTTCATCATCAGAGGTGAATCTGAGAGCTCGCAGCGTCTCCTTCAGTGGACCGAAGATGTGACAATCGCTAGGCACCAGATCCAGGCTGTAAGGAGGATGTGGAAGATGTTCGAACCAAAGCTGTTGCACTGTCTCTTCTGTTGCATTGTCATGGTGCAGCAAGACTCATTCTTTTTTTGCTGCAAATTGCAGGTTTAAGTTCATTTTGCAGTAATGTATGGTCATTTTCACTGTTTACCCTTGCGCTTGGAAATGCACCAGAAAAGGCCCCTTCATGTCCCCAAAAAAAAGGTTAACATGATTTTTTTGGAGGAGGGCCCTACTGCACGTTGTTCTTCGATGGTGCAATCTTGCAATAGAGCATCTATGTTTCTGACCTCGTGGCTGCATAAGTTTCAAGTTTATTAAAAAAAAATTTTTTTAACTGCTTAATCAGTTTTCTATACATAAAAACAGATTAAAAAGTTAGGGATACTAAACAATACCAAAGTGGCTTAGTAAAACACATAATAAGACATATGGACTTACTTCAAACAGTAGGAAAGAAAGGGAAGAACAATCGTGAGAGAAATAGCATAACAAAGAAGGAAAGAATAATAGGTTAGGGCAGGGGTAGGGAACTCCGGTCCTCAAGAGCTGTATTCCAGTCGGGTTTTCAGGATTTCCCCAATGAATATGCATGAGATCTATGTGCATGCACTGCTTTCAATGCATATTCATTGGGGAAATCCTGAAAACCCAATTGGAATACGGCTCTCGAGGGCCGGAGTTCCCTACCCCTGGGTTAGGGTAAAAAGTGATAAAATTTGTTTTTGTCCTAAAGACCGAGTGCTGCACTGTGCATGGACGAACTATCCAACAGGCAATGGTGCATTTCGAAAGCTCTGTTTCGGTTATCACATAATTTCAGTTGCCTTTACTTTTTGATTTGCCTCTTCACATATTATTCTGTACTTACCTTTCTAGGATACTTGTAAGGGGCTGTGACTTTTTTCACATGCTCCTGCAACTCTTGAGTCAGTTCTTCTGGATCATGCGACTTATACGACTCAGACAATACCACAAACGCTTTCACAACCTGGGAAGACAGTCAACAAAATTAACAAAGCATCCAAGATTTTGCACATCGCAATCTTCTTAATTCTGAACAAGGTGGCCGGGTCAGAAGACAAAAATCAATATGCAGTTAATGAAAGTAGAAATGTGGGAAAGATATTTTGACTTTAAAAAAAAAAAATTTGCTTTGAAGAAGTTGATTTATTTCTGCTCTGACCTGAGGAAGGAGGTATGAATTCCCAAATTTTTGTCAAAAATGGTCTAAAATGAGTTCAATAGAAATAAAGAAGAAACATAGGAAAAAAAGATGTCAGGTCCCTGTTAAGTATAAAGGAAAGATATGTTCAGACAACGGTTTATTTCTTATCATTTATTTGCAAAAACTGAATTTTGAATAGAAAGTTGAAATTTGTTTATTTAAGGCAAGTAAATATTGTATCTCCAGCTGTAGACCATCATATAGGGAATGATACAGTAAATCTGGTTTCTAGAACTCGTGGTTCAACTGGCCCTGTTCATTTTACTTCAGTGCATATTAATGGTGGGGATTTCCAGGCTAGCGGGGGAGGGGGGAGGAGAGAGAAAGATCACTCACGGCATCCTTCCTCCCACTATCTTATAACTCCTCGAGTCCTGACTCTACCAGACCCGCCCAAAGGTATAAACTATCCTTCCCCTCTCTACACGGTATTCGCCATGCAGGCAAACTGGGAAAATCCCTCCTCTTCAAAATCACAGGTCTTTGGAACGACCTTACTACCCCTGGGCTCCCTCCAATTATTCCGCAAGCAACTGAAAACCTGGCTTTTCACTAAAATGTAATTCTATCCCCCCTTACTCTTCTCTTCTATATATAAGTTCGTGTAAACCTTTTTTTTCCTTCTCTTCCTATATTTTAAGTTCTTGTAAACCGTGCCGAGCTCTACATCCTGTGGAGATGATGCGGTATATAAACTTAAGGTTTAGCTTAGTTTAGAAAGAGAGGGTTTATATTTCCATCAAGGTGCTGGTCCAGGTAGGGTTGAATTGATAAGATGGCCCTAGTTTTTAGATTTTGTTGTGCAAAATTTCTCAAGTTCTAGATGAGTATATATGGAATTACCTTTAAAAGTGGACTAGCGTAGCTACCTCACCAATTTATCTAAAAACCTAAAGAAACAGGATCCTTGGCTGGTGGCGGTAAGATATTTAGTTGTACTGTTTTCATCTCACCTCTCCTCTGGTGGGATCAGGGCTGCTGACAACAGCTGATTCGGTCACAGCTGGATGTTCTATCAGCGCACTTTCCACTTCAAAAGGTCCTATCCTATACCTACATAGGGAAGGATCCAGTTAGTAGATAATTTGAATGTCTGCACAAAGCAAAGCAAAGGTACAAGACAGCAAAGTATTTTCTTTGTCATTTGGCCTGGTAAAGACTGCAGTGTACAATTTCACTACAAAGGGCTCCTTTTACAAAGGTGCGTTACGGCCTTACCGCGCAAAATAGCGCGAGCTAAATTGCCGCCTGCACTAGCCGCTACTGCCTCCTCTTGAGCAGGCGGTAGTTTTTCGGGTAGCGCATGCTAATCCGGTGCGTGCGCTAAAAACGCTAGCGCACCTTTTTAAAAGGAGCCCAAAGCGTACAGGTGCTAAAATAGCCACATACAATTTGCGGGAGCCAGTCAGGAAGCCGCCCAGTGCTGAGCAGGAGCGCCAAAAGCGCGCTTCTGCTCGGTGCTGCTCAGCGGCTGAAGAAACCCCGATCTCGCGGCAGCCACCACCGACCGGGTTAGCAGCTGGGCAGGAGCGCGGAAAGCTCGCTCCTACCCGCTGCACCTCGGGACCACCAGGGATATGCAGAGGAAGTATGAGGAGAGGAGAGTGTAGGGAGGGGGGACGACGACAGAGTGCAGAGCCTGGCAGCGGCCTGCAATAATTCTGGAAGGGGGGCGCTGGTCTGAATGTAAACCAGGACCCCCATTTTTGGGTCCATTTTTTGACCCCCAAAATTCCGGTTTATATTCAAATACATACAGTACTATACTAGTTACTTTACTTGACACTTTTTATTTCATATCATTGAAATAAAAAGTGTGGAATAACTTGTAAGTTTCATGGAACAGTATTTATTTTTTGACAGTACACAGCAAGAGATTCAGGACAAGTACTTCAAAATGAATAACTCTTCTATAAAAAGTTCTGTGTTTCTTTTATCACCATCAGGCGTCCAGTACTGCGTTAACAGTGGAATTCACCTGCAGTAGAGCATTTCGGCATAATTTGATTCTGATCACATATGCTGAAATGTTTCATTTAGATAAGCAAGTAAAAAAAAAAATATTAACTTACCCAGAGGATGAGATGACATCATCAGATCTGGACACAAACCAAAAATATCCATCTTCATCTTGAATCCCTTTGTCTCCAGTAATGTAAAAATTCCCTCGTAGAGTTGAGGCTGTTTTCTCAGGATCATCCTGGTCAGACAACAAAACTATTTCTAAATGAAAGAAATCTATTTCATGTAACACTGCTCTGTATTCCACGTGACAACTAACAAATGCTATCTATCAATTAATTATAAATCATATTTTAAATTGTTTAAACAGTTTCCTAAATCACCTGAATAAGGAAAATTCAGAGATGTCCAATGTGTCAATGCAAAAATACAAAGTAGTTGAGGACAAAACTAATAAAAGTGAATTTTTTTAATGCCAGACCTCAAACACCCAAAGCACTACTTTGTACCTGTTTTCATGCCCTTGTTGGGGTGGCGTTTTCATCATTGGTCTTGGCAAAGAGATGGGTGCAAAAATATATTTTTTAATAGGCTCTATATAAATTATAAAGTGCTGTACAGGAAAGGCACTTATCTTTATGCCCGATGCCTGCCCAACCGTTTCACTCTTGGTTTCGTCAGGGGCTATGCCTCCTTAAATACAAACACCAATTTTGTGGTGAAAAAATCATTTGCTGAAGACTAAAAACAGAAACCACAAACAGCAGCAACTAACTTCTGTCTCAAGCACTGGACTACCAATCATATACCATATAAATAATATAATTGAAAAAAAGGAAGGAGTCTCAGTGTGAAGGACCAGCGAAAGGAGAAAAACATCTCCAGAACTCATATGCTAAGTAAGGTGAAGGTCTAATAACCTCCACCTGCACACCATCATCGAGTCCCTCCTGTGTGCACCCACCAACCAAATCAAAAAATAGGGTGAAATAAGGTGAAGTTCAACAGTGATAATAATAAATCACATATTCACAGTGCTGAAACAGAGAAAAATACTTTGAAGGTCCCTCCAGCTGACTCCAAGAATCAAAAAGGAAAACTTAGCTGGCAGGCATGGTCCGTAGATGAAAAACAAAGGCAAGGAGACACTGTACACTGCCAAGTCAGATGAAATTCAGGAGTAGGTTCAACCAGCCCGGTTTCAGGGACTCTAGGTCCCTTCCTCAGGAACCTGTAATTTTGGACGGACAGCACTTATTCAGCTATGAGCAGCAGATAAAGCAAACAAGCCAGCCTGGAGATACTAAAAACAGCATTGTACAGGCAGAGTGCCGTGCTGAGAGCAGTGCTGTTTTTGGCCTTCAGCAAATGATTTTTTCACCACAAAATTGGTGTTTGTATTTAAGGAGGCATAGCCCCTGACGAAACCAAGAGTGAAACGGTTGGGCAGGTGTCGGGCATAAAGATAAGTGTCTTTCTTTTACAGCACTTTATAATTTATGTTTAAATGATTTTTATTATTCCAGCAATAAGAAGCAAATACAAACAGTAGTACCAGTCAGGAAATAACATTTTCAACAATATAATCAGTTCCCCTCCCATACCCCCCTCCCCTCTCCTCCCCAAGAATCCATGGCCAGTCCAACAGCTGAGAGTGGGAATAAAATCTTAAAGATTCAAAAGTCTACTGCGAGCACGCGGTATGAGGTCCTGCCAGAAGTGCTCCCACACCTGACAAAATTTGCGACCCGGGCCAAGAGTCAAGTCTCCCACCATGCGTCTCTCCAGTGTTGCGTGCACTATCATTAGGGATCTCCATTGTGCATAGGACGGGTGATCACGGGAGAGCCAGTTGGTGAGGATGGCTTTTTTTCCCATCAAAAGGGCTCTGGAGATAAATGCTGACATTCCCCTGGGTTTGGGCGAGGCTATATTATAAAATCCAAATAACGCCCTCGGTTGTGGAAGCCATCGCCTTCCCCAAAACGATGTAGTATATAGGCCAAGATGTCTCCAAAACTGTTGGATTGCGGGGCAGGCCCAAAACATGTGACTCAAAGATGCGCGAGCCTGATTGCATTTCGGGCAAGAATGCGACGCAGTAATCCCCATCCGGGCTGCACGTTCTGGTGGAATGTAAAGTCTAAAAACAATTTTCAATTGCATTTCCCAGTGAATAATATTGGGTGACACCTTCTGAATGTTCTTCAGGACCCGTTGTAACTGTTGAGCAGTCAACTGGCAATTCAGCACTTTATAATTTATATAAAGCCTGATTAAAATTAATATTAAAAAAAATCTTTTTGCACACGTCTCTTTGCCAAGACCAATGATGAATACACCACCCCAGAAAGGGCATGAAAACAATTAAAAAGCAGTGCTTTGGGTGTTTGAGGTCTGGCATTAAAAAATTCACTTGATATTAGTTTAGTCCTCAACTACTTTGTATTAAGCAATTTCCTGCAATTTTCCTCAGCATCTGAATTTCCAGATTGGCAAGAATTACAAATTAGCTCAGATTTACAGAAACTGATTGATCAGTCAAGATAATAAGGCCCTTCTGGTTTGGCAAGAGGCTTCTTTTAGGAGTGTCACAGTCCGCAGATAGATGACTGGCTTCACATATTCACAACTAACTCCTTCTTTTACGAAACTGCGATAGCAGTTTTTAGCGCAGGGAGCCGCGCTGAATGGCCCGTGCTATTCGAGACGCTCATAGGAACTCAATGAGTGTCGGAAGCAGTGCGGACCATTCAGCGTGGCTCCCTAACTACAAACGGCTGGCGCAGTTTAATAGACGAGTGGGTAAAAATCCTTTGTGCCTGCCCCAGGCTTTCTACAGTTCTGGTAATGCAGGGGTGTCCAATGTCGGTCCTCGAGGGCCGCAATCCAGTCGGGTTTTCAGGAATTTCCCCAATGAATATGCATGAGATCTATTAGCATACAATGACAGCAGTGCATGCAAATAGACCTCATGTATATTCATTGGGGAAATCCTGAAAATCCGACTGGACTGCGGCCCTCGAGGACCGACATTGGACACCCCTGTGGTAACGTGTTTTTTCCCCACTACTTTCTCTTCTGGGAAACTCTTCCATTCATCCAGCATCCTTTTAAAAAAAGAAATGTTTTCCAGCGTTAATTCTGATCAATTCCCTTTGCAACTCGTTTAGCCCCTTGTTCCAGTACAGGGGTGGACAACTCCGGTCCTCTAGGGACCCCAGTCGGGTTTTCAGGATTTCCCCAATGAATATGCATGAGATCTATTTGCATGCACTGCTTTCAATGCATATTCATTGGGGAAATCCTGAAAACCCGACTGGACTCCGGCCCTCAAGGACCGGAGTTGCCCACCCCTGTTCTAGTACTTCCATTCCTCTGAAAAAGGTTTGAACTTTGAGCATTCCTCATACCCTTGGAAGTATTTTAACGTCTCACTTATATCCCCTTCTCTTATCTAGAGCAGTGGTTCCCAACCCTGTCCTGGAGGACCACCAGGCCAATCGGGTTTTCAGGCTAGCCCTAATGAATATGCATGAGAGAGATTTGCATATAATGGAAGTGACAGGCATGCAAATCTGCTCCATGCATATTCATTAGAGCTAGCCTGAAAACCCGATTGGCCTGGTGGTCCTCCAGGACAGGGTTGGGAACCACTGATCTAGAGTATGAATATTAGTTCCTTAATTCTCTTTCCATTGGAAAGTCATAAGAGGTGTAAAGGAAAAAAATACGGGGCATTTAATGGGGCAGAAAAATCTCTTACCCATTAAATCATGTGTGGTGGTCTAACTACTAATATTCTTTGGCATCTAACTGGATAGTGTCACTGAATATTAGCACTGGCCATGGTTAGTGCTGAGGTGGTCTGGGAGCAGAGTCAAGGCAGACCCAGAAATTAGCCAGGCACTGCAATTGTTCAAATGCTATTGCCTATATAGCTAGCCAGGCATGTTGAGCTGCATATAATGTAGTCCTAATTAGGCTTGGTTAGAAATTCAGATATGGCACTGAATATCAGCTGTAACTTGGTATCATCCAGGCAGTGGCGTAGTGAGGGTAAGAGGAGCCAAGGGAGTGGCACTCCCCCCATGCCCTCCTCTCTGCCCCCTTCCTTCCGTGCTCCCCAAACCACATTCACACCCTCCCTTCCCCCCCTTACCTCTTGAAATCATCACCAGCTTGACTAGTTTCTCTGGCCTGCTGCTTGCGCCAGCGTTGGCTTTCCCTCTGATGTCACTTCCTGGCCCCGTGACCCGGAAGTGATTTCAGAGGGAGCCAGGACAGTGCGAGCAGCAGGCCAGAGCAGTTGCTTGCACTAGCAAAGATTTAAAGAGGTACGGGACAGTGGGGAGGGTGTGAGTGTGGCATAGGGGGATGGAAAGATGCCGGTGCCCCCACCAAGATGGCGCCTAGGGTATTCCAATCCCACCTGCCCCCCCCCCCTTTACTACTGCTTCCAGGCACCACCAAACATTTGAATATTCAGTGCCAGTACCTGGACATACTCCAGCACTAAAAAATCAGGCCCTTTCTTGCTGCCAGATAGTCTGACTGCTATAGGCTGAATATCAGGGGGAAGGTAATTTAAAAAACAGATTCTTCAGCAAACCTATTCAAGATGAGAAAAACCCCTGTCAAAGGAAGAGCCTCTGGATAAACAGTGCTAAGGGTTTATAGGCTCAGATTTATTACCATCAAAGTCATTACATTCTGGACAATTATTCCTTACTGTGTAGTGAGTTAAGAGAGAAAATGGCCTGGTGGGTTTTACACGGATAGCGATCTCCCCTTCTGTCCCAGGTGGCAGAATATTTCCACCGTCATCTATAATCTGAAACAGCAAAACACCGTTAAATAAGACGATTAAAAAAAAGTCACATTTTTACTTTCAGACATGTATTGGCCAAGAGCTTTACCTGAACATCGTACGCTCCAGATGCTTTCCCCATAGAACCAGGCTTAATTTTCATTCCTTTCAAAGTTCCACAGACCAATACCTGCATCAAAAAGAACATGGTAAAGAAAACTGATCTTTGCAATCTCTCTTGCTTTAGAAAAAAATATTCCTGTTGAAGTCGGGGAAGACCAACACCTTTTCTCGTTTCCTTGAATATAGTGGGCTTTTACAAAGATGCAAGTTTCAAGTTTATTAGAATTTTATATACCGCCTATTCAAAGTTAGCTAAGCGGTTTTTACAATCAGGTACTCAAGCATTTTCCTTATCTGTCCTGGTGGGCTCACAATCTATCTAATGTACCTGGGGCTATGGAGGACTGAGTGGCTTGCCCAGGATCACAAGGAGCAGTGTGGGGTTTGAACCCACAACCCCAGGGTGCTGAGGCTGTTGGTCCAACCACTGCGCCACACACTCCTCCAAGCAGTGCATGCAAAATGCTGAGTCACTCATAGGAATAGAATGGGAGGTTCAGCATTAGGGAATGACACAGTGACAAAATTCATCACCGTTCCCGTCCCCGCGGATAACCGCAGGAAACCATCTACATGTCATTCTTTAAGGAGAGAGGGAAGAATCAGAGTATGAATGGGTCCAGCCACTAACCCTCAAGCTTGCATTGAAGAATGCTGAGATTGAGTAGCAACATTCCAGAGCTGAGATTGTGATGTCATAATGCCTCATTCCACCAGAGCCTAAGAGCCAACCTCATCAGTGATGTCACAATGGCTTCATTATCCTAAACTTGGCTCACATAAGAATCAGTATGAATGGGCCCAGCCACTGACCCTCAAGCCTTGCATTGAAGAATGCTGGTGTAGAAGGACTGAGGTTGAGTAGCAACATTCCAGAGCTGAGAATGTGATGTCATAATGCCTCATTCCACCAATGCCTAAGAGCCAACCTCAGCAGTAATGGCTTGATTGTTTACATAAGAACATAAGTTAGAGAATGACAAGGGGAATCCCCATCCCCGTGATTAACCACAGGAAGCCATCCATGTGTCATTCATTAAGGAGAGAGAGAAGAATCAGAGTATGAGTGAGCCCAGCCACTGACCCTCAAGCCTTGCATTGAAGAACGTTGGTGTAGGAAGACTGAGGTTGAGATTGACACTAAAGAATGACATGAGATGGTTTCCCGTGGTTATCCTCGGGGACAGGAACGGTGATGAATTTTGTCACCGTGTCATTCTCTACTCAGCATTTAGCGTACACTGCCCGGCAGCACACCTTTGCAAAAGGCCCATTAAGTTTCCTGATGAGTCAAGGAAAAAAATGCCTTCAAGGAACCACGATTTCTCCTCTCTCTGAGAGACTGGAGTTTCTATAAGCTTGCTGCTCTGAGTCTGATCATTAGTCACAGGCCCCTCAGTCCTTTTACTCCAACCTGGAAACCCTCTTTTGCTAACTAGTGGTATTCCAAAGTCAATAAAGGAAATCAAGAGAAGGAAACCGAAATGAACCACTAAAGAAGGCAGATCCTCACCCCCAAGTCATGCATTTATTTGGCTTTTTTGGGAGGCTTTGACTCTGTAGGTAGGGCTCTTGGAGCACTTCATTTACAATATTCTCCTAGACTCTCCTCACAGAGCATGATGGCATTAATGGGCTCAGTTATTCAAAAGATTTAGGCTCCTGACTTTGAGTTATGCTCTTAACTTGGCCTCTAATAATTTAGCAGGCCTGAATGCCTAAGAGGCTGATTTTCAGAATAGAAAGACATCCAAAATTTGGCACAAAGTGGCACTTGGGACAATTTTTCTCACCAAAATGTCCAAGTTGCCATTTTCAAAACTGACTTTCTAAACCTTTTTCTATGCTTTTTTTTTGTCTGCAATGCACCTCAATCTCAAGGGGGTGTGTTATGGGCGGGATTTGGGCAGGGCTTAGCATTTGGACATTTTGTAGCGATAACCAAACTTTTTACAAAACATCCAGGGCACAGTTTGGACATTTGGGACTAGACCTGTTTTAAAAACAAATAAGGGCCATAAAGGTGCCCAAACTGTCCATATGACCTGTATTACAGCTTCAGATGGCCACATAAGAGACATTTCAGCAGAGCAGAAGGGCACTCTAGGGGATACATCAGTTTAAAAAGTCCCAGGTACAGATCTCACCATAACCTGCTTATATTATATGACGAGCCCTCCAAAGCCCACCCAAAACCTGCAGGCACTAACAGTGCTTGAGGACCGAGAAGAGCAGAGGCAGCCCTCTGATACTGGTTGTCACTAGTGCTGCCCGGTTCACCGATTCGAATCAGGTGAATCGATTCGAATCGATTCGTTTTTGTGAAAAACCGGACTCACCGATTCAGCCCCGATTGAAGTTCATTATTTTTTTCATCGCCGGCCGCCAGACTCATTCCCATCTAATGTAACTTCCAGTTTTGCGAAACCGAAAGTTACATCAGAAGAAACGAAAGGACGTGGGAGCGTTGAGGGGAGAACGAGCAGACCTCGTGCAGTGGACCTCGGAAGCAAACGGTATTTTTTGCGAATCGGCAGGGAGGGCTGAGAATCGGCAGGGAAGAGCTGAGAATCGGCAGGGAGGGCTGAGAATCAACAGGGAAGGCTGAGAATCGGCAGGGGGGCTGAGAACCGGCAAGGGGGGCTGAGAACCGGCAAGGGGGGCTGAGAACCGGCAAGGAGGGCTGAGAATTAGCAGGGGGGCTGAGAATTGGCAGGGGGGGCTGAGAATCGGCAGGGGGGCTAGTGAGTCTTGGCTAGGGATGGAAGCTGGGAATCGGCAGGTGAGTCTTGGGGGCTGGGAATGGAAGCTGGGAATCGGCAGGGGGCTGGTGAGTCTTGGGGGCTGGGGAGTCTTGGGGGCTGGGGATGGAAGCTGGGAATTTTTGATATGATATTGCCTTGGTTAAATAAAATGTTTAAACTTAAAAAGCTATGTCATTAACAGTGAATCGAATTGAAATCGAATTGAAAAATCGATTCAACAGGTGAATCGAATCGAATCAAAATATTTTTCTCTGAATTGGGCAGCACTAGTGGTCACTGAGCACTGCTGAGGGCTGGTAACCATGACCCCAGCAGAAAACTACCCTAGAGGCTCCTCTTGAAGGAGGGGAATCAGCAGTACGGATCAGCACTAGTAGCCCAACAGAGGCGCCAGGCCGCTAGGGTGCAATCGGCACCAGTGGCCCAACAAGGGAAAAGGCTCCCTGGAAACTAGTGGCAGAGGTGGAGAGGTCCTGGGAGTGCCAAGACCCTCAGAGCTAAGGGATAATCACCAGGAGGATGCCACAGAGGCAAGCCACCAGCCTGGAAGGACAGCACCCACCTACCCCTAAGAGCTTCCATGGATAGTTTCATAGTTTATTAAAAATTTGATTAAATGCTAAACATAAAATTCAAAGCGTTGTACATTACAATAATACTTAAAATTGAAGGTGGAATATCAAAAGACAGACAAGATCTAACAGGGATCAAACACAACATAGGGTCAGATAGAAAACAGAAGGAGAGGAGGTAGAACTACAATTTTTGAAGATAAAGAAAGAAAAAAGGAGAAAACATGAGGAAAGGAAGGGATAGATAAAAAGATAAGATATCAGAACGGTTAAATTATTCTTAGGCATCTTAAAAAGGAAGCATTTTAAACCTGCCCTTAAATTTATCTATATTTTGTTCCGCTCTGATATGTGATGGGAGTTCCAGATCGTAGGAGCCGTGACAGAGAAAATAGAGGCTCGGCGGGTACCGATAATTTTTAAAGAAAGGACACAGAGTGTATGTTGAGAGGCAGATCTTAAGAATTCCAGGAGGCTCGTATGGAATCAGGAGTCTATTAATGAATGCAGGCTCATTGGTCTTTTTTTTTTTTTTTAAATAGTTTTTATTGATAATGCAGCCAAAGCCAGAACAATAAACAAAATTCGTAATACAATGTTATACAAGTACAGTGCAAACAGTGCTAACAGTCCAAGGAAGGGAACAGTAAACAGTCCAGAGGAATCTGCAAAACCATGCCCGCCAGCGGAATACCCACAGAAAGCAAGAGTATAATAGCAGGTCTGGGAGAAGACTCCATGGAACAACTAACAGTATGGCAGAGATCCCCTTAGTGAACCAACCAAGGCTGCAATAACAATTTTATAATAATAATAATAATAATAATTTTATTCTTATATACCGCCAAAGCTGTAGTAGTTCGAGGCGGTTTACAACAAAGAAAAGCTGGACTATAGGTACAAATATAGGTACAATGTAAAGTCATCAAAATACAGGTGAGCAGGATACAGAGGTAAGGCATAAGAGATCTTGGGAAACAATTCATTTAGAGTATTGAAGAGATAAGGCTTAAGAGGCACGATTACAGAATTACCCTCTCAGCACCATAGCAGACTAAATACCAGAAGTGTGACTGATGCTATCAAGTGTTCCAAGATAAGTAATATTTTAAGAAATGTCATCAAAATCAGTTTTTAAGCTGTCTCAGCATGTTACTTAAAAAGGAGATGTTCCTCCGGTAACTCAGTCACAAATTACTACTTTAAAGTACTCCTATACCTGGCATGAGAAAGCTTATCACTGTAGACACGAAAACCGAGCAGTCATCTTGTTACCAACACGAGCCTCAGACAGATACAGAACCACCATGTCACTGCATAATAGAAAGAACAGACACCACACACACACACTCAAATCCAGTCTGACAGACAACAACCAGCCAGGCATACCATTCTAGCCACACCATGTGACCCCCCTACACATCCCCCCCCCCCACATACACCCGCCATACACACACCAACACCCCAGGTTGAGAGCAGGGAGAATGTATTGTGTCTCTGAGATCCAGCCAATCAAGATCCCGGTCGGTCCGCGGGGGCAGTCATTGTTTTTTTGAGATTTGAAAGTTAAGAGAGCAATTTTGTATGTAATCCGATGAGGAATGGGTAACCAATGTGCCTTCTTTAGCGGGGGAGTGACGTTATCGTATTTTTTTGACTTCGTAATGATTTTAATGGCCGTGTTTTGAACCAATTGAAGAACTCGGGGGATGAGAACTTGGGAAGTGGGTAAGGGTGGATTGAAGCCAATGTGTAGAATAAGCAAGTGGCATTTCCAAATTATTGTTTTTTAGGAAATCAAATATATTCAGTTTTCTCATACCGTTTCTGTCTGGCCATAGCCTTCATAGATATCCAGTCCAGTATGGGTTTTCCACTGTTCCATCACTTCAGGGTTCATGGGCTCTCCTGCACTCAGGCAGTGTTTGAGACTCTTGAACTTGTAACTTTATAGATATGTAAAAGTAAAACACAGGTTTTAACAATCAGTGAATGATTGGCTGCAACATTATCAGTTTGCAGGGAATATACAGAAATTGGATGCACAATCTCAAAAGGTTAGGGCTAGAATGGACCTTGTGAGATCATCTGACATTCCACTACATCCCTCAATTATTCAAATTTAAACCCAATCTTTTGCATCTCCTCTCCATACTAAAAGGTTACCCTGCTCCATGCCCCTATATAGGAACTGCAAATGTAACACTTTAATGTAATTAATATGCTAAAAATTCTAACTTCCATTAATAATTTGAATGCATTAATTGCATCAAGCTGCTCTGTCTCTCTTTCCTCCTCTGCTGGCATATTTTTCTCTCCTATCGCTGCCCTGGGCTCTCAGTCAGCTTTCCCCCGATTCTCACCCACCCACTCACTCCTTTAGCCTTTCCTCTTCTGCCACTCCATGTTCTCCGGTATCTCCATCCCACTGACAGCCCTCTGAACTTGCCTGTACACCCGCTGCTCCTCTCTAGCCGGGAACCTTCCTCTCTAGCATCCCGCCTCCTCTGATAAAACTTCCCATGTCTTGCTTTAAGAACCTTGTTTCAGAAAGGATTTTTATCCATTAAGAAACATTACATACGATATAAATACTGCTATACTGCAGCTTGTCTTAAACATTTTGAAATCTTTCAGGGTTTCAGAACGAACTGCTTATTCAAAGGGCATTGCTGTTTCACCATTTATTCCACATTTTGGAAGTAATTCTATAAAAAGGGCGCCAACATTTAGGCAACAAAAATGCACATATATACCAAATTTCAGCTTATGTGCACATATGTAGCTATATGCTATTCAAGAAACCGGTGTGTAATTTGAAGGTGGGTGTACACATGGACAGAGTCTGGTGCATAGTTATATATGTAAATTACAGAATGCTATAATTTGCATGTGTTATAGAAATACGAGTATGACTGGTTTAAATGGTCACGCCTAAACTAAATTTATCTATCTGCAATATCCATTTATGTGAGAAAGACCTCTGCTGGATGTCTATGGTTCCTTGCAAGCTTAATCATAAAAGACAATCAAACAGGAAAAAGCCTCAGACTGAGGCCCTCCCACCACCACAATTGTGGTTTAAAGGTGGTTAGGCGATAACCTCACTGGCAAAAAACCTCTGTGATATTGCAGATAGATAAAAGCATTGCTCGGTGCTGTTTAAATTATTCTTAAATTATATGCATTTGAAGATAGAGGAAAAGTCTTCCACTTATCTGCTGTTGATCAACGGTGGCCAGCGTTTCACAACTCTGCTGCCTCAGGGTGTAACAAATCCGATCAAACTTAAAGAGGGACGCTGAACAGATGTTATGGGGCATAGGGCAGATCCACATGCAACTCCTAATGACTGTCAATTAAGTGCTTGCTAATGCTAATTATTGATTGTTATCACCAATTTAGACAATTGCTTAAAATCCAGATGTAAAATTACCTAACTTTGGGTGACCTAGCAGAAGTTCCCTCCTTTTTTTGTCTTAATATTTCACTTTAGCTTAATCAAAGCTTTCATTTCCCAGCAAGAAGTTGCACTGAATGCAGGAACTGACAGGGGTATTTAAGTTTGTTTCAACAGAGTAACACTCAGGGCTTACCTACTAAAGTCCTGCAGGACCAACATCCGATAGACAGTTGGAGCGGAGCAGAAAGTTGTTATAGGGAATTTGGAGAGAGTCTAGAATATTAAAACATCATATATATATATAAAGAACAATTGCCATACAAAAAGGGAATTATAATAATTTTAAAAAGATTTGGGGGGCCATTGATAACTCATTATGATTAGACGCCATTTTACACTTAACGTACATTTATAATTATGGGGAGGGGGTAGTATATAGATATATTAAAGGTTTAATCAATAAATAGGAATGTAATGTTTATATGATATTTTTAATTACAATATTTGTGGGAAGGGTGGGAGGTGGAGGGAATAAATTTATGTATTTAAGATGATAATAGAAAGAAATTCAAGTGATGTGTACAAGTTCAAATGTTGTAATATTGTGAACTTGATGTAAGATGATAAATGAATAAAGAATTTGGAAAAAAATACCCAAACATCATATATTATAACTGGAAAACTGTTTTATCTGCTAATAAAGCTAGAAAAAACACAAAAAAATAGTCCAAGTCTCAGCATTTTGTCCTTTAGGAATCAGCTTCATTAGAGTATTAGACTTTTTATTCTCATTATTTATGTTATTTTAAAACTTATACCCTGCTTAAAACCTAAGTGGTTCACAAAATACATACAAAATTATAAAAACAATACACTAAAGGCTAGATTCACTAAGCAAACCGATCGTGTACCGATTGGTTTGCAAACCCTTTGCGACCCGATTTTACTCCAGCCCAATTCACTTACCTCTGTGCCGATCTGATTCCGATCCGTGCATGCAAATGAGGGGACCAGCATGCAAAGTAGGCAGGGACACGATTCACTAAAGACATTTTTGAAACCAACATCCTTTCCAACTGTCCTCGGGCCTGAAATCCCAGCCCTGCAGCCCATCTCTGCCGCTCTGCTCTCTGCCCCTTTCAGCCGAGACCTGCTCTTGCCGCCCTGATTCTCCTGCTCTCTGTCGTCCTTCCCCGCAGTGCGAGCCCGTGGTTTTAAAGCAGGGCTGCATTGCGGGGAAAGGCGGAAGAGAGCAGGAGAGAATAATTGCCTGCTTTTAAAGAGGCTGCTGCCGCCAAGGATCGCAGCGAGCACTCAAGATGCGTTTGCAATTAATAAAAGGGCTGAGAAGGTATTGACTACCTAGAAGTCTATCAGAGAAGGGTTTGCTGTTAAAAGGGATCGCCCTTCCAGAGCAGGAGAGTCAGGGCCAATAGGCACAGCAAACGCCCCTTCCAGCCGAGCCCTGCTCTTGCTGCCCCGACTCTCCTGCTCTCTGCCGCCCTTCCCCGCAGTGCGAGCCTGTGGTTTTAAAGCGGGGCTGCAGTGCGAGGAAGGGCAGCAGAGAGCAGGAGAGTGAAAAATTGCCTGCTTTTAAATGCCTTGGATTGCCCTTCCAGAGCAGGAGAGTCGGGACAAGTGAGCCCCCCCCCCCCAGCAAAAACGAACACCAAACGCATGCGCAGACCATCTACAGGGAAAGCAGATGGTCTGCGCATGCATCAGGATCGCACACTAGCGATTCGTACGGTCGGAGGGGGCGTCCCTCCGATCGCCCTCATTTTAATGTTGTTTTGTGAATTGGTCGGGCCTGCACAGATCGGACATGGAGAGTCAGGTAAGTGAATCTATCCCTAGGTTAGGTTGCTGGAATCAAAATCTAGGTGGTTGTTAGAGATTCTGCATTATATTGGCTCTAAATTAGCTGTGACTAAAGCACAAGCTTTTTTGATCGCAGGCGGTGCGAGGCGGAATTGTTTATCTCATTAATTACAAAATGAACAAGATTATTTTAGACCCCAGAAGAAAATAAAGGCACACTTATTTTCAGAAGCATTTGGTTCTTGGGACGCCTGGAAAAATGGACGCGAGGCCTTAAAGAGCACCGGACTGTATGTATTTGTATGTTTTGTATCATTATTTACAGGACAAGTTTATCGATATGGGCTACAATTAAAACGGTTTATTTTACCACAAGACAGGTTATTTCAGCACAGGTCCAATTTTATGGCAATGAAACCCTGTGTTAAAATATACTAACCCCATCTTTTACAAAGCCACGCTACCGTTTTTAGCGCTGGCCGGCATGGAAAACAGATCCCATGCTCATAGATGAGCATTGGAGCTGTTACCGCGCCGGCCAGCGCTAAAAACGCTAGTGCAGCTTTGTAAGGAGGGGATAACTTAATGTTAAAATAACCCAACGTAATAGTCCACGCTGATAAATTCCCCCTTTAATGGTTATTTTACTCGCATTTGTTCAAGTCCACCCATAATAATAATAATAACTTTATTTTTGTATACCGCAATACCACAAACAGTTCAGAGCGGTTTACAGTGTAAGAGACTGTACATATACAGCGAAGATACAATGTAAGGGAATGTACTATGCAGTTGAGAGCAAATTACAATGCAGGGACTGTACATATTTAGCATAGGTGTTAATTCAGCGGAAAATAAAGCAGATTTACAATGCAGGAGACTGTACATATACAGCAGAGATATTTATACAGTGAGAATACGGTGCGAGAGACTTATAGAGTATGATACAGTGCAGGAGACTGTATAATGCGGTTGTGGCGGTTTACTATGCAAAGATAGTTACCTATATGGTGAGGATAAAGAGTGGTGAATGACAAGTATCAATTACGGGAGGGTGCCGAGAAAGGAGGGGTAAGTAAGAAGGGTGGAAGTATTGGATTGAGGGGGGAGGAAAGGAGAGATCGGGGGGAGGAGAGGGGAGAATTGGAGGGGAGGGGTTCAAGAAATTTATCGTAGAGGTAAGATTTGAGAGATTTCCTGAAGGATGAGTAAGATGGGGCAGATGAGATGAGGGTGGTCAGGCAATCTGTCCATCTGCCAGCTTGGAATGAGAGAGTTCTATTAAGGAATCTTTTGTAGGTGCATCCCTTTGGGGATGGGTAGGTAAACAGATAGGCATTGCACATGCAATGCCTATCTGTTTACCTACCTACCCCAAGAATAAAATGCTTCATCAGGCTTGGCAAGTTATAAGCTGCTGTAAAATAAATAAATAAATTAGTTGGAATAGGAGAATCTATAGAAGGCGTGCTGGAATGGGATGAGTGGGGGGGAGTTTCATTTCAAAGATTTCGCCTTTTAATATCCTAAGCTTTGTGTTAATAGTGTTATGAGCAATTTGTTTAATATGTTTCTCCTGTTTTATTGTATGTTACTATATAAAATTTCAATAAAATTTTGGAACTTAAAAAAAAAAAAAAATTAGTTCAATAAAAAGATTACCTTAAAAAAACAAAAAAGACTTTCTGTTCTTGTTGTTGATTATTTTCTTTCTGCTATTGAACTTCAACTGATACTGTTACTTATTCCAAGTTACAGTGGTACCTCGGAATCCAAACTTAATCCATTCCAGAATCCCGTTCGAGTTCCAAGACAATTTTTCCCATTGAAAATAATAGAAACTGGATTAATCCGTTCCTGGGTCCCACAAACTCAGCAAGATCGGGCCCCCCTTGGCATAGACAGAAAGATCGGGCTCCCACCGGCAGAGACGGCAAGTTCGTGCCCTCACCAGCATAGGCGGTAAAATCGGCAGTGGCAACTGAGAGCGATGCTCAGCCCAAAGCTTCCCTCAGATGCGAACCGCCCAGGCGGAAACAGGAAGCTTTCTAATTTTTTTTGCAGAAAAAAAAAAAAGTCCTCTAATTACAGAATCTCAGAATTTTAAATTTCACTTGTGGTCCTTGTTGCATATGAGAATCCCAGTCTTTCGGTACCATATGGTTTACAACTTTACCAAAAATTATTTTCATTCGGGCACATTCGTGGTTGATCATTGGAACAAGCTTCCAATGCAGGTGATCGAGGCAGACAGCGTGCCAGACTTTAAGAATAAATGGGATACCCATGTGGGATCCCTACGAGGGTCAAGATAAGAAAATTGGGCCATTAGGGCATAGACAGGGGGTGGGTAAGCAGAGTGGGCAGACTTGATGGGCTGTAGCCCTTTTCTGCCGTCATCTTCTATGTTTCTATGTTTCACATATGTCAATTAACTGATAATTCTGCGCCTAAGCATGGTACAGAAATATTTCATATTTTAGCCCGACTGGACTGAATCTTACTTCTAGCATAGTTGTTGCTTCAAATCGTGGCATGCTGTGAGCAAAGATACAAGAGCCCTGAATCCATGGTGCAAAAACACTACTCCAGGCAGACTTTGCCCAGCCTGTGTCGGACGTATTCCACATTACGTCTGAAGGAGTTAAATCCATCCAGCACCTGATAATGCATAGAGAAAAGGTGGTCAGAATGTATTAGATTTAAGAGAAAGCAATGTGAAAAAAAGGGAAAGTTAAGCAAATATAACGTAAAAATGACATAAAACCATAGCAGATAAGGAATCCTTTAATCCATGTAATCCAGGGATCTCAAAGTCCCTCCTTGAGGGCCGCAATCCAGTCGGGTTTTCAGGATTTCCCCAATTAATATGCATTGAAAGCAGTGCATGCACATAGATCTCATGCATATTCATTGGGGAAATCCTGAAAACCCGACTGGATTGCGGCCCTCAAGGAGGGACTTTGAGACCCCTGATGTAATCTGTCCCATTTCATTCATGTTGCCTGCCATAGATTGCAGCCAGTGGCATAGTAAAGGTAGGAGGAAACCATTCGATGTCTTTCTTTAGTGTCTATCTGTGGGGACAGGGATGGGGACAAATTCTCTAGTCCAGGGGTAGGAAATTCCGGTCCTCGAGAGCCGGAGCCAGGACAGGTTTTCAGGATATCCACATAAATATGCATGAGATAGATCTCAAGGAGGCATTGCATGCAAATCCATCTGATACATATTCATGGTGGATATCCTGAAAACCTGACCTGGCTCTCGAGGACCGGAATTGCCTACCCCTGCTCTAGTCTTTAGGGATATTCAGAAGTACTGTCCTAACAGAGCCTCCATATCCTGGTCAGCAGCACTTTTCTGGATAGCAGACACTGTTATCCAGATAAGTGCTATTGAATATATTTATGTTTATTTGCTAATCTGCATCACCTTTTACATTTCTTCCACAATGCTAAGAAATTCTGCTCGCAGCACAGGTCTAGTTGCAAGACATTCCATAATCAGAGAAAAAAAGACCCGTTTTCATTCCGCACCTCCCGGTTACAGTGTGTCCGACACCATAACTGTATTGAGAATGTTCCACCATCTTTGGGGAGCCTGTGGTTCCACTGGTAAAGAAGATGGTCATTGGCTCTTCGCTCTTTGTCTTCACGCATCTGTGGTCAGCAGGTGCAGCTCTTGAAAATATATTTAATAGCACCGTGATTAAAAAAATTCAGACTCAAGTCATAGGGCTCCTTTCACAAAGCGGCGCTACCGATTAATGCACTCTGAAAGCAAAGAAGCCAATGGGGATCGAATAGGCTTCTTCACATTCAGCGCACTGCTAATCGGTAGCGCTGTTTTGTAAAAGGAGCCCAGAAAGTCCTAAATCTGTCTAAAATAACTTAAAAATGATATAGCATTTGTTATAAACTGACAGGTCAAAATTTAAACACCACAATCGGTGTTTCTTAAAAAAAATTCTCCATTGAGAAAGAATATGATGTATTGCTAGCTGTCTGAGCCACTACATTCTTGCAGACACAGAAGATCTTGTGTCCAGCACCGTGTGTGAATCAGGTGTGGCCTTGAACAAGCAGTAATTGCAGGTATGAGAAAGAACAACATGTAACTTTTCAGCAAAAAACAGCTTGTCAAGAACATCAGACATGGACAAGGTCAGTTTCCCAAAACAAAGTAAGCTGGAAAGTGCCAGAAAGTCCAGGTTGGGAGGGGGTGAGGTGACCAGAAAAGGGGCATAGCTATGCAAACCAAGAACCAAAGGGGAAATGTGTTGTCTTAAGCAGATTTGCTAAAAACCCTCAAGGGAAGGCATATAGCAGGCTTGGAAAAAAATTATAGTCAAATAGGTGTAGTGCGTATAAAAGGTATAGCATAGGGGCAAGAGTTAGAAGCAGGAGTGTCAAATGTCGGTTCTCGAGGGCCGCAATCCAATCGGGTTTTCAGGATTTCCCCAATGAATGCGCATGAGATCTATTAGCATACAATGAAAAGCAGTGCATGCAAATAGATCTCATGCATATTCATTGGGGAAATCCTGAAAAACCCGACTGGATTGAGGCCCTCAAGGACCGACATTTGACACCCCGAGTTGGAATGATACATTTTATCCCTCATTTGCTAGCCTGAGGTCATAGAACTCATTCCCCTGTTATAGGAAATACTTTTTTTTTTACGGAAAGGGTGGTAGATGAGTGGAACAGTCTCCCGAAAGAGATGGTGGAGACAGAGACTGTGTCTGAATTCAAGAGGGCCTGGGATAGGCACGTGGGATCTCTCAGAGAGAGAAAGAGATAATGGTTACTGCAGATGGGCAGACTGGATGGGCCATTTGGCCTTTATCTGCCATCATGTTTCTATAGCTTATTGGATTGAATTAGTTTTTGTTTTGTATGTTTTTTGACTGCATTGATTTTTATTGATACTATAAACCGTTTGGATTCAAAAAACTATAGCAGGGCGTTGGTGGTCATTCCCTGTGAAGGGCTTGAGCAGCCGGCTCTTCACCATGTTCACCTTACTAACTGTATTTTCCGCTTGCATGTGGTTGTTTATATTGAGCTATATCTCCTGTACACTGCCTTAGGTGAATCACTTCATAAAGGCGGTTAATATATCTCAATCAATAAATTAGGGGTCCTTTTAACGATCCTTAGTAAAAGGACCCCTAAATGTCAGTTTTAAGGGCTTCCTTTACAAAGCCGCGCTAGCGGTTTTAACGCACGCACCGGATTAGCGTGCGCTATAGTGCGCGCTAGCCAGAACTCTACTGCCTGCCCAACAAATCTGCCCAATCATGATCCCTTCCACCCTCGAGAAACTATCCTCTATCATACCTCTGTAGCGACCCCACATGTTTGTCCCATCGTCTCTTGAAGTCGAGCGTGCTAGTAGCCTCGACAACCTGACGTGGAAGACCATTCCATCTATCAATCACCCTCTCGGTAAAGAAGTATTTCCTGGTGTCCCCATGAAATCTTCCTCCCCTAAGTTTTCCTTCCCCTGTCGGCCCTTTTCTGCCGTCATATTCTATGTTTCTATCTCGCCATTAAGCTTATATAATCACCAATCTTATGTAATGTTCACTATCACTTGATTCATTTTTCACCACTAAGCTCACACAATTATTAATCCTATGTAGTGCTCACCATCACATTTCAATCTTTGCACTTGATTGTTTCACACTATTATTACTATTCTTTAAACACACATAACACTAATATTCTTTTGCTTTCACTATTGTTACTCAGACATACATTTGCTCATACTAATCTCAATTCGCTTAGGACCCCTGAGGAAGGAGTGTTTCTTCGAAACACGGACCATGTCGGGTCCGGTCTTATCAGTCCTTTTGGAAACAAACTGTTTTATGTTCATTTTTTTATGATTGTTTATTAAAAGACTTGGCGTCCTGTACATCATCACTGCAGTTTCTGTTTTTGTGAATAAATATGACTACATGAATATAGGGGACGTGGAGTCAGTCACGTGTCTCCGCCAATCTGAGAAAATAAATTCCCAATGGCATTGTAAGTGGCTGATTAAAGCCAGCACGCGCCACCGGACCACCTATTACATCATCTAACCATTCCCCTGCGAAGTGTATTAAATAAACTGTGCTCTAAATCAATATATAATTGTGTAGCCACTCCCCAAGCATTTTAAACTAAGTGTATCCAAGTGCAGCTATACGTTGTAGTGTTTGAAAATATTTGAATATCCAGCACTAGTCAATATCCACATATCAGTGCTGAATATCCAGAAATGTCGATGACTGATGACATCATCCATATAATGGTGATTTTCAGTATCATTACCCAAACAACTATCCAAATAATTTAGGCTTTTTTGTTTTAAAAAAAAGTGTTCCTTCATGCAGCAATATGAAAAAAATGAAAGGACTCACTTGCCCCAATGGGAGGCCCCCATAGGTCCTCAACCCCAGGAGGACCTCAGTGGCCTGATGACCAGTGGGTCCAATGCCCCACCTCTCAAAAGCTGACACAGGACTAAAACATTTAAATCACCCTATTTTCCCTAAGCCATGACCCTTTGCAATGTAACCCAGAAGGTCAGGCCAGCCTGGCCTGCCTCCTTCCTCTCTCTCTCTCCCTTCCCCTTGACACTCTAACTTATCCCAAGGGATCCTGCGAGTGTCAGAGATAGAAGCAATCCTCACTTGCCCTGTAGGCGGCTAGCTGGCATTTGGCCTTTATCAGCCACCATGTTTCTATTGTGTCTGAATTCAAGAGGGCCTGGGATAGGCACATGGGATCTCTCAGAGAAAGAGATAATAGTTACTGTGGATGAGCAGACTGGATGGACCATTTGGTCTTTAGCTGCCATCATGTTTCTAGCTTCAAAGTAGCACCAGCTGACCTCTAGCAGTAGAGGTCAGACTGCCAAATATGAACTTGCAAATGAAGATACAGTATTTACCTAAAAAGGTCTTTATAACTCAGCCATCCTTCTCTCTTGCTTTCAGATACCATTAGCTTGACTTTCAGAGAGTGACATTCAGACAGGACAGAATCCACCGCTGGCGCCGGGACCTCATTAGTAACGATGCATCTTGCCTTAGAAGCTTGCAGTCTGTGCAGAATGTCCTTGGCAGTTAACTGGATAGTGCCAGGAATGAGGACCAAACCTAAACAGCCACCAGGATTCTGTGCTTACTAGCAGTTCTTTAACGTTTAACAATTTTTATGGGTGACGTGACAAACGACAATAACAAGAAATGGAATCAGTACAAACAAGTCATGCAGTTTTATAGACCCCCCCCCTCCATATCCCCCTCTCACCCCTGAGATAACCAGATTTACCGTATTTTTTGCAAGACGCACCTGACCATAAGACGCACCTAGAGGAGGAAAAACCAAGACAAAAAAAATTCTAAACCAAAGGGTGTACCCTGTCCCACCACCCTGCCCTGTACCCTGTCCCCCCTCTGGTGGTCTAGTGGCAGGCCGGGACAGAGCACAGGCCAGGCAATGGGGCCTGCCCTGGAAGTCTTTTCAACCTGTCAAACTGGGACAAGCAATGAAGCAGGTACCTTAGTTGTGCTGTGTTCTATGGATTGATTTATTTGAACTTGATTTTGAACTATAGTACACAACTGGGGAGCACATTAAGCACTTGGAGTACTGAGAGCGACGGACAGAGTGGACTTTCAGCTTTTGAAAATAAGTAACTCTTCGTTCCATCTTTATTTGCTTATCTTTTTTTGATAAATACTAGAGCATGACACAGGGAAAATATTTGTCCCCTTCACCACCCCATCTCCGCGACCACCGCCCCGTCACTATGACCACTGTCCCTGCCCCATCCCCGTCCCCGCGACCACTGTCCCCGCAGCATCCATACAAGCCTCAGTACTGCAATATTTTGTTTATTCCTTCCTTATAAATCAAAGTTCTGGCTGCTGAACTAGAGAAAGAGATGTTCAGCTGGCAGGGCTTTGTTTATAAATTTTTATCAACACAACTAATATACTACTTTATCCTAAAACAAAACAAAAAAAAAGAAAAGAAATAGAATTTTTTTTTCTACCTTTGTTATCTGGTTTCTGATTTCCTTATCTTCTCCTCATTCAATTCCTTCCATCCACTGTCTGCCTTCTCTCTGCATCTTCCATTTGCTCTGTTACTGTGTCTCTCCCTTCCATCTCTCCCTCCATCCCCACCCCCCAATTGGTCTGGCACCCATCTTCTTCCCTCCGCTCCCCCATAGTTTGGCATCTCTGTCTTCTTCCCATCCAGCATCTTTTCCCTACTCTCTCTTCCCCATTTCCCTTCAGCGTCTTCTCCCCACTCTCTCTTCCCCATTTCCCTTCAGCGTCTTCTCCCCACTCTTCACCATTTCCTTTCAATGTCTTCTCTCCACTCTCTCTTCCCCATTTCCCTTCAGCATCTTCTCCCTACTCTCTCTTCCCCATTTTCCTTCATTGTCTATTCCTCTCCACCCCCCCATTCAGCATCTGTTCCTCTCCACCCCCCTTCAGCGTCTGTTCCTTTTCTTTCCACCACCACCCTTTCCTTTCGACACCCCCTTCAACGTCTGTTCCTTTCCACCGCCCTTCAGCACTCCTCGCGCAGTCCGAGCATCTCCCTCCCTCTTACCTTCGTGGCACGTTTTACTTTACAGTGTAATTTGTTCAAGCCACCGGAGCCTGCCTGAAGTCGCGTGCGTCTGCGGGCAGAAGTTTCTCCTCTGACGCAACTTCACTGAACACTTTCATTTAAATATAGATTTTTAATGTTATATTTAATAGCATGTATTTAACCATTAATCCTCTATGGTGAAGAAAATAGTAATACAGTCTAGAGAATTAAAAATTTGAGTATTTTAATCCCACTATCTTATTGAGTTTCATTATAGTTAATAAACATTTCAAATGGGCCAATATAGAAAATTCTATTATGGTTTAATCTGTATGCACAGGGGCTCATAATCAGAATGTAAACACATATAAAAACCCACCCAAGTCGGCACTTGAACGACCTAAAAGACAGGCCGTCCAAGTACCGATAATCAAACCTATTTTTTGGACATATCCAGGGACTTTTTAGGCCTCTGAATGCCGCTGTGCGCCCACAGCTAAAAGGGGCATATCTGGAGGAATGGTTAGGGCGGGATGTGGGCTGACCTAGACTTAGTTGTCCTGCAGGGAAAGTCCAAGGTTTTACGAGATTTCCTGGACAGAACTTATAAGTTGCAACTTAGACAATGTTAGAACAGCTATAAGTGCCCAAAAGTTACCCAAAGTGACCAGATAACTACTGCAGAGACAAAGTAAAGACCCACACACACTCTCCCAGTGTTCACTGACCCCCTCACCCCCCCACCCCCCACAAAGATTAAAAACATACATACCTGTCTCCAGAACATCAGCAACTAATATAGGAAAGCCTAGTAGAGCTACATATAGGTCTCTTAAATAGCCTGGGGGTTAGGCTAGTGTTCCACAGAGAGAAGAACCCAAGCCTATAAGCCACTGTAACCACTACATTCATGGTGGAAAAAGTGATCCCCCCAACCCTATTGTGCTGCCATATAGGTGTCACCTGCAGCCATAAGAGCTATTGGGGTTGTAGACAGGTGGGTACAGTGGGTGTTAGGGGTGTTTTGGGGGGCTCACCATAACCTATAAGGGAGTTCTGGTGAGATGTTTATCTGGCACCCTTTTTGTAAAGTTCACAGCAATGCCTTCTAAGGCGTCCCACTGCTCTGTTGGCCATGTCTAGATGTCCAACAAGACATTACAAGATTGGCCCCACCCACATCCAAATGGTCTTGTTCTGGGCATTTGGGACATGGTCGAATTTCTGGTCTAGAATGTGATATAAACATAGACATAGTGGCAGTCTGGACAATCAAACACCTGGACGTCGAGATAGACGATTTTTGAAAAAATAATATTTTAGACACACTTTTTTGAGAATTGACATTTTTCGGCTTTGGGCGACTAGTGCTCTACGTCCAAATTGGACTTAGACGTATGTTTTAATTATAACCCTCCATTTGTATATGAATATTATATTAAATATATATATACATTTTTAGCAGTTAATCTGCAGTACAGCACTTTTTGATACTGTGTGCAGTGTGCACTGACCTGCTCGCATACAAGCCACATTAAACAGCCACCATTCAGGTATTCGAGGTAGAATTAAAAGGACCCTGTCTCCTCTTTGCAGACCACATGCCTCGGAGAGTAGAGCAGCCACTTTCTTCGAGAGCATTTCAAGCTCCTCAAAACTCCATTTCACTTCCTCTCCTCTACCATCTATCCACCAAAGAGCTGGATTTAAAGGTCTCTTTCCATCCTAGAGAATAACAGAAGGTATTAAACAATACTCTATATAGAAGATGCATATAGTTTTCTATACAGCTCTAAACAGCTTTCATGTTTGTAATAGTAATATATAAATATTACTATTACAACCCCCTTTTTTACTAAGGTGTGCTATGCTTTTAGCGCGCGGTAAATATTAACGCTAACATGTGCATGTTATCCTATGGACGTTAGTGATTAGCGCATGCATTGATTTATTATGCGCTAAACACGTGCTAAAACGCTTATCGCACCTTAGTAAAAGAGGGTCTAAGTTACATTTGTATAGAAAACCATTTTACCTTTTCCATTTCGGACCATTTGTCCAAGACATCACTTGCAAAATTAAAGTATTCTGGTGCTTCTGATCTGTACAGCTGTTTGATGGCCTCAGCGTCTGAAAGGTTCTGAGGTGCAAATACCCTGTAATCTTTGCTGAACAGCCTGCAGGATGCCAAAGGAGTCCACAGGGCCCTAAACTCTTTGCACTTCAGTAAAAGTTTCATAGCTGCAAACAATGATTGAGCCTTTATTACTTTTTCTTTAGGGTGTTCTTTGTTACCTGCAATGAGAAAAGTATATCGGAACTAAATTAGCTACTATACTGTTTCAAGCTTCAAGTTTTATTAAAATCTGATAAAATTGCTTATCAGGATTTCTAAGTGAGTTACAATAAAAAGATTTTGGAGTTAAAAAAAAAATTACAATATGAATAACAGAACGCAATTATTTGCTAATGCTTTTCTATGCTTATTCCATCTGAAAATATCTTCTTCAGAATACTCTGACAGTAATGTATGATTTAAAGCTTGTTTGCATTTCTGAATTGTTTAAAATTGATTTGTTTTGCCTGTATATGTTGATTGGTTTTGTCATCTACCATGGATTGGATCGTTTGATCTAATGCTTTTTTGCTTCCTTAATTGTTGAAATCTGATTTGATATATTGACATTTTATATGGTAATGGTGTTGTCTAGTTATGTCTATGTTATATGTGGAAATCGCAGGGAATGTAAGATATTATGTATGCGATATGTAAATTTTTAATAAATAAATAAATTAGACATTTTACTAACGGGAAACACAAAGATGGAGGGGTGAAGTACAATTGCGAAAGGAAAGGAAGACATTCAAGGTGAAGCCAAAAGGACCGGGGCAAGACTGTGGACTCCTACGAAAGTGCGCTAACATTTTTAGTGCACGCACAGGAGCAGAATAACCACCGCCTGCTCAAGAGGAGACGGTAATGGTTGGCGCGCGCAGCATTTTAGCGCACGCTATTCCGTGCGTTAAGGCCCTAACGCGCCTTCGCAAAAGGAGCCCTGTGTTTCCTTGATAGTTTGTAGACAGAGTTTAGAAATGAGGGTTGTCCTAGGGGTCCTTTTACTAAGGCACGCTAGTGTGTCTTAGCGCATGCTAAACAATAATGAGCGCCAATGCGTCCATAGGATATAATGGATGCATTAGCGTTTAGCGCACACTAATTTTTAACGTGCCTTAGTAAAAGGATACTTAGTGTAAATGCTTCTTTAAACAAATGACTTTGGAACAACCTTACCTGGAATAACTTTACCTCCCCTCTTCGGAATCTGAGCTCCCTCCAACTTTTCCGTAAACATCTGAAAACCTGGCTATTCTCAAAAATGTAATACTTCCTCCCTCTCTGGTATACTAAGGCCCTCTAAACATTCTTTATACTATGGCC
Organism: Geotrypetes seraphini; assembly: GCF_902459505.1. Classification (NCBI taxonomy): domain Eukaryota; kingdom Metazoa; phylum Chordata; class Amphibia; order Gymnophiona; family Dermophiidae; genus Geotrypetes; species Geotrypetes seraphini. The sequence goes on along the minus strand of NC_047094.1, from coordinate 27,395,960 downwards.
TATAACCCTTCATTGGAGTTCCTCTTCTATCCCAACTCCTGTAAACCGTGCTGAGCTCTACGATTGTGGAGAGGATGCGGTGTACAAACCTAAGGTTTAATTTAGTTTAATTTAAGTTTAAGTAAACCCTTAAAGCGGTCGAGATTTTTTTCGGTTCTCAGATTGGTGCGAAGCGAATTCCAATATTGAGGAGCAACAACAGAGAAGATGTTCTGGCGTTTGGTACTAATGATGGCATAGTCAATAATTTAAGATCAGTTGATCTGAGTGTTCGGGATGGTTCATAGGGAATAAGCAGTTTATCAATGAATTGAGGGGTCTTCGTTATTAATGTTTTAAATGTTAATAGTGAAATTTTATAAGAAATTCTGGGGTCCTTTAACTAAGGCGCACTAATCAATTTAGAATATAATGGCTGCTTTAGCATTTAGCGTGTGCTAAATCGATTAGCGCTCACTAAATCAGTTAGCACGTGCTAAATCGGTTAGCGCGCCTTAGTAGAAGGGCCCCTCTGTATGTTATTGGGAGCCAGTGAGTCTTTTTCAGTACAGATTTTGCAATAAGGTGATGTACAACCCACCAGTGGTTCGTGTGGGTGCTCATTTTCAAAAGCACATAAGGGCAAATTCTATAAGAAGCGCCCAAAAGTTAGGCGCCTAATTAGGCACTGTTCAGCGCAATTCAAGTAAATTTGGATGCTGTTTAATGAATCACGCTGAGCGGAACCTATTTTGGAGGCACCCAAGAAGTAGGCCAGCTCCAGGCACAACTAAAAGTTAGGCGCCTAGCTGAGCGCTTAAGCACGCTTAAGAGCAGTGATTCTGCAAGAAGGCGCCTAACCCGTAGCCACGCCCACACCTAACATGCATAGCGCCTATTTTTTTGAAGGCCGCCTAAATTTTTAAAGGCGCCTTGTTTCAGAATCACGCCTGTGTTTCAATTAGTGCTGATTAAAAAGATTAATTGAGCTTGTTGTTCAATTTAGATAGGCGCCTGTCTAGATGGGCACCACCGAAATAGGTGCCTAACTTTAAGCGCTGGTTACAGAATTTGGGCCATAGACTTATGTAACTTTTGTAAGCCTATGGGCTCCTTTTACTAAGCTGCGATAGCGTTTTTAGTGCGCGCTAAACCCACGCTATGCGGCTAGAACTAACACCAGCTCAATGCTGGCGTTAGTGCGCGCACCAAAACCGCAATCGCAACTTAGTAAAAGGAGCCCTATGTGCTTTGAAAATGAGCCTCTTAATTTTTTACACTCCAATACCAGTAAAATAAAGGACAACCATACAGCATAAAGAAAACATCAAAAAAAGCAATCAAATCCCCATAGACCCATACCACAGAAAAAAACCCCAAAACAAATATCACAATAAAAAGCAAAAAGGAAAATTTAAGAAAAAGAAAGGGGTCCTTTTATCAAGGCGCGGTAGGGGGTTTAACGCACAGAATACCGCGCATTAAACCGCCCACCGCGCTAGTCACTAACATAGTAACATAGTAGATGACGGCAGATAAAGACCCGAATGGTCCATCCAGTCTGCCCAACCTGATTCAATTTAAATTTTTTTTTTAAATTTTTCTTCTTAGCTATTTCTGGGCAAGAATCCAAAGCTTTACCCGGTACTGTGCTTGGATTCCAACTGCCAAAATCTCTGTTAAGACTTACTCCAGCCCATCTACACCCTCCCAGCCATTGAAGCCCTCCCCTGCCCATCCTCCACCAAACGGCCATACACAGACATGCGGATGCTCAAGGCCCAGCGCAAAGAAGAAGGCAGATCTTCGGGCACCGGCATGTCCTGTGCGTTGGTGCTGGTGCCGGAGCCAAATGGGGGTAAGGAATGTGATTGGGTGGGTGGATGGGTGCCTGGGGCATGCCAGATCGCGGCGGGGGAGGGGGAGGGCGACGCAAGCAGGGGGTGCTGGATCGTGGGGGAGAGGGTGCCAGATCGCGGGGGGGGGGGGGGGGGCGCTCGTAAATCGAGGCACGCTCGGTTTCCGAGGCACCGATTTTGCTAATGTTTTGCTAGTCTTGCAAAACACTCGTAAACCGATGTACCACTGTATAGTCAACTGTTTTTTTCTAGATTACATCCGTAACCAAATAACTAAGGGTCCCTTTTAATCATAAAGATGTGGAACCTTTGTAGAATACTACAAGAAGAGACCAACAGGACAAGATCCCACAAACACCGAACAACAGAGAAAGCACTGGGAATGAACAATGAGCAATCCACAAGAGCCAGCAGTATGAGTCAAAGCCTTGTTTATTTTAATCCAGGATGTACAGTAACTGTTGAACCTGTGGAGTGCCAGATTAAACTCTAGCCACCTCGATGAGCAGACTGGATGGACTTTGGTCTTTTATCTGCTGGCATTTACCAGATTACTAAGCTGCATTAGGCTCAATGCAAGCTGCAGAGATATGCACAGACAAGCACATGCTATAATTGATTCATGCTCATGCATTCACAAGATTTGCACAGATTCTGTGACTCCTGATACAAAAAATTTTGTCAAACATGGCCATGTGGAAACTTTATTCTATGGATATCGACAACGTTTCTGATTTGTTGGACACTCAATGAAGTTATATACCTCTACTGAAAGATTTTCAACTTAGCAGGACATGTTTATCCAGTCCTACCCTGGATGAGATTATTTTCAAGCACTAGTCTAACCTCATGTGCAACTTTATCCTTATTTTCAAATCTCTGTCACTTTCTCTCTTCTTTCTATATCAGTGTCTCTCAAACTTTTTTAGCTCCAGCACACTAAACGGAGCGAATCTTTTTTCGGTGCGCACTAAACAGAGCAAATGTTTTTCGTGGCACATTATCAGTGTCTCTGAAACTTTTTTAGCTCTGGCACACTAAACGGAGCAAATGTGTTTTGATGCGCACTAAATGGAGCAAATGTGTTTCACGGCACATTATACTTGAAATTATAAAATTGCAAAACCAACAAAAAATTAAATTTGAGAATTATTTAAAATTAGAAACATGATGGCAGATAAAGGCCAAATGGCCCATCTAGTCTGCCCATTCTTTAAGCAATGTATGGGTAACTGTAACAATGGTGAAACTAAAGTAGATAGAATTGCTAATAAATGCGATGGATGTGCTTGTTTTTGAGTGCAAATTAACTCAAAATGCGGCTCAATAGTTGACAAGCAAACATGCGTTTCATCAACCACCATTTGCAGTCCTTTTCTTTTTTTTTTAATTTAATTTTTGTCAGAGCTGAAAATACAAGTCACCATCCCCGTGGATAACTGTGGGAAACCATCCCGTGTCATTCTTTAGTGTCTCTCAACCTCAGTCCTTCTACACCAGCATTCTTCAATGCAAGGCTTGAGGGTCAGTGGCTTTGCCCATTCATAATCTGATTCTTATTTGAGCCAAGTATAGGATAATGAAGCCATTGTGGCATCACTGATGGGATTGGCTTTTAGGCATTGGTGGAATGAGACATTATGACATCACAATATTTGCTCTGGATACCAGAGACTGTCATTCTTTAGTGTCTATCTACACCAGCATTCTTCATTGCAAGGCTTGAAGCTGTGCCCATTCATACTCTGATTCTTCCTTGTTTCCTTAACGAATAACATGGGGATGGTTTCCCGTGGTTATCCGCGAAGATGGGGACGGTAACAAAGCCTTGATTGCTTTGCTGCTCAAGTTAGGATAACTACTGCATAAAAAAAAATAAAACTAAAATTACTTGCAATTAGTTTTCAAGGACCAATCACGTCAAAGAATGATGCTTGTCTGGGCGGTTGTAATCTTATGCACACAGACGCTCATAACATTGACAGAATATCGCGTATCTGACATATATGTCATCTATTCTAGTGTATACTTATGAAGGGAATTTTAAAAAATAACCCTCCTCCCCTTTTATAACCATGCAAGCGGTTTTTCGTGCCAGCCATCGCACTGAATGCTCTGCGTTGCTCTACGGTGCTGTAGACCTTATATTTGGTTAGGTTTAACAGCACAGATCCTCCCATTTATTCCCATCAGAAGTGAAGAATTGTGGATCTCTGCTGAGAATAAGAACCAAAATTTGAAGTTTGGTCCATCCAACAAATAACCTGGGGAAAGGGTTTCCATTCCATTGACTACCTGCAGCGGAAGTGGTAGGGCACATCGGGATCCGTGAAAGTAGATCTGTGGGCCAGTTACTGGGCAGACTTGTACGGTCTGTGTCTGTGTATGGCCGTTTGGAGGAGGATGGGCAGGGGAGGGCTTCAATGGCTGGGAGGGTATAGATGGGCTGGAGTAAGTCTTAACAGAGATTTCGGCAGTTGGAACCCAAGCACAGTACCGGGTAAAGCTTTGGATTCTCGCCCAGAAATAGCTAAGAAGAAAAAAAAAAAAAAAAAATTTTAATTGAATCAGGTTGGGCAGACTGGATGGACCATTCGGGTCTTTATCTGCCGTCATCTACTATGTTACTATGTGGGGAGCCACTGAGGTAGTCAGAATGAAATTGAAGTGAGAAGCCACTCAAAAATAGGAGTAGCAGATTTGCAGAGGGGGAGGGAGCCATTGAGGTCCATCAAAATAGATCCCTGGGGGTGGTGGAGGGAGAAGCTTTAGGGTCCGTCAGAGTTAAACGGCAGCTGTCAAAACCCAGAGAAGCAAATGTTTAAGAAAGTGCAGTTGAGATCCTGCATTCTGCACTTTTCTTCAGAATAGGTAAAATAATTGATTTGAAGTGAGTGAGCTGCTGTAATGCAATTCTACTGGAAATGCCCAGATATCTTCTATATTGTAATCCGCCTAGAACCGCAAGGCACAGGCGGAATAGAAATCTCTAATGTAATGTAATGTAATGTAATGTAATGTTTAAGGATTTTGCAAAGACAATTTAATAGACGGATTCTGAGAGGCGGCAGAATCCGAGCCATAACCTTTGCTGAGACTAAAAGTGGCAAAACTTTATAATTTTTCAAGCTAAAATATTAGCCTAGAGGTTAGGGTACCTGAGAGCCTGACGATCTGGATTCAAGACCCTGGTTGAACCAAACAAAAAATAAGTTTTCTCGCTGCAGCTCTGGGGTAAAACGCTGACCTCCTTTAGATGAAGCGTTTCCTCAAATTCATTATGAATACTATTAGCACAGATCCATGGGGAAAGGGGTAAAACGTGGACCTCACGGACCTTGTGGATCTAAAACCGCACGTCCTTAAAAATCTGAGGTCCGTGCATTGACAAGTCCGCCTTTTAGTTTATTCCACCGCTTTCCCTGCACGCTCATCTCAGGCCCCCGGTTCTGCCTTCCCTAATGGCTAAGGAGGAAGGAGGCGCACCGTAGCTTTTGCTAATTAGCCCAATTGTCCCTTCCTCCAGATCTCTCCCTCCGCGCTGATTCCAAGAGCCCCCGCGATATGACACTGGATGGCAAATAGCTGTGTGTGGGGGGGGGGGGGGAGGTAAAAAATGTATGCAAAGGTCTGCAGTGCATCTGACCTCACAGACCTCATGGATCTTACCTGCACATCCTTAAAAATCTGAGGTCCACTCCGCGCCACTTTTAATCTCTGGCTCTGACAGACCTCCATGCCATTTTAGCCGCAGAAGGATCCTAAAGCTTTTCCCTCCCTATGCTGAGACTAGAAGTGGCACAGACCTCAGGGCAAAAGTTTTGCCACTAGTCTCAACATAGGGAGGGGAAAGCATTAGGATCCGTCAGAGGTAAATTGTCAGAGATCTGTCACAGAAACTACAAGTGGCATGGACCTCAGATTTTTAAGGACGTGCGGTTTTAGATCCACGTTTTACCCTTTCCCAGATCCATGTGGTGAAAAACGGCAGCAGCTACAGCGTTGGAATGAGGGGCTAAAACACGGACCTGCAGACATGAAATCTGAAACCGCAGCTATCAATAAAAGAAGGAAGATTTATAAGGTGGTACGGTTTTTGATCCGGTGAGATCCGCGTTTTACCCACTCCTTTTTTTTTTTTTTTTTTTTTTGGTGCTTTGCAAGTTGGTAAAAGTTAGGAGTCAAACGCGGCTTTGAAGAAATGGGCTTTAAGCCTGGATTTGAATTCCGCCCGAGGCGGGGGGGGGGGGGTCTGACCTATCCGGTCAGGCAGGTTATTCTAGGTGTGCGATGCTGCAAAGGCAGAAAGATCGGCGTCGGAAGCCGGGAACAAACAGGATCAAACCAGCAGCGCAGACGACGGCCCAGCCCTCCCCCCTCCCAAAGCACAGAACGCGGTGTGGAGACTATTTGAGCGCGCGCGCGGGCTGCCTCCCCCACAATTACCGCCCCACCTCAGCAAAGACGGGGGCAGGTTTCTCTCTCTCTTCCCCCTCGACTCAGTTCCCCCCCCCCCCTATCTGCCAAGCCCTGTGAGGACACCTGTGGTTTCACTGTACACCGTTCCTGACAGCCAGTGATCCTCTGCCCACGAAGAGGTGCACGGCTTCCCTCGCTCCGCTTGCAGGCGGATTTCCCTTCCCCCCCCCACAGCGTCCCAAGCCGGAACCGCTGGGGGGGGGCGGAGGTGATGCAAGCTGGAGGCAGCCTAATGCCCCCGCCCTCCTGGGCGTGGTGAGGGAGTATCGGTGGCGGGGAAAGTTCTCGGACCGTGGCTCCACCCCCCACCCTCCTGGGCGTGGTGAGGGAATACCAGGGGCGGGGGAAATTCCTCGGATCGTGGCTCCACCCCCATCCTCCTGGCCGTTATGAGGGAGTCCCGGGGGCGGGGAAAGTGCTCGGAACGTGGCTCCACCCCCCCATCCTCCTGGGCGTGGTGAGGGAGTACCGGGGGCGGGGAAATTCCTCAGATCGTGGCTCCACCCCCCATCCTTCTGGCCGTAGTGAGGGAGTACCGGGGGCGGGGAAAGTGCTCGGACCGTGGCTCCACCCCCCCATCCTCATGGCCGTAATGAGGGAGTACCGGGGGCGGGGAAATTCCTCAGACCGTGGCTCCACCCCCCTTCCTCCTGGCCGTAGTGAGGGAGTACCGGGGGCGGGGAAAGTCCTCGGACCGTGGCTCCACCCCCCATTCTCTTGGGCGTGGTGAGGGAGTACCCGGGGGCGTGGAAATTCCTCGGATCGTGGCTCCACCCCCCATCCTCCTGGCCGTAGTGAGGGAGTACCGGGGGCGTGGAAAGTCCTCGGACCGTGGCTCCACCCCTCCCCATGTCTCCACCAAACAATACAGTCGCGGGCTGCTCAGGAGAGAAACTTCGGCGTCTGCGAGGCAAAAGAAAGCGCTTCCCACAGCCAGCGTGTCCCCTCTGTGAAGTTAACCTCTCTAGCCACCAATTTTTATTTTATTTTTTTTTAATTACGATTTTATGCAATACAAAAAGTAATTGCTTGAATAATAGGACTATCAGAGGCGATACATCGAAAGGAAATATAATACCGATTCTCTTGCGCAGAGGGATCGCCAAAGCGGCTCACCCCAGGCTCTCTCGTTTCAGGAGATATTACTTGTAAACCTGTAGTCCGGCAAAAGGTAAAAAAACAACCCTCCCGGATACACCGGATCCTCTGGATCTCGGAGGCTTCTGCTGGGCCATCAGTTCAGCATCCGCAGGTTCTTCACGCGCTTGTCAGCACTGTTTTCAGAGAGATTTTCGACTGCCTTAGCCATGCTCCAGCAATTGGCTACTCTGCACTCCTGCACTAGGAATACCAGAGTGACTTTGTCACACACACACAAAAGAAGACAGCACAACAGAAGTTTCCTGTGTAGGGCACCTAGGCTTCCCTTCCAATTAGTTTTTAGGCTGCTTGATCAGGGGTAGGCAATTCCGGTCCTCAAGAGCCGGAGCCAGGTCAGGTTTTCAGGATATCTACAATAAATATGCATGAGATAGATTTGCATCTCAAGGAGACAGTGCATGCAAATCCATCTCATACATATTCATTGTAGATATCCTGAAAATCTGACCTGGCTCCGGCTCTTGAGGACCGGAATTGCCCACCCCTGCCCCGGATGATAAAAGTGCCTGCTGTTAAGATAGTTTGTGTTTTTGTCAAGACCTATTGATTTGCTTTGATTCCAGATGGTATTTATGCTCCCCTCTCCCCCCCGGAACAGTGTCTCAAACTGTGTGCCCTGGTACAGTGGTGTGCCCTGAAGAGATTCTGGGTGTACCACAGAGAGATTCCATAATTTTACTTTATTTAAAAAAATTCCCTTCCTAAGCATACGCAAGAATAGATGACATGCATGTCATGTAAGCAATAGTCTATCAATATTATGAGCGTCTGTGTGCATTAAGTATAAAATCTACTTACAGATCGTTACTAACAATATCCAACCCACAAAATTGGCAATTAAAAAAAGAAAAAAAGGGGGTATGAAGGATAATTAATACAAAAATTATTTTAGATTTTATTTTGTGTATTTACTTTATACCTCAGTTCTTATTTATGAAGCGATCTATTGTTACTAATAAACCACACCTACCCTATAAATCCTTATCTTGAGCATGCACTTTTATCCTAATGTATAAATAAATTAATTCATCAAATTTAAATTAATGTAATTTAGTTTAAGAGGTTGAAGTATCATAATGAATGCATTGTTCTCAGTAAAGAGACAATAGATCGCTTCATAAATAAGAATTGAGGTATAAAGTAAATGCACAAAATAAAATCTATTTAAAATAATTTTTGTATTAATTATCCTTCATACCCCCTTTTTTTCTTTTTAAAGTATAAAACCTCTCAGACAAGCAGCATTCTTTGATGTGATTGGTCCTAGAAAAATAATGGCAATTTTTTTTTTTAATTCAAACAATTTATATTGATGACTGCACAAATCAAATAGCAGTAATGAAGATATAAAAAAAATATACAGGTGTGTACATAATCGTTTATACAAGAAACCGCCCCCCCCAAAAAAAAATCAGCCCCCACCATCAGCATGGTCCAACAATAGTGACTACAAACTCCCTACTAGCAACAAAATATTATCATAGAGCCCACGATAGTCTAGCGGGTGACAAAACAAGGAAATGGGTCCTGACTCCTACACATCAGGGGGTCAGGGAAACATCATGTACTAATATGGACTCCTCAAAATAACATGGACCACAAGTAAATCCCCCATGAACAACCCCAACCAACTCTCCCAAAATGCTTTCTAAAAGGTCAGACCAAGTGCCGAGCCCCAAAATGAATAAGTACATACAGTATGCACACTGAGCCGATGGTTTTTCTCTCTCTGACGCTGCAGGAGTGTAGTGAGCGAGGTCTTGCAATACAAGTACGTATAATATTTTGTATTAAAGTTTTTGGGTTGTGGAATGAATCGTCTGAGTTTTCATTATTTCCTATGGGGAAATTCGCTTTGATATACGAGTGCTTTGGATTACAAGCATGCTTCTGGAACGAATTAAGCTCGCAAACCAAGGGTTTACTGTAGTTTATTTTTAATGCAGTAGTTATCCTAATGTGAGCAACAGCAATCAAAACTTTGTTACCATTTGGATCTTCTTATCTTTGCGAACTTGGATTTTCAGCTCTAACAGAAATTAAATTGAAAAAAAAGAATGACTGCATGTTTGTTTTTCGGTTATCTATCTGCTTATTGAGTTATTATGCACTCAAAAACAAATGGTGTCTATCCTTGAATTTTGGCCAGGTACTGGTGACCTGGATTGACCACCGTGAGAATGGGCTACTGGGCTTGATGGACCATTGGTCTGACCCAGTAAGGCTATTCGTATGTTCTTATACATTTAATGGAGTTCCCCCTCTTACCTCCTGTCTCTTCTACGTTAGTTATGTCTCATAAACATTAATTTGTATGAATAGTTTGTATAATCTTGTATAACCTCCTCTCCCCCCTACTTCTCTCCTTGCTGTTCGCAACTCTATGATCAATTTGATATGTAACCACTTGTAATCTCTGTCTAACTAATGTGAACCGCCTAGAACTCTTCAGGGTATGGCGGTATACAAAAATAAAATTATTATTATTATTATTATTATTAAGTTATTATTATATAGATTAAGGTGCAAGTGATAATTAGACAGCACTACTTCTAATGCAGCTACTTATGATGATGGTAATGTGTTCTTTGCTATATGGAAATCCAAGTGTATCAGACAGAGATTTCCCTGATCAATGCCTGCAGTCCCAATCGGAAGATATAAATATTACATCCTTGCCTGATTTGAAGGAACTTTTTTTTTTTTTTTTAAACGGATTGACCACCACTTCCTGCTACTGTAGTTGAGCATCTTTATGGCTGTGTTGAATTAATGATTCACAAGCACACTCGCATGAGTGACGGTCATTTTCAAAATTTACCCCCTCTTTTACAAAGGTGCGCTAAGCTTTTTAGCGCGCGCTAAACGCTCACATGTGCATGTTATCCTATGGACGCGTTAGCGGTGAGTGCATGCATTGATTTAGCACGCTAAATCTGTGCTAAAACGCTTAGGGCTCCTTTTACTAAGGTGCGCTAGCGTTTTTTAGCACAAGCAGGATTTTAGCACGTGCTAAACCTCGCGCTACACTTCTAGAACTAAAACCAGCTCAATGCTGGCATTAAGGTCTTGCGCGCGGGGCAATTCAGCGCACGCTATTCCGCGCGTTAAAGCCCTAACGTGCCTTTGTAAAAGAGGGCCTTAGTTTTACTAAAAGCAAATTAGATTGAATTGTAGAGCAACGAAGTTCTTGGATAAAGACATTAACAATAGTTGCATTCATTACTAAAAAAAACAAAAAGTATTGGGCAATTTTTTTACATTTAAGTAAATATTTAAATGTGTTCTTCACTGTACTTTTTACTTCAGAATTTAAAACTTTTGCATTCATTTTTACTTTCACTTTGACCTAGCATTTTGAACATTATGGGGCTCCTTTTACAAAGGTGCGGAATGGTGCGCGCTAGCCGCTACCGCCTCCTCTTGAGCAGGCGGTAGTTTTTCAGGTAGCGTGCACTAAAAAAGCTAGCACACCTTTATAAAAGGAGCCCTATCTCTCATCCTGCCAAATGGTTGAACGGGCCCCTAAAACTCTTGTCAAATCTGAAGACTAGTGTGCTGATTAAAACTGAAAACAGAAACTAAGATCCACGTAGTTTTTTATAAAATAGTTCATTGTCCTGAACCTAGATAAGTATCAGTTCATTTAGAGTTATATATAGGGCTGCATGTTCTCACAGACCACACTCTGAGCTTCTTTTACAAAGCTGCACGGCGTCCATTAATTCCCGATGGACATCAGAGCGATTCCTGTAGGAGCAGCTGCTAGCACAGCTGTGTAAAAGGGGGGGAGGGGGAGGGTATTAAAACTGCAGTGTTTTGGAAGTACCAGTTGTTCAACTGTCCAGTGGAATTTGGCTCATGACCCGACTTGACATTGTGGTGTATCAGAATGTTGGGATTTCAGCCAGACACACGATGGTTCTCTTGCGTAAATCTTTAAACACAGAAAAACGACCTGGCTAAGGTCCACAGATTTTAATTAATTTTCATTCCACAGTTATAGCTCGCTTAACCACAAAGTTCCAAGCATTGTCCAAGTCAAAACATGTAATATCTGATATTTTCTGTGCTCTTTGCGGAGGACGGGATAGACAACAAATTTAATAAAGTAACAAAGTATGCTTTCAAAAGTTAGGGCTCCGTTTACAAAGGTGCATTAGGGCCTTATCGCGCGGAATAACACGCGCTAGCCGCTACCCCCTCCTCTTGAGCAGGTGGTAGTTTTTCATCCAGCACGCGCTATAGCACGCGCTAATCCGGTGCGTGCGCTAAAACGCTAGCGCACCTTTGTAAAAGGAGGCCTTAGTATATAATTCTTGCTTCAGGGTAAACACACTTTTTTTTGTTAATTTTATATCATCAAATATTCTTCCACAAATATTCTTATCAATTTTACTTCACAATCTTCAGTCATTTATATAAATACTGTCACCATGGAAAGATATTAATAGTGGAGGATTGACCTCAGCAGCTACACCTGTACTTACTATTTCATTTTAGTTCAGGCTTAATGTAGCTCGCCTCCTCATCGGTTGGCCTCCACCATCCATACGTATTATTGAAATAAACTTATTTGTTTTTTTTATATATTATTTTCATCTTAAATAATAGAAAAACTATAACTTATCTTTCATTTTATATATGTAAAAGCTGAAACGGGGGCTCCGGCATAAATCCACGTTTCGCTAATAGGCTTTTTCAAGGAACAATCCCATTAAGAAAGACCCGCAGCCAGCCTTGTATCTTCTGGCTGCGGGTCTTTCTTAACAGGATTGCTCCTTGAAAAAGCCTATTAGCGAAACATGGATTTATGCCGGAGCCCCTGTTTCAGCTTTTACATATATAAAATGAAAGATAAGTTATAGTTTTTCTACTATTTAAGATGAAAATAATATATTAAAAAACCCAATAAGTTGATCAGCTGGTTTCAATACAGCAGCAAAGAGGGGCCACTCTAACGCTGTCCTCTAGTGCCAAGTCACTTGAGAAGGAGCACGCTAGGCTCTGAGGGAACTGTGTTTTCTTTCATCTCTCCTAACTGCTGCTCTTCCTGAGGATTCTATCAGCTGGTTTCAACACAGCAGCAAAGAGGGGCCACTCTAACGCTGTCCTCTAGTGCCAAGACACTTGTGAAAAAGCACACCAGGCTCTGAGGGAACTGTGTTTTCTTTCATCTCTCCTAACTGCTGCTCTTCCTGAGGATTCTATCAGCTGGTTTCAACACAGCAGCAAAGAGGGGCCACTCTAACGCTGTCCTCTAGTGCCAAGTCACTTGTGAAAAAGCACACCAGGCTCTGAGGGAACTGTGTTTTCTTTCCTCCGGGTGAGACTGCAGTTCGGCAGTGCTCAGAGTCCTGACATCCAGCTCTCCCACGGAGCTTTTTTTTTTCCCCAAAATCCCTGCACAGACCTTTTTTTTCTGTTACAATCTGCATCTCATATATTTCTGCACCTATTGCCTGCTAAAACAATCACTGATTACTTCATGTACAACCTGCTACTACTTGTTACCTGTATAGCTGCATTTACAACCTGCTACTACTTATTTTTAACCTACTACCGCATGTTACTTGTTACCACAACCTGTAACCACTTGTTATAAGTATAACCGCATGTAAAACCAGCTACTGCATATCTTAGCCTGACACTGCATATATAGCCTGTACTACTCCTCTACTGTTATCGCATGTTCATCGCATGTCTAGCTCTACCACCACTTACTTAGCCTGCTCTGCCCATCACTACTACCTCTTATACAGCCTAGCCCCTCCTCAGCCTGCATCTTACTAGCAGCACTAATCTCTCCCACCTCCTGCCTGACAAGCGCTGCCCAAACCCTCTCTCACTATCTCTCCTCGCTCCCACCATGAAGCCACCCTCCTGGCTCCTCCTTCTACTTCTCTGCTCTTTCACCAATACTTCCCACTGCCAAATATCTCTCCCCCCAACCTCCCCGACTCTACAGTCTCAAACAACACCTGCCCAGGCCTCAGAATCCCCACACTAGTACACACTAGAACTCATCACAACAAAAAACACAGAGGAAGAAACCACTCCTCCTTAAAGCCTGTCCCTCCAGCCAACCTACCCAACCTCACCTCTGTCTCTCTCACCCCGGTCCCCACACTCTACTGTAACGCCAGATCAGTCCGCAACAAGACCCAAATAATAAAAGACCTACTCGATGACTCCGATCCGGGTTTCGTGTGCATCACAGAATCATGGATCGGAAAAGACGATACTTTCACACAAAACGAACTCTGTCCCCCTGGCTACTACGGCCTCTTCTCACCCAGAATCAACCGGAAAGGAGGAGGCCTGGCTCTGCTTTACAAATCATTCTTCAATGTTCAGCTCCTTGAAAAGGGCAGCCATACCTCTCTAGAATTCTTACTAGCTTCAGTTAAAGACGAACTCCAACCCCACCCACTAGGCATCTTGCTTCTCTACCGCCCTCCTATCCCCTGGAATAAATCCTCTGAACTTGTCCTAGAGACTATAACAAGAGTCTTCCTAAAATTCCAGAGACTACTGATCATAGGAGATATTAACCTCCACCTTGACGATAACACCAGCATGGACACAACTGAATTCAAAGACTTCCTCACCTCCCTTGGCTTCACCACTCCTCCACCCACACCTACCCATGATAAAGGACATACACTAGACATCATCAGCTTCCTCGACCTGACTGAGCACAAAACTTCTGCCGAAGAGGCCCGCTGGGACCTTGTCCCGTGGTCTGACCACCTTCTAGGCTCTTTCTGCCTCCCCATCTTCATGTCTCATCTAGGTACTCCACCCCGGCCCATAAAATCTATCACCTACCGCAAAAAAATCACGAGCGAATTGTTCTGGACCCAATTTCTTAACCAACTTCCCCCTTCTCCTAAACACACAGACCCAGAGTCCAACTGGCATAATTGGGTTACCCTTTCCGGGACTACCTACCACGCTCTGGCCCCTTTATCTACAAAATCTATCTCCCACTCCCACAAAGCCCCCTGGTACCTTCCATATCACAGGGAACTAAAACAGAATTGTTGAGCCCTGGAACGGAAATGGAAAAAATCGAAAACCCCCTCAGACAAACAATCCTGGCGAGACATCAAGTGCTATAACACAATACTAAAAAAAGCAAGAAAGAATTCCTATGGAGATAAAATCACCAGATCAAAAAATCAAAATAGTACTCTGTTCTACATCTGGCGAAACTTAACCTCAAAAAACGACTCCACCTCTCCCCTCCTTCCGCAAACGACTTAGCCAAATTTTTCAATGAAAAGATTTCCACCATAAGGAGCTCTTTCCCCTCAGCAGTCTCTTACAATTCTCTTCCTCCCAATGACTCAAACCCTATCCCAGCGGATAGATCCTGGACGACATTTGAACCCATATCTGAACCCCAGATCTCTAAACTCAGCCTCAGACTGAAATCCTGCAAATGCATCTTAGATCCTTTCCCATCCCACCTTTATGAAAACATTCCTGCACAGGCCATCTCCTCCCTTACGAGACTCATTAACTCTGCTCTACTATCAGGTTTGTTCTCCACAAAAATGGGCCACATTGCCTTGTCACCTATTCTGAAAAAAGCCGATCTCGACCCCTCCCTACCATCAAACTACCGTCCCATAGCAAATATCCCTCTACTTACCAAACTTCTAGAAACCATAGTTGCTACCCAGCTCTCCTCCTATCTCGAGAGATTCTCCATTCTTCACCCCTACCAACATGGCTTCAGACCCTGCTTTAGCACTGAATCCTTCCTAGTTTCCCTAATTTCAAAGGTACAACAACTACACTCACGTAACAAATTCGCTGTCCTAATACAATTCGATCTTTCCGCTGCTTTTGATGTTGTCCATCACGACATACTACTTTACCAACTTTCTGAGATTGGAATCGACTCCACCATCCTAATGTGGTTCTCAAACTTCTTACGCTCCCGTTCCTACACCGTCAACACAAATGGCACCATGTCCACTCCTTGGACTCCATCTTGCGGTGTCCCTCAAGGATCACCCCTTTCCCCTATTCTCTTTAACATCTACATGTCCTCTCTGAAACTCTTTCAACTATACCCCCTGGAAACAATCTACACTTATTTAGATGACATCCTTGTCCTCCTTGAGACTGACCAGAACCTCACCAACCTCCACGAAAACATTACAGCTTGCATAATGAGACTCCGTGCCTGGTCCCTCTCGGTACAGATGAAACTAAACGAATCTAAAACAAAACTACTCTGGCTCGGCCCAAAATTTGAACACCTGCCCACACTTTTCGCACTAACCACAGGCGATACACTACAGCTCGAGTTCTCATGTAAGGTCCTTGGTATCACTATCGATTCCTCTCTCTCCCTCAATGACCACCTCAACTCCTTGGCAAAATCATGCTTTTTCAGCCTTCACATGCTGAGGAAAGCTAGATCCTACTTCAGCCAACAACACTTTGCCATCCTTGTCCAATCCATCATCCTCTCCAAACTAGATTACTGCAACGCCATCTACTTAAATCTATCAAAAAAAAGTATTCCAAGACTCCAGCTAATCCAGAATACTGCAGCCAAACTGATCTTCTCAAAACGCAAGTCTGACCATGCCTCCCCACTCCTTGCCAAACTTCACTGGCTCCCAATAATCTCCAGAATCCATTTCAAATGTTCCTGCCTGGCTTTCAAGATCATTCATTTAAGTTCTTGTAAACCGTGTCGAGCTCCATTCTCATGGAGGTGATGCGGTATATAAACTTAAGGTTTAGATTAGATTAGATTAGATTTCAATAATACGAATGGATGGTGGAGGCCAACCGATAAAGAGGCTAGCTACATTAAGCCTGAACTAAAATGAAATAGTAAGTACAGGTATAGCCGCTGAGGTCAATCCTCCACTATTTTTTTTTTTTTTTTTAAATATTTTTTATTCTTTTTTTAAATTCTTACATCAAGTGAAATACATGTAATACATTCAATTATGAAAAAACACTTGAAATTATTATTAAATGTTCTTACAATGTGAATTAAATAAACCCTTTATCAGAATTTTATATCATATTAATATTACAATAATTTTCCCTCCCTACCCCTTCTATATGTTCTATACATGTGTTATTATATCTGATCAATAGAATAATTTGTCAATGGTCCCCATATTTTATTAAATTTTTTAATATAACCTTGTTGTAATGCCAATACTTTTTCCATTTTATATATATGACAAATTGAATTCCACCAAAAAGTGTAATTCAATTTAGTGTAATCCTTCCAGTTCTGAGTAATTTGCTGTATGGCGACCCCTGTTAAAATTAATAAAAGTTTATTATTGTTAGCTGAAATCGGACTTTGTGTTCTCATTGCTGTTCCAAATAATATTGTATCATATGATAGTCCAACATGATTTTAATTTGGGGCCAAATTAATTTCCAAAAGGAATTAATGCAGGGACAAAAGAATAGTAAATGGTCCAATGTCCCCACTTCTATCCTACAATGCCAGCATCTATTAGATCTACTACTATCTAATTTTTGTAATCTCGTAGGGGTCCATAAAACTCTATGTAATATAAACAACCATGTTTGACTCATAGATGCTGATCTTGTAGTATGTATTCTCCAGGACCAAAATCCTCCACTATTAATATCTTTCCATGGTGACAGTATTTATATAAATGACTGAAGTAAAATTGATAAGAATATTTGAAGACTTGTGGAAGAATGATATAAAAATAACAAAAAAAAAAGTGTGTTTACCCTGAAGCAAGAATTATGGGCTCCTTTTACAAAGGCGCGCTAGTGGTTTGACGCGTGTAATAGCGCACGCTAAACCGCCGGACGCGCTAGCTGCTGCCGCCGCCTCCTCTTGAGCAGGCAGTAGTTTTTGGCCAGCACGGGTGTTAGCGCGTGATGAAAAGTCACACGCGTTAACCCCTGCTAGCGCGCCTTTGTAAAGGAGACCTATATATTGATGATTGATCTCTTAATGCTTCAGAATATTTCTCTAGTAGGACTAGCCATATAAGTGCTTATCAAAAGTTAGTGTCAGTAATATCGTCAACCTTAATCAATCAAGATACTTCTGAAATAACTATCCCCCCCTCCCATTTTACAAAACTGTAATAGCGATTTTTTAGCACAGGCCGGTGCACTGAATGCTCTGCGCTGCTCCCGACACTTGTAGGAACTCTGAGAGCTCCTTTTACTAAGGTGCGCTAGCAGTTTTAGCACGCGCTTAATGCGCACTATAATGCCTCATGCGCTAAACGCTAAAACCTCCATAGAGCTTGCATTAGTATTTTTCATTTAGTGCGCGCTAAAAACAGCGCACCTTAGTAAAAGGAGCCTTGATGGGAGAACTGCAGAGCATTCAGCGCGCCAGCCTGCGTTAAAAACCGCTATTGTGGAATTCTGGAATCTTGAGGGCTCTGCAATGGACGTGTGATGTACAGGCTCTTCCATCCCAGGCCTATTTTTTAGGCATGGAATCTCACTGCCTACAAAGTAGGTGTTTGGTAGAGGCTCACACAATATCTTTTTAAATTTTAATTTAATTTAATTCTTATATACCGCTAATAACCGTGAGGTTTCTAAGCGGTTTACAAAAATGATGCATTAAAGATACAAGAAATAAAAACTAAATAAAAATAGGTACTTGGAAATTCCCTAACTGTCCCAAAGGCTCACAATCTAACTAAAGTACCTGAAGAAACAGTATGAAAAATAAAAATAAAAAGGCAGAGGTAGAGATAGAGATAGAAATGAAATTTTCCAACAAGTAATGAATAAATAATTTAAAGATAGAATTAAAATAATAATTAAAGTAAACAAAATAGAGATAAAAATAAGCATAGAGAGAAACAGAAACACACTCCAAAAGAGCATCAAGATCTTTGACTTGTAATGTCTGCGTGCAAATAGCAAAATTAGCACACGGCCATTAATTTGGAAAATGTGCCATTTTCTGGCCATGGACTGTGACCTTGGCACGCAGGAAAGAGCCATAATAAGTGCGCACTAAGGCCACTTCTGCCACAGCTTTAGCCAAAGAGCCTCTTTTTGTTAGGGTTGTAGGGTATAAAAAGTTGACTATATATTGTTTATCACTTATCCCCTCCTTTACAAAGGTGCAATAAGCTTTTTAGTGCACACTTAATATTAGCGTACCCTAAATATTAGCGCACGCTAAACGCTAATGCGTGCATGTTATCCTATGGACACGTAAGCGGTTAGCGCACGTGTTGATTTATCTGCGCTAAAACACTTAGCGCGCCTTTGTAAAAGAGGGCCTTAGTACGTAAAGGAGCATTGTCCCTTTTTTCTTTTACATTCTTCTTTTTGCTTTCTATTGTCTTTCTTTTTCTTTTTTTAATAATTTATATGCTGCATATCCTACAATTCTATGCAGATTACAAATCATTCAGGTACTTAAGCATTATTCCCGAATTGGCCCGGCAGACTCCCACTCTATCTAATGGACCTGGGGCAATAGGGATTAAGAGCTCCTTTTACTAAGCTAAGCTAGCAGTTTTAGTGCACGCTTAGTGCACGCTACAATGCCCCGCGCGCTAGACACTAACGCCTCCATTGAGCTGGTGTTAGTTTTTCCACGTATCAGCGCGCGCTAAAAACGCTACCGCAGCTTAGTAAAAGGAGCCTCAAGTGACTTGCCCAGGGACACAAGGAGCAGTGTGGGACTCAAACCCATAACCTCATGTAGCTCTAACCACTGCACTACGATGCACTATGATGTGGGATTTAATTGCTTTTTCGGTGGGGGGGGGGGGTTCTTTATGCTGTATGGTCATATTTCCTTTTCTGCTATATTTGCAGTAAAATTGAAATTAATCCCCACCCCACCCTTTTTTTTTTGGGGGGAAGCTGCGTTTAGCTCTGACACTCATAGGAATTCTTTGAGCAGCGGCGCTAATACCACCGCAGCCGGCGATAAGCCTAATGCAGCTTTGTAAAAAGGGGGGGAGGAGAGGGGTAAATTACAAAAAGAAAATATGAAAAAAATTAACTATTCTCTACTATGCTATATACATTTTGCAAGACTAAAGTGTCATACAACCAAACAGTGATTCAATCAATTTGGTTCTGATCTACCTCTCACTGTAGGTAACAAAGTAGAAGTAATACAGGATCCAGCATCGTTTGCAGCTATGAAGATTTTACTGAAGTGCAAAGAGTTTAGGGCCCTGTGGACTCCTTTGGCATCCTGCAGGCTGTTCAGCAAAGATTACAGGGTATTTGCACCTCAGAACCTTTCAGACGCTGAGGCCATCAAACAGCTGTACAGATCAGAAGCACCAGAATACTTTAATTTTGCAAGTGATGTCTTGGACAAATGGTCCGAAATGGAAAAGGTAGAATGGTTTTCTATACAAATGCAACTTAATTTAGAAAATATTTATATGCCACTATTAAAAACTTGAAAGCAGTTCAGCGCAGAGAATAATATACAAAAATGTTGTACGCACCACATATACTCTTAATATAAACCAATCCAAATAAAAACCGAGGTAACCTTTTTTTCCCTCAAAAAAAAAAGGGGGGAAAAAAAAGGTTGACTTGCTTAAGAAATTCAGGTTATTTCCCTATTATTTGCTTTCTATATTACCCTTTAAATATTCAACACTTTTTCTCATTTAGTGAGCTAGATGGAATTTCTTCTTTCTTATTGTATAAATGAAAAATTATTGTATTTTTGCTTATTTTCCATATCTTAACTTTTCTGTGTTGTAACATTGTAAAAACATTTTTCAATTTAAAAAACCCCAAAACAGGGGGTTTATATTCAAGTGCCCTGCCTTGCACCCAGCCCTCCTTTCCTCCCTTCCTTCCTTCTCTCCCTCCCTTCCTTCCTACCCAGCCTGCCTGAAGTCCTGGTGGTCCAGCGGTGAGCCAGGACAGGAGCAATCTTCCTACGCTCCTGCCCCATGAGAGCTACAATTAAAAAGGCTTGCCGAGAGTTCCCTCAGTCTTGCTCTTACCCCGCTTCACCGCTAGACCACCAGGGCTTTAAAGGTAAGGTCTACAAAGGTTAGATAGGTGGGGTGGTTTAGAATCAGCTGGGACAGGATGCAGGAAGGATTGCTCCAGTCCTGGCATGCCACTGGACCACCAGGGCTGTAGGCAGGCCCACAAAAGACTTGCAGTAGATCCAGGCGGGGGCAGAGTGGGAGTGCAGATCAGAGGACAAATATAAACCAAGACCCCCATTTTTGGGCCATTTTTCTTTGGCCCAAAAATCTCAGTTTATATTCAAATATATATATGGTAACTTCTATATAGCGTATCATTTAATACCTTCTGTTATTCTCTAGGATGGAAAGAGACCTTTAAATCCAGCTCTTTGGTGGATAGATGGTAGAGGAGAGGAAGTGAAATTGAATTTTGAGGAGCTTGGAATGCTCTCGAAGAAAGTGGCTGCTCTACTCTCCGAGGCATGTGGTCTGCAAAGAGGAGACAGGGTCCTTTTAATTCTACCTCGAATACCTGAATGGTGGCTGTTTAATGTGGCTTGTATGCGAGCAGGTCAGTGCACACTGCACACAGTATCAAAAAGTGCTGTACTTCTGCAGATTAACCGATAAAAATGTAAAAATGTACGGACACAGACCGTGCAAGTCTGCCCTGTACTGGCCTTAGTTCTTCAATATATACCATTATTTTCTGATTAGAGATCCTCTGTGTTCATCCCAAACTTTTTTGAACTCTTGTCACCATTTTCCTCTCCACCATCTCCCTCGGGAGCACATTCCAGGCATCTACCACCCTCTCCGTAAAGAATTTCCTAACATTACTCTTGAGTCTACCACCCCTCAACCTCAGATTATGCCCTCTGGTTTTACCATTTTCCTTTTTCTGGAAAATATTTTGTTCTCCGTTAATACTTTTCAAGTATTTGAACGTCTGAATCATATCTCCCCTGTCCCTCCTTTCCTCTTCTAGGGAATATATATTCAGGGCTTCCAGTCTCTCTTCATACGTGTTTTGGTGCAAACCTCCTACCATTTTTGTTGTTTTTCTCTGGTCCACTTCAAGTTTTCTTATGTCCTTTGCTATAGGGCAAATGTATGTAATTCTTACCAAAGGATTATTTATAAATAAAATATATATCGGCATGAACATAGGAATCCACTGAATACTGCAATATCTTTTATTGGAACAGTATAAATTTATCCCAAAAATATATATATATATTTAAATATATATATATATATATATAATTATTATGTGATATATATATATATATCACATAATAATCATATCACATAATAATCATATGTGTATGCAGATTGACCATATTGGAATTTTCTATACTGGCCCATTTAGAATGTTTATGAAGTACGAGGCCCATATTGAAAAAGATTTGTCTGTTTAACCTTAAGAGTATACCAGAACATTTTAACTTCTAAACTTCCTTCCTTGCAACAAGTTATCCAAACTAATGTTAGCTGGTTAGGTGAAAAGAAGGATGAGTGGTGTGCCTAGGGTGCATTAGTTCAACCAGATGGTATTCATATCCATAATATACATTTTTTTAAAAATGTATATATCTCAAAAGCCTTTTGGTTGTATGCAGTTCACAAAAGAGGTAGCCTGACCATTGTCAGTGAGCTTCAACATAACTTAGGCATAAGCAGTTAACAGTAGAATTACATCTCTATACGAGGACTGACAATTAAGTTCATGAACTTGCCTCCTCGCACTTACGTTGGCAGCACTGTGCAAACAACAAGGTAATGTTTCATAACCTTGGCATATCAGTGTCTCACAGCTGTGTTCGTGTCGTGTGGTGGTGTCTTGCTGAGTGGCGTTCATTATTGTTGCATGTTTTTGTGTGCCATCGCAAGATTGTCTGAGCTTGAATTAGAGCAACGAACAAACATTAAATTTCTTGTTAAACTTAGCAAGAGTGGAAGCGAAATCAGGGACATGTTAGCCCAATTTTACTGGGATAATGCCATGAAGAAAATGGCAGTGTCCGAATGGATTAAACGTTTTTCTGAGGGGAGAGAGAAAGCATCGCTGATGAACAAAGGTCAGGGCGGCCAGCAACAAGCAGAACATTGCAAAAATATGTCAGATTGTGAGAAGCCTAGCATAGGAAAACAGGAAAATCTTGGCATGGGAGATGTGTGTGCAAAAATAGTCCCGAAGGAGCTTACCGTTGAACAAAAGCAAAGGAGAGTCGAAGTTTGCCAAGACCTTTTGGAGAGGCAAGACGATGTTTTGCACCATGTTATCACTGGTGATGAAACATGGATGTACCAATATGACCCTGAAAAATTTTTAAAATTTAAATTGAATTAGGTTGGGCAGACTGGATGGATCATTCGGGTCTTTATCTGCCGTCATCTACTATGTTACTATGAAACGAAGCGTCAGATTCCACAATGGAAGTAGGCCTATTCTCCACGACCAGAAAAGTTCCACCAGTCCAAATCAAGAGTCAAAACAATGTTGGTAATCTTTTTTGATATCTGAGGGATTGTTCATTATGAATTTGTACTAACTGGGCAAACAGTTAACCAAGTTTACTATCTGGAAGTGCTGAAAAGGCTGCATGAAAAAGTTAGGCCAAAACTACCTGCTCGCATGGCACAGTCTGTGAGGGAGATTTTAGCCAGAAAACAAATAACTGTTTTGAAACACCCTCTCTACTCGCCTGATCTGGCCCCCAATGACTTTTTTCTTTACCCGAAAATAAAGGAAATATTGAAAGGAAGACATTTTGATGACATACAAGAAAGCAATGGTAATACGACAACAGCTCTGATGGCCATTCCAGAAAAAGAGTTCCAAAATTGCTTTGAAGGGTGGACTAGGTGCTGGCGTTGGTGCATAGCTTCCCAAGGGGAGTAACCATAGTGATATTCAGCAATGAGGTATGTAGCACTTTTTCTAGGATAAGTTTGCAAACTTAATTGCCAGATCTCATATATCTTCGGAAGGATTACAAAAATTTAGAGAGAAGGTATGTTTTTAAGAAGGTTTCTAAAGTCTCAACCATTTGACTCAGTTCTGGATCTCTGAAAGTGGCTTGGTATAAGTCTCTATTAATGAACCTTTTCTGAGTGCAACCTTTGACTGGGGGGAAGGTAAAGAATGTTTGATGTGTGGCGTGGCAAGGCCAAGAGAACAGGAACTGATCAGTAAGGTAGTTGGGCAATAGGCTATGTAGTGCTTTGTAGAAGACGCATCCAAATTTGAAGAGGACTCTTTCTTCAACGGTCAGCCAGTGTAATCCAATAGAATCTGATTATATATAACCGGTTAGTGTGGTTGCAGTCCTAAGGGTACCCAGATAACCTGTTTGGTTAACTTTAGGATGGATATTTGCACGAGCCTAACTTAACTGGGTAAAATTAACCAGGATTTTGAAAAACTTAAATGAATAAATTTTGCAATTAACTTTAACCACATAGGTTCTGTTGAACATTGTCATGACTTATGTCTCTATAGAGAGAGCAGTGAGAGACTGTAATAGTTTTGGTAATGATGAAATTCATAAGGATTTACATAACCTCTTAACTTTGAGTATTTTACGGCCTGCCACTTATTGCATAGTGAATGCTTTAATTCTGACATCTAGATGAGGATAATTAGGATAATAAAATGTTTTGTAAGAATTCCAGATACATGTAAGAAGATCACTATTTCCAGATGGACACTTGCCACAGACATGTTACAACTGGTGCAAAATGCGGCGGTCAGGCTGATTTTTGGGCTGAAGAAGTTCGATCACATAATTCCTTCCTACCGACTCCTGCACTGGTTGCCGATGGAGGCTCGTGTGAAGTTTAAGTTTGGTTGTTTCTGCTTTAAGGTACTTTTCGGCCTAGCCCCCAGATACATATCTTACCTTTTCTCTTTTTCAACCAATCAACATATGAGAAGCTCAAACTCGAATCTCGTTGCCTCACCAGTTAGAGCAGGGGTCTCAAAGTCCCTCCTTGAGGGCCGCAATCCAGTCGGGTTTTCAGGATTTCCCCAATGAATATGCGTGAGATCTATGTGCACGCACTGCTTTCAATGCATATTCATTGGGGAAATCCTGAAAACCCGACTGGATTGCGGCCCTCAAGGAGGGACTTTGAGACCCCTGGGTTAGAGGATGTAAATTTAAAAGACATCATCAACATCTCCTCTCATATCAGGCAGCATTATGGGGTAAAGATCTGAAACAATTACTCATGCTTGCGAATACTTTATGGGGAATTTAGGAAACACCTAAAAACATATCTGTTCCTAAAGTACGTAGGCAGCTATACTGCACAATCTCTCCCCACAACTGATTGCTAAACTTCAACTCTGTTAATACTACTCAATCTGTAACATTTTTAATCATTGTAAACCGCATAGAACTTCACGGTCCTGTGGTATATAAACTGTTATTGTTATTATTATTATTAATAATATATTTGATGCTGTTCTCAGGATAGAAAGGCTGCAGGTTAAAGGCACATTGATAAGTTTATTGGGCAACAAACCAAAACAAAGGAAAAAACCAGGGTCCAACTCTCTGCAGTGAAAAACAATCCAGAACAAACAAACAAAAGACTGCAGGTTTTGTACACGATGAAGGCGGTCTTTATTGTGACAAATCTTTTGATTAAAAACCTTTTACCAGGTAAGGGACCCAACACGGTCCGTGTTTCGGACTAACCGTGTTGGGTCCCTTACCTGGTAAAAGGTTTTTAATCAAAAGATTTATTTGTCACAATAAAGACCGCCTTCATCGTGTACAAAACCTGCAGTCTTTTGTTTGTTTGTTCTAAGTTTATTGGGCTCCATTTCATCCACTGAAGCAATATGTTGGATTTTTGATCTAATCTAATCTAATCTAAACCTTAAGTTTATATACCGCATCATCTCCATGAGTATGGAGCTCGACACGGTTTACAAGAACTTAAAATAGTAGGTAGAG
Organism: Geotrypetes seraphini; assembly: GCF_902459505.1. Lineage (NCBI taxonomy): Eukaryota > Metazoa > Chordata > Amphibia > Gymnophiona > Dermophiidae > Geotrypetes > Geotrypetes seraphini. The sequence goes on along the minus strand of NC_047094.1, from coordinate 27,370,544 downwards.
AAGAAGAAAAAGGATTACAAGAACTTATGTGAAGAAGGTTAGGAGAAAAAGGGGGGGAGGATAGAGTTACAATTTGATGAAAAGCCAGGTTTTCAGTTGTTTGCGGAATAATTGAAGGGAGTCCAGGTTCCGCAACGGGATGGTGAGGTCGTTCCAAAGACCTGTGATTTTGGAGAGAAGGGATTTTCCCAGTTTGCCTGCATAGTGGATGCCGCGTAGAGAGGGGAAGGCTAGTTTATACCTTTGGGCAGTTCTGGAGGAGTCGGGACTGGAGGAGTTGAAGGATAGCGGGATAAGAGGAGGGAGGATGCCGTGAATGATCTTAAAAGCCAGGCAGGAACATTTGAAATGGATTCTGGAGATTATTGGGAGCCAGTGAAGTTTGATATTCACCTTGTGGTGCAGCAATTGCAGGAGCCCTGAAGAAACTGAAAACATGAGTTGAGTTGCATACTGGGACAGATCAAAGATCCGTCAAGTCCGGGATCCTGTTTCTAACAGTGGCCAATGCAGGCCACAATTGCATTAGTATTTATGGATCAATAATATGTTCAATGCAATTTACAGTTTAGAAGAGCCTGACCATATCCAGGAATTACGTTATTTCGTAAGGGTTCATGACGCAGATGATTTGGTTTGTGTTCACGCAGGAGTATGCTTATGGTACACTTCTCCCTCCGTACTCGTGGTTTCCGTATCTATGGTTTCAATTGTTCGCAATTTTTCAGCCACTGATTCCCCCCCCCCCAAAAAAAAAAAAAAAAACCACATCATCATTAAACTTTTTTTTACTTTTACTGTCCTCGATCTTGCCACGTAGAGATTTTATTTTAACGCCAATGGAATCTCTTGCAGGACAAAGTCCAGCCTGTTCCCACCAAAAGCAACCGCTACTGGCCTAACCCTGCTGCCCACTCACTATCACAGGGGTAGCACAGGCTGTATGTATGCCACAAGACCGTGGTCAGAGAAAAGGAGCCGGAAGGCAATCAAGGAAGAAACAAGGGAAGCAGGGCTCGGTACATTCCCAGAGCTAGAAGGAGAAGGAGCCAGAGTGCCAACCCGCAAAGTCCTCCATGTAGCCAAGGCTTATAGCAGAGAGAAGCTGCAGTCCATGCTGGCAGGGTGAAGGAGTGGACACAAACACATGCGTCCTAGTGCCAGCCCAGAGCCTCTAACTCCTGCTCTTCTCGTGGTTCGCCACACAATGAGGCCGGCAGTTGGAAGCGAGCAGGCTGCAACCCAAAGTAGTGTCGGTTCCAACCATAGCACCAGCATCTGCCTTGGAAACTCCCTCCGCTCCTGCATCCGATGCGTTCTCCTCTTCCTATTCGCTGTTTCAATAGAAAAAAATAATGTCACTTTCCCCAAAAACGCGAATAGCATATAAAAAAGTTATTCGCGTTTTTTTTCATATTCGCCCCTATTGCTGGAACGCATCCACCGTGAATATGGAGGGAGACGCGTATATGGTTTGGAGAGAAGATTGGCTATATCTGGTATTGTAGTCTTGATATTACGGGTTCTGGTATGGATGCCATTTTCCCGGTTTGTGGGGCAATGAGTAAGTAGAGAGCTTTTGATATCTGTCAAGGTAGGGGAGGTGATTTATGTCTTGTTTGGTTTCTGGTGGTCGTAGCCTGTTGTTTGTTTGGGGGGGGGGGGGAAGTAAGGTATTACATAGGCTTTTACAAAAGTACAAGCATCTGGCAAGATCCCAAAAGAGTAAAAGAGATTTTATGCTGCTTACCTTAGAAATAAACAGTGGATTTTCCAAAGTCTATCTTAATAATGGCTTATGGACTTTTCTTTTAGGAAATTATCCAAACCCTAAGATAAATGCTTTCGCCTTTATTCTCTGGCAAAGAATTCCAGGATTTAATTACACATTCAGTGAAGAAATATTTTCTATGATTTCTTTTAAATTTACAACTTAGTAGCTTCAATGTGAGCCCCCTAGTCCTAGTGTTTTTGAAAAGAGTAAACAAGCGATCCATGTCGTCCCATTCCACTCCACGTTTTATAGACCTCTTTCGTATCAAGCTGAAGTGTCCTATTCTCTTTAGTCTTTCCTCATAGGGAAGTCGTCTCATCCTTTTTATCATTTTTGTCACACTTCTTTTTACCTATTGTAATTCCACTATATTTTTTTCTGAAATGCTGTGTCCAGAATTGCACACAGTATTCAAAGTGCGGTTGCACCATGGAGAGATACAAAGGCATTTTTGTTTTCCATTCCTGTCCTAATAATACCTAACATTCTATGTTGCTTTCTTAGCCATCCCTGCACACTGTGCAGAGGGTTTCAACTTCATCAATGATGACACCTAGATCCTTTTCTTAATATGGAACCTTGCATCGCTTAGCTATAGTTCGGGTTCCTCTTTCCCACATGCATCACTTTGCACTTGCTCACGTTAGACGTCATCTGTCTCGCAAGGTCATTTAGCAATTTTTCACAATCATCTTGTGATTTAACAACTTTGCGTCATATGCAAATTTTAATTTCTTCACTAGTTATGCCCATTTCTAGATCATTGATAAATACAGTATGTTAAAAGCAGCAGTTCTTTCTATTGTCCTTTGCTACTCAACTTCTGGAAGTCAATATGGGGACAGATTAACCTCATACTGGAATCGACAATCCCTTTGACGTATGAGGCAATAATATGTGGAACATTGCTGCATATTAAGCCTCCCATGGATCGCTGCAAATGCAGGCTTTTCCTAATTATGACAGGGATAGCTATGCAAATGATAACCCGCAATTGGAAAATTGTGACCGCCTCAACTTTCCTTTTTGGTGGGCCAGTTTAGGTTTAGATTACAACTATGAAAAGATGAATGCTGATATGTTGGGGCCTAGCAGTTTTTTTAATTTGGTTTGGGGTCCATTGACATCTTTTGTTACTTCAACATAGTTATCTTTTATTTTTGTTTATTTTTATGTATATCCAGGATGGGGGGGGGGAATCTTTTTGGTTTATTTCTTGATTAAATTGTTGGATGGGAGGGGAGGGATATTTTTCTTCTGCATTGTTATTGTTGGAATTTAAGTGCTTACGTTGATTATTAAAGTCTGTATAATTCCTGGCATTTTGTATTAGTTTTGAAAATTAATAAAGATTTTTTTTTTTTTTTTTTAAAGTAGTTATACCAGCACAGACTCTCAGGAACCCCACTATCTGCCTTTCTCCATTGAGAATTCTGATCATTTAACCCTACTCTGTTTTCTATCTTTTAACCAGTTCTTAATCCACGGTAGGACATTACCTCCTACCCATGACTTTCTAATTTCCTCAGGAGTCCTTCATGATGTATTTTGTCAAATGCCTTTTGAAAATCTTGATATACAATATCAACAGGCTCGCATTAATCCACATGTTTATTCACCCCTTCAAAGACATGTAGTAGATTGGTGAGGCAAAATTTCCCTTGATTAAATCCATGTTGTTGGCTTTGTCTAATTAATCCATGCTAATATATATGCTAATTTTGTTCTTTGTATCTCTTACTGCTTTTTATTGGGAAAATCATAAGAACGATCCAAAACTGATCTTGTACATAAATTGAGATTAATATAGATGTTGAAAGCTACAGCTTAATATTTTTGGGATAAATTTATACTGTTCCAATAAAAGATATTGTGGCCTTCAGTGGATTCTTATGTTCATGTCGATATATGTTTTATTAATGAATAATCCTTACTAGATAAGAATTACATACATTTGCCCTATGGCAAAGGACATAAGAAAAGTTGAAGTGGACCAGAGAAAGGCGACGAAAATGATAGGGGTTTTGCACCAAAACACTTATGAAGAGAGACTGGTAGCCCTGAATATGTATACCCTAGAAGAGGAAAGGAGGGACAGGGGAGATATGATTCAGACGTTCAAATACTTGAAAGTATTAACGGAGAACAAAATCTTTTCCAGAGAAAGGAAAATGGTAAAACCAGAGGGCATAATCTGAGGTTGAGGGGTGGTAGACTCAAGAGTAATGTTAGGAAATTCTTTACGGAGAGGGTGATAGATGCCTGGAAAGTGTTCCTGAGGGAGGTGGTAGAGAGGAACATAAGAACATAAGAACATAAGAACTGCCATCTCCGGATCAGACCCATGGTCCATCGAGTCCGGCGATCCGCACACGCGGAGGCCCAGTCAGGTATACACCTGATGTAGTTTTAGTCACCCATATCCCTCTATGCCTCTCATAAGGAGATGTGTATCTAATTTGCCTTTGAATCCCAGCACAGTGGATTCCTTAATAACCTCCTTTGGGAGAGCATTCCAGGCGTCTACCACTCGCTGCGTAAAACAGTACTTCCTGACATTTGTCCTGGACTTGTCCCCCCTTAGCTTCAAACCATGTCCTCTTGTCCGTGTCGCGTTGGACAATGTAAATAATTTATTTTCCTGCTCTATTTTATCGATGCCTTTCAGCATTTTGAACGTCTCGATCATGTCCCCTCGCAGCCTCCTCTTCTCAAGGGAGAACAGTCCCAGTTTCTTGAGTCGTTCCTCATATTCCAAGTTCTCCATACCTCTTATTAACTTCGTTGCTCGTCTCTGCACCCTCTCCAACAGTTTTATATCCTTCTTTAGGTTGGGAGACCAATGTTGGACACAGTATTCCAAGTGTGGTCTGACCATTGCTCTATAAAGCGGCATTATGACTTTCTCCGATCTACTCGTGATTCCTTTCTTTATCATGCCTAACATTCTGTTTGCTTTCTTTGCCGCTGCCGCGCATTGTGCCGACGGCTTCAGGGTCCTATCTATCAGTACACCCAGGTCCTTTTCTTGTTCGCTCTTACCCAGAGTTGCGCCTGACATTCTATACTCGTATTCCTTATTCTTACTACCTAAATGCATTACTTTGCATTTCTCCACGTTGAACTTCATCTGCCATTGCTCTGCCCATTTCTCTAACTGATACAAGTCGCTTTGGAGTTCCTCGCTATCCTCCTGCGATCTGATTGCCCGGCATAGCTTTGTGTCGTCTGCAAACTTAATGATCTCACTGGATATTCCGTCTTCCAGGTCATTGATATAAATATTAAATAGGATTGGCCCAAGCACTGAGCCCTGGGGCACACCACTAGTCACTTTCTCCCAGTCTGAGAACTTCCCATTTATGCCCACTCTCTGCTTTCTGTTTTCCAACCATTTGCCTATCCACCTTTGTATATCTCCCTCTATTCCATGGCTTTGTAGTTTCCTGAGAAGCCTTTCATGTGGAACTTTGTCGAATGCTTTCTGGAAGTCCAAATATATTATGTCCACCGGCATTCCACTATCAATTTGCTTGTTCACGGTCTCGAAAAATTGAAGTAAATTCGTTAAACATGATTTCCCTTTCCTGAACCCATGTTGACTGGGTTTCATCAAGTCGTGTGTATCTAGGTGCCGGACTATGCTATCCTTGATCAGTGCTTCAATCATCTTTCCAGGGACAGACGTAAGACTCACAGGTCTGTAGTTGCCCGGTTCCCCTCTCGATCCTTTTTTGAAAATTGGCGTGACATTCGCTATCTTCCAGTCCTCTGGTATCTGTCCAGTTCTGATTGTCAGATTGGCAAGTTTTTGCAATAGCTCTCCGATTTCAACCTTCAATTCCTTTAAAACTCTCGGGTGAATTCCATCCGGTCCAGGGGATTTGTCACTTTTAAGTTTGTCGATCTGGTAGTATATCTGGTCCAACTCCACTTCAACTGTGGTGAGGCTGTCTTCTATTACTCCACTAAACACTTTCACTGCTTCTGGTATTTTAGCGGTATCCTCCTCCGTAAAGACGGACGCAAAGAAGGAATTTAGTTTGTCAGCAATTTGTTTATCTTCCTTGATGTACCCTTTTCTTCCCTGGTCGTCCAGGGGTCCCACCGCCTCTTTTGCGGGTTTTTTCCCTTTCACGTATCTAAAGAAGGGTTTGAAGTTTTTGGCTTCTTGCGCTATTTTTTCCTCATAGTCCTTTTTGGCATCCCTCACCGCCTTGTGACATTTCTTTTGATCATCTTTATGTATTTTCCATGCTTCGATTGTTTTCATGTGTTTCCATTTTTTGAAAGAGTCCTTCTTTTCTTTTATGGCTACCCTCACCTGTCTGGTAAGCCATGCCGGTTCTCCCTTACCTTTTGTTCTCCCCTCTTTGGAGATCCTTGGAATGTGGAGATTTTGTGCTTCTGTGATAGTATTTTTCAGTAGGAACCATGCCTGGTCTACCGTTTCAAGTTTGTCCACCTTTTTCTTGAGTCGTTGTTTCACCATGGCTCTCATGCGATCGTATTTGCCCTTTTTAAAGTTAAAGGTTTTGGTTAAGGTTTTGGCACGTTTTCTATTCCCGATGTCAAGCTTAAAGTTGATCACATTGTGATCGCTCGTCCCCAGCGGTACCGTAACTTCTACTTCTTTTGTCGGTCCCGTGAGGCCATTTAGTACCAAGTCCAGGGTGGCGTTGCCTCTTGTCGGCTCTTTTACCATTTGTTCCAGGAAGCAATCCCCTAGCACCTCCAGGAACTTGGCCTCCTTGCCGCAGTTGGAGGTTCCTAGTTTCCAGTCTATCCTCGGAAAATTGAAGTCTCCCAATATTATTACATTGCCCGTCTTGCATTCTTGTTTGATTTCCTCTATCATTTCTGAGTCAGTTTCCTCCGCCTGTCCTGGGGGACGATAGTAAAGGCCAATTTTCGTGTCTGCGCTGTTTTGGCCAGGAATCTTGACCCAGAGGGACTCTAGCTTCTCTTTCGTTTCCGTCGTAGCCACTTCAACAGATTCTATTCCTTCCTGAACATATAGGGCAATACCTCCACCTTTCTGCCCTACTCGATCTCTTCTATATAGTTTGTATCCCTGTAGTACGGTGTCCCATTTGTTTTCTTCATTCCACCATGTTTCTGTTATGGCAATGATTTCCAACTTATCATGTCTTGCTATTGTCTCTAGTTCCCCCATTTTGTTTCCTAGACTTCTAGCATTCGTATACATACATTTGAGTTCTCTTCGTGTTACCTTTTTGGACTTTCTACTCTTTGCTGTCCCTACTGTTTCTTTCACGTTATCCTTAACTGCTCCAGTGTTGTCTCCCTTGTTTGCTGTGCGGTCATCCCCTCCTGTGTCTGAGTTGTCCCTTCCTGCCTTGTCTTCCTTATTTGCTGTCAGGTCGTCCCCTCCTGTGTATGAGTAGTTGCCCATGGCTCCTTCATCGGGGCATCCTGTCGTCCGTGCCATCAACTGGTGGTCGACTGTCGGCTTTCCCCTATTTGTTAGTTTAAAGCCTTCTCGATGGCCTTCTTCATGTTGCCTGCCAAAACTCTTGCTCCTTCCTTGTTGAGGTGTAGTCCATCATTTCTGTAGTACTTGCTTTTTCCCCAGAACGCCGTCCAGTTGCGCACAAAGTCAAAGCCTTCTTCTTCGCACCATCGTCTCATCCAGGCGTTAATAGCTTGCAATTCCCCTTGTCTCTTTCCATCCGCTCTTGGTACTGGGAGGATCTCGGAGAAGGCCACCTTCACCTCCCTGATCTTCAGCTGTCTTCCAAGTGAGCGGAGCTGGCACTTCATCTTTTCCCTGTCATACTTCCGTCCGCTCACATCATTTGTTCCCACGTGGATGAGCACAGCAGTATCCTCTCCCCTTGTGCTGTCTATGATCCTGGAGATCCTGTTGGCCACGTCCTTCACTCTTGCTCCAGGCAGACAGGTGACGACTCTGTCCTCTCTTCCTCCTGCAGTGTGGCTGTCCACGTGACGTATAATGGAGTCCCCTACGATGATCCCCATCTTCTTTATTCGGGGGTTTCTTGGGGGTCGTAAGTCCACGTCTATGGTATAGGGCCAGTCCTCTTCCTCCAGTGCTACTCTTGAAATTGTTTTCGGCTCTTCAAATGGGGGGACGTCATTCTGCGTTCTCTCTCTTCCTCCTGGTGTGCGGATGTCTCCTACCTCATCTTCGGAAAATGGTGACAGAGTTCAAAAAAGCATGGGACGAATACAGAGGATCTCTTATCAGAAAATACTGGTATATATTGAAGAACTAAGGCCAGTACAGGGCAGACTTGCACAGTCTGTGTCTCGTATATGGCCATTCAGTTGAGGATAGGCTGGGGAGGGCTTCGACGGCTGGGATGGTTTAGATGGGCTGGAGTGAGCTTTGATGGAGTAGAATGGAAACTAAGTACAGTACCGGGCAGAGTTCTGGGTTTCTGGTCCAGAGATATCTTAAAAAAAAGAACAATTTAAAAAACCTACAATTTTAAATTAAATCATTAAATTATAGAGTGTATATTTGGGCAGACTGGATAGACCATTCCGGGTCTTTAACTGCCGTCATTTACTAATGTTACTAATGATTTAGATTTAGGCAGTAGTTTAAAGAGCCACGAAAATCCAAACCTGTCTAGTAAATGCAGCATCCTGGCTGTCGTTTAGGTTTGGTCCTCATTCCCGGGACTACCCAGTTAACCGCCCAAGACATCCTGCACAGACTGCACACTTCTAGGGCAAGATGTATTGTTACTAACGAGGTTTTGGCACCAGTGGTGGATTCTGTCCTGTCTACATGTCACTCTCTGAAAGTCAAATTAATGGTGCCTGAAAGCAAGAGAGAAGGATGGCTGAGTTATAAAGACCTTTTAAGGTAAATATCTGTTTCAGGTTTATTTAAAATTTGATACTATCGCTTATAATAATTTCTAAGTGGTATACATAATAAAATTGTGGATATAGTAAACCATATATTACATAGACAAGAACAGCCATGGACTAACCTGCCACATACGGAATAAGGATAGAACTACAATAAATGAAGAAAATGGCACAAATAATGGAAATGCAATTGGGAGGGTAAAATATATAAATGTTCATTTGTATATCCTTATTTGACAATCTGACCTCTACTGCTAGAGGTCAGCCAGTGCTACTTTGAAGCTAGCAGACTACAGGGCAAGAGCAAGTGGGGATTGCTTCTACCTCTTATCACGCCTGCGACTCCTTGGGGGTAAGTCAAGGTGCGGAGGAGGAGGGGAGGGAGAGAGGAAGAGGGCAAGCCGGACAGGAATGACATTTTGGGTTACATGGAAAAGGTTCAGAACTGTGGAAATGGGGTGATTTTTTAAATGTTTTAGTTCCAAATTGACACTGGGGAGGTGGGGCATTGGACTCGCCGAGACATTGAGGTCTTCCTGGGATTGGGGGCCTCCATGGCGATCTCCCATTGGGGCAGGAAGGCCTTTGTAATTTTCTCAAACTGCTACATGAAGGGGCACTTCTTTTTTTTTTAAGAAAATTTTCTCATATGTTGGCACAGCCTATGTTGTTTGGATAGTTATCTGGGAAATGGCACTGAAAATCATCGTTATAGGAATGGTGGCACTAGTCACTGATATCTGGAAATTGGCTAGTGCTGAATATTCAGTTATTTAACCCTCCAGCCAACATTTATTTACTGATTTGAGGCTTATGAGGCTATTTTACTAAGGCAATGAAGAGGAGGAATGGCTTGATACAAACAACTACCAATCACCAATCAAGTTGAATGAAACCAATCACATTGATATCACTCTTATATGGGGGGGGGGGGGGGGGATGAACCTCAAACACCCGCAATCAACTATGAGGGAGAATAGAGCCTGGGGTAATGAACATCATCATTGGTTCAAATTCTCTCCCAGACGGCGTCATTTACTTTTCAAATAAGCCAATGACTTAGCTTTCACCAGACGGGAGCTCTTGCCGTTTTCTGATACAAACACCATCAACAATAAAAGCTTATGAATAGTCAGCAGTTGTATGCACGGTAATGCAAATGCATGAAGACTGTGATGGCTGTGTGAATAGTGAGGAAGTTCTTCTTCACCCAGAGAGTGGTGGAAAACTGGAACGCTCTCCCGGAGGCTGTCATAGGGGAAAACACCCTCCACAGATTCAAGACAAAGTTGTGCAAGTTCCTACTGAAGAAGGACGTACGCTGGTAGGGCTAGTCTCAGTTGGGGCGCTGGTCTTTGACCAAAAGGGCTGCCGCGTGAGCGGACTGCTGGGCATGATGGACCACTGGTCTGACCCAGCAGCGGCATTTCTTATATTCTTATGTTCTAACCCCAGACAAATCTTTAATAGCGAAACGGCAAGAGCTCCCGTCGGGTGAAAGCTAAGTTATCGGCTTATTTGAAAAGTAAATGACAGTCTGGGAGGGAATTTTGAACCGATGATGGTGTTCATTACCCCAGGCTCTGTTCTCCCTCATAGTGGCCATTCTTCCTGCTGGGATGGGTCTTGGTTTGGGAGTGCTCTACTGTATGTATTCCCTTTTAAGCAGTTTGCATCTATGTACCTTTGTTGGAGGAGCTGCAGTACAGCGAAAGATTAGAGAAACTGGGCCTCTTCTCCCTCGAACAGAGAAGATTGAGAGGGGACATGATTGAACCATTCAAGGTACTGAAGGGAATAGACTTAGTAGCTAAAGACAGGTTGTTCACCCTCTCCAAGGTAGGGAGAACGAGAGGGCACTCTCTAAAATTGAAAGGGGATAGATTCCGTACGAACATAAGGAAGTTCTTCTTCACCCAGAGAGTGGTAGAAAACTGTAACACTCTTCCGGAGTCTGTCATAGGGGAAAACACCCTCCAGGGATTCAAGTCAAAGTTAGACAAGTTCCTGCTGAACAAGGACGTACGCTGATAGGGCTAATCTCAGTTAGGGCTTTGACCAGAGGGCTGCCGTGTGAGCAGACTGCTGGGCATGATGGATTAGTCTGACCCAGCAGCGGCAATTCTTATGTTGCCTGTACACTTATTGTGTTGGCGTCCTTGTTCTCTGTTGCCTCTTTAATAAAGATGATTTTTTAAAAACCCAACAAAACACCAGTTGATTGTGGGTGTTTGAGGTTCATCTCCCTCATATAAGAGTGATATCAATGTGATTGGTTTCATTCAACTTGACTCAGATTGGTGATTATTCTAGTTGAGCAACTTTACTACATATTTTTTAGATTTGATACAAACAAGTTTCAAGTTTATAAAAAATTTTTATACCGCTTAATCAAATTTCTAGGGGGTGTACAATGAAAAAAATTCCATAAAAACAAATTAAAATTAGAAATACTAAACAATACTGGGGTAGGTTAATAGGACACATAACATGACATATAAACTTACTTCACACAAATGGGAAAAAAAGGGCAAGAACTACAATCTTTGAAGAAAAGAGCACAGTAAGAGGAAAAAACAATAGGTGAGGGTAAAATGGCCACATGTAAGGATAAAATATAGTTAATAAGATGAACACGGGAAATTAAAAAACAAACAAATCATGGTGGTTAAATATTGAAACAAAACAAAAACAGAAGAACTAAAGTACCTTTGCTGTGAGATTGCTTGCGTTTAAAATATTGATCCATCAATTTACAACAAACACTCAGGGGTCCTTTTATCAAGCCGCGGTAGGGGTTTAACACACGTTAAACCGCCTGCCGCTCTAGCCGCTAATGCCTGCATTGAGCAGGCATTAGTTTTTTAGCCAGCTACAGGGGTTAGCGCGTGATGAAATGTCCGACGCCCTAACCCCACTAGCGTGGCTTGATAAAAGGACCCCTGTCTCTTTTACATAGCCGCGCAACAATGGCCCCGAAGCTCTTTAAATCTCTATGGGCTTCGGGGCCATTAGCACAGAGCAGCCGTTAGTGTGGCTTTGTAAAAGAGGCTGTAAATCATTTTCAAGTTATTTTAGACAGATTTAGGACTCTTAATCTTTTAATCATGGTTTTATTAAATTTATTTATTTTAAAGAGCTGCACCTGCTGACCACAGATGCGTGAAGACAAAGAGTGAAGAGCCGATGGCCATCTTCTTTACCAGTGGAACCACAGGCTCCCCAAAGATGGTGGAACATTCTCAATACAGTTATGGTATCGGGCACACTATAACTGGGAGGTGCGGAATAAAAAAAAGGACCCAAAATATCTGACTGGCTATTGCTCCCCAGCTGTGGCTCAACTGGTAGAGCTTCTGCCTCTGCCCCAGAGGTTGTGAGATCAAATCCCGGTGCAGCTACTTGTGACCCTGGGCAAGTTGCTTAATCCTCCAGGCCCACCACTGTGAATGCCAAAGCTAATGAAAAAGGCATTATACAAGTCCACATTCCCTTTCCCCTATGACAAATACGGGAGATAAGAGCATGGAGTGGAGGAATAGTGGTTAGTGCAGCAGCCTGAAAACCCGGGAAATTGGGTTTGATTCCCATTGCAGCTCCTTGTGACTCTGTGCAAGGCACTTAATCCTCCCTTTTCTACTGTGTGTAGCTATATCTTTTGTATATTTATTGTGGATATTCTGAAAATCAGACTGGTTTAGCAGAGTTATTTTAATAGCATTATTCCCCAAAGATATTCCCATCAGGATCTCATTCTATAATCCACTGAGAAAAAGTCAGGGTTTCCTAGTTTGTGCAGAATATAAGTGGTTGTAAATAAACCTATATTCTCTCCCAGTTGATTTAACTTAAGACCTTAGAGGGCTTCTCAATGCAGTCCCCAGGGCACACCCAGTCAGTCAATATACATGCGAGATTTGCATACATTGCCTCCTTGATATGCAAATATATTTCATGCATATTCATTTTGGATATCCTGACTGGCTGGGTGTGCCTCAAGGCCTGGGCTGAGCACTGCTATAGGCAAGATAAAGCTTACTTTATGCATTTCTAATATAACCAGTGATGCTACGAAATGCAAGCAGAGCATACACTAATCTGTGCCATCTTTTCTCCCAGTAATCCTAAGAAAAGTCAGATATCTGGGCAAAAGATGGTTGGGCATTGAAAGCTTTCCCCCCCCCTGTACTTTATTCTAGGGTAGGGGTAGGCAATTCCCCTCGAGAGCCATAGGCAGGTCAGGTTTTCAGGATATCCACAATAAATATGCATGAGATGGATTTTCATGCACTGCCTCCTTGAGATGCACATCTATCTCATGCATATTTATTGTGGATATCCTGAAAACCTGGCCTTCCTGTGACTCTCAAGGACCGGAATTGCCTACCCCTGTTCTAGGGGCATAATAGTCCAGAGAAGCTTATGAGAGAGAGGAAAGGCCAATTCATTTAATCTTTTCCAAATCCAAGTCATAAATCTTATACATCAGTAGTATTTTTACTTTACTTTGGCTATTCCCACAAAGCATAGAAACAGACTGGAGGCAGTCTAGAGAAAGAGTACTGAAAACCATTCAATATGAAATATAAGAAACGACAGTGGAAATAGATATGTGTCCTATAGGCGAGAAAACCGGGAATGAAATTAGGTGGACTAGATCAGTGGTTCCCAACCCTGTCCTGGAGGACCACCAGACCAATCAGATTTTCAGGCTAGCCCTAATGAATATGCATGAGAGAGATTTGCATATAATGGAAGTGACAGGCATGCAAATCTGCTCCATGCATATTCATTAGGGTTATCCTGAAAACCTGATTGGCCTGGTGGTACTCCAGAACAGGGTTGGGAATCACTGGACTAGATGGACCTTATCTACTGTTATATTCTGTTTCTGTGACATGATAAACGCAGCCAGATAAATATAATTTCTTTATTTGCATTTCTCTCTACCGCATGTTATATATAATACATAATATTCATTTCAGTGTACAATCAATTTAAAACATTATATATTAAGTACAGGATGCAGATTTTATTTTTCATAAAAAATACTTTTGATTTATTAAGAGATCAGAGTATAAAGCTCCAGTGGGATAAATGGAAATGCAGCAACATAAAAAATATTTCTTTAAGGAAAGTTTAGAGATTATAAGGAATGGAATCCCAGTAGAGGTATGGAAACAGAAATCAGAGATAAACTGGTGGCTATAGCATGTAACATGAATGAAATGGGGCAGATTACATGGATTAAAGCACTGGTTCCCAACCCTGTCCTGGATGACCACCAGGCCAATCGGGTTTTCAGGCTAGCCCTAATGAATATGCATGGAGCAGATTTGCATGCCTGTCACTTCCGTTATATGCAAATCTCTCTCATGCAAATTCATTAGGGCTAGCCTGAAAACCCGACTGACCTGCTGATCCTCCAGGATAGGGTTGGGAACCACTGTATTAAAGGATCCTCATCTGCTATGGGGTTTTTTGTTGTTGTTTAACTCGCCCTGTGTTCACACAGCTTTCTCTTAAATCCTCTTCTCTATGCATTATCAGTTGGCTGGATTTAACCCCTTCAGACGTACTATGGAATACAGCCGACACAGGCTGGGCAAAATCTGCTTGGAGTGGTGTTTTTGCACCATGGATTAAGGGATCCTGCGTCTTCGCTCACAGCATGCCACGATTTGAAGTAACAACTATGCTAGAAGTAAGATTCAGTCCCGTGGGGCTAATATATTAAATTTCTGCACCATGATTATGTGCAGAATTATCATCGGTTAAATGACCTATGTACACACATGAAAATATAGGGCTCCTTTCACTAAGGTGCGCTAGCGTTTTTAGCACATGCAGATTAGCGCGCACTAACCCCACATTAAGTGGCTAGAACTAACGCCAGCTCAATGCTGGCGTTAGCATCTAGCGTGCGGTGCATTGTAGCACACGCTATTCCGCGCGCTAATGCCCTAACGCAGCTGAGTAAAAGGAGCCCATAGTTTGTAAAGTTATAAACTACACTAGTATTTTAGCCCGTTACATTAACGGGAGCTAGCTGCTGTCTTTCTTCCCCCCCCCCCCACTTCCCTGTGGAGAAGCCACAGTAGCATTCCCTCCCCCTCCATGTCCCTGTGCAGCAGCATTTCCCCTACCCTACTTCCCTATACAACAGCATTTTGATCCCCCCCCCCCGACTTCCCTGTGCAGCAGCAGCATTACCTCCCCCCACACCACTTCCCTGTGCAGCAGTAGTGTTTCCCTTACCCCCCCCCCTTCCCGCGGTCCCGACATAGCTGCTGATTCCAGCAGTGTGTGCAGCACTCTACACACACTGCTTCGGGGCCTTCTGCTGCCCTGATTTACTCTGGCACGTCCCTGATGACATCATCAGAGACGCGGCAGAGCAAATCAGGGTAGTAGAAGGCCCCGAAGCAGCGTGTGTAGAGTGCTGCACACGCTGCTAGAATCGGCAGTTTTGGAGTCGGGACCGCGAAGTGGCTGGAGTGTTTTTTCGGCGCTTCCTTTCCCGCCCCGCGAGGTGTCGCCGCAGCTCCTCTCGATCCCTGCCAGCGTCAGAAGCCTTCTCCGCCACTGGTGCCGCTGGTGAGAGGAGCCGACTATTGGGGAGAGCAGGGAGTTCAGCGCTGGCGGTCAGTCCTGTCGGCCAGTGTAGTTAGGTGCTGGGAAGAAGGCTGGGGACTCGTGCATACGCACTCCTGCGGCCAAAGACCTACGGATCATGGAAGCACGCAGTTATGAGTGCGCATGCGCGGCTAGGGTTTTATTATATAGGATAATACTAAAAGACAACAATACAACTTCTTATATCTCGCAATTTTCAACACAGAATCATTGCAGTTTACAGCAAGATGAGTATATTTGTGATATAATGTTAGAGGTAAGCAAGTTTAACATTACCACTCTAAAACTAATCTAACAATCTATGGGATGAAGAGGACTGGGTAGAGACTACTGGGGGAAGAGAGATGTCTTTCTTTTTTTTTTTTATTTATAAATTTATTCATTTGTTACAACTTATAACAATTCCATGAAAACAAATAATCAAGGAAAATACATCAAAAATAAAAGAGAATCCAATTCAAGTCCACATTATATGAGGGCTGCTTGTTCTATTGACATCACCAAAAAAAAAAAAATAAGTAGAAATTTTAACAGGAAATTATTCAATAATCTTCAAGTCAGGCAAAAGAAAGACCTTCTATATTTCACTCAACCTCAATCTCTGTATTAGTTTCAGGTAATATATTAACTTTATTTTTATCTTGAAGAAAATTCTCTAAATGAACTGGATCTACAAAAACATATCTAACATTTTGATATGTCACCAAACATTTGCATGGGAATTTAAGGAAAAAAGAAGCTCCTACACCCAAAACCCAAGTCTTGAGTTGTAGGAATTGTTTTCTCCTGTATTGGGTTTGTTTGGAGACATCTGGAAAGACGTTTATCTGTTGACCACAAAAAAAGGCATTCTTATTTATAAAATATAATTTAAGGATGTCCTGTTTTTCTATATCGGTTTTGAAAGTGACCAACAATGTTGCTCTTTTGGCTATAAAATCCTTCGATAATTCCAAGAATTGAGAAATATTTAAACTGTCAGGAGACACTAATTGATCCTTATCCCCTTCTTCTGAAACCACTTTCACTCCACTAGGAATATAATAAAGATTATCTGGTATAAAAGATTCTATCTTGGTATAGGAAAGTACATTTTTGAAATACATTTTTAATAACTCCAAGTGGGAAAGGTAATGAGATATAGGAAAATTCAGAGACCTGAGGTTCCTGGATCTCATAGCATTTTCCATTTTTTCCATCTGTAGGTGTAATAAAGTATTATCCTTAACATTAGAAACTGCACATGATTGCATTACAGAAACAGATGCTTCCACTTTATCAATTTTTTTCTCAATTAAGGCCAATTGGGCATCATGCTCAGTCACTTTACTTGTTATCTCAGAGGAAAATTGGCATAATTTTACTACTGTGCCTTGTAATGAATTCTCAATTCTGTTCACAACTGTCCAGACATCTTGAAGAGTAACCACTTTATTGCCCAACTCAGGCCTATGAACAGGTCCGGTAGGCATAGAAACAGGAGATACAGAAAACAATTGCTTCCCCTCTATTATGCTTTTGGCATCCAGTTCAAGTTCAAATGAGTGTAGAGGAGATGAATCCGAATCTACTATGGAATCAGAGTCATCTTTCTCTAAGGAAAATTGAACAGGTTGAGGTGGAGGCGTGGGTTCCCCAGATGAGAGAGAGACAGATTGGGTCTGTAAATCAGGCTTACCTTCCAACGCTGTTACAGGAATATGGCATAAATGACGATCCATTGGACCTGAAATTGTAGTGGAAATAATCTTTGCCTTTCGTTTGCCCATAACTTCGCAAATCTGCTCCCTACTCCTCCTGGGCTCCGAAGGGGCTCAAAAGGGGCGTGTCCTGCCCCTTTGGCCATGCCCCTTCGGACACACGGCCGTGGGCACGCGTCCGCGGCTCACCGTTGGTTTTATTCTTGGGAGCGAGGACCTCTCCTCCCGATGGCAAGTGCCGGGTGGTGGCTGCAGGGGTGCCTGACTGAAGGGAGATGTCGGCAGAACTTCAGTCAGCCCTCTTTTCTTCCGCGGCTCACCGTTGGTTTTATTCTTGGGAGCGAGGACCTCTCCTCCCGATGGCAAGTGCCGGGTGGTGGCTGCAGGGGTGCCTGACTGAAGGGAGATGTCAGCAGAACTTCAGTCAGCCCTCGTCTTTTTCATCTTTTCCTGAAAAGGCAGTGTGTGGGGAGTTGTCGCAGATAGGCCGGTGGACTGTTCTAGATATGTGGTCCTAGGAACTTGAAGATGGAGTTAAATATCCTCTTCTGACGTACACCTTGAGAGGTTGGAAAAGGTATCTTAAATCACTGCGTGGTCCTTGAATTGAGGAAGTTGTGTGATAATTTATCATTATTTTTTTTGAAAAAGAAGTGAAAAGCACTTCAAAATGATTAAAATGTAAACTGGTAGTGCTATCTTACCATTCTCAAGTACAGCGTGAAGATCACTAAGTACAGCTGTTATAATTGTCTCTGCATGGGTCAACGACCGGACTGGTGGAGTTGTAGGATGTTAGCCTGATTGACATTCTGGAGCAGCTGGAGGAAGATAATTCCAGTTTGGATATAAAATATAGATTAGAGACTGGATGATGATTATGATGCTAAGTGTAGGATCGGAAGGTTTCTTAAGTGTGGGGTGTATTAGGGCCTATTTCCAGGATATGGGGAACCCTCCAATAGACAGATTCTTGTTCTTTAAAAGCCTGGTCAAAGGAAGGAAATCATGATGAGGCATGGCAATCTAAGAGGATGGAACTGGGTCTAAAGAACAGTGGTGGTGTAAAGGGGTGGGGTGCAGTCTTCCTCGGGGCGCCAGCACCCCTCCTCCTTCCTTTTTCACTTTGGCATGAGCCGCGACGAACTTGCTGTCGGTGTCCGCTTTGGCACTTTCTCTGTGAAGTGACGGGGAGAGCACCAAAGCCCACGCGGACAGCAAGTTCTTCACTGCTCATGCCGAAGTTTGAAAGGTGCGGGGGAGAGGGGCCGGTCATCCTCGCTATGCCAGTTGGATACAAACCGTTTCATGTTCCCATTGTTTGCTTATTAAAGACTTGGCCTCTTGTACACCATTCCTGCAGTTTTTTCTTTTGTGCTATATGCAATTCCAGCTCTCAGATCCTACAAGCAAGAAAGCTAAAATAGCCTCACTATAATGCAGAATCTCCAACCACCTAGATTTCGATTGCAATAACCTAATGAGACCAAAATGTCTAATACTCAACTCAAGCTCATTCCTAAAGGACAAAATGCTGTCATGGACTGGTTGTTTCTTTTTAGCTTTATTAGCAGGTAAAACATGTTTTAATATTCTAGACTCTCTCCAGATTTCCTGTAACAACTTTCTGCTCCGTTCCAACTGTCTATCAGATGCTGGTGCGGCAGGACCTTAGCAGGTAAGTCCTGAATGCTACTCTGTTGAAACAATTAACTTAAATACCCCTGTCAGTTCCTGCATTCAGTGCAACTTCTTACTGACTACAAATAAAAGCTTTGATTTAAACTGAAGTTGAAATACTAAAACAAAAAAAGGGAGGAAATGGCTAGGTTGCTCAGTTAGGTGCACAAATTTGCACATGGATCTTAAGTAATTTGGTAAATTGTTGATAAACAAGCACTTAATTGGTAGTCATCAGGAGTTACATGTGGATCTGCCCTATAACATGCTATTACACCAGTTGAAGAGATTGAAACTATTTCACAACTGGATTTTCAAACAATTTTACAGTCTTGTACTCTGTAAACTGGATTACTACGATGCATTATATCTAAGAATGGCAAAATGTAAAGTATGGGGTAAGGGAAAGGGCATGCACTTGCGGCAGTGGGGGCAGGGAGGAGCGGGAGTGGAGAGGAGGACAGGTGCCAGTGCTCCCACCAAGACGGCACACAGAATGGAACCCCCCCCCCTTACTAAACCACTGTGCCCAAAGATAATGAAGGGAATAGATTTGGTAGATAAAGACAGGTTGTTCACCCTCTCCAAGGTGGAGAGAACGAGAGGGCACTCTCTAAAGTTAAAAGGGGATAGATTCCGTACAAACGTAAGGAAGTTCTTCTTCACCCAGAGAGTGGTGGAAAACTGGAACGCTCTTTCGGAGGCTGTTATAAGGGAAAACACCCTCTAGGGATTCAAGATGAAGTTAGACAAGTTCCTGCTGAACCAGAACATACACAGGTAAGGCTAGATCAATCAGGGCACTGGTCTTTGATCTAAGGGCATGATGGACCACTGGTCTGACCCAGCAAAGGCAATTCTTATGTTCTTATGAAATGCACGCTATGCTATTATTCTTCAAAGGCCTTTCCAAACACAGCTCAATGAACACCAGTCAGGATTTAGAAAAGGTTTTAGTACCGAGAAAGTAATTGGTTTTTGTAAAGATACTAAAGCAATTCTAGGCATTTTACCCACCCTATCGAGTGGTGAGTGATGGAAAATACTCCCATTCCTGGAGTAATCCTTCAGGGGGTACCTCAAGGCTCTCCGTTATCACCCATGCTATTTAATATATACATTTCATCTCTAGGATATTTACTGCAGAAGCTAAATTTAATCTTTTACATATATGCTGATGATATTTCCATTTCAATTCCTTTGAATAACATAACGAAATAAATTTTAGAACAAATTTCTTATGTCTGAATTTGAACAATGGACAACCAATTTTAAACTAAAATTGAATACAGAAAAGACAACTATCTTTTTAGCAAGTCCAAACGACAAAATAACTAAGACATTGCTTCACCTGAATGGTCATGACTATCCAATTTTAAAATCTATAAAAATATTGGGAGTCACCTTAGACTCCCATTTAACTTTGGTGGTGAAAAAGTGCTTTTTTTACATTATGGAAGTTAAAGACCATCAAAAATTATTTTGATTTCATAGCTTTTAGACTGTTGGTGCAGGCATTGGTATTCTCCATATTGGACTACTGTAATATTGTCTACTTGGGCGCACCGAAAAAAGTTGTGAAAAAATTAAGAATAGTGCAGAACATGGCTGCTCGTTTGATATCTGGACTAAAGAAAAGTGATCATATCAGTCCTTATTACCGATCACTGCACTGGTTGCCATTGGAGGCATGAGTAATGTTTAAATTCTCATGCCTCTGTTTCAAGTCAGTTTGGGGACTGGCACCTACATAACCTGCTATCTCATTTTGTGTTATATAACCCTGTGCGGATAACCAGGAACTGCAACCTATTTGCTTACCCGAACATTTTAGGCTGTAAACTCAGGTCTTATTTAGATAGGATGCTTGCTTTTCAAGCAAGCAAACAACAGTCCTAAAACAACAGTCCTGGTTGGGTAACTATATCAGCGGAGCCATGTTGTCCTATGGTGCTTTTAGAAAAGAAATCAAGACAGTATTATTTGATAAATTCATCTCTTAATCTGAGCTTTTATCTTTATTTTTTAAATACAATTAATCTTATCCTATCAATTTTAAATTTTTAATGTCTTTTTAATACAACAGGTTGTATTCATTTTTTACTATTTTGTATTTCACTGATTGTCCAGTTTTTCTCTTTTGTGGAAACTGCCTAGAATTCTTCTGATTAAGGCAGTATAGAAAAATAAAGTTATGTTATGTTATGTTATGTTACCTGGGTTAGATTCCTGGGCCAGGCTTCTGTTAACCGAGGGATTGGTACAGCAAAAGTACTCATTGGGGTTAGTGCGATATCCCTGCACAATTTTGTGGGTGCACCGTGCAAAAAAATGATTTTGCACAAGACTTAACCCTTTCTGGTCCAAGGGACATATTTGTCCCATAACTTTAAAATCCTATAAATTTTGATTGGGATAGTCTACAGTTCTAAATTTGATATGTACGGATTCCATATGATACTGCCTTTATGTAAACAAACTGGTTCCGACATTCATTCATTAGCGTCGTTGCTAGATTGACGAGAAGATTCACTTGCCACACTGTCCATAAGCCAGAAGTGTGATTTTTTTAAATAAAAATAATGATATTTCACAAAAAAAATCAATTTTTTGGCATCTGCAAGCCCTTTTTACCATAAAAATGTCAAAACCACAAAAATTGGCCTACGATCCTTATGGTCCTGAAAGGGTTAACTTGTGCATATTCAAATCAATGGTTTCTTATACCCTGCAAATGTCAACTGGGAATCATTGCGGCTTATATAAGATTAATAAGGTTAGCAACATAGACATTATGAAGACTATAATGAAATGTAATGAGGCCCTGATACAGAGAAGTAGGTAGAATACTTTAAGGTTGAGTATAAATATCTGCATCACAAAAAAACAAAACAAAACCCAAAACTATGCACAGAATAGCATTCCAACACATGTGCAAATGTGTGCCTGTACTTTTCTCTGCTCATACATGGACACAAAAGATTAAGAACATAAAAATACTGGGTCAGACAAATGGTCCATCTAGGCCAGTGGTCTCAAACTTGCGGCCCGGGGGCCACATGCGGCCCGCCAGGTACTATTTTGAGGCTCTCGGTATGTTTATCATAATCACAAAAGTAAAATAAAACAGTTTCTTGATCATATGTCTCTTTAGCTATAAATGACAATATTATTATTAAGACTTAGCCAAAAGGAAAGATTTATAAACTATAAAGAGTTTTACCTCATGCAAAATTGTCATTTCTTTAATAAGACATTAACTATTTTTTCTGAGGCCCTTCAAGTACCTACAAATCCAAAATGTGGCCCTGCAAAGGGTTTGAGTTGGAGACCACTGATCTAGGCAATATCCTGTTTCCAACAGTCATCAACCCAGGTCATTACCTGGCAGAAACCCCAATACTAGCAACATTCCATGCTACCGTTCCCAGTGCTATCAATGGCTTCCCCCATGTCTGTCTCAATAGCAGACTATGGCCTTTTCTTCCAGGAACTTTACCAATCCATTTTTAAACCCATATACACTACTTGCTGTTATCGCATCCTCTTTCAAAGCGGAACAAAAAAACAAGGAGTCAGGTTGAAAAGCTTTATTAGCACCAGTATTGGAAACATATGAAACGGTACCCGATTTGGCCAAGTTTCACACCTCAGGGGCATAAAAGACTGCAGAACAAGATAACTATTTTTTAAAAATCATAAAAAGCAACACTAATATATTGCTCAAAAATATCTGATTAGAACATGAATACATATATACGATAACTCTTAGAAATACAAAGAAACCTAAACAATCAAAATCAAACAATATTTAAAAAGCATGCATATATTATCACATTACTTTGAAAATCACATGCATACAAACTAAATCACAGACTGCTAAAAAAGCGTGTTGAAATAAATGAAAACAGATGTTTCAAAGTGCATAGAAGGCAAAATGCCAATATATGTATAAAAGTGTTGGGATTTTGCCTTCTATACGTGACTAGAATATATGCATGCTCTATAAATATCGTTTGAATTTTTAGAGGTTTCTTTATATTTCTAAACATTATTTAATGGCACTCCAGTCAATAATTCACCGATTGTTAAAATCTGTGTTTTACTTTTACATCTATTTATACAGTTACAAATTCATGAGTCTCAAGCACTGCGTGAGTGGAGGTGAGCCCTTGAACCCTGAACTGATACAACAGTGGAAAACCTGGACTGGACTGGATATCTATGAAGGCTATGGCCAGACAGAAACAGTTATGAGAACTTTCCTAAAAATACCACTGTGGGAAAGTCACTTGCCTGTACACATTGAGGGGCATAATTTTAAAATGTCCAAAACCTGCCTAAGTCAGCACTTGGACGTCCTAATAGGGACATCCAAGTGCCAATAATGGCGATTTTGAACCAATCAGGGCCTTAGGCCCCTCCCACTGCATTCCAAGATGTCATTTTCAGCACGCAACCTTATAGGCAGGAGGGAGTGGGCTTCCCTCCTGCTGATCTGTCATCAGCCAGGGGGAGTCAGCAATGTTGGGGGATGCCTGGGGGAGGGGTGTAGGGCTCCACGGCTCAGCTGATCCTGGCAGGGGGAATCCCCATCAGCTGGGTCGGCAGGAATCCCCGAAACCGGCTCAGTTCATAGGGATTTCCTCTGCCACAATAAGAAAAGGTGGTTGGGTACGTCTACAAACTTGTTTTTGTGCATTTTTCATGTGGACATTTCAATTTTTGAAAATGGCCAAAAAAATATAGACGTCCTAAGGACCAAAATTTATATTTAGGTCATTTTCAAAAATAAAAGATAAAGGTCTAGCAGTTTTGAAAAAGGACATTTTTTTCCTGCTGTGTTTGTGCACGTCTTACCCAAAACAGAAATCCAATCACAGACTTCGATGACCTATCAAAAATGCCACTCAGGCTCCAATTTAAAAAGGTGAGAGCCTGATTGGTCAGAGGATTTATGCTCCCAGTTCATTTATGCACCTAAACTAGCCTGGCCTGTTGAAAATGTACTAGGGCTAAAATATTCACTAAGGGGCCCTTTTACCAAAAAGCGGCCTATGTGGGTCATTCCTGTACACCAAGTCCAATTTTTTAATTAATATTTCAATAAATTCTTTACAATAAAGGAAAGGAAAAATAAAACCAGCTTAAGGCACATTGGCTCCCAGTTGCACATCGTATTTTATTTAAACTATGTTTGCTTACTTTTAAATCCTTATTATTTAAAACCCCTGCTTTTATTTTTAGAGTTTTAATTCCTTACTCTATCTCTAGATTTCTGAGATCACAAGACCAACACTTACTTGTCATTCCCTCGTTAAAAGTTATTAACACGAGGCGTCACACTATTTTTTCAGTAACCGCTCCTCAGTCCTGGAATGCCCTTCCATTATATATAAGAGAGGAAAAGAATTTGGACAAATTCAAGATCAAACTTAAGAGTTTTCTCTTTAAAGATGCATTTAATGAGTAAACGAAATGCTTTTGTCTCTCTTCACCCAATACTTCATTTGTTTCCCCTCCTATTGTTTTTACCTTAAATATATTGAATTAAACACTGATTGTAATTCCTTAATAATTTTCCCTCTTGTTTTGATATCGTATGTATAAGTTATTATATTTAATAGACTTAAACTTTGTATAGGAATGTTTGTATCTGTTGTTTTAATCTGCTTAGATTTATGTTTGTGTGATTTGTTACCCATATCTGGTTATATTAGCTAGTGTACTTCGCCTAGAATTTGGAATAGGCGATTAATCAAATTTTATAATAAACTTGAAACTTGAATATTTTAGGAAGTCATACTACATTAGTAATTACCATGTGGTAAATACATTTTCTCTTATCTGAAGAGAATAGACAAATCTGTCTAATGATGCATACTCATTACTTTAACTCCTAATTTAACTAGGGCATAGGGTTTTGAAGGCCTACATTAAAAGCATCTATGGGATAGATTCACTAAGCAAACCGATTGTGTACTGATCGGTTTGTGACCCAATTGTTCCCCGACCCGATCAACACCCGATTCGATCAGCTGCATGCAAATGAGGGAAATGGCATGCAAATTTTGTAAGGCAGCGATTCACTAAACAATTTATACTAAACCGATTGGGCTTGCCGATCAGAAAAGAAGCGACTGCTGAAGACCAGTCGCTTCTATCCTGACCGACTCTCCTGCCCTTTAAAAATCACAGGCTTGCAATGCTTTTAACCGCATTGCAAGCCCATGATATTAACCTGTGTCTCCCCCCCGGCACTGATGCCTGCCGTTGCCGCTGCCCACCCCCCCTGAACTGAAGGAATATGACAGGAGGGATGCCATCTCCTTCCTGCCATCACACAAGGCCAGCCACCCCCTCCCCATACCTGTAAAACTGTTGGGAGCAGGACGGTTGCCCAGTTCCTCCTGCTCCGCAGGCTGCCGGTAATCTTCGGGCGCAGCGGGATTCCCGCTGATCCCCGTTTCCTTGCAAACCTCTAGTCTAGTGCTGAAGTATCAGAGCTAAACCTCTAAACATTTTTCCTGCCATAAATCCACCCTTGTTGCCACCCAATTTTTATGCTCCCAAAGGCCAAGTTAAGAGCAAAACTCAAAGTTAGAAGCATAAATCCTTCACGCCTTCATGCACTGTAAGGAGGGTCTAGGACAGGGGTGTCCAATGTCGGTCCTCGAGGGCCGCAGTCCAGTCGGGTTTTCTGGATTTCCCCAATGAATATGCATGAGATCTATTTGCATGCACTGCTTTCAATGCATATTCATTGAGGAAATCCTGAAAACCCGACTGGATTGCGGCCCTCGAGGACCGACATTGGACACCCCTGGTCTAGGATAATAATGTGAATGAAGTGTGTATGCTTAAACCACTGCTCCAAGAGCCTTAACAAGAGTCAAAGCATGAATTGGGATCATGATATGCCTTCTTTTGTGGTTTATTTCTGTGACTATTTCCTTTTCTTGAATTTGGAATTTTCTTGAATTTGGAATGCCCCTAGTTATCAGAGAAGGGTTTCCTGGGTGGAGAAAAAGGACTGAAGGGCCTGTGACAAACGATTGGGCTCAGAGAAGCAAGCTTATAGCAACTCCAGTCTCTCAGAGAAATATTTGGCCAGCAATAACAAGGTGACAAAGGAGAAATCGTGGTTCCTAGAGGGCAATTTTTTCCTCGACTCATCAGGAAACTTATGGGTCTTGTGCAAAGTTGTGCTGCCGGCAGTGTACGCCAAATGCTGAGCCTCCCATTTTATTCCTATGAGTGACTCAGCATTTCGCATGCACTGCTTGGCAGTGCATCTTTGTATAAGTCCACTATATTCAAGGAAACAAAAAAAGGTGTTGATCTTTCTTCCCTGACTTCAACAGGAATAATGTTTTCTAAAACAAGAGAGATTGCAAAGACCATTTTTTTTTACCAAGTTCTTTTTGATGCAGGTATTGGTCTGTGGAACTTTGAAAGGAATGAAAATTAAGCCTGGTTCTATTGGGAAAGCATCTGGAGCTTTCGAAGTTCAGGTAGAGCTCTTGGCCTCTCATTTTAGCCAATGTGGCCCGGATTCTATAAATGGCCGCCGTTGTCGGCAGCCGCTGATTGTGTGTCAGTCACGGGTCAGCACTGTTTATAGAATCACAGCTTTGGAAAAGGTAGGCGCTGGAAATGTAAATTCAGGGTTTTTAAGGCCTAGATTTTCGGTACCTACTTTTTATGGCAATTGCACCTCGGTAGGTACATTACAATACCCAACGTCACTTCTGGCATTAGCCACACCTGCAGTGGTGTTAGGTGTCATAAAGCGCTTCCATAGGCGCAATGCAGGCCTACATTTTTCCTTTTAAACTGCTTTTAAAAAATGTTTTAAACAGCGTTTTCAACTTGTTAAGCGCCTAACTTAAGGCACCTTTTATAAAAATATGTCTTTGTTTTTTTTTTCAACTGTTTCAGATTATAGATGACAATGGAAATATTCTGCCACCTGGGACAGAAGGGGAGATCGCTCTCCGTGTAAAACCCACCAGACCATTTTCTCTCTTCACACATTACACAGTAAGGAACAGTTTCAAGTTGGTAAAGTGACACCTATAAACCATTTACCACTGTCTCACCAGAAGCTCTTCCTTCGACTCGATTTTCTTTTCCATCTTGAGTAGGTTTGCGGAAGGACCTTTTTTTAAATCCCCCCCTCCCTTTCAGCCCTTCAGTCAACAGTTTTAGCAGCATTGACCCATTATGGGCTGGAATGGGCCCAGATGTTCAGTGTTGGCATATGTCCAGGTACTGGCACTGAATATTCAAGTGTTTGGTGGTTCTTGGAAGATAATCCGATTACAGCCGGTAGTCAGTACCATATCTGGATTGCTAACCAGGCACACTTAAGACTACATTATATTCAGCTCAACATGCCTGGCTAGCTATGTGGGCAGTGGCATTTGAAGAACTGCGGTGCCTGACTAATTTCTGGGTCTGCCTTGACTCTTCTCCCAGACCACCTTAGCACTAACCTTGGTCAGTGCTAATATTCAGTGGCACTACCCAGTTAGGTGCCAAAGAATATTAGTAGTTAGACCATCACATGTGATTTAATGTGCAAGAGCTTCTTCTGCCCCATTAAATCGTTTTGAATATCTGGCCTCGTATTTTTGTATTTTTCCCTTCAGACTTTTATGACTTCCCAATGGAAAGAGAATTAAGGAACTAATATTCATACTCTAGATGAGTGAAGAGGATATAATCGAGACATTAAAATACTTCCAAAAGTATGAGGAATGCACAAGGTGCAAAATCTTATTTAGCGGAACGGAAGTACGAGAACAAGGGTCTAAATGAGTTGCAAAGGGAATTGATCAGAAGTAATTCTGGAAAACATGTTTTTATCAAAAGGTCGCTAGAAGAGAAAGTAGAGGGACAATCTGTATCAGAACTGTAGAAAGCCTGGGGCAGGCACAAAGGATTTTTAGTTGTGAATAGGTGAAGCCAAACATCCATCTGTGGACTATGACACTCCTAATTATCTTTACTGGTCAACCAGCTTCTGTGAATGAGAGCTAATTTGTGATCCTTGCCAATCTGGCAATTCAGATGCTGAGGAAAATTGCAGGGATTGCTTAAACAATTTTTAAATATGACTTATAATTGATAGATGGCATTGTTAGTTGTCACGTGAACTACAGAGCAGTGTTACATGCAATAATAGATTTATTTTCATTTAGAAATAGTTTTGTTATTTGACTAGGATAATCCTGAGAAAACAGCCTCAACTCTACGAGGAAATTTTTACGTTACTGGAGACAAAGGGATTCGGGATGAAGATGGATATTTCTGGTTTGTGTCCCGATCGGATGATGTCATCTCATCCTCTGGGTAGGTCAGGTTAATTTTTTTTCTAACTTGCTTATTTAAATTTCAGCATAAGTGATCAGAATCAAGTTATGCTGAAATGCTCTGGCTGAAGGTGAATTCCACTGTTACACGGTATTGGACACCTGCTGGTGACAAAAGAAACAAGAACTTTTTTATGTAAGAGTTATTCTTTTTGAAGTGCATGTCTTGAACTTAACTGGCCTTAAACTTCCTGCTGGGTCCTATCAGAAACAAATGCTCTTTTATTATTTAAACTATAATTTTATATAAAATTACATATGTATGTAGTATTTATATAAGCAGAAGATAAACATTAATATATAAATTCTATGTAATATATAATTGAATTTTTCAACTCTTGCACATCTACACGTTAAGTCAGCCAACCACAGAAAAGAATCTGAAATATGATTGAGGAATACAAAATCATGAGTGGTGTGAAACGGGTACAACTGAATCAATTTTCTACTCTTTCAAAAGTTACAAAGCCTAGGGGCTCCTTCTAGCGGTTTTAGCATGTGCTGAAATCTCGCGTGCGCTAACCGCTACTGCCTCCTTTTAAGCAGGCGGTAATCTTTTGGCTAGCGTTGTGCGTGTGCTAAAAACACTAGCGCACCTTTGTAAAAGGAGCCCTAGGTGACACTCAAAATTACATGGAAGTACCTTTTAAGGGAAGATTAGGTTCTTACCTTGATATTCTTCTTTCTAGTGGAAAGGCATAAGAGTCTTGACCAGTAGTTTATGCACCTCTAACGGCGAGTTGTGTAGAAGGCATCATATATATGTTTTTTTGGCTCCGCCTCCTGTATCTTTGGGCTGGGCTGCAGCTCCTCAGTTCATACCAAAGCACTATAAGAGTAGAAATAAAACAGAAGTAGCATGGGGAATTTCTTCAAGAAAGCCAAATCTGCTCTGCTTTTGAACTATTACAATTTGGAACCTCATAAAATAAAATAAGGTGGGTCTGAATAAGACACCCACCTGAGTACAATTGGTATCAACACTTACGCAGTTAACTCAGTTCCATATTTGAATTTTGTAATAGAGAGTAATGTGCTCACTCTTTCAATCTGCTTGCATTTGGAAATACATACCTAACTGAGGTAGTAAGCAGGCTAATTGAAATCTAACAGGGCTGTCTACTAGGAAGATTATTGAGGTCAGCGCCCAAGAAAAAGATCTGTACGCTGAAACCTTCAAAAGCAAACAAGATGCTAGGAATTATTAGAAAAGGGATGGTAAAGACTAAGAAGGTTTTAATGCCTCTATACCACCTCATGGGGCAATCTCACCTTGAGTATTGCATTCAATTCTGGTCGCCTTATCTAAAAAAAAGTTTTAGAAGAACTGAGAGTCGAGATGTACTGAGAGTCGAGTCAGTTCAGCGTATGGCCACCAGGATGGTCTCAGGGCTCAAGGATCTCTCATACGAGGAGAGGCTGAATAAATTGCGGCTGTACTCTCTCGAAGAACGTAGGGAGAGGGGAGACATGATTGAGACGTTTAAGCATATCACCGGTCGTATCGAGGAGGAAGATGATATTTTCTTTCTTAAAGGACCTCGGCCACAAAAGGGCATCCGCTAAAAATCAGGGCGGGAAATTTAATGGCGACATCAGGAAGTATTTCTTCACCGAAAGAGTGGTTGATCATTGGAATAGACTTCCTGTGCAGGTGGTCAAGGCCAGCAGCGTGCCAGATTTTAAGAATAAATGGGATGCGCATGTGGGATCTCTAAGAGGGTAAAAGTGGGGGGAGTGTCATCAGAATAGGCAGACTTGACGAGACATAGGATATCTGGAAGGATAAATTTAGGGAAGTGGATCTTTAGTGTGGGCAGACTTGATGGGCTATGGGCTATGGGCGGACCGCTGGGCGAGATGGACCTCGGTCTGACCCAGTGGAGGCAACTTCTTATGTTCTATGTTTTTATGTTTCTAAAGAAGAATAACTGAGACAATAAAAAGGGATGGAACTCCTCTGGCATGAGGAAAGACTAAAGAGGTTAGGGCTCTTCCGCTTGGAAAAGAGATGGCTGAAGGAAGATATGATTGAATTTAACAAAATCCTGAGAGGTGTAAAATGGGTACAAGTGGATCAATTTTTTTTTTAATCCATTAAAAATTACAAAGACCTAGGGGACACTCAAAGTTACAGGAAAATACTTTTAAAACAAATAGGAGGAAATCATTTTTTTTCACTGAGAATAGTTAACCTCTGGAATGCATTGCCAGAGGATGTGGTAAAAGTGATAATATAGCTGGGGGGGGGGGGGGGTTACTTCCAAAATTTTATTGAAATGTTTGTATAATAACATACATTAAAGCAGGAGAAACAAGTTGAACAATTTACTCACAACATTATTAACACAAAGCTTAGGATATTAGAAAGCAAAATCCTTAAAATAAACGTCTCTCTACCCACCCACCCCATTTGCAGAGAGTGAAAAACCAATATCCATCCATCCCTTTCTCTCAATATAGTTCAACTTTTATCTGCAGACGCCCACAGTAATCTGAATTTAGCATTTTTTGCCTCTCTTTTCCATTATGGCTTCCTCTTATTTTCCAATTAAACAAACTGAGTTCAACCAAAATTGAAAAGATAACAGGGATGCATTTTTCCATGTTTTCAAATTAGCTTGAATTGCTACAGCAGTAAGTATAGCTATTAGCCTTCTATCAAAATTGGTGATATCAACAGAAGCAAAGAGACTGAAGACCACTCCAGCATATGTTAAAGGAACATTTATATGTAATGTTTGAATATGATTCAACACCTGTTGCCACTGTGGAAACAGGATACTGGACTAGATGGTCTGACTTAGTATGGCTATTCTTATGTTCTTTTGGAGTTAGTGAAACTAGATGGTTCCATTTACTATGTGGCTCTATTCAGGCCCAAGCCATCTTGGAAGTTAAGAACATAAGCAGTGCCTCTGCTGTGTCAGACCAGAGGTCCATCGCGCCCAGCAGTCCGCTCACACGGCAGCCTATCAGGTCCAGGACCTGTATAGTAATCCTTTATCTATACCCTTCTATCCCCTTTTCCTTCAGGAAATCATCCAATCCCTTCTTGAACCCCAATACCGTACTCTGTCCTATCACACCCTCTGGAAGCGCGTTCCAGGTGTCCACCACCCTTTGGGTGAAGAAGAACTTCCTAGCATTGGTTCTGAATCTGTCCCCTCTTCATTTTTCCAAATGCCCTCTCGTTCTTTTAGTTTTCAAAAGTTTGAATAATCTGTCCCTCTCCACTTTCTCTTTGTCCTTCATGATCTTGTAAGTCTCTATCATGTCCCTTCTAAGCCTCCGCTTTTCCAGGGAAAAGAGCCCCAGTTTCTCTAATCTTTCAGCATATGAAAGGTTTTCCATACCTTTTATCAATCTCGTCTCTCTTTTCTGAATCCTCTCGAGTAATGTCATATCCTTCTTAAGGTACAGCGACCAATAATGGATGCACTACTCCAGATGTGGGCGCACCATCGCCCAATACAACGACAGGATAACTTCTTTCGTTCTAGTTGTAATACCTTTCTTGATAATACCTAGCATTCTATTCGCCTTCTTAGATGCTGCTGCGCACTATGCCAATGGCTTCATTGTCTTGTCCAGTATTACCCCCAAGTCCTTTTCTAGGGTACTTTCACCCATTACCAGCCCTCCCATCATATAGCTGTACTTCGGGTTCCTGTTTCCTACATGCAAGACTTTACATTTCTCTACATTAAACTTCATCTGCCATCTTGTCGCCCACTCTTCTAGTTTGTTCAGGTCCCCTTGTAAGTCCTCACAATCCTCTCTTGTCCCAACTCCACTAAATAGTTTGGTGTCGTCTGCGAATTTTATTATTTTGCACTTCATAGTCTGTTATTGAGAAAGGCAAGGGGGGGAGCCACTGCTTGCCCTGGATCGGTAGCATGGAATATTGCTAAACCTTGGGTTTTGGCCAGGCACTAGTTACCTGGATTGGCCACCGTGAGAACGGGCTACTGGGCTTGATAGACCATTGGTCTGACCTAGTAAGGCTATTCATATGTTCTTAAAAATACATACATAGATTTCACAGAAAAAGCAATGTATTTGACCTGTACATTTTTGTAGTGAAATTGCTGCTTGTTTGGGCTTATTTACTCTGCAGATTTTGCCAGGTAAAATCACAAAGAAAATAATTTGTTGTCTTGTAGCTTTGTTTTGTGTAGACATGCAAATTATCTACTAACTGGATCCTTCCCTATGTAGGTATAGGATAGGACCTTTTGAAGTGGAAAGTGCGCTGACAGAACATCCAGCTGTGACCGAATCAGCTGTTGTCAGCAGCCCTGATCCCACCAGAGGAGAGGTGAGATGAAAACAATACAACTAAATATCTTACTGCCACCAGCCAAGGACCTGTTTTTAGATAAATTGGTGAGATGTCCACTTTTAAAGGTACTATCATATATATTCATCTATAAGTTGAGAAATTTTACACAACAAATGCACTGTAAAAACCATGGTGGCAATACAATAGCAATACAAAGAGGGACATATACTAAATTTATAAAAATATGGGGGCCATTGACAAAATATTGTAGTGAATGATCATCAGTTTTTCTCTTCTTCTTTTCTTTTTCTTCTTTATGGCACATCAGGAGGGGTGGGTAATGGAAATAATATTACATAATATGTTATATAATGTGTATATGGTGATTGGAAAGTAGTTGAAGGGTGGGTGGTGGGGGAGGGGGTAAAAATACTATTAGAATTTTATGTAGTAGATATAAAAGTGCTTTAACTTTGCTGACTGTCTTCCTAGGTTGTGAAAGCCTTTGTGGTATTATCAGAGTCGTATAAGTCGCATGATCCAGAAGAGCTGACTCAAGAGCTGCAGGAGCATGTGAAAAAAGTCACAGCCCCTTACAAGTATCCTAGAAAGGTAAGTTCAGAATAACATATGAAGGTTGCTAATGTACCAGGTCTAAATTCACCATAGAAAGATATAGCAGCACTAGTAAAGGTTCACAGAAGAGCGACCAAGATGATGAAGGGGATGGAACTCCAGTAGTATGAGGAAAGACTAAAAAGGGTTAGGGCTCATCAGCTTGGAAAAGAGACAGCTGAGGGGAGATAGGATCGATTTTTTTTACTCTGTCAAAAATTACAAAAGCTAGGGGACATTCAATGAAGTTACAGGGAAATACTAAGGGCTCCTTTTACTAAGGTGTGCTAGGGCTTTAACGTATGGAATAGCGCACGCTACATTGTCGTGCAAGCTAGATCTTAACGCCAGCATTGAGCTGGCATTAGTTCTAGAAGATTAGCGTGCGGTATTTTCCTGCACTAAACACGCTAGCGCATCTTAGTAAAAGGAGCCCTAAGTATGCACCTGTTGGGCAGACTGGATGGATCATGCAGGTCTTTTTCTGCCATCACCTACTGTTACTCAATTCTGCCTGGGGCTCAGTATTGCCTTTTTCTGCCGTCACCTACTGTTACTCAATTCTGCCTGGGGCTCAGTATTGCCTTTTTCTGCCGTCACCTACTGTTACTCAATTCTGCCTGGGGCTCAGTATTGCCTTTTTCTGCCGTCACCTACTGTTACTCAATTCTGCCTGGGGCTCAGTATTGCCTTTTTCTGCCGTCACCTACTGTTACTCAATTCTGCCTGGGGCTCAGTATTGGCCAGTGGTATTTTGTATTGATACATTTTATAACTACCCTGCAGTAGATACACAATTGAAGGTAACACTGAAAGAGAACAATTTTCAAATGATTTTACTGGGGTCACTAAACAGTTACATAAGTAAAAATGAAGGCTGAAAATTGCCTTCTCCCTCCCATGAGCCAAAAACCTGCACAGTTTCACAGCATGGATGCTTTTTTCCATACTGCAAAGGGGTGAGATCAGGATAGGAAAGGGCAGAGCCATCTGAGAGCACACAGGGATTTCTTTTTGAAATCTGTGCTCGTCATTTACAGTGCAAGATGTAACATAACATTGAATTTCTATAAAAGATTACATAACAAAAGAAGTCAATATAAATCTAATCAGCCTAATGTTTTTGAAAAAAGATGTCTTCAATTGTTTTCTGAAATGTAGGTAAGAGTGTGATGTAAATAGCAACTGTTGAACGTCTTTATCATGAAATGCTCCCTGAAATGATAGAGTATGATAATGGTACTTCTTACTTTTACAGGTGCAAAGTCCTCTAGGACAGTGTTTTTCAACCTTTTTACACCTATGGACCGGCAAAAATAAAAGAATTATTCTGTGGACCGGCATTGGTCCGTGGAAAGGCGGTTGAAGAACACTGGGCTAAGTCGTGGGCCAGACCTCGCCCATCTCTACCCAATCTCCACCTTAGACCCCGCCCCCCTAAAAGTACTAATTGCACCTTGCACGTCCCGTGCCTCATCTGGAAGCCTTCCCTCTGACGTTGCAACGTCAGAGAAAAGGCTTCCGGTTCAGGCGCAGGATGCCCAAAGGAGCCACTGCCCGTGGCTTTGTGCACTGAATCAGTTAGGAAGAGGGAGCTGGCTTGAAGATAACGCCGCATCGATCGCACCGTGGACAGACAGTTGAAGAACACTGTTTTGGGTCTGATGCACGTCCTGGCCCTGTGGACCGGTAGGAAATTTCTGTGGACCGGCACTGGTCCATGGACTGGTGGTTGAAGAACACTGCTCTAGGAGACTGCAGCACCTAATCATTCTAGGTTTGCAAAGATGAAGGGTCCACTGAGATTCAAAATTATGTTTATAAAATAACCTTTTCCATCCCCTTGATAAAAAAAAAAAAAAAAGAGCAAAACCATCTCTTATCTGTTTTATACATTCAGGTGGAATTTGTTGAACAGCTGCCAAAAACCATCAGTGGAAAAATCCTAAGAAGTGAATTAAGAAAGAAAGAGTGGGAGAAAGCTTAGAACCAATTCATTGTTTCTTTATACAGTATAAAACTAAATTGTATACTAGCTTATCCCTGTTTTATATTGATTGTCTGGTATTATTGTCAAAGGGGTCCTTTTACTAAGATGCACTAATGGATTTAGTACGCACTAAATTCTAAGATGGCCATTGTAGTCCTATTGGTGTCTTGGCATTTAGCATATGCTAATCGTTAGCGCGAGGTATCGTATTTATTTGAATATAAACTGACCCAAATATAAAGAGGTAACCTTTTTAATCTTCCAAAAAGGAGGGGAATATAATGACTCGAATATGGGGGGGGGGGTGTTTATGGTCAAGTGCCCTCCTCCCTCCCCTGCCCAGCTCTGCATTTAGCACCCTCCCTCCCTGCAAGGCTCCGCACTGTCACCCCTTCCCTCCCTCCCCTACCAGGCTCTGTACCCAGCCCCCTCCCTCCAAGCCAGGCTCTGCACCCTGTCTCTCCCTCCTTCCTCATGCCTTGCAGGCCTCCACCAAGCCTGCCATAAAATCCAACTCTTTTAACAAGAAATGGTCAGCCTTACAGTAACATGACCTCTACAGATATGAACTTTATATTACCAAAAAATCCAACTCTTATTTCTTTTAACAAAAAATGGTCAACCCTACAGTCACATGACCTGACTATTCTAATTCTTTCCAGTGATATATGCATCTCTTATTTCTATTCACTGTTATTGGTTTATATTGTATTTTATTGTTGGTTTAAATAAACTGACTTAAAAAAAAAAAAAAATCAAACTGTTAGAAGTAATTGCTGCTTTTTATGGAACAGGTAACTTTTATGGGGGGACGAATGGGGACAGAGGAGATTTCTCGCAGGGATTCCTCACGAGGTCAGGCGGGAACGGAGGAGATTCCTTGCGGGGACGGGCGGGGATGGAGGAGATTTGGGCGGGGACATGCAGGTTACTAGTGGGGATGGGCAGGATTTCCATCCCTGCGCAACTCTCTAACTTACACTGAACATAAGAGTTGCCATACTAGGACAGAGCAAAGGTTCATCAAGTCCAGTATAATGTTTGTGAACTTCACAAAGAACTATGCTAAGAAGCATACCTTTGGCTTGCACCTTAGGATCGTAGCAGGAAGGGGGGGAGGTGGAGGGCTGGCAGAGCGAATCTCCCCTCCTCGACACTGAATCCCAGTGAGGCAGCTCCTGATGGCAATGGAGCTGCCTGGCTCCCCTCTGAAATTACTTCTTGGTTACAGGGCCAGGAAGTGATGTCAGAAGGAAAGCCAATGCCAGTGCAAGCAGCAGGCTGGAGAAGCTGCTTATGCTGGTAAAGATTTAAAGAGATACAAGAGGAAAGGGAGGGCAGGGAGGAGAGTGCAGGGGTGCCTCCTACCCTCACTAAGCCACAGTATAATTTATTAGTAGTATAAATAAGCATCTACCCCCACATCATCACTAACCAAGACAGATATTGTGAGATTTCTATTTGTAAAAATACATTTATTTACTTCATAGTAGTACAATTTTAAAAATGAGATATTAAAGCTCATTCTGTTTAAAAGAATGCTACAATTGATATTCCCAGTAC
This sequence comes from Geotrypetes seraphini, assembly GCF_902459505.1. Taxonomy (NCBI): domain Eukaryota; kingdom Metazoa; phylum Chordata; class Amphibia; order Gymnophiona; family Dermophiidae; genus Geotrypetes; species Geotrypetes seraphini. Next base: position 27,334,057 of record NC_047094.1, on the reverse strand, counting down.
ACACATAAAATGATGGTTTAAAAAAAAGGCCATACACACAAAGTGGCTGAAAGTCTTTGATACATGAGTCCACTTTTAAACAGCAGTAGTTATCTAATTGTTATAACTGTAGATTTCATGATTTTAAAAGCATTAGTATAAACTTAATAAAACACAGAGTAAATAGTTAAAATCCTTGATGCTTTCATATATTAATTTTTGCTAGAAGTCAACCAATACTGCTTTTTCTGTAACTGAAAACCAAAAATGAACACGATGGCCTCTGATCTGTGCTGTGCTCCTCTCCCACTTCCCTACCAGGTCTATCTTACAAGTACTGCTGGTCTACTGGTGCATTCTGGGCAAGAGCAATCCCCAGTCGCTGCTGCTAGAAATCATAAGAGCAGTTTTGAGAAAGGAGCTGGCATGGGCAGGAGTGATTTGGGATCAATTCTGCCCTACTACATCAGTAGAGTTTGTAAGGTAGGCTAGGAGGTTGCGGAAGCTAAGGGCCAAAATACAAATTTTTGGTTTTCACTGAAAATACAAGGGTATTTTTGGCTCAAAATGGATTTCAGGCTGATTTTGGCGCCGATTCTGAAACTGAAATTCAGTCAGCTTCCAATTTTTACACTGCAGTTCATGAGTTTCAAAATTTAATTGTTCTCGGACAGTATTTTCAAGTTTCAAACAATTAGGCAAGAAATGTTACTGGTAAACTATGTGGAGTCTGTTTTGTAGCCAGTCAAGTCAAAGAAGACAAAATTTACATAATTAAATGTATCTTCAAAGTAAAGAACTGTAGAAAATGTCTGAAAATTTTAGGTTCTCATAGAGGGCCTGAGACCCAGATGTTTTTTCTGCTGAGAGCCTGACAATACTGAATTTGATTTTGAAGACTCTGAAGTCACCACAGATTTGGAAAGAAAGGAAGCCGAACTCAATGACTTTGCCCTCAGAAGAGAGTGCTCCCATTTAAAATAGCCACATCCCTTCTGATTTCCTTCATTGCGTTTTCCCACAGGACAACTGTAGAAGGCTCTGCCTTGGTTTGGACCGGGATTAGAAACAAGTAATCTCTTGGCCCTTCGACCACAGTTACAGAACGGTGGAGTTATTTTCCCATTTTCTCTAATCTTAAAAGGCTGATTTTGGTTGACTGTGCAGTTCAGGGCTGTGGAAGGTGCAGAATTGGAATGGGACTTGGTCAACGGCAAAGAAACACTGGAGGATGACATCTCATCTTTGTATATAGCGAAAGGTTGCTTTTTTAGCGATGAAAAAAGTGGTGTACTGGAAAGCTTTCTCTTGGGAAAATCTGGTAAAGGCATGGAACATTTTGCAGATTGCACCGTAACTGGCAGGTTAGTAGTCCTCCTAGAAATACTTGGAATAGCACTGGGTAACTTGAAAGTAGAACCATTCAAGGTCAGCTTTACATTTCTGACATTATAAATAGTGGTATCTGGGCTTCTGTATGCAACATACTTTAGTTTGGGAGCTCCTGGTTTTAAGGTAGATTTTCTTGAATTCTCAAATCTGTTGTAATCTATTTCTTTTAAAACATTTGGTCGTTCAGCAGCCTCTCCTGCCAGTGTATGCGATGTTGGCTTGTCTTCTAGTTGTACAGATTCATTTCTTAGTTCAGTTTGAGATTCTGGCATTATAGCAACATCTTCCCAATCGGCCAACAGAGAAAAAGAATCAGAATCAGAGCCAGAACTTACGTCCAAATCAGTAGTGTCATTGGCTGAAGAAATAGTGGTAGATACCAAGACTAAACTTGGACTGAGAAGAGCAGAAGAATTTTTTGGAGCTGATGTAAACTGTCCAAGCTTCACACTATTTTTTGTAAGCGGTGCCGAGCTACAGTTTGTGACATGTGGCTGTTTATAACCCAGAGGAGTAGAAAGCCCTTTCATTAAAGTCTGTGGAGCCAATAAGATTTGGGCTTGATTTTGCTTGGCAGTCCCTATGTCATTGCTGGTTGCTTTGCCGTTAGGCTGGATATATGGACTTTTAGAATTAGACCCTTCATGAGCTTCTTTTCCATAAACATTATAAATAGTTTTGGAAATATCATTGTCCTTCATACTTTCATGGCTGCTCTTACCTCTGGTCTGTTTAGAAAAGCCATTAGCAGTATCATTACCTCGAGATGGACTACTTTGAGCTGGAACCATATTTGAAGCTCTTGCGGCTAAATTCATCTTTGGGTGCACCTGAGAAGCCCATAAAGAAATCTGAGAACTATTTAAGAAGGATGGTCAGAATGTTTCTATAGTGCAATAAGACAGTTTAGGAGAGAATCTAATCTGTTTCTGGAGAGCTGCATAAGGAAACAAATCCAAAACCTATATACTTCATTATGCATGAGTGGATTCTTGGTGTTTGTCTACACTCCAGCACTGGCAGCAGAGAAAAAGGGATATGTGAAGATGCCACTAACCTTATCCAAAGATTTGGTGATTTGCATCACACATCCATCACAGATCATCCTCCATGCAAGACGGGCAGTATTACGGGAATCATCCAAACCTTAAAATCAAATAAAGAGTACAGTTTGAAAAAAGTATTTGATGCTGTCTTACAAACTAACCATAGACAAAGTGAGGCTGAATAGAGCAAGCAGTAAAAGGGCTCCCATTTCTATGCATGAGTTTTGCTGCAGACTGTCATGCTAGGTTAATCAGGTCTTCTATTCTGCCTTTACCTATTCAGTTCAAGATCGGATTATAGCAGTGGTCTCAAACACATGTCCCCCCAGGGACTATTTTGCGGTCCGCGATCTGTCCTCTCCACTTCACAAGTTTTCCGATTGTGGAGAGGACAATCACATACAGACCACGACTGCAGCTCTCCTAAAGCAGGGGTCCCCAATCTGCTTCCCTTCCCTTCTCACTGCCCTCCCTCAAGCCACCGCAATCGGGGAACAGGCCAGCGTCGAGGTCTTAGCTCTCCCTGCTTATCTTCCCCAGCTCGGAGCAAACCAATTCTTGCCGCCCAACGTCAATTTTAACATCGGGGAGGAAGTTCCAGGCCAGCCAATCACTGCCTGGCTGGGCCAGAACTTCCTCTACGACGTTAGAATTGACGTCGGGCAGCGAGAATTGGTCAGCCCCGCGCTGGGGAAGATAAGCAGGGAGAGCTAAGACCTCGGCGCTGGCCTGTTCCCTGATTGCAGCGGTGGCGACCTGTTCCCCAATGGTGGTGGCTTGGGGGAGGGCAGGGAGAAAGAACGAAAGAAGGGAGACGAGACACAGACAGAAAGGTGCATGGAGAGAGAAAGACAGAAAGAAAGGGCGGACATGGAGAAAGAAAAAGAGAAAGAAATGGGGCACGGAGAGAGAGAGAGAGAGAGAGAAAGACAGACATATAGAAAGAAAGGGGGCATGGTGAGAGAAAGAAAGAAGGGGGCAGGGTGAAAGAAATAAAAAGTTGGGGGAGGGTAGGAGACAGATGCCAGACCAGGGGAAAGGAAGGAAGGAAGGAGAGAAAGGATAGAAAGAGATGTCAGACCATGGAAATAGGGACGGAAGAAGAGAGAGATAGAAGGGAAGGAAAGACATGGAAACATAGATTTTGAAAAGAAAGCAGAAAAATTGAATATTAAGTTAATGCCAAAGATGGATGCAAGGCAGAAAGTGAAGACGGAGAGAAAAATAGTCAAAGAACAAGAAGACCCTGGAAACAGATAAAAATACAGAAAAATAAAGTCACCAGCCAACAAAGGTAGGGAAAATGATTTTATTTTCAATATAGTGATTGAAATGTGTCAGTTTTGAGAAAGGAAAGATATTAAACTTTAAATGTGAGGGCTGCAGAAAAAATAGAGTACTTGGAGGGCCGCAGAAAAAATAGTTAATGACAATTTTGCATAAGGTAAAACTCTTTATAGTTTATAAATCTTTCCTTTAACTGTTAAAGGAAAGATTTATAAACTATAAAGAGTTTTACCTCATGCAAAATTGTCATTAACTATTTTTTTCTGTGGCCCTCCAAGTACCTACAAATCCAAAATGTGGCCCCACTAAGGGTTTGAGTTTAAGACCACTGGATTATAATATAAGAGGTTGGGTCAGTTACCCATGAAGTTACAATGGACAGCTTGCTTAATATCACAGTTAATTTTCATATCTTTACCAGAATGCTCTCGGCCGGAGAATTTAATTCCTAGATCCTGCAATGCACCATTTAGTCCCTTAGGTCTTCTGTGGTAGAAAAGCTGAAAATATGTAAAGAAAAAAAAAATAATCATCATAATTAAAGAAACAGGTATATTAGAAAGTTTTGCAAAAATTACTACAGATTTAGCAATGAAAACTTCTTGGAATTTTCTTTTTTTTTAATATTCTTTATTCATTTTTAAACATATACAATAGGTGAAATACAGAGTAAATTATTCATTTTACAATATAGACATCACTTAAAATTTTCCAAATATTCATGCTTATTAATACCCACCCCTCCCCCCACCAAAACTTTTCCAACAATTTTTTCAACCTTATTTATCTCCCATCCCTTCTCCCTCCCTGGATGTGCATATTATCTAATAACAAACCATAACTATAGAGATTCTACAAAGGACGTCAATGGACCCCAAATTAATTTAAAATTTTCATTATTCCCTAATATAGCAGCATTCATTTTCTCATCATATAATAAAATGCTAGAGCGCGCATGCGCTCTCGAAAATTCGTGCGGTGTGGCGCCGTGAGGTGTGCTTCTGTGGCAACATTCTAACCTCACGGCGCATGCGGGGGCTGAAGGCGTGCGACTGTGCTCTCTCTCCCTGTCCTCGGCGCGTCACCGCCCGCCCTCACTCACGCTGCCTCTCACTCGCTGCCTGCCTGCGTCCTCGCCGTGTCACCTCACTTGCCGCCACCGCAGCTGATCCTCTTCAGAGCAGCCTGCGATCATGGCGGCTTTAAAGAACCTCGCAGGCCGCTCTCCAACCTCAGTAGTACGCTCCCTCTGACGCACGGGATCGCATCAGAGGGAACATGCTACCGAGTTGGAGAACAGCCTGCGAGGTTCGCTAAAGCCGGCCACCACGATCGCAGGCTGCTTTGAAGAGGAGCAGGCCAGAAGACGCCGGGATGGAGGGGAGGGTAAGAAGGGGATCAATACCGGGAGCCAGGGGGAGAGGGAAAGGGGGCTGCTTTGGGGGGAGGGGTGTGCTAGGGGAGACAGAAGGTGCCATGGATAGGGAGAGGGAAAGGGGGCTACTTTGGGGGGGGAGGTGTGCTGGGGACAGCTTTGCTCTGGGAGGAGACAGAAGGGGCCATGGAGGGAGAGGGAAAGGGGGCTACTTTGGGGGGAGGTGTGCTGGAGACAGACAGCTTTGCTCTGGGGGGAAGATAGAAGGGGCCATGGAGAGACAGGGAGAGGGAAAGGGGGCTGCTTTGGGGAGGAGGGGTGTGCTGGGGGGAGACAGAAGGGGCCATGGAGAGTTAGGGAGAGGTGTGCTGGGGACAGACAGCTTTGCTCAGGGGGGGGGGAAGACAGAAGAGGCCATGGAGAGACAGTTAGGGAGAGGGAAAGGGGGCTGCTTTGGGGGGGGGAGGTGTGTCCTGGGGGCAGACAGCTTTGCTCGGGGGGGGGGGAGGGAGAGACAGAAGGATACAGACAGCGGCCAAGGAGAGAGAGATAAAGAAACACAGACAGACACATCTATTCTAGCACCCGTTAATGTAACGGGCTTAAAGACTAGTATTTATATATTAGACAAACTTGCCCACCAAAATGTAAAGTTGAGATGATCCCAGTTTTTCCAGTTTCGTGTAATCAGTTGTATAGCTGTACTTGTCATAATTAAAGAGACGTCTTTTATGTTTATCTAGGGGATCTTTAATATGCAAAATAGTACCACAAATTATTATTTCATAAGTTAAAGGAATCTCAGAATTTAAAATATTAATTTTCCCCCAAATTGATTTCCAAAAAATCAGAATTCTAGGGCAGTAAAACAATAGATGGTCTAATGTTCCTATGTCTAAGTGACAGTGTCAGCATCTATTAGACCTAGAATTATCTAATTTATTCAACCTAACTGGGGTCCAAAAAGAACGATGCAAAATTCCATGCAAAACTAAGGGCCTGTTTTACGAAGCTGTGCTAGCGGCTGTGCTGCGATAACGGCCCAGAAGCCCAAAGAGATTTAAAGGGCTTTGGGGCTGTTTCCGCGAAGCAGCCGCTAGCGCGGCTTCATAAAATAGGGGGGTAAGTGTTTCATTAGATCAAATTCTGATAAAATTCTCCTGCCTGCCCTTTGAAATGAGTCATAGTGCTCTAAATTCCTTAACAGGAATGTGTCCTCGTTTGCAAAGAGATTTCTCATGTCATTTCTTGCCTGAAACAGGAAAAAAAGCCCATAAAAAATAATTTTGTTTCTTGTTGCAAATATGTTCTAGTTATGCTATTGCCCTGAAACAGTAATAAATAAAAATTTCTATAAATGACATGGGAAACTATTTGACTGCGTACCTCCTAACAAAGAGGTCATAAGAACATAAGAAATGCCTCTACTGGGTCAGACCTGAGGTCCATCGTGCCCAGCAGTCCGCTCACGCGGCGGCCCAACAGGTCCAGGACCTGTGCAGTAATCCTCTATCTATACCCCTCTATTCCCTTTTCCAGCAGAAAGTTGTCCAATTCCCTCTTGAACCCCAGTACCGTACTCTGCCCTATCACGCCCTCTGGAAGCGCATTCCAGGTGTCCACCACACGCTGGGTAAAGAAGAACTTCCTAGCATTCGTTCTGAATCTGTCCCCTTTCAACTTTTCTGAATGCCCTCTTGTTCTTTTATTTTTTGAAAGTGTGAAGAATCTGTCCCTCTCTACTCTCTCTATGCCCTTCATGATCTTGTAAGTCTCTATCATATCCCCTCTAAGTCTTCTCTTCTCCAGGGAAAAAAGTCCCAGTTTTTCCAATCTCTCAGCGTATGAAAGGTTTTCCATCCCTTTTATCAGACGTGTCGCTCTCCTCTGAACCCTCTCGAGTATCGCCATATCCTTCTTAAGGTACGGCGACCAATATTGGACGCAGTACTCCAGATGCGGACGCACCATTGCTCGATACAATGGCAAGATAACTTCTTTCGTTCTGGTTGTAATACCCTTTTTGATGATGCCTAGCATTATATTTGCCTTCTTAGCAGCCGCTGCGCACTGTGCCGACGGCTTCATTGTCAAGTCCACCATCACCCCCAGGTCCCTTTCTTGGGTACTCTCATTTAAAAACATCCCTCCCATCGTATAGTTGTACCTCGGGTTTCTGTTTCCCACATGTAATACTTTACATTTCTCAACACTGAACTTCATCTGCCATCTCGTTGCCCATTCCCCTAGTTTGTTCAAGTCCCTTTGCAGTTTTTCACAGTCTTCTTTAGTCCGAGCTCTACTAAATAGTTTAGTGTCATCTGCAAATTTTATTATCAAGGCAGATGACTTAAAATATGCAATGTCACCTCAGTAACAACTATACAAAAATAGACAAATACACCCCCTCCCCCTGCAATAGCAGTTTTTAGTGCAGGGAGCTGCGTTGAATGCCCCGCACTGCTCCCAAAACTCATAGGCTCCCTGTGCTAAAAACCGCTATTGCGGTTTAGTAAAAGGGGGCCATAGTGCAAAATATAGACAGCAGATATAAATTCTCAAAACGGATACATTTTGATCACTAAACTGAAAATAAAATCATTTTGCCTACCTTTGTTGTCTGGTGATTTCATGAGTTTCTGGTTGCACTTCCTTCTGACTGTGCATCCAATATTTCTTTCTTTCTGCCTCCTGCATGCTTCCTCTCCTCCAGACCTCATTCTATTTCCCAACCAACATCTCTCTCTGTCCCTACATGAGTCCAACTTTTTCTTCCTCTCTCCCTGCCACCTGACACACTCCATTCCCTCCCCCAACTTTTTCTTTCTCTCTCCCTGCCCTCTTCCCCTTTCTTTCTCTCTCCCTGCCCCCCTTTCTTTCTTTCTCCCTGCCCCCTTATTTCTTTGTCTTTCTTTCTCTCTCCCTGCGCCCCCCCAGCCACTGCCACCAATTTCTCCCTGCTTCTCTGATGCCGCAAAAGCCAGGTATGTGCAGCTGGGCCCACAAGCCTCCCCCCCCACCGTCAATTCTGACATTGGGGGTGGGGGGAAGGCTTGTGGGCCTGGCCTTTGTGCAATGGCTGCACGCGCCTAGCTTTTGCGGCGTCGGGGAAGCAGGGAGAACGCAAAGGCAACGTGAGTCTATCGCAGATGGGCTCAGCGATCAACTCACGTTGCCCTTGCGATTGTCCTTTTGGACACCCTTATTGTAGAAAGTGGATGTTGATGTTAATGTTTATTTATTTGCTTGATATACCATATTCTGAAAACAAAAAACAGCTGGAAATACCATAAAGGAATTTGGAATTCTGTTGTGCTTTTTGTAAGAGCTCAGCTGTAATTTTACCACTGCTTGATAAAAAGTTTATATTTATCTCATTTAACATATATTCTTTCTACTTGCATATGAAAGTCCTGACATAAGTGGATATTAGAGAACTTTTCAGAGGCAATGAGACAGAAAGATAATGGGTTTGAAATGCAATTAAAAAAAAATTTTTAAACTAATATTTCCCCAGTTGCCTCCTTTACCAGTCATAAAGGAAAGATGTGGTACCCAAGGTTACCTGTTTTTTTCATGTCTGCTCTTAAAACAAATATAGGGGGACTTAAGTTTAAAAGAAAACTCTCCCCCCACCATGGATTAGAATCCTAAATCTTGCTCTTAAGTGAAGAGGTCAGCACCAGTTACCATATCATATTTCTTGGACAATTTAAACTTCGTGCTATACAATTTAGTACATAATCGTTTCACTCCTTTTTAAGTAGAATGATTTCTATACCAGTTCTTACCATTGTCACACTCACTTTGTAAGTTGCTCTGAGATCAATCCACGAATTGAGGATATCTGGCTTTCTCAGCTGCTTCCTTTTACACTCATAATGTAAGCAAACACCCAGATCCCAGTCTGCACAAGTAATCACAAAAAAGGTCCAGGTTTAGTTCACACAAAGCTAGACTGCATTATTCTACTGTTTGAAAAGATCAGGCATAAAAAAAGAAGATATTCAAATTGAGTTGCAGGCATTTTGTGAAGTGTATACAGAAAGGGGGACATTTTCTAATGGAGATAATTAAGCATAAAATCTGGTTTTGCTCTTTTGGAATCTTGCCAGGCTCATGTGACCTGGATTGGCCTGGAAACAGGATATTGGCTTGATGGACCTTCAGTCTGTCCCAGTATGACAACTCTTAGGTTCTTATGACCACACTGGAGCAAACACCATGCATATTTTTTTATCCTAAGGGTTTTACATTAATTCCCTGGGGAATAAGGTGAACACCATCATTTCCATCTGTCATTTCTGGAATAGTAGGTGTGAATATTTTAAAATAAAATCTATGAAATGCTTTTCCTCCTCAATCTAAAATGCAACCCTGATTTCTATGTAACATCAGTGGTGTAGCAAGGGAAGGGCACCATCTTAGCGGGGGCACCGGCACCCATCCTCATCTCCGTCCCCCCACTCCCTCTCCTGCCGCATGCACGCGCCTTCACTTCTCCTCCCACTGTACCTCTAGCTCTTTGTTGGTGCAAGCAGCAACTCCAACCTCGTGCCAGCGTCGGCTCTCCCTCTGACGTCACTGCAGGGTCCCATGCCTAGCAAGTGACTTCAGAGAGTCCACGCCAACGCGGGTAACAAGTTGGTGATGCTGCTCGTGCTAAGAAAGTTAAAGATGTATGGAGGAAAGGAAGGGGCGCACGTGGCGGGTGTGGGACTAGCGCCACCGCCCCAGGCGCCTCTCACCCTCCCTACACCACTGTGCAATACACTTCTCCCTCGGTATTCACGGGGGATAGGGGCAGAGCTGGACTACGAATTGCGAAAAGCGCAAATAACTTCTGGTCTAGCTCTGACCCACCCCCTCCTCCCTTCCGGCCTTACCTAGTGGTCTAGCGGGCTTTCGGGGCAGGAGTGATCTTCCTATGCTCCTGCCCTGTGCAGATCGCCAATAGGAAATGACTGCCGTGAGTTACCGTAGTCTCTTGAGACTACAGTGGGAGCTCACGGCAGCCATTTCCTATTGGCAATCTACACGGGGCAGGAGCGTAGGAAGATCTCTCCTGCCGTGAAAGCCCACTAGACCACTAGGTAAGGCTGGGATGCCGGGAGGAAGGTTGGAGGGAGGCGAGAACGTCTGAAACTATGGTGGGTCCCCCCTCCCCCCCAAAAAAATCACGAATATGTGAAACCGCAAGTGTCGAAACCACGAATGGGGAGGGGGAAGTCTATAGTAAATGTTTGCAAATAAAGATCTGCATGGATTCACCCACTGTGTCCAACAAGGCGTCCAGAGTTGTATCTGACATTTTGTGCAGGTTCTACTTCATGATTAAATACTGACGACATCCTAAATAGGGCTCTCAGCAACTTGTTTTGCCAACTTCACATGGTCAGTTAAACGACGCAATCTCGGAGCATAATATTATGACACCATTTGCTTCCAATCCTAAGAATATCTTCACCTCCTCCACCACCAACCATTTATGTGCTAATATCAACTTTATGATTCGAGGGGAGGAAGGGGTAGAATCAAAGTTGATATTAACAAATAGTGTAGAATACTCCCTTCCAAAGATAAATCGCAATATTCTAGATGGTTGCAATTGAAGCAGGCCATTCAGGCAGGGTTCCCTGAATGGAATAGTCTTATTAATTATCATAGCCTAGAATTCATATGTTTTCAGATGGACTCTATGAGTCACCAGGCCGCAAGGTGGTATAAATTAATAGCTGAATTTGTTAATAAAAAGCCAAAACATGGTCTTAGGGATATTTGGAACATTGAGATTAAGCACCAGATTACTGCATCTCAATGGCCACGACTTTGGACCCCTGTTCGCTTACAAAAATTAGATAGCTCTAGGTCTAATAGATGTTGGCACTGTCATCTTGAGGCTGGGACATTAGATCATCTATTATTCTATTGCCCATTCATATCATTATTCTGGAATTCAATTTGGCCTCAAATAAATAGGATGATGGAAAATCCAGTAGCCTTGACTTATGATACTATCTTATTCGGCACAGCAATGAGAGCAAAGAGTCAAATTTCTTCAAACAATAACAAACTTTTATTTATATTGACTGGGGTAACAGTACAACAAATTACATATAACTAGAAAAATTATGATAGGTTAAACTATAACTTCTGGTGGAATTCCGTATGCCATATATATAAAATGGAGCGTGCATTAGCAACACAGAGAGGTTATTTTGGTAATTTTCAGAAGATCTGGGGACCATTAGCAGATTTCTGTAATGAATGAAATCATTTTCCCATAATAAAAATCTTATTAAGAAGGGAGGGGGGTGGGTTTCATTTTATTTAATTTATCTCATAAAATATTTGTCATTATTTTTATTATAATTGTTATGTGTATTGGGAAGGGAGGGAAAAGAAGGGTTTAAATTTTAACAACAATTATTATAGATATTAGGTAACACTGCACAACAATTTTTTGGTTAAGTCTTGATTCCTGAAAAGTTTTTGGTGATTATGACAGGTACCAACTTGGTATGCTCAAATATGGTTTTGGTTTTACTGCATCACGTAAGAACTATGAGAAATAGACATTTTTATGTTTACTGACAATAAAATATATAGTCAAGTTTACGTTTCGCACAAGCGACTAAATGAAACAGAATTAAAAGTGTTTTGCTCCCGAGTTTCTTTTATATTCAGTGTCTGGTGCATCACGTTGTAGCATCCAACAATAGTCGGCAAGCATTGACGGATTCCAATTGCCCTGGTATCGTTTCTCCATCGTAGCTATGTCTTGATGAAACCTTTCACCGTGCTCGTCACTCACAGCACCGAGATTTGCGGGGAAGAAGTCCAAGTGTGAATGGAGGAAATGAATCTTGAGTGACATATTGCACTTCATTCTCTTGTATGCTTTGAGAAGTTTGTCTACCAGCTGAATGTAGTTTGGGGCTCTGTAATTGCCCAGAAAATTGTCAACAACGTCTTTCAAGGCTTTCCAGCCAATTTTTTCCGGCCCAACTAACAGATCTTCAAATCGCTTGTCACTCATAACATGTCTGATCTGGGGGCCAACAAAAATACCCTCTTTGATCTTGGCATCAGTTATTCTTGGGAACATCTGTCTTAAATAACGAAAACCTTCCCCTTCCTTGTTCATTGCTTTCACAAAATTCTTCATGAGTCCCAGTTTAATGTGAAGAGGAGGCAAAAATATCTTTGTCGGGTCAACAAGCGATTCATGTGCTACATTTTTCTGTCCTGGAACTAACTTTTTACGGAGTGGCCAGTTCTTTCTAGAATAGTGCGACTCTCTGTCTCGGCTGTCCCATTCGCAGATGAAACAGCAGTACTTTGTATAGCCAAGCTGCAGTCCTAGTAACAGAGCAACGACTTTGAGGTCTCCACAGATATTCCAGTTATACCTGGTATACTGGACATACTTTAGTAACATTTCCATATTCTCATATGTTTCTTTCATATGTGCTGCATAGCCAACAGGTACTGAAGGATAAACGTTGCCATTGTGCAACAGAACAGCTTTCAGGCTTAACATTGACGAATCAATGAAAAGACGCCACTCTTCCGGGTTGTGATCACAACCAAAGACCGAGAACAATCCTTCAATGTCACAACAGAAACAGAGACTGTCGACTTGTGCAAAAAATTTGGTTATATCATGATGCCGGTCTCGAAACACAGAAATTTTCGTACCTGGTGATAGCAAACACCATTCCTGCAGTCTCGAACCTAGCAGCTCAGCTTTTGCTTTTGACAGACCCAAATCTCTGACCAAATCGTTCAATTCGGACTGTGTTATCAGATGTGGATCGCCTGATGAGGATGGTTCAAAATCCGGGTCAATGTCACTGTTAGAACCCTGCACTGCAGTTTCTTCATCTGGTTCGTCTAAGGTCCAATCCTCTGGTGGTTTCGGAACTGGAAGACTGTCATCATGTGGCATGGGTCTCATTGCTGAAGGCAGATTAGGATATTCAATTGACTTCTTGTTTTTGGCAGAGAAACCAGACACATTAGTCAAACAGAAATAACAGTCCGTCACATGGTCTTTCTGTTCTCGCCATATCATCGGAACAGCAAATGGCATCGTCTTTCGAGTACCTCTGAGCCAGGCTCTCAGACTAACAGCACATGTCGCACAGCAAATGTGAGGCGCCCATTGCTTGTCTTGATCACCTATTTTGCAGCCAAAATACAGATGATAGGCTTTCTTTACAAGGGCAGTCATCGAACGTCTCTGAGGCGTAAGTGTATATTCCCCACAGATATAGCAGAATGTGTCGCGGCTGTTACGACACCGACGAGACATATTGCCCGACACCAAAACGTCTATAGCATCAAGCTTACTTACTGTTATATTGCTACAGCTACTATACTACTATACTTTACTATACTGATACTATATACACACACGGACTATCTATATTAACCAAATGAGCAGGATCGGTGTATGGAAGCCACCATTATAGCATGGTGAGACAGCGCAAGCTCGTTCAGACCTGCCCAGACATGCCCAGGATGTCATCTTCCATAAAACAGCTTCCAACCTGGCTAGATTTTATGCATGGACATACCCAGGCGGCACAAACCGTTGTTGATAAGACACTTATGGGAGAAAAAATTGTTTGCATCCAAATATAAGAAAAAATCACGACAAAATTGAAGATTTCTCTGAAATGGTACGTGATGGGTAATTTTTGATGTAATATTCATGATCAGCACCCAAAATTCTATAAGAAACACCCAGCAGTGTTCAGGAAGCAAAAACTTTGTTGTGCAGTGTAATACAGATATTTTAGGTATTATTGTTTATAAATACAGAATAATATATTGTATTTACAGTGATACATGAAAGGAATTCAAGTGTATGTTTTATGTGATCTTTTAAAATTTCTATGTTACACTTGTGGATATATGAAAATGAATAAAAAATTTAAAACAACAAATAGTTCAACTCTTTTTTTTTTTTTTTTTAAATTTTACAACAGTTCATTTTCCAGAACAGTAAAGAATGGAATTTTACAGTCAAACACCATTAGGAAATAAAATCATTATTAAATATTAACTATTAACTATTTCCATCCAGCCCACTTTAAGAAAGGGCTAACTTCCTTTTAATTTAACAATATAAATCAAGAAAAACAAGAATTCCCCTTAAACAACTAGGGAAATACTCCTCTATTTAGGTGCACTAATGATATAACTCCTCAAAACTCTTCTTAACCTTGGAAATCACTAAGAAATAGCCTCAAAGTATTCTCTCTGAAACATCAGCTTTCAGATTACAGCATGTAAACTGGTTTTAGTCTTGAAGCACAAGTATCTGTTACCATACTGTGACAGAGCCTATACTCTGGAAAAGGATGAGTGGGCCTAGTTTGCTGACAATGTCACCAAACCACTAAACAACCAAAGCTTCCTACAGAAAAGAGCTAAAAATATTACCTATAAAAGGTATAACTTAAAACTTTTTAACATACATGTGCTAAAAATTTTTTACGTTATATCTTTATACAGTTCCCCCTCCATATCCGCAGTTTCGGTTATTCACAGTTTTTCGTGCGCAGGCTTTGCCCACAAATTAACCTCAAAGGAAGTTGCTGCTCCCAGCGATGCAAAGAGAAAAATCGATCCTCTCAGTGTTGTACAGAGAAAATCGTGGCACTTTCTTCACAGGAACAGGTAAGGTTATTCACAGTTTTGTGTCTTTTTTCGGGCTTTTTACAGAAAAACTGCGAATAACATACGAAAAGTTATTCATGGCCATGCTGATCCCCTATTTCCACGAATACGGAGGGGGAAGTGTATGTCATTTTCATATATTGATATTATCCCTCTTATGTATCTGCATGTCACATTCATTACATCTTGTTTCTTTTATTTTTTTTGCATATACATAGTTATGTTAAAAGCTTCATATTATCTTTGTATTCTTTTAATGTCATGTCATCTCATTACACTTTTAGTTCCTTATTGTCCCCTAAGGAAGATGATGTTGCCAAAATTTGGATCCTAGTCAAAACCACATTTGCATTGTATGTCAAGGACTTGTTTTTGAATACCACCAATAAAGTACAGTGGTACCTCGGTTTACGAGTGCACCGGTTTGCGAGTGTTTTGCAAGACGAGCAAAACATTTGCAAAATCGGTGCCTCGGAAATCGAGCATGGCTCGATTTACGAGCACCCCCCCCACAATCCGGCACCCTCTCTGCCTCGAACCGGCACACCCCCCCGCCACGATTGGGCACCCCCCGCCATGATCCAACCCCCCCACCGCCACGATTGGGCACCCCCCGACACGATCCGACATCCCCCCCGACACAATTGGGCACCCCCCCGCCGCTTCTTACCCTCATCTGGGCACTTGAAGATCGGCCTACTCGTCTGCTGGGCCTTGAGCATCTGAGCATGCTCAAGGCCTGCGAGTTCACGTTCTGAACGTGAACGTGAACTCGCAGGCCTTGAGCATGCTCAGATGCTCAAGGCCCAGCAGACGAGTAGGCCGATCAAGAGTGCCCAGATGAGGGTTAGAAGTGGTGAGGGGGTGCCCAATCGTGTCGGGGGGGGGGTCGGATCGTGGCAGGGGGTGCCGGTTCGAGGCAGGGGGGGTGCCTGATTGCAGGGGGGGCCTTTGAGGGGAGCAATGCCGGTTCTCGGGGGGGTGGGGGGGGAACGCATCAAAGCGAGTTTCCATTATTTCCTATGGGGAAACTCGCTTTGATAAACGAGCATTTTGGATTACGAGCATGCTCCTGGAACAGATTATGCTCGTAATCCAAGGTACCACTGTATATGTATCCGAAGGTTGGCTTTGACATCTCCTGTGCCTCTTCTTTTGCTGCTCTGCAAACCTTTTTTAGTCGCATCTTTCCCTACTATGCTTGGTTCTACAGTTTCTTATCACAACTCTTAAGAAAGCATCTTTAAATAGAACAGATCCTTACCTGACCAAGTTACAAAAGCACACAGATTGCTACCAGGCCCAGAATCGTTTGCAACAGCGGAAATAAAAGTGAACTGGTTCTCCTGTTGAAGCTTCGCAATCCATTTGGAAAACTGAGATAGGCAGATCTTTAAGGGGAGGCCTTTATCAACTTGATCCTGATTTTAAGGAACAAGCTACAGGTGAGTATGTCAGATAAAGCACTATTTTCCAGTTATTTTGAGAATAGTTTAATGTAAGTCTCCTTCTCATGTAACTTCAGGAATATAATGCCTGCTCAAGTCATCTGGACTTCATCAGGTCATCATTCCACAGCTTGCTTTGGACTCATCCCTTCCATCCCCTCACCTGCTCTCTCCCTCCCATTCAACCCCTTTACTCACCCATTGCTCTCATCCAGTTGATGTACCTTCCAGATTATAGCTAGGTATTCCTCCACCTTAACTCGTTATTTGTTGAGGAAAGTGTAGTGCAGTGGTTAGAGCTACAGCCTAACCCCAGTTCAAACCCCACACTGCTCTCTGTAACCATGGGCAAGTCACTTAATCCTCCACTGCCCTAGGTACATTAGATAAGATTGTGAGCCCACCTGAACAGATGAGGAAAATGCTTGAAGTACCTGTATGTAAACCACTATGAGTGTGGTTGTATAACTACAAAAAAAGTGTTATAGAAGTACCGATCCCTTTTCTTTCACTGCAACAACTAGCTTTCCTGCATCTGTAGCACACCACTTGACTCTCAGTGAGTTTGAGCCGTGCATGCAATAAAAGCCAGTTGCTCTTTCTGTATTGGCAAAGGCTTCAAGAATAATAACCTCAGGGTACAGACGCCAGGATCCAATTTTTTGGTGCCATGAAATATTGCTACTTTTGGGTTTTTTGCCAGGTACTAGTGACCTGGATTGGCCACCATGAGGACAGGTTACTGGGCTAGATGGACCATTGGTCTGCCCAGTAAGGCTATTCTTATGTACTCCCCAGGTTTCATCAAGTCCTGTGCTAAATATAGCACTAGATTATCAGTTCTACCTGTTTTATGCCTGTTAATTCTGTGCAAAATTCCGACAGAAAAGGATGTTCTTGAGGCTGGACATAGGACTGAAATTCTGATACAATATCTCCATTTGAAGTGTTTAGCAAAACTGCAGGAAATTCAACTAGGAAAAAAAACCAAGTATTTATATGTGCTTGTTAATAAATAGTTAATTATGAAAAAAAATGAGTTTCAGAAAACTATTCTAAAACATATGTCAAATTATTAACAGCAAAACATTTCTTTATTAGCTACACTGCATCTCCCCATACACCTTTTGTTGGTAGGAGAGATTAGATCCTACCTCAGCAAAGGAAAAGATATGAATATTTTACAATTTGACATTTCTGCTACTTTTGACACTATAGACAGACCATCGAGTCCTGGTTTTCAGGCTCAATGAGCTAGACATTTCATGTTTTGTCCAGGAATGGTTGACAGAATTTTTATGCAAATGATCATACAGAGTACTTCTAGAAATGATGAGTAGTTCTATAACGCTACCAGGCATATGCAGCACTATACGCCAAACATGGAAGAGACAGTTCCTGCTCATAAGAGCTTGCAATCTAGTTATGACAGACAAACTGGACAAAAAGGTGCAGCTATATAGAAAAAGGGTAAATTCTATGATCACTGGAGGCTTGAGTGTGGAGTTCCGTAGGGCTCACCTCTCTCTCCTTTTAAGATTTAATATTTACCTAAGATCATTAACTACCTTAGGTCAATATGTATTTTCTTATGCTTATGTACAATGCAAAAACCAGCAGCTTTTACTCTATAGAACATTTAGAGCTCCTTTTACAAAGCCGCGCTAGCGGTTTTAGTGCACGCACCGGATTAGCGCGTGCTAGCTGAAAATCTACCGCCTGCTCAAAAGGAGGCGGTAGCGGCTAGTGCGCGCTATTCCGCGCGTTAAGGCCCTAGCACGGCTTTGTAAAAGGAGCCCTAAAGATTTGAGGTGTATTCATAAGTGCTCAGAAGAAACTTTTTAAGAGACCAGGAAATGGGGTCATGCCCCACTCAGCATGTCTCCAATTCTCTCAATCACTGCACTTGTTAGTTGTATCTGAATTTGGGAGGGGGGTGGGGGTTAAATCTTCTTGGTGTATGATATTGAAAATTTTTCAAGTGATGTATTATATTTGGTTGATATTTACTGTACACTTGATGTAAGTTTAAAAATGAATAAAGAAATTATTAAAAAAAAAAAAAAAAAAGAAGAATTACTTCATTCAAAAATGTGCGGTGCATTCTAACTTTCCACAAAACACAGTTCATTTATTTGCATGCTGAATTAAAGATTAATGTTCAATTTCAAAAATTCAGTTTCAAAACCTAACTGAAAGCCCCGTATGCAAACTTGAGTCTAAAACCATAAAAACAAAAAGATCATGAGGATGTGAAAACTCCTAGTGCAGGAAGGCCGACTTACTCAACTTCTCAATTGAGGCTATGTGGGACAACTGTCTGCCACTGATGTTCCTTCTTCCACAAACATGCTGAAAGATTGCCCCCGTGTGGTAAACACAGGGCCTCTAAAACAAGGAACTCCCAAGTCAGCAGTGTAATTTTTGTTACAGCAAAGGCTCCCGATTGTGAATCAAAAAGAGGATGAAAATGTCACTTCTGGTGTAGTCCCTTTAAATAATTTGGGAAGATGCACGGTTGTATGAATGAACCCTTCAAGGATAAGTTAAAGAGTGAGGCATTCTCCTGACACACCATCTATGATGTTTAACTCAGAGATTAAAGGATGTGGTACACAGTATTTATTTATTTATTCAATTTTCTATACAATTTTCCCAGGGGAGCTCAGAGCAGTTTACATGAATTTATTCAGATACTCAAGCATTTTTCCCTGTCGGGCTCACAATCTCTAATGTACTTGGGACAATGGGGGGATTAAGTGACTTGCCCAGGGTCACACAGAGCAGCATGGGTTTGAACCCTCAACCTCAGGGTGCTGAGGCTGCAGCTTTAACCACAGCACCACATTCTTTACAGACCAGCAGCTTTACTGGAGCAGACTTTGGATCAGGGTTCTCCGAGGTGGCTTTGGCGAAACGTGTCAGAACCTCAATGAATCTGAAATTGAGCACTAATCTTCAATTCAGCATGCAGATAAGTGAACTGTGTTTTATGGAAAGCTAGAATGAACCACACATTTTGGAATAGGGTGCTTCTTCAACAAGTGCAGTGGTTGAGATGTGGAGACATGCTGAATGGGGCATGACCCTGTTTTCTGGTTTCTAAAAGTTTCTTCTGATTACTTAGAACACTCCTCAAATCTCAAGTGTTCTATAGAGTAAGAGCTGCTGGTTTTTGTATTGTGCTATTGCTTTGGCATTCTGGGCAGTACGAGTAAAAATATTTTCCCAAATACTCAGCTTTTTGGTTGTCTTATGCTGATGACATCTTTTTACTTTGTCCAGCATTGAACTAAGTCAATACTATTGATTCTCTATTAAAGACCATTGGTATGGTATGTCCTCAAACTAAATAAGCAAAAAAATAAAATTATCTGGTTTGGTGATTATGATGACATCTCTTGTAAATGTTTCCCACTTCTAATTAGAGAAATAAACTATTCTTGTAACCAAAAAGTCCTATTTCCTAATGCATTCTGAACCACTGTTACAACACTTACTGATTTCTTGGCTGTAGTGTTGTTTACTATCTTTCCAGCAAGTAGATTCAAAGTCAAGAACAATCAAATAATCAAAAATTTGTTCTGCAATATGAAAATAAAAAATTATGCTATTTTTGTGGCATTTCATACTCAATGACAATAACACTAACACTGGGGAAAGTGTGCTACTTACTTAATGCAGGTTTCCGTGAATTCTCACTATTTGCTGAGGTTATGGAGCTTTTTCTAATTAGCCCGAGCTGCCTGGAAAAAAAAAAAAAGGAGAGAGAAATTGTGTGATAGTTTTACTACCTATTAGATCCAATTTCTTTACCCACTACTGGTCCAAAAAGGTTCAGAAGACCCTTTTAAAGAGCCTAAATTCAGTCAATGAACTTGGCATGACGGAAAAAGCGATGCTAATATCCAACAAAGCTCATCTGCTCAAAAATGTGTAGCAAACCAAAAGGGGGTAACAGAAAAGTATTTATTTTCAGCCCCATTTTAGACAGAACACAGAAATCAGAATCGGTATACTGCAGATCGATCAGGACATGTACAGTTCCAGCATTATTTCAGTGAAAAGGTGTGGTGGCCATGTGTGTCCACTCTTCCAGATAGAAATAAAACAAAAACACAAAGGAAAAAATAATACCTTTTTTATTGGACTAACTTACCCCCTCCTGTAGGGTGGGTTTTAGCACCAGCAGCGGCAGTAACTGCTCTGACGCTGCACTTAACTCAACATAGATCTCATCTTTCTGCATACTTGTGGCAGGGTAAACGGGCTAGGATTTCCTTATCTAAGCTGATGCTACCAATTAATCAGGGGGGGGTTGGGTCTCCTGTGTGTGTCTAGGTTTAACCTTGCATGTCAATTACATCATATTCATGATTGGTTTTGTAATACTACTTGTTTTTCATTACCTGAGATTGAATGTTTTCATTTTCAGCCTTACCATTTTAGTTATCTCTTACATGCTCTCCACTTGCCTGCTTTGCCTCTGTTACAGTCACACCCATTCTTACCTGCAATGCGTAAGGCTTGGAAAATGTTGTGTAGGATGTTGAAGATCTCTCCCTATATCTTTTATTTTTGAAAATGAGCTTTGAAAATGGTCCTTAGGACATCTACCTTTTTTGCCCAGTTTCAAAAATAAAAACGTCCATGCGAAATACATCTAAAAGCAAGTTTTGTAGACGTACCCACCAATTACCTTGTCTGATCGCAGCAGAAGGAATCCCCATCAGCTGAGCCAGTTTAGGGGATTCCTGACAGCTCAGTTGATGGGGATTCCCCCTGCCAGGATCAGCTGAGCCACAAAGTCCTACACCCCTCCCCCTAACATCCAATACCTCCTGACATCTCCGCCCCACCCCACATTCCCCCAACATTCTTGGGCCCCCTTCCCCTCACATCCCCAGAATCCCCCCGCCCCAGTACCTTCGGAAGAGTAAAGGGCAAGAGGGAAGCTCACTCACTCCTGCCTACAGGGCAGTGTGTAGGAATGCCCCACAATAAACACACACGCAATCTTAGAGTCGAGAGGAGACGCCCCAAATGAATGGTCTCTCCCTCTTTTTATTGAGAATCATATCTCCATTAATTACTTAGTTAATGCTCTACAAGGTTATAATTTCATAATGCATTTACAATGAGGATTAAACCATTGTTTATCTATATCATGTGTCTCAAAGCTACTATCTCACGTGACATATGAATACATAATAACAGTTATAATAAAGTGACTCCCAATGTGTACCTTTCTGATATGTCTCAAATCTTACTATGGCATTTGACAGTCCAAAGGTTATAATGCATGCTTCTTAAGCTCTCTTGATTAGCCTTGCTCAGGCAAAGTCTGATTGTTGCCCATATAAGGGATGCTTAAACAAGATAAGAGAAAAAGGGTAAATGTATGTCTGGTTAATATGTGGCCAGAGTCAGGGATGCCTCAGCCTTCTGCTCAAGGTGCAACCCTTGTCCTTGCTTAGAATGTATACGTAGCAGGAGGGAGAGGAAATGAGAAACAGGGCCTCAGAACCAAACCCAGGCCTAGATCCACACACAGGCCCAGATCCGCACACAGGCCTAGGTCGGTGTGCCGACCCGGCCTGCGCTCAGAACCGCCTGCGTGCGGACCCCGTCAGTGTTCTGATGCCCTGGATCAGAACTTATCAGATCTCCATCCCTACAGCAGTGGGAAGCCTAAGGCTGATTGACTCAAAATCGTCATTTTGAGCCAATCAGGGCCTTCGGCCCCTGTATGCTAATTGAAATGTTGTGAACGGACTGTATTTTGCATTTGCAACACTTACAAGATATACTTGTTTGGATTATGTTCATATAAATGGAGAAATGTGCTGTGATTACAGATAGCCCTATTATATTCAACATGTACAATAAATGAGTTAGTAAATATAGTGCTTACTTTGCCAGAGTCTTGGTTGCCATCTCTCTAACCACATAAGTCCTAAAATCACAAAACAAACAAATATAGAATTGGCATCCAAAGAAATCTTTCAGTTGCTTTTACCGCAGCGTCCAGTGATAAAAAAAACCCTAATGTGGCTTGATAAAAGGGGGACAAAAACATCAGAAATGCACATTGCCCAAAGCTGACATGTTCCAATTAAAAATTTAAAAATAAAATTGTGTTTTCTAATTTTTAACTGGGCGTTTTATTTTTGTGTCTATACCAGGTGGACTGTCTCCTGCTTCCTTCCCTCCTCTTCCCCCTCCCCCAAATTGACCATCTTCCTTTATCTTTCCAGCTCATCAGTAAACAACAAAAAGTAACACATACCTTTGCCTCATTTACCCCCCTAATTCTATAAAAAGCGCCAAAATTTGCAGGAAAGGATGCATCTAGGCCTCAGACACTACCAGAGGACAGAGCACCATGCTCAGAATCTCCTCAGAATGTAGTTCTGCTTCACATTTTAATAAATAGAAGTGTATCCAGCTAGAAAGATGAATGGTCGCTTTCAACATACTCTTCTACAGTAGAAAAACCAACATTTAGGCCCAGATTCTCTATACAACGCTGATATTGGCGCCTAAAAAACAGCAGCCGATCGTGTGTCAATCACCAGAAATGCAGGCCAGGGTTTTCTGGGGGAAATTCTAAAAATGGCGCCTAAACTTAATTGAGAAATGCCATTTAAAAAGGCAAAAACACATTAAAGCACCTACTGACACCTAAATAAAAGGCACCAGAATCACACCCACGTAGGAGCTTTATGATGCTTAACACCACTATGGATATGGCTATTGCCAGAAGTGGCATTAGGCACCATAAAACGCCTACATGTAGGCACGATTCACGTCAAAGACAGGTGCTGGAAATGTAGGCCTGGAAAACTCTGGCCTATATCTCCAGTGCTTATCTTTCCTGGAGGCACGATTCTCTATACGGTGCCATCACATAACTGACATGTGATCAGCGGCAGCTTTTTAGGTGGCCGCCGATTTCGGCACCGTATAGAGAATCTGGGGCTACATTTCTGGCACCTAACTTTGTCGTGAATTGCACTTACGTAGGCACGATTCCGGTGCCTTTTATTTAGACACCGGTAGGTGCTTTAACTTTAATATTTTAATTGAGAAACGCTGTTTAAAATGGCAAAACTTAGGCACCATTAATAAAATTTCCCCCGTAAGGTCTATAGTGTTACAATTCACTTATCAGACTTAGGAGATTCTGAATAGAATGATTACTTAGTAGGCCAGGGCTTCCTGAAAGCTGAGAAAGAATAAACCACAGTAGAAAAATGTCTGCTGCTTTCGATTTGTAAAGATTTTCTTTGATCTAGGCACTTGGTTAAAAACAAAACAAGGAGAAATGTAGACACATGTACAATGATACAGGCAAAGTTTATAAATTGTTTGCGGTTAAACACACCAGGGTCCTGACTTTAGTTGAGAATTAGCTTAGATGATGGTTATACAATTACTATTTAATACATAAAGGAAATATCATAGAAAACTGCCCTGTCTTTAGCCCATACCCAACTGAAGCTGCAGGTTTATTTTTCTTAAAACTGTGGACTGTGGAAAACTGTCAACTCATATTATGTATGTAAACTTGTAACCTGTTCGGTGCTCTTCTGTGAGGACGGGCTAAAAGAAATCGAATAAATAAATACATTTTAACCTGTTCCCCTCCTTTCCAAAGCAGAGGGCCACACGTGGACATATCTGTAAAGTTAGGAATTTCTATGAAATATTCTATATGCTTCTCTCCTCTCCACTCCTTCCTGCCCTCCATAGTCCTCCCTGCCCTCTTCTAACCCCTTCCTCTGTAATGTCACCTAGAGCTTGTATAGGTATGTGCGACGCACAAATGGAAGAAATAAATAAAATAAATATGCTTTTTTTTTTTTTTACACACCACTGAATGGAACTGCACCCACCTACCTCAACAACCATCTAAATCGTATTTGCACATCCAGACTAAGAAGAACCCAGATCCTATTCTCCTACCCACCACTCAAGGGAACTCAGCGAAAGAAGATGTACGACGGCCTCCTAGCGACGCAGGCAACGAAACTGGACCCCTGTATCTCCAACCTGTTGTCAACTATAAGTGACTTTAAATCATTCCAAAAAGAAATCAAAACCCTGCTATTCAAAAAAACTATACAGCCTTCTATCCCCCCCCTCGCATCCTCCCCCCTCCATGCAAACTACCAGCAGACCTCCCCAACGACCCTAACAAGTAACCAACCCTAAACTTCATCTTCCCTACTAGTAATCCTCAATTCTCCTCCCTCCTCAATTTCTCCCCTCTGCCTTCTCTATTTAACATTCCCTACATTGTAATCCCCCTGCATCTACTGTGTAAGCGTCACCCAAATTGTAACTTCCTGGAAATGTCCAGCTATCTTATACTGTAATCCACTTAGAACTGCAAGGTACAGGCGGAATAGAAGTCACTAATGTAATGTAATGTAATGTATTTGGCAGTTGGCATCATAAAACCGACTTTATTTTATAATGCTGAATTTTATTAGACAAAGGATAAGAGAACAGTTGGATAAAGCTCTCATTAACATGAAAAAAAAAACACCCTTAAGGGTGTAAGGTATTTTTTTTTCCTTACCTCAGCACAGATGGACAGGGCTGGCACAACAGTTATTTCATGGGCAGGAGCTAAAGCAAATCCTGGCTGCCTTTCTTTCTTAATTAAATCTTGGGGGAAAAATAAAGAAACAATGGCATTCACAAAAATATACATAAAATAACAGTGCCCGATAATAATACATAAAGGAAATAACAGAGAAAACTGCGCTGTCTTTAGCCCATACCCAACTGAAGCTGCAGGTTTATTTCTCTTAAATTGTGGACCGTGGAAAGCTACTCTGAAAGCTCCATCTACCCACAGTCCCTGCTGATACCACAGCTCTACTAGACCCAGCAAACAAAACTTATGTTATTTTGGGGCACTATTATTTAATGTATAGCCTTTCTTTCTTTTCTTTAATGTATTTATTCTTTATTGAATTTCAAATTTTTATGATCACATATCATATTGAAAATAACAGTATCACTGGAAATACATTCTTAATAAAATACAAAGGAAATTATAATATGTTTCTACTGTACATTAGTCCACAATACATGATGGAGTATACAAATAGTCGAATATTGTTACTTCATCACAATTAAAAATCAAGGAAAGGAAAGAAAAGTAAAACATCCTGAAATGGACCCCAAAATTCCCAATTACAAGCGTTACACTTGTCTAATGATAGGGGTATTCGCTGTCACCATTGTATTTTCTACAATAAATCTAGATAACTGTGTAGACTCAAAGAAAATATACCTAATTCCTTTAAAATTAACCAAACACTTGCAAGGAAATCTTAATACAAAGGTTGCACCCAATTTTAAGACCTGGGGGTCTCAAAAGCAAAAACTGTTTCCTCTTTTTTTGTGTTATTCTAGAAACATCTGGGTACATTCTAATTTTTTTTAATTTAAAAATGTAAACATTTTTATCTTTCTTTTCTTTTTCTCGACGAGCCAGGACGGCGACTGTTGCTCATCCGGCAGCAAAGCAGGAAACGCGGCACCCCCGTCGCGCGGAGTGCTGGTTCCCCTGAATAACACACCGTCAAGGCAACCAAGACCAAGAACGTTCGTTCCCTGTTAAGATGGAGGGGAGGAGGGAGGAGGGACGGACACATTTAAAGAAAACACCATTCACGCAGGAAGAAAGCGTGCGGGGAGCAACGTGTTTGGTTAAAGGAGGGCAGGAAAAACTTTGCTCACTGGATCGCGGCGAGAAGGTTGTTAGGGTCAGCCAGCCTCGGGAGGGGAGCCGAAAGAGGTAGCACGGAGAAACCGGCAGGCGGGAAAACGACCTATGCCTGTGTTTCCCAATGAACTCGGGGCCGTCTGGTAAGCTTGCAGGGGAACTAGCAGTCGCCTATTAAACATGTTTGCAAGCTGGGCATTCCGCCCCTCCAGGTAACAGGGGGGAAGGGAGTAAAGACGAGGACGCACAGTGCCTTACGTCACCAGCAAGAATTCTGGGATTTGTAGTCCAGAACTTCCTAGTGTTTACACACGGACCGTTTGGAACGGGCATTAAACGGACACGTCCATGCTGCTGGGATCTAATTATCCTGCGATGTCTTGGAAGTGTACACCTTTTTTTGTTGTTGTTGCTGGTTTTATTTTTCTTTCAATAAACATTAACGACCTAAGTTGTAGGTAGGTAATGCTTTTGTTTTTTTATTGGACTGACAATACATTTCTGCCAAGCTTTCCAAAGCAAGACCCCCCGATGCACCCACCTGATGAAGGAGATGTAGTTCTACAAAATTAGGAAGAAATGTACTAAAGGTAAGAATGATGAAAAGTTTGAGGTAGGGGCATAGCCAGGTCCATTTTGGGGGGTCCCAAAAGTGGACTGATATTTTCTCCCCCTTCCCCACCTTTGCTAGCAGGGATGCCAAGCCCCACCTGCCAAAAATATCTCCTGCCTGAGTTGCTCCTGTGCTGAATGAGCAGCACATAATTTAACAGGCATGCTTTAGCAACTAATGACAGCTCTCCTGTACATGCTGAATTAAATGCTGTTGCAGATGCAACTTAGGTAGGAGACATCATGGAATGGCAAGGTTTGGCATCCCTGCTAGTCATGAAAGTAAAGGGGCCCTGAGCCCTTGAGGTATTCCCCCCCAACCCAACCCAGCTATGGTTTGAAGGTACCTTATAGAAAGAGTAACCCATTTAATGAAAAATAAACTTTTACTTATTTTAGGGACTTAGAACGGGGCTGAGATGCCCATCTGAAGGAGGCATAGCGCTAGAAAGCTAGGCAGAAATGTATTAAGAATGATAGAGAGAGGGAGTAACCAATTTATGGAAGAATGAGCATTTGCTTGTTTTTAGAGGCTGAGAAAGAGGCAGAGGTTCTCTCTGGTGACCCCCTGCTTCCAAATGTAATCCAATGGCCTGCTAGGATTGTCCACGCAACAACCACCTAACCTTTTCATCGGGTGGCTCTGTCCGATGGGGCAAGAATTAATGAAGTCAGTCCCTAGCCCAAAAAGTGGCTGGGCTGCCTATCTGTGGACTGAGCTTTTGAGAATGAGTCCGTTTTGTTAGATATAACATATTAAGTAATCTCAATCTTAAAAGCTTTCTGATTGAACATTACAACTTATTCCTGAGGTACAGTATATAGATCTTGTAAGCTTTTACTAAGTGGTCATTTTATGAAGCTGTGCGCTTAACACAGCAAAAATAGCCTCACATGGGATGCACTAAAGCATTTCATGTTGTTGCATCCATCAGGGGGTGGAGAGTGAGCTTTTCTGCATTGACTAGTCAGTGCATCCACATTACCACATGCTAACTGGTTAACGCAGATGCTCTTACTGCTATCTAAACAGAAGACAGTAAGTACTCCCATGGTAATTTTTTAAAGTAGTATCAAAGGCACTCAAAATTGAAGACATTTTTAAATAAGCATAAGATATTAAAAATCTATATTACTAGCTTATGTAAACAAATCAAAAATATCACAATTTTTTTTGCATGTGGATGTAAGAAGTAACACTTGTTGGCCAAAAATAGCTGGAATGCTATACCACAGTGTCGTAGTCCCGTTTTTTTAAATTTTTTGATTTACTGTGAAAGAATAGTGAAAGTACTTAAGAACATAAGAATTGCCACTGCTGGGTCAGACCAGTGGCCCAGCAGTCCACTCATACGGCGGCTGTTAAGTCAAAGACCAGTTCCTTAGCTGAGTCTAGCCTTACCAGCGTACATTCTGGTTCTGCAGGAACTTGTCTAGCTTTGTCTTGAATCCCTGGAGGGTGTTTTTTCCTATAACAGACTCCGGAAGAGTGTTCCAGTTTTCTACCACTCTCTGGGTGAAGAAAAACTTCCTTACGTTTGTATGGAATCTATCCCCTTTTAACTTTAGAGAGTACCCTCTCGTTCTTTCTACCTTGGAGAGGGTGAACAACCTGTCTTTATCTACTAAGTCTATTTCCTTCATTATCTTGAATGTTTCGATCATGTCCCTTCTCAGTCTCCTCTTTTCAAGGGAGAAGAGGCCCAGTTTCTCTAATCTCTCACTGTATGGCAACTCCTCCATCCCCTTAACAATTTAATCGCTCTTCTCTGGACCCTTTATAGTAGTACTGTGTCCTTCTTCATGTACGGCGACCAGTTCTGGACGCAGTATTCCAGGTGAGAGCATACCATGGCCCAGTACAGTGGCATGATGACCTTCTCCGATCTGTTCATGATCCCCTTCTTAATCATTCTTAGCATTCTGTTCACCCTTTTCGCCGCCGCCACACATTGTGCGGACGGCTTTATTGACTTGTTGACCAGTACTCCCAAGTCTCTTTCCTGGGGGGTCTCTCCGAGTACTGCACCAGACATTCTGTATTCATGTATAAGATTTTTGTTACCGACATGCATCACCTTACACTTATCCATGTTAAACCTCATTTGCCATGTCGCAGCCCATTTCTTGAGCATGTTTGTCACAGTGCAGGTCTTCGCAATCCTTCTGTGTCTTCACTACTCTGAATAACTTTGCATTGTCTGCAAATTTAATCACCTCGCTCGTCGTACCAA
This sequence comes from Geotrypetes seraphini, assembly GCF_902459505.1. Lineage (NCBI taxonomy): Eukaryota > Metazoa > Chordata > Amphibia > Gymnophiona > Dermophiidae > Geotrypetes > Geotrypetes seraphini. Next base: position 27,305,249 of record NC_047094.1, on the reverse strand, counting down.
TTTCCAGGTCGTTTATAAATATGTTGACGAGCGCAGGTCCAAGCATTGAACCCTGCGTCACACCACTCATGATGCTTTTCCAGTCCAAGTATTGTCCATTTACCCCCACTCTCTGTTTCCTATCCGCCAACCAGTTTTTAATCCACGTGAGTATTTCACCCTCGATTACATGGCTCGCAATTTTTCGAAGTAGTCGTTCATGCAAGACCTTGTCGTACACCTTCTGAAAATCCAGATATACAATGTCGACCGGGTCACCCTTGTCTATCTGCCTGTTTACTCCCTAGAAGAAGTGCAGCAAATTCGTCCAGCAAGATCTTCATTTACTGAAGCCGTGCTGGCTGGTCCTCATCAGATTGTGTCCGTCAAGGTGTTCAATGATGCAGTCCTTTATCAGCACCTCTACCATCTTTCCCGGTACCGAGGTCAGATTCACCGGTCTGTAGTTTCCCGGATCTCCCCTCAAACCTTTCTTGAAGATCAGCATAACATTTGCCACTTTCCAGCCTCTCCTTAATCCTTCCTGATTTGATCGACAGATTGGCTATTAGTTGGAGCAATTCAGCTATAGCCCCTTTCAGTTCCTTGATTACCCTCAGATGGATGCAACATATCTTGGGAGTGATCATTAGCGAAGACATGAAGACTGCCAATCAAGTGGAGAAAGCTTGATCCTGGGCTAGACAAATCATGGGCGTTATCCGTAGAAGTTTCGTCAGCCTTAAGCCCGAGGTCATAATGCCGTTGTACAGATCCATGGTGAGACCCCATCTGGAATACTGTGTACAATTCTGGAGGCTGCATTATTAAAAAGATGTGCGGAGAGTTGTGTTGGTTCAGCGAATGGCCACCAGGATGGTCTCAAGGATCTACAGTATGAGGAACGACTGGGTAAGTTGCAGCTGTACTCACTCGAGGAACGAAGAGAGAGGGGAGACATGATCGAGACATTCAAATATGTCACAAGCCGTATCGAGATGGAAGAGGATCTCTTTTTCCTTAAAGGACCCACGGCAACAAGAGGGCATCCGTTGAAAATCAGGGGTGGGAAATTTCATGGCGACACCAGAAAATATTTCTTCACCGAAAGGGTGGTTGATCGCTGGAATAATCTTCTACAACAGGTAATTGAGGCCAGCAGCGTGCCAGATTTTAAGAAAAGATGGGATTGGCATGTGGGATCTCTTCATGGAGGTAGTTAGGGGGTGGGCCATTAGTGTGGGCAGACTAGATGGGTCGTGGCCCTTTTCTGCCGTCATGTTCTATGTTTCTATCTTCAATAAATATTATTAAATGTTGTGTCTTCAAACTTATTATTTCAAAAAGTTAGCAAACTTAGGTTTGTGGACATGTCGGGGAGGGAATGAACAAGCCGACACGATCATGTTTCGCCACCAGGGCTGTTTCAAGGCTCTCTCCCCCCTTTTTCCTTTCTACTGTTCGTTAAGGCTCAAACGTGATATTTTTGATTTGTTTATATAAGCTAGTAATATAATTTTTTTTTAAGTAGCCATATGTATGGTCATTAATGAAACAAACTGTGAAAACCTTTCTCTTCAACTAAAGGTCCAGCCACAAACAATCCCCTCAACTCTCCCACCAACAACCACTAGTTGGTGAACCTCTGGTCCAATCTACTGTATTACTCCCCAGGAATTTCCTATGAATGTCCCCACCCAAGCTGTCCTTAAGTTACTGTACTGTCCAGCCTTGTCATTATGCTACTGTATTGTATGGTTTTATAGTGTAGTATATTGTATTGTATTGTTTTGCCAAACGTACTGTCCAATGTAACATACTGTGAATGTTGGCTTGTAACCTTTTTCTGAGCTCCCGGGAGGATGGGATAGAAATCAAAATAAATAAATAAACTGAAAAAAGCTCCTTTTGCTAGCCATGCTAGAAATGGGCTTATGCAAAGAAAAGGTTTGTAAGGTCGTGCTAAGCCAGTTTCTAAGCACAGTTTAGTAAAAGGACCCCTTAATGGCCTCTCATTATCCTTTGACATTCACTTAATCTCCATAGGTCTATTTCTATTCTCTCAACATTTTTTCTGGAATGAGTAAACAGTATTGCTGTTTTATAGGAAAAGCAGTGGATCAAATGAATAAAAATATAGGAAAAGCAGTGGATCAAATGAATAAAAATAAACTAAACATATGACACCAGCAGGTTAGTTCCAGAAATCTGGTGGTTTCATATAGAGGATGACATGGTAGATGTTACCCGCCAAAACGGTGGAGGGGAGAAAGGTGCTCACTGCAGGTGTGGGGACAAGGCCATCCACCGCCCCGTGGAGTGGTGAATGGCCTGTTCCCCGCAGTTAAGGGAGGGAATGCGCGCGGTCACCGATCGCACGCAACCCCCTCCCTGCTTTCTATGAATCTATCTCCCTCCCTCCCCCTTACCTTTGCGGCGCGTTTTAAGGTTTCAGAGTACTTGTTGAAAGTCGCTGAAGCCTGCGTGCGTGTGTGTGGGCAGAAGCTTCTCTGACGCAACTTCCGAGAAGGTAAGAGGGAGGGAGAGAGATACACGGACCGCATGAGGGGTGCCGAAGGGCAGTGAGGTGACGAGAGGGAAGGTTGGTTGCTGCGGTGAAGGGGACAGATTTTTTTCCCCTTGTCATTTTCTAGTTTCATATAAAACAGTCAGTTGTTAAGTTAAATTGCATCTTGATGTTTTGCTGTATAGAATCCTAAGCGGTGATCAGAGGTAAAATGGATGAGGAGTGTGAAAGAGATGGTGAGCATGAAGATTTTGCTGTTGACTTCAAAAAGAAAAAGATAGAAAAGGATGGAAAAAACACAAATGCATGCAAAAAGCCAATCAAAGTGAAGGTAATCAAAAAAATTAAGGAGGATTTTCATTGTTATTACATTAATATTAAAGAGCTGTTTGGATATTTCCACTGAATATTGTTGGCATTTTTCCATAACATTGATTGTACAGTAAAAAAACAAAAAACCCAACAAAAACAAAAAAAACAAAAACAAAACAAGCATACATAAAAAGTTACTAAGCTTGTCTCAGTGAATTGTCTCTAAATATGCTCTATGTGGATTTGGTACGCCAAGCCAGTGTTTCTCAACTCAGTCCTGGAGTACCCCCTTGCCAGTCAGCTGTTCTTAAGTCATATTTTATGTAACTCAGAATTTGTAGATTTTAAGATTCTTGCTGCTTACCTCTGCTCCCAGCTGATAAAAGGGCCAACTGTCCCTACCAGTGTTCCCTCTAAGGTAGAGCATGCACAACCACACACTGTTTTTAATGTGGCCATGCATCATTCCTGAATCTGCTACAGGAGAAATATAGGAAGCTATGCCACTGCAAATACAGCTCAGTGAAATCAAATGAAGCTGCAACCAAAGATGTGCCAAGCTTTTTAGCGCGCTAAATGCTAACGCATGCATGTTATCCTATTGACGCGTTAGCGCGCACCAAATCCTTGCTAAAACGCATAGCGCGCCTTTGTAAAAGAGGCCCTAAGTTGGACGTCTGTAAATTGGGACTGCCTGTATATTATATTATCTCGCCTTGATTACTGCAATTCATTGTATGTGTGTCTCTCTGCTCACTTGAGAAGTAGACTTCAGTTAATACAAAATACAACTGGTTGGCTTATATTTGGAAGGACTACGTTTGGCTCCCAATCTGTGAGAGAATACATTTAAAGATCTCTTGTTTAGTCTTTAAGGCTTTCAAGTTCAAGTTCACGTTTATTTGATAAATCGCCTATATAAAACATTCTAAGCGATGTACAATTAAAAACAAATTATGGGGAGACAAACAATCTATAATATAATAAAGAGCTAGCCGCGCATGCGCACTCCTATTTGCGTGTTCTGTGCGCTGTAGGTCTGTGGCCGAAGGAGTGCGCATGTGCGCTAATACGTCACCAGCCTATCGCCTCCACAAGTCGGACCGCAGCCAGACGACAATCTCCGTTCCTCCTGCCGCCACCGCCGATCTCCGTTCCTCCTTTGCCGCCCACCCCCTTCTCTTCCCGCGGACCCGAATGGCGATTCCAGCAGCGTGTGCATCAGTTTTCACACGCTGCTTCGGCCCTTCTACTGTCCTGATTTGCTCTGCCGCGTCTCTGATGATGTCATCAGGGACGTGCCAGAGTAAATCAGGGCAGTAGAAGGGCCCGAAGCAGCGTGTGGAGACTGATGCAAGCGCTGCTGGAATCACCATCTTTGTAGTCCGGACCGCGGGAAGGGAAAGGGGGGGGGTAGAGGAAACGCTAATGCTGCTGCACAGGGAACTGGTGGAGGGGGGAGGGAAATGGAGGGGAAGGGAATGCTGCTTTGGACAGACAGACAGACAGAGAGAGGAAGGGAAACACAAAAAAAATAAGAAAGACACAGGGGCAGGTGCACAGGGAACTGGTGTGGGGGGAGGGAAATGGAGGGGGATGGAATGCTGCTTTGGACAGACAGACAGAGAGAGGAAGGGAAACACAAAGAAAATAAGAAAGACACAGGGGCAGGTGCACAGGGAACTGGTGTGGGGGGAGGGAAATGGAGGGGGATGGAATGCTGCTTTGGACAGACAGACAGAGAGAGGAAGGGAGACAGAAAGAAAAGAAGAAAGACACAGGGGCAGGGAGATACACAGAAAGACAGACAGGCAAAGGGGGCCAGGGACAGAGAGAGACAGAAAGGACAGCGGGAGCCGCGTCAGGAGGGGTGCGGGATGCGGCAGTGGGAACTTTTCCAATGGGTGCAACTGGGGTGCTGTCGGGAACCTCTGATCAGGGGCAGAGCAAGGTAAGAGTATCATAGGGATAAGAAGGAGGAGGGAGGATAAAAAAGGAAGGGATGCCTACTGCTGGACAGGGGGAGAAGGAAAGAGATGCTGATGGACAGGGAAGGTGAAGAAAAAGGAATGGAGGACTAATGTTGGACAGGGGGAGAACGAAAGAGGTGCTGCTGGACAGGGGGGAGGTAAAACAAAGGGAGAAGGGCTGCTGCTGCATAAGGAGAGCAGTGAAGGGGTGGTGGTGGACACAGTGGAGGTAAAAGGAAGGGAAAATGGACAGGGGGAGCAGGCAAGGGGTGGTGATGGACAGCCAAGGAAAAAGAAAGAAAGCGGCTAAGGAGAGAGAGAGAAAGAAAGACAGACACACACACATATGTTCTAGCACCCGTTAATGTAACGGGCTTAAAGACTAGTCTTAGTAATAATAAGTTAAAAACAGAAAACAGAAATTGTTAACAGCATACCTAAGGAGCTTTATTTTATGGCTTAATTTTTTTTTATCACTTCTCATCAGAGATAATACCATCATTTCGAAAAGAAATCAAAACCCTGCTTTTCAAAAAATTTATCCTCTTCCCCCTCCTCCCAGGTAAATTCCCCTCCCAAAGCCTCCAATTAGGCAATCTCTCCCTCCTCAAAACACCAACCAAGAATCTTATTTGTAACCTAACTGTAACGTATTTGTTATATTACCTAGAAAGTACAGTCATCTTACTATCCAATTTCAAGTTATTACCTAGAAATGTACAGTCGTCTTACAATCCAATTGCAAGTTCTACCGGAATTTATCTAGCTTTCTCACCTCTTTTATAACAAAAAAAAATACTGTAACTTCACTGGAAATGTCCAGTTAGCTCTTTTGTAATCCGCCTTGAACTGCAAGGTATAGGTGGAATAGAAGTCACTAATGTAATGTAATGTAATTTTATCTTGATGTTCCCTTCATTTAAAGCTATCCATTTAAAAAAGAGTCTTGAGCAATCTTTTTCCTTTAAGACAGTCTCAGTTTGGAATGCTATCCTGGCTGAGATTCCATGTTTAAATTTTTTCTATCTGTTTCTTTGAAATCTCAGGACACTTTATTTTAACAAATTTATGAGCTAAGATTAGCTCAATTTTTAGTCAATAAGGCTTTTTATTTTCTGTTCTGTTTATAAACCTGCTTCATATTTTGTAAACCACTTTTGGTCCTCATTTTGAAAGTAGAGATGGTATAGAAATGTAAGGAATAGAATAGTGCTAAAACATAGCGCTCTTTCATTTGAGACTGTCTTCTGTGTGCCATGCATCCCCACTACAGAATCAGATAGTTCCACAGAGGTTGGGGGGGGAGAGAAAAGAGATTTTCCAGGTATGTGCCAGTGCCTGATTTACAGATAAAATAACTTTTATTCAGTATTTAATGCCATTTTTGAGAATGTATTATTTGCTATATATCCATGGGTAACATTTTCATCGAACTACTCTGGATCAGCTAAGTTGAAGTACCTATCCAAGCTGAGTTAGCATGGCACATTACAATATGATCAAATCAACCTCAGCTGCAATAAAAAAAGAAATCAAACTTAATTGAAACCATGTTTCTTGCTTTTATTTGCTGGTGGTGACCTTGTTCTTTACATGAACTCTTCTGCAGATAGCTTTTGTGTCTCCTGCATTATTTCATGTTAATGGAGAAATCAGCCATGAGCAGATACACGAGCTCCTTCGTTATGCCACTCTGGGAAAACGCCACCACGCAGCTCAGCCAAGGTACTTTGAGCTATGTATTTTCAGCAGCAGGAGCCGAAAAGCTGTATTTTTTTTCCAACTCCCTCTTGCAGGTATATTAAAAACGTATTTGGTCTTGGAGGTTAAGATGTACAATGTCTGCATCTACGAGACAAACATGGTTTTTCTTATTACATAGAGTATTTTGGACCCCAGTTCGTTTGCATAGAGTGGATAGTTCTAAATCTAATAGATGTTGGCATTGTCATCTGGAAGTTGGGACGTTAGATCATTTACTATACTATTGTCCTTTGATACTAAAATTCTGGAGATCGATTTGGGATCAGGTTAATAATTTATTAGAAAATCCAGTGGCACTATCGTATGATACCATTTTATTTGGAACATCTATGAGGGCAAAAAGTCAAATTTTGGCAAAAAATAACAAACTTTTGTTTATAATGACGGAAGTTGCCATGCAGCTTATTTTAAAGAATTGGAAAAATTGGGATAGATTAAATTATTCATTCTGGTGGGAATCCCTATGTTATATCTTTAAAATGGAAAAGTTTATGGTTATTATAAAAAATTTAGAAAGTTTGGGAACCATTAACCAAATATTGTAAAGATTGATTTATTTGTATAATTTGGGGAAAACATGCACATCCAGGGAGGGGGATATGTTTAGGCATTTGTTAAGAAATATAGAAGGGTTGATTACAAGTATTTTATGAGGTGTTTGTAAATTGAAAAGTGGGTGGGAGAAAATACGTTTTGTCTTTATTCTATTAAGTATATTGTGCTGTAATGATATTAATTTATGTAAATGCATCATCTTTTGTGCACAATTGAAGTTTTAAAAATGAATAAAGAATATTAAAACAAAAAACCAAAAAAACTTTGAAATTGGGTATGATGGTATGTCAGAAGTTAACTTTTCCTTCCAGTTTGGGGGCCCTTTTATTAAAGCTGAGCATCCTATTTATATGCCTATGGGCCACATGGTACTTTGCGCACTCATGTGCTAAGCTTCAGTAAAAGGGCCCCTTAGACTTGGTTTGAGCATGCCATGTGCATAGCTGTTTCTTGGTTTGTGATCTGCATGATGAAGGCAACCTGACAGGAGCTGGTTGAGACACAGGCATAGACAAGTTAAGAATTAAGGCTATGCCAGGAGCTCCAGAAATATGGGTCACCGAAGACACATTAGCAGTTGGAAAACTGACAACAGATTTTTCTGTCTTTCTTAGACTGCCCTGAAGGTCAGAGATCACCTCGACATGATCAGTAGATCAGTGTGCCAGTTGTGAGGGGGGGGGGTGTTGTGTGTGTGTGTGTTGGGGAGTGGGATTGTACATTAGATTGCCAGTTTGGAAGAATTTCCTTTTTTTAACAGTTTGTTGCATTTTGATTCAAAATTTGTTACGTGATTTAGGTTCTTTAGTTTGTTGATATGAAATTATGCTATTTAACATTTTTGACCCAGCAGTTTCTTCTTCCTCCTCCTCCTTTTGGGGCTCCAGCCAGAACTTGATGCAAGAAACCTTGGTTCACAATTTCCCGGAGATGGTTTTCTTTATCTTATGTTGCCTTCCAGTCATTGCAGTGAGGATCCAGGGCTGGAGATCCTGTCTTAAGGGCCCCGAACACAAGCTACTAGAGCCCAGATGCTCAAATGTTTTCTGTGCAAGTAAGAGTGGTCAAAACCAATCTTACTTGCAAATAAGCTCCACTTGCGATGCTCAAAAGTGTTCTCCAGGGCTTCTACCAATAGTGGTAGCAGCCACTGAGAACCCTATGCAAATTCATTACAAGGAGCTCATTCGTATTTAAATGAGCACTCCTTATAATGCTCAAAAGGGAAGAGAAGGGAATGCCCACCTCTTAATGGGGAGTTTTTTTACAGCAGGTGTGGAGCTGTTGGTAGCTGTTGTATGAGTGTATGTCCTGTGCCTAATATAGGCATGGGAAACACACAACATATGCACAACAGCAACTAGAAAAGAAAGAAAAAAAACCACACTCCACATCTGAGCCAGCAACCCTACTCTCACCCTGCCGTCTCATCTGATCGGGGCTCTGGAGTCCCGATCAGCTGAGCCAGCAGGGGAAACTGCAAACAGTTGCGCCAGCAGTACTTGCCAGAGCTGCCGATCAGCTGAGCCAGCAGGGGAAACTGCAAACAGTTGCGCCAACAGTACTTGCCAGAGCTGCTGATCAGCTAAGCCGGCATGGAGCTGATTGGTGGCTCTGGTGATTGGCTCAGTTGACTGGCAGCTCTGGTGAGTCCTGCTCGCACGGCTGTTCATGGCTTCCACTGCCAGCTCAGCTGAATGTGGCTTTGGAGTCCCAATCAGATGAGCCAGCAGGGGAGAGCAGCAGCGGCAGGAGAAGGAATGAGCCTGTGACAGGAGGGATGGGGGGAAGGAACTGTGCCTACTGCTTTGCTCTTCTGAGCAGCGTCAAGCACAGTTCCTCCCCTCTTTTACTGGACTACTCTGCACAATTAGCTTGAATATGATTTGCATGCTATTGTGCTGAGTTTAACCCAGCAAAAGAAAATCACTTCTAACCCAGATTTCTTTGCCAGGTTGCCTGGAGCTTTGTGCATCCAGTTCTAGGTGTCCCCACTTGAGCAGTAGGCACTATTCCTCCTGCCCCTCCTCCCTAGCTTCCCCGAGGGGCTCTATTCATTGCCTCTGTTGCATCCCTGGCCAACCTGTGTAACACTGCTACTGAATATTTATTGTAATATGTTTAAATAGCTAGAAAGAAGATGATAGAGCCAGGTGAATTCTAATCCCCAACATCTAATGGAGTGTTTAATCTTGTTTAGCTGGTGCCATCTTTATCATCAAAGGTGCTTGGCAGGCATTGTGGTTCTAATTCTACAGGATGCAAGTCGACTTCACTTCTCCAGTTTCTTTCTACAGCTCACCCACCTCAGGAAAATCTTCAGACATGTAAGTACAGAACCAATGCAAGGGTTTCACATGAAACAACTTGTGAATCTTTCTAGGGTGGTTCATTCTCCCTATTTATCTGTAGCTAATCACCCTGCTTAAATGATAAGAACAATAATTGCCATACTGGGACAGACCGAAGGTCCATCAAGCCCATTATCCTGTTTCCAACAGTGGCCAACCCAGGTCCCAAGTACCTAGCTAGATCCCAAGTAATAAAACAGATTTTATGCTGCTTATCCTGTGAATAAACAGTGGATTTCCCCAAGCCCCTTCAATAATGGCCTATGGCCTTCCCTTTTAGGAATTTATCCAAACCTTTTTTAAACCCCGCTAAGCTAACTGATTTCACAACATTTTCCAGCAACAAATTCTTTAAGTTCATATGTTTTGTTGACCACCTGACCACTGATTTTATTTTGGAGGTTGATTTTAGTACCAATGCTGTTTTTATTTTGTAGTATTAAATTATGCAGCACTGTGGATTAAAACATCATGACAGGCAAGACTTTCCCTTCTCTGGTTCCTAAAGCCAGTCACTAGCCATATTCTTTGTAGTACTTTAATAGAATCGAGCTGGAAACTTTTTATTTTTGTGAATGCATCCTTCTGCTTTCTTGCACAGAGCTTTGTTTCATTTTGTTTGTTCACCTGGCATGCTTTGCCCATAATACTCTGAATAATTCATTGGCAGAGATTTGGTTTACCATGTCCACCATCTAACTTTGTCAGCGCAGTACTTGGACTGCAGTTAAATCCTACCGTGCAAATAAGAGAGGAGGCTTGTGCAGAACCATCATACCTGAGCAGGCAAGGTACCCTGCTCCATTTGCATTTCTATTTAAACAAGTTTTATTCAGAACATTGTCCTTTTTGGTTTTCAGTTGTGGAAGATAAATTAGTGATTGTTTTTTTTTAGATTCATCTGTTCCCAGTAACCTGAAGGCTTTAGACCTCAGCATGGATGTGCAGAATTCACCTGTTGGAGAATCTGGAAGTAAAAATCGTGGTCTGACCAGATTCCTTCTGTCTGAGGAGCAGATGAGGGAAGAGGGATACCCCATCCTAGGTCAGGTCATGAAGTTAACTTGACAAGAACATAAGAATAGCCTCACTGGGTCAGTCAAATGGTCCATCAAGCCCATTAGCCCGTTCTCACGGTGGCCAATCCAGGTCACTAGAAACCTGAACCAAACCCAAAGAGTAGCAACATTCTAGCATCTCAAAGAATGGCAAGATTCTGGAACCCCAATGAGGGCAACATTCCAGAGCTGAGATTGTGATGTCATAATGCCTCATTCCACGGTGCCTCAGAGCCAACCTCATCAGTGTTGTTACAATGGCTTGATTGCCCTATACAGTGGTACTTTGGATTACGAGCATAATCCGTTCCAGGAGAATGCTCGTAATCCAAAATGCTCGTTTATCAAAGCGAGTTTCCCCATAGGAAATAATGGAAAAAAGTAGCAGTTGCATCCATTAGCATCCTAAACACTATGGGGCTCATAATCGAAAGAGGAAAACATCCAAAAACCGGCCTAAGTCGGCACTTGCACAAACATTTCTCAAAAACGTCCAAGTGCTGATAATAAAACCGGGTTTTGGACGTATTTCTAAACGACCTAGGCCTTCATAGTGCCGCTCAACGTCCAAAGATAAACGGGGGTTTTGGGAGGCGTGTTGAGGGTGGGAGTTGGGCGGGACGTGGGCCGGCTTAGACTTAGTCGTACAGCATGTAAAACCGAAAGTTTTACAACAGAGCCTAGACGGAACTTGGACGGTGTGACTTAGACCATGTAAAACATGGTCTAAGTCACAAAAACCCACCTAAACTCACCAGATAAGCACTGAAAACACATAACACAGACCCCCACACACTACCCTAGTGATCACCAATCCCCTCCCACCCCCATAAAAATTTTATTCACAACTTTAAATTTTAGCCTCCAGACCATCATCACGTGGCTGCCTGGCATAGGAAAGCCTAGTCGTCCAGCCCGGAAGCAGCTTAAGTCATCTTGGTTAGGGACCCATAGAGAGGAGGACCCATGCCCATAAGCCCCTGTAATCACTGCATTGATACTTAAATATGTGCACTGCCCTATACACCCCCAAAACCCTTTTTTACTGGCATATAAGTGGCTCTTGCAGCCATAAGGGCTATTGGGGTGATAGATAAGTGGGTCTAGGGGATTCTGGAGGTGGTTTGGGGGGCTCACCATCACCTATAAGGGAGCTGTAGTAAGGAGAAGCCATGGTGAAGTTCACAGCAGTGCCCTTTAAGGTACCCCACTATTTAGGTGGCATGTCTGGGTGTGCAGTCCATCACTTTGCAGACCCCTCCCACGTCCAACAGGGCTTGTTCTAGGCATTTTGGACTTGGACGGAAATGTTGTATAAAGATAGACAATTTAGTAGCTTGAACGATCAGATCGGCAGGACGTATAATTAGACGATTTTTGAAAGTAAAAAAAAAGTGTCTTGGGCTCTTTTTAACTTTGGACAACTTGCGAGATGGACGTAAACGAACTTAGACGTCCCTTTTTATTATGCCCCTCCACTTAATTAGGGCTAGATTCTGAAAATGGAGCCAAAATGTTACACACTAAGCTAATATTCTGTAAAGGGCGCTTTGCATGGAACAACTTGTATAAAATATTAGCTTAGTACACATTTCACACCTAACCTTTTTTGAGAGTAAACCCTAAAGCTGGTGTAAATGCTTGTATCCTACTGATGGCCATTAACTGTGCAAATGCAGGTATTCTATAACACGAGCCTAATTTCTGGGAATGCCTCTGACCTGCCTATGCCCCTTCCATGGCCACACCCCCTTTGGAGTTGCATACTATGGAATTTAGGCTCATATTATAGAATAAGGCTAATCTACGTGTAACGGTACAAGATGAAAGCGTGCGTGACAATCGCACGCGGACAAAGGAGCTCGGACAAATGCACGCAGGACGTCAGCACACTGGATTACAAGTTAAATTTGAAGCATTCCGGGTGAGGGTGGGGGTAACCCCCCACTTTACTTAGAAGTGTTGGCACTGCCATTTGGGGTTTCGGGGAGGGGGATCTCCCATTACAGAGGAAAGTGTAATTTTTCCCTGTTTTAGGGAAAAATTACAGTTTCCTCTCTAGGGGGGGACGCCAACATTTCTAAGTAAAGTGGGGGAGTTCCCCCTCTCGGGAGCGTTTTAAATTTAATTTTTAATCCAGCGCACTGACGTCCTGCGTGCATTTGTCTGAGCTCCTTTGTCCACACGCAGTTGTCCTGCGCGCTTTAGTTCCATCACCACGTATAACTCCTAATTACTGCCAATTAAGTATTGTTAATGCCAATAATTGACTCTTAACACCTAATTATCTAATTTAGTTTGCACGCCCAAAATTGCGTGCCCAACTTTGGGCAACCTATACCAAATCCGGGGGATAGTGTACAAATGCAAGGTGGGCATTCATGTAGGCGGAGCAAGGGAGGGGCATGGGCGGAGCTCCCAGTTACAAGTATAAATTACAGAACACTGTAAGTTTATGGGGACCTTTGCCAGGTGTAACTTTGGCCACCTCAATGTAAGGCATAGTGAAAGTGGGTTACATTAACATTCTGTAGCAGAATCTGGGCATCCAAATACCATTATCAAATAGGCTTTTACCACACAGCATAAGGGTGTCGACTTATAGTAGTGGCATCTTAGCCCTTGGCACAAGAAATATGAACACTGGTTAAATTTCTGAGATTCTGCACATAAGATTTGCCCCTTCCATTGTGTTTGAACATCTGCTCGCTTTTACTTTTCAGGATTGCCAAACTTGCGTGATTTTGTACACACAGGATGCAGTGGGAAAGTGACAGACCTTAGTCCTCTCTTTGGGCTGGATTGTGAAATGGTAAAAATATGCTTTCATTATCATGAAATTTGAAGATAACATTTACTCCAACGTCACTTTTAAGTATTACATTTTTTTGTGTGGTCTTCTGCTACTACTACAGCTTTCAGTTGCACTGTGAAGGTACCATAGTTCAGGCTGTCACTGTGGCACAGAAAGCTCGAGTTCAGATCTCCTGTCCAACAGAGCTTGAGTGTGTCACGGAGGGAGGGATGGAAGAGTGTGTCTGCTACTGAAACAACCATTATCTCCAAGAATGGTGCCAAACATTCCTCTAGCCCTCAACCGATGTCACTTGGATGCCATCCAAGGAAGGAGAGGTTTATAATGGGAGAAACTTAACAGAATAAAGGAAATTGCAAGCCATAAAACAGACATTTATTGTGTTAGAAGTATTTTAAGTACCTATAGCTGGAATTTCAAGTGATTTATTAGTCAAATTGTCATTACTTTCTGTGCACTTGATGTTAAACTTATATAGGCATTTCTTTGTCCTAGATCCAAAATTAAATAATATTTTAGATCCAGAGTAAAAGGTTTAAAGCCTAATATTTGTAGAAGTCAGAGTTGAAGGTGTGGTGTACCAGAGCCTTTGTATTTATAGTGAATCTCTGGAGTTTACCAGGAAGTCTTACTTATTAATTGTTTTTTTTAATGTGTGTGTTTTAATATATTTGGCAGTGCCTGACGAAGCAAGGAAAGGAGCTTACACGCGTCTCATTAGTAGATGTCGGTGGCCACTGTGTTATGGATGAACTTGTAAAACCACATAATCCAGTACTAAACTACCTCACCAGGTGTGCAGTAAGAAACTTCTTTAACCTTTTCCTATTGTAATAAATTTTACGTTACGCTGATTCCAATCGTAATTATTTTAGCAAAGTTTTGTATTATTCACCGTTATCATTTACGGCTATTGTAAACATAATATAAATAAGTCATAAGTCTGTAAATTCAAATATTTTGTGTTCCTGGCTCTTTATTAGTCCATATACACTGTTTATCCACTGTCTATATCATTTTTGGAATGTCCCGTCATCCGGGACACACAATAGGAAAAGGTTAATTTTTAGAATGTGTGTCGGATAAAATGATACAATTACCAAAGCCTACTCTCCCCTTAAAAGAGAGGAAGGTCTCACTGTCAAATTGTTTAATAGTCACCATTCAAGTTTAAATATAAAGGATGGGAAAATCTCAAAACATTGTAATGAAGTCACAGAGATGCTAGACTTTCAAAAGCTCCTTTTCTTCAGTCATCGGCATAAAAACCCATCCTTTACAGCGACCTTTACAGAATAGTGCATAGAGTGGATTCTTGCACCCAGCCTTCGGATGCAAGGACTTATGCCTGCTAAAACTGATAACAGTTGTGCGCCTAATTTCTGGGAACCCCCTGTTCTGCCCATGCCTACACCCCCTTTTGTTTTTGGGTTTTTTTCTTGTTTTAAATTTTTTATTCATTTTCATATATCAGCAAGTGTAACATAGAAATTTTAAAAGATCACATAAAACATACACTTGAATTCCTTTCATGTATCACTGTAAATACAATATATTATTCTGTATTTATAAACAATAATACCTAAAATATCTGTATTACCTAATATCTATAATAATTGTTGTTAAAATTTAAACCCTTCTTTTCCCTCCCTTCCCAATACACATAACAATTATAATAAAAATAATGACAAATATTTTATGAGATAAATTAAATAAAATGAAACCCACCCCCCTCCCTTCTTAATAAGATTTTTATTATGGGAAAATGATTTCATTCATTACAGAAATCTGCTAATGGTCCCCAGATCTTCTGAAAATTACCAAAATAACCTCTCTGTGTTGCTAATGCACGCTCCATTTTATATATATGGCATACGGAATTCCACCAGAAGTTATAGTTTAACCTATCATAATTTTTCTAGTTATATGTAATTTGTTGTACTGTTACCCCAGTCAATATAAATAAAAGTTTGTTATTGTTTGAAGAAATTTGACTCTTTGCTCTCATTGCTGTGCCGAATAAGATAGTATCATAAGTCAAGGCTACTGGATTTTCCATCATCCTATTTATTTGAGGCCAAATTGAATTCCAGAATAATGATATGAATGGGCAATAGAATAATAGATGATCTAATGTCCCAGCCTCAAGGTGACAGTGCCAACATCTATTAGACCCCCTTTTGAATTACGTACTATAAAATTTAGGAGCAGATGGTTGTTTGTTTTTTTAAAATCTTTATTCATTTTACATCTTACAACAAGTGTAACAATAGATAACAGTTAAATTGAATTAAATACAACACTTGAATCTCTATCATATTCAACATTAAAACATTTACATTTTTAACCCATTCCCTCCCAATCCAACCATAACCTATGTGTTCACATAGCTCATTTACAATATTCTTTATTATTGGTCTAAATATTTAATAAAATTATAAAATCCCTCCCCCCATCCCTTCTTATTGCATTTATTTTTTTTTTATAAATCTTTATTCATTTTCTTATGTTACAACAAGTGTTTCAAATAAACTCGTTAGAAACTTGAATATACACACTTGATTAACTCACATATTAACATCAAATTTAACATTTCTTTAAAAAATTAATATTATATAAAGTTATAATATTATGCAAGAAATCTAAATTTATATAATTCTTATTGAATATAATAATCTCCCACCCCTCCCTCCCTTCCTATCAATAATACATAAAATCAACTTTATTGTAAATACATTCAAATATTGATATAGTATGTAATAATCAGAAATAAAATCCCACCCCATTCCCCTCTAATCAAATATCTTATAATGGGAAAAGTTAATCATTCATTACAGAAATCTGTTAACGGTCCCCAGACTTTTTGAAATTTATTTACATATCCTTTTTGTGTTGCAATGGTGAGTTCCATTTTGTATATATGGCATACAGAATTCCACCAGAAATTGTAATTTAACCTGTCATGTTTTTTCCAATTATATGTTATTTGTTGTATTGCTATTCCAGTTAAAATAAACAAAAGTTTGTTGTTGCTTGCCGAAATTTGACTTCTTGCTCTCATAGTTGTGCCAAATAAAATAGTATCATATGTCAAGGCTACCGGATTTTCTAACATCCTATTTATTTGAGGCCAAATTGACTTCCAGAATGATAAGATGAATGGACAATAGAATAAAAGGTGGTCTAATGTCCCGACTTCAACATGACAGTGCCAGCATCTATTAGACTTAGAACTATCTATCTTTTGTAAACGAAAAGGGGTCCAAAAAGCTCTATGTAATAGAAAAAACCAAGTTTGTCTCATAGATGCTGACACTGTACATTTTAACCTCCAAGATCAAAGTCGTGGCCATTGAGATGCATTAATTTGATGCTTTATCTCAATGCTCCAAATGTCTCTAAGACCATTTTTTGGCTTTTTATTTACAAATCCAGATATTAATTTATACCACTGTGCGACTTTATGATCTGTTGAATCCATCTGGAAACATAAGAATTCCAAACTATGATAATTAGTAAGATTTTTCCATTCAGGGAACCCTACCTGAATGGACTGCTTCAATTGCAACCATCTAAAATATTGTGATTTATTAAGATCAAATTTATGTTGCAATTGTGAAAACTCCAGCAACTTACCATTTTGTATTACATCATCCAAAATACGAATACCTGCTATCATCCAATGTTTCCAGATAATTTTAAAACCGCCAATTTTGATCTTGGGGTTTAACCAAATCGTTTGTGTTGTTGATTTACTTATTGGAATAGGAGTTAGATTACTTATATATCTTAGAGTTTTCCAAGTATCCATAAATATTTTATGCTCTTTATATAACCTTGGCATTCTGATACTAACTACATGACTAAGACGCAAGGGAAACATAAGTCTCCATTCTAACCAGAACCAGTCTGGAATATTATCAGTGGGCTCTGGGAGGATCCAATACATACCTTGACGTAAAATATAGGCTTGATGGTACCTATAAAAATTGGGAAAATTTACCCCGCCCTCCACAATTGGCCTTTGCAACGACACTAAAGCAATTCTGGGGTTTTTACCAAGCCAAATAAATTTTGTCAAAATCCTATTTAATTTTTTATAAAAAGATTCTTGAAAGAAAACTGGTATCATCCCCATTTGGTAACAAACTACAGGCAAAATCATCATTTTAACAGTTTGTACTCTTCCCCACCAAGATAGATGCAAAGGATTCCATTGCTCACACATTTCTGTCACCTTTTGTAATATGCATTTTTCATTACTTTTCATTGTTTCATCCACTGTTTTTGTAATCCAAATTCCCAGATATTTAATAGCCTCCTCCTTCCAAACAAAAGAGAATGTATCAAATAATCCTTTTGTACAATGTACATTTAATGGAAGAACTTCTGATTTATTCCAATTTATCTTATATCCTGAGAACTTTCCAAATTTCTCAATCAACTCAAGTAAATATGGAATGGAAGATTCTGGATTCCTCAAATACAATAGTAAATCATCTGCATATGCAGATACTTTATATTCTCTAACTGAATGTGGTATACCTTGTATTTCCTTCACCTGTTGGATAGCTAATATTAAGGGTTCTAAAACAATATCAAACAGTAAAGGAGACAAGGGACAACCTTGTCTAACTCCCTCTGTAAATTAAATTTTTCTGAAAAAGTATTATTAATATATAATCTAGCAGAAGGGGAGCTATACAATGTTTGTATTATTTGTATGAATCCAGGACCTATACCAAACCATTCCAATGCCTGATACATAAAGGTCCATTCTACTGTATCAAAAGCCTTTTCTGCATCCAGAGAAACAGCAAAAGTAGGCTCATTCATTTTCTTTGTTAGATATAACATATGGAATGCTAATCTGGTATTATGAGATGAATGTCTTTGAGCAACAAATCCTGTTTGATGCATACCTATAATATGAGGAAGAGCTTTAGCCAATCTTAATGCTAATATTTTTGCTAACAATTTACCATCTACATTTATTAAAGATATTGGCCTATAATTTGAGACCAAAGTGGGATCTTTATTTGGCTTTGGCAAAACAATAGTTAAAGATTCTGCTATAGTGCCATTAATAGAACCTTTTTTAAGTTGGTATTGATAAAGATTTAATAAATAAGGCAATAGAAAATTTTGAAATGTTTTATAAAACTCCACTGTATATCCATCACCACCTGGAGCGGATCCAGCTCTAAGGGACTTCAAAGCTGTTTCTAATTCTTTTAGTGATATTGGCTCTTCCAAACTTCGTTTTACATGTTCAGGAACTTTTGGACCCTCTAACATTTTCAAAAATTCTAAACCATCTTTTTCTTTATCTAAATAAGTCTCGGAAGAATAAAGAGAACTATAAAACTTTAGGAACTGTTTCAAAATAGGCTCAATTTGTGTAAATGTTTCACCATTTTCATCTTTGATGGCAATTAATTTTGATTTCCTTTTTTTCGCTTTAAGATAATTTGCTAATATTCTTCCCGCCTTATTTGAGTTACCATAATATAAAGCTTGCTAAGAAAATAAATCTTTCCTAATCAATTTAGATGAAATATCATTATATTTGCCTTTTAGTTTTAACAATTCATGTTGAATAGAATATTCCCATTTTTCTATAAGTTTTGATTCTAAAATTTTAATCTCTTGTTCTAAATTTAAAAATTGTTTTTTAACCTGTTTTTTAAGGTAAGCCGAATAAGAAATTATTTGTCCTCTTGTTGATGCCTTAAAAGCATCCCATAATATTTCCCTAGAGATTTCATCTTTATCATTCATTTGAAAATAATCTTTCATTTTTGTTAGAAGGTTCTCACTAAATAATGGATCAGCAAGCAATGTATTATCAAACTTCCAGATTGGTCTATTAGTGTTTTGATCTGTGATCTTAATTTCAATCCACACCCCACCATGATCAGATAAAATGATTGGATCAATGGCAGCTTGTGTCACCTGATATGCCAAATGATTTGATATCTAATATAATAAAATGGTAGGACGCGCATGCGCACTAAAAAAGCGTGTTCCCTGATCCCGTCGCGTTTTTTTTAGTGCGCATGCGCGGGTTTACGTCGCCAAACTCGGCAACTTGGACAACAATCGCGCTTATGCTCAAGCCGCCGCCACGAATCCTCTCTCGAACCGCACCAGGATCGAGAGAGGAGCTGCGGCGGGGGCTTGAGCATAAGCGCCATTGTTGTCCCCCTACCTAGCTGCGAGGCTGCGGTGGCCTTCCTCACGGTTTCACGGTGCTTGGTTCGCCAAACAATTCCTGCCGTTGACCAAATTTGCCCCACCGTTCCTTCCCTTCCTCCATCAGGTACAGTTCAGCTCCGCCTATGTTAAAAGCAGCTGCTTTGAAATTGGAGCCCTGCCGCCACCGTAACACGTTCCCTCTGCCGCGGTCCCATATGTCAGAGAAGGGGTGGGACCAAGGCAGAGGGGAAAGTGCTACGGCAGTGGCAGGGCTCCGATTTCGACGCGGCTGCTTTTAACATTGGTGGAGCTGCACTGCACCTGATGGAGGGAGGGAAGGAAAGGTGGTTGTGCGCTGTTGAGCCCCTCTGCAAGGGCCCAAACCAAAAAAGGAGCCAGGACTCTTCCCAACCCGGCGCCACCAGACCCGACAAAACGGCCCTACACTCACAGACCCGCGAGCAGGGTTGCCATGGAAACCTAACCGGAATTTACATGCAGTCGCGCAAGGGTCAGTGAGAGGGGATCAGGAGCTAAAGAGAGATTGAAAAAAACAAACAAACAACAGTGCACAAGTAGAGAGAGACACACAGACAGTCACAGAAGGACAGGGGGCTAAAGACACAGATTGAAAAAATAACAAAACACAGAGGACAAGGAGAGAGAGAGACACAGACACTCACAGAAGGACAGGGGGCTAAAGAGACAGATTGAAAAAATAACAAAACACAGAGGACAAGGAGAGAGAGACACAGGAAAAAAAATGACAAACAGACATACATTAGCCAAGGAGACAGACATACTTACATACAGCGTCCAAGTAGACAGACAGAGAGACAGCAAAAAAATACAAACAGCCAAGGAGACAAACAGAAAAAAAATAAAAAATACAATGCCCAAGGATAAATTCAGGAAAAAAAACCTTCCAGACATACAGTGGCCAAGGAGTTAGACTGAAAAAAAAGGCATACAGACATACAGCAGCCAATGAGACAGACAGACTGACAGCGACCAAGTAGACAATCAGCAAAAAAACACAAACAAACACACAAAGCAAAAAAATAGAAACATACAGCGGCCAAGGAGACAGGCATGCAACAAATAGGAAAAATAAAAAAACTTTTAATAAATCAACCATACATAGGGGGCGTGGCTTGGGAGTGCACGAGGATGGTCGGGTAGGGCAGAGGCTCTGTACATACAGACATTAATGACATAAAATACTGAAATAAAATTTTCATTTTAACGGAAGAAACGAAGGAAAATACAACGTGATGGCTTCAGGAAAACAAAACAAGTCTGAAATGGGGATTTCTAATACCGGCAGTGTTAAGAGATCTAAGCCAGAGCCGGCAACACCCTCAAAGTGTCCGTTGTCAAGAGAGAAAAGTGACATTGATTTTTGGAAAGAAATACAAGAGATAAAAGAAATTCTTCTAAAAAACGCCAAAAAGGTGGATGAAATACAGGAAGAAGTAATGACTTTAAATAAAAGAACAGAAGTGCTGGAGATTAAAACAACAAAAATGGAAATGAGAATGGACAGTTTTGAAGCAGAAAAAAGGCAATATAAACTGGACAGAGAAAAAATCTTTACACTCACCAGGGAAGTCGAGGATTGCCAGAATCGCATGAGACGGAGTAATTTGAGACTTTTGGGCGTACCGGAAGGGGTGGAGAAAAATAATCCGGTTTCATTTGTGGAAAATTTTTTGATGAAAGTCCTGCCCCTCAAATCCAATTACCCGATAGAAGTTGAACGTGCACATCGCATACCAATGAAAAGATTGGATACTTTAAAAGGTCCTCGCCCCATAATTTTCAAGTTGCTAAGACACCAGCAAGTTTTAGAGGTGTTAAGAATGGCTAAAGAACATGCAAATTTAAAATGTCAGGATGCCAAAGTCCACATCGTTCCTGATTTCGCTTAAACAACGGCAGATAAAAGGAAAAAATTTCTAGACATGAGGCCGAAGTTAAGAGACATCGGAGCTAGATTTGGCCTGATATACCCTGCGATTATGAAAATAACTATTGACAACAAAAACTATGAGCTTTGATGAACCTATGAAGTTGGAAATGTTTTTAAATCAAAGGGAGCAGCCGATGTCAATTTAATTTGACTTATTCACTTCCTGGAGTTGGAGTTGATTCTTCTTGGTTTTTATTTGATTTTATTTGTTATTCATCTTTAATATATTTGAGAATCTGCTAACTGACAGTTTGGCTCTGTTTATTTTGAATGGAAACTGTGAAATGGAATGCTGATGAAAAAGGCAGTTTGTTTCTCTGTGAGCATTTAATATCTCTTTCTCAAAGGATGACTTTAAAGTTGAAATGAATTGTTCCTTTGCTGTTACATATCTTAATAAGATATTAGAATATCTGATATATGTTATTACAATATATTCATGAAGATAAGATATTAATATACAGAGCTTATAGTGGCAGATTTAGATCATAGGTTATGATGAGTTAATGGAGGTTTTGATAAAAATTCAGTACAAAAGATTTCAGTTAGCAAAGATTTTCAAGGGACTCTAGTTTAAGGTTTAGTAGGCTTCTTTGAGAATATTTAAAGGGAATATATGTATTTAAAAATAAATAATAACAATAATTTAAAAAAAAAAAGGAAAATATATTATTAATGCTTAATTTTCATTTATAGGTTTCTTACAAGTCTGATACTTTTAGCAGACATATAGAGTTTCACATTCTTTATTATCATTTATAATATGAGTGGAAGATCTTTATTTAGTTTCTTATTTTGATTTTTTAATATTTTGAGAATATTACATAAATTATTTATAAAAATACATATGATTATTACATACAATATTGTTTTATAATTGAAGTCTGTATAGAGCTTTTAGTTTAGCTTTACTTGGTCTTGTATGTGCAGTTCCAGGTTTTATCAGCCAATATTAAGGGTGGGAGAGGGAGGGATGGGAGGGGGGTTAAAGGGATTTGATAATTGGGGTAGGGATGTTGGATTGGGAGATATAAATGAAGATGGTGTTTATTCATTTCAAATGATTTCAGTTTTTTGTTCAGATATAATAATTGGAAGAACTTTTGTAAAAATTATTTGGATTGATGGAGATTAAAATTTTTCACTCAATGTTAATGGCCTTAATCACCCAGTAAAGAGGAACAAAATGTTAGCATTTTTAAAAAGGCAACAGGTTGATGTGTATTATATTCAAGAGACACATTTATCAGTGGTTGAATCCAAAAAGCTAGAAGATAATTGGGTGAAACACTGTTTTTTCGCTCCCGCAATAGGGAAAAAGGCAGGAGTGGCTATATTAGTGAACACAAAATGTTTAGCTTCATTTAAAATGATAGATTTTGATCCTTTAGGGAGATGGATACGAGCGGAAATGAGAATGGGAAATAATACTTTGACTTTATTAAATATCTATGTCCCGAACTCGAATCAAAATGATTTTTTTATTAATATACAAAAATTAATACTCCCACTGGCTGCTTCTAATTTAATAGTAGCTGGAGATTTTAATGCTGTTATGGATCCTTTTTTGGATAAAAAACCAAGCAAAAATATAAAATCATTAGGGTTAGATAATTTGGTGAATACTTGTAATTTGAAAGATATATGGCATATTCTTCATTTTAATGATCAGGAGTTCTCTTTTTGCTCACCAGTTCATAAATCTTTTTCAAGAATTGATTTACATATTGGTATCAAATTCCATAGTGCAACAAGTGACACAAGCTTCCATTGATCCAATTATTTTGTCAGATCATGGAGGAGTGTGGATTACACTTATACTAGATAATAATGAATACAATAGATCATTATGGAGGTTTAATAATACATTGGTTTCAGATTCAACTTTTCTTGAAGAAATTAAGTTAAAAATTTTGGAATTTTTCCAAATAAATACCTCAGCAGATATTAATGCGGAAATCTTATGGGATGCATTTAAAGCTACTATAAGAGGTAATATTATTTCTTATTCTGCGTATATTAAAAAACAACTTATTAAACAATTTTCAGATTTGGAAAAAGAAATTAAATTGCTGGAATCCAAATTAATAGATGATTGGAATCATGAAAATTTGCAAACTTTATTAAAGACTAAAGGCAAATATAATGAAATTTCTTCAAAAATGGCAAGGAAAGATTTGTTTTCTCTGCAAACCTTGTATTATGGAAAATCTAATAAGGCAGGAAGTTTACTTGCAAATTATCTTAAAGCAAAAAAGAGAAGAATAAAAATAAGTGCAATAAAAGATGAGAAAGGAAATATGCATAATCAAACTAATAACATTTTAAATCAATTTTTGGCTTTTTACAAAGAGTTGTATTCTTCCGAGTCTTCTATTAATAAAGTTCAAAAAGGTATGGAATTTTTAAATCTTCTTGAGGGTCCAAAGCTTCCTGATCATATAAAAAGAAGTTTAGAAGAACCTATATCATTAAAAGAATTAGAAACAGCATTGAAGTCTCTTAGAGTTGGATCCGCTCCAGGTGGGGATGGTTTTACTGTGGAATTCTATAAAACATTTCAAAATTCTTTATTACCCTATTTACTAAATTTATATCAGTTTCAACTTAATAAAGGTTGTATTAAAAGTACTATGGCAGAATCTATGGTGATTGTTTTGCCAAAGCCAAATAAAGATCCCACTATGGTTTCAAATTACAGGCCAATATCATTAATTAATGTAGATGGAAAATTAATGGCTAAAACACTGGCATTAAGATTGGCAAAGGCTCTTCCTTACATAATTGATGTACATCAAACAGGTTTCATTGCTAACAAACATTCTTCTAACAATACAAGATTGACATTTCATACATTAAATTTAACTAAAATGATGAATGAACCAGCTTTTGCTCTTTCAGTAGATGCAGAAAAAGCTTTTGATAGGGTAGAATGGTCATTCATGTATCAGACTTTGGATTGGTTTGGTGTGGGTCCTGGTTTTGTTCAAATGATTAAAACTTTGTATAGCTCCCCTATGGCAAGATTATACATTAATAATAATTTATCTGAGAGTTTTAAATTACATAGAGGAGTTAGACAAGGATGTCCATTATCTCCTTTGCTGTTTGATATTGTTTTAGAACCCTTATTGATAGCTATTAATCAGACAAAGGGGATACAGGGTATTCCCTTGAAAGAATGGGAATACAAATTATCTGCTTATGCGGATGATATTTTATTATATTTGCGCAATCCAGGTTCAACTATACCATGTTTGTTAGAATTGATTGAAAGATTTGGAATGTTTTCAGGATATAAAATCAATTGGAATAAATCTGAAATTCTTTCGCTTAATGTGCATTGCATAAAATCTATGTTTGATTCATTTCCTTTTGTATGGAAAGAGGATGGATTAAAATATTTAGGAATTTGGATTAAAAATTCAATAGAAGATACAGTAAAAGAAAATGAAAAACTTTTATTAAAAAAGGTTTTGGAATTATGTGAACAATGGAACCCATTACATATATCTTGGTGGGGAAGAGTTCAAACCATAAAAATGATGATATTGCCTGTGGTTTGCTATCAAATGTGTATGATTCCGGTATTTTTTCAGAACTCTTTTTATAAAAAATTGAATGCAATAATTATTAAGTTTGTTTGGCTTGGCAAAACACCTAGAATTGCTTTGGTATCTTTACAGAAATCAATTAAGGAGGGTGGGGTAAATTTCCCAAATTTCTATAGGTATCATCAGGCCTATATTTTACGTCAAGGTATGTATTGGGTCCTCCCAAATCTCATTGAATACACTCCAGATTGGTTATACTTGGAATGGCGACTCCTGTCTCCTTTACATCTTTGTCACATTCTCAGTATCAAGATGCCCAGATTGTATAAAGAAAATAAACTTTTATTAGATACATGGAAAACTCTAAGATATGTAAGTAATTTAACTGAAATTCCTATTAGTAAATCGACAAATCAATCTATATGGCTAAACTCCAAGATTCAGATTGGCGGAACTAAGATTGTCTGGAGACATTGGTTAAATGCAGGAATACGAACTTTAAATGATGTTATTTCAAATGGAAAGATGCTTGAGTTTACACAATTGCAAAATAAATTTGGACTGAATAAATCACAATTTTATAAATGGTTGCAATTGAAGCAGGCCATTCAGGCAGGGTTCCCTGAATGGAAAACTTTAAATTCTCAATATAGCATGGAATTTTTATGCTTCCAGGCAGATTTTCTGGGTCACCAGGCCGCACAGTGGTATAAAGTTATTAGTGAATTGGTTAATAAAAAACCTAAAAATGGTCTTAGGGATATTTGGAGCATTGAGATTAATCATCAAATTTTGGCATCTCAATGGCCACAAATTTGGTCTTGGAGAATAAGATGTACACTGTCAGCATCTATGAGACAAACTTGGTTTTTTCTTTTGCATAGAGCATTTTGGACCCCTGTTAGATTACAAAAATTAAATAGTTCAATGTCTAATAGATGCTGGCATTGTAAGCTTGAAGTAGGGACTTTGGATCATCTTTTATTTTTCTGTCCCTATATATTAGCCTTTTGGAATTCGATCTGGGATCAAATAAATTCTTTATTAGATAATCCTGTAGCATTAACTTATGATACTGTGATATTTGGCATATCTATGAGGAAAAAGAGTCAGATATCGGCAAGTAATAACAAACTTTTATTGATTATGACAGGAGTTGCCATGCAACATATTACTACAAATTGGAAAGATCACACAAGACTTAATTTTAATTTCTGGTGGAATTCACTATGTCACATATATAGAATGGAACGTTCAATAGCAATACAAAATGGAAATTATAAAAGGTTTAATGAAATATGGGGGCCATTGACATTGTTTTGTAATGAATAAACACTATTTTCTTAACATTATTTATGATTGGAAGGAAAAGGGGAGGGTTTATATAAATGAAAAAAAATAAAAATAAAAATGTAAAAAAGAAATATGACAAAGATTGATTCAATTAAATAATTGTATGGAAAGGGAGGAGGGAAGAAGGGTTTAGATATATATACCTTTGTTATGATCTTGATAGATTTATCAAGTGATGTTAGTAAATCTATGTATTACTTATATTGTGCACTTGCTGAAAGTTTAAAAATGAATAAAGAATTATAAAAAAAAAAAAAAAAAAATAGGAATTATAAGGGAATCCTTATCTATACTTATTTATTTATAAGCTTATTCTCAATCCTCAATGATATAGTATAAGATCCTTGCATCTAGATGATTTAAAAAAAAAAAAAAAAAAAATCAGGAAATAGCTTTAACCTCATGAACAACAATATTACAGTGTTTAAACATCAAAATGACATATTCTTAATTTATAATATATATATATATATGAATATATATGAATCATAAGTATAGGAGAATTCCTAAGATGAAAACTAGGAGAGCCAGCAAATCAAAATAGCAACAGTGCTATCATTTCGAAGTATTAGAATAAGACGTTATTAAACCATAAAATATAAATATATATTATTTTTTTTTATGAAGAATATACAGGAAAATTCCTAAGATGAAATTTGGATCTTACCAGGGAGGGCCAGTGGATAAAATAAGAACGCCCTGTGTAAATTTTTTTTTTCCCTCCAACCCTTTTGAAACGCAAACTTAACCGGAAGTACCTCCTCTAGCAGGAAATCACCTAATTTAACCAATCATATTCTAGTTTTATCCTTGACATTATATTTGTTAATATGATTGAAGGAGATTTTCTCTTCCCTTGCAAGAAACGCCCCTTACATTTCTATAGCCAATCAGCAACTATTTTAATTTAAGGTCAGTGAATAAAAAACAGTATTCTGCGCATAGATTTCAATCGGATCCCTTTCAGCTCCACGATGTTACATGTAAGTCTATTTTATTTTAAAAATCCAGAATCGAATTATGAAGATCAGATAAGATTTATGCCCTTAAGTTGGCCTGAGGGTAATGTTCTCTTCTTGCTTCTTATTAAGAATGTTCCATGTAGTTCAAATTATAGTTCCATCCACGTGCGATTCTATCCGTTGTATTAGAAGTTTTGAGTTTTAACTGAAATTTTCCTGTATGTTCATATTATCAAAAGTCAAAAGTTATAATATGTGTAGATAATTAATTTTGAAAAGATCCTTTCAGATGTTCTTAAGAGGACATTGGTTGCTCATGTTGCTCAAGAAATTCCTGTAGTTTTTTGGGATCCGAGAAATTTTGAGTTGTATTATTTATTGTAATTTTCATTACTGCCGGATAAAGGAGCCCATACCTAGCCCCCAGGGATCTTAATTGAGGTCTCAAGTCTAGAAATTGTTTTTTTCTCAATGCCGTTTCTCTTGCAAAGTCAGGGACAATGTGTATTTTTGCGTCCTGACATTTGAGATTTTTATTCTCTTTGGCTAGTTGACAAATTTCTACTGCTTGTTGATGTCTCAGGAGTTTAAAAATTTTTTTTTTTTTTTTTTTAAATTTTTATTTATAAATTTTCCATTCTTACAATATTTAATTCATACAATATATATTAATTATTACATATCTGAAATATTATCATTATTAATTCATAGTATTTAAAATATAATATGATAAAGATTATTCAATAACATATACAATATAATTCCCTCTCCCTTTTTATATAAATACTTCCATTAATTATTCAAATCCCACCCCATTCATATACTCTTTTTATCATTGTGCTAAGAAACTAATCATTAGAATAATTTGTCAATGGTTTCCATATTTTCATGAAATTAAGAAGATTTCCCTGTTGTATCGCTATTATTTTTTCCATTTTATAAATATGACAAACAGAGTTCCACCAGAATGTATAATTCAATTTGGTATAGTCTTTCCAGTTTTGAGTAATTTGTTGCATGGCGACTCCTGTTAGTATTAATAATAGCTTATTATTGTTTGCTGATATCGGACTCTTAGTTCTCATTGCAGTTCCAAATAATATGGTGTCATATGAGAGTCCTACGTGATTTTCTAGTAATTTATTAATTTGGGGCCAAATTGAATTCCAAAATGCGTTTACACAGGGACAGAAAAAGATTAAATGATCTAACGTCCCTATTTCCAATTTACAATGCCAGCATCTATTAGATCTAGTACTATCTATTTTTTGCAGGCGCGTTGGGGTCCAGAACACTCTATGTAATAAAAACAACCATGTTTGATTCATAGATGCTGACCTTGTAGATCTTAATCTCCAGGACCAAAATCGTGGCCATTGAGATTCAGAAATTGTCTGACCAATCTCAATACTCCAAATATCCCTAAGACCTGTTTTCTTTTTTTTATTTAAAAATCCGTATATCAATTTGTACCATTTTGCGGCTTGGTGACCCAAAAAATCCGTCTGGAAACATAGAATCTGTAAACTATATTGATTATTTAGATTTTTCCATTCAGGGAACCCTACCTGAATGGCCTGCTTCAATTGCATCCATTTAAAATATTGTGTTTTATTTAGTCCAAATTTATTTTGCAATTGTGAAAAACTAAGCAGTGATCCTTCTGATATGACATCTTTCAATGTTCTTATTCCTGCATTTATCCATTGTTTCCAGACGATTTTAAATCCGCCAATCTTGATCCTGGAGTTTATCCATATTGATTGATTTAGAGATTTAGCAATAGGTTCTGATGATAAATTACTGATATATCTCAATGTTTTCCAAGTGTCAAATAAAATTCTGTGATCTTTGTATCTTTTAGGCATTGTTATAGTTATTAACTGTTCTGGATATATAGGGAACAGGAGCCGCCATTCTAAATATAGCCAATCTGGTACATTTTCTAAAAGGTCTGGGAGGATCCAATACATACCCTGTCTTAAGATATAGGCTTGATGATACCTATAAAAATTTGGAAAATTTACCCCCCCTTCCACAATTGGTCTTTGTAATGATACTAAAGCGATTCTTGGTCTTTTCCCACACCAAACAAATTTTGTAAGAACATTGTTAAGTTTTTTATAAAATGACCCCTGAAAAAATATTGGAATCATACTCATTTGGTAACAAACCACAGGCAATATCATCATTTTAACTGTTTGAATTCTTCCCCACCAAGAAAGATGTAGTGGATTCCATTGCTCACACATTTCTGTTATTTTTTTTAATAAAAGTTTTTCATTCTCTTTGACTGTATCTTCAATTGTGTTTTTGATCATAATTCCTAAGTATTTTATTCCATCTTCTTTCCAAATAAATGAATATGGATCAAATAATCCCTTGGTACAATGAACATTTATTGGGAGAATTTCAGATTTGTTCCAATTAATTTTATATCCAGAAAAAGTACCATATTTTTCTATTAAATTAAGTATACATGGAATAGTAGTTTCCGGTTCTCTTAAATATAATAATATATCATCTGCATATGCTGATAATTTAAATTCAAAATCGGTAAATGATATTCCCCTTATCTCCTTAGTTTTGTTTATTGCAATTAATAAAGGTTCTAGGACAATATCAAAAAGTAAAGGAGACAAAGGGCATCCTTGTCTAACTCCCCTATGCAAGTTAAATCTGTTTGATAAATTATTATTAATATATAGTCTTGCACCAGGAGAGCTATACAATGTCTGAATCATTTTAATAAAACCGGATCCTATGCCAAACCATTGTAAAGCTTGGTATATAAAATTCCATTCCACTCTGTCAAAGGCTTTTTCTGCATCTAAAGATATTAAAAAAACTGGATCATTTATATTTTTTGCTAAATTTAATGAGTGGAATGCTAATCTAGTATTATTTGATGAATGTCTTTTAGCAATAAATCCTGTTTGATGTACATCAATAATGAAAGGGAGAGCTTTTGCCAATCTTAATGCTAATACTTTAGCCATTAATTTGTTATCCACATTCAATAATGAAATAGGCCTGTAATTTGAAACCAGAGTAGGATCTTTGTTTGGTTTTGGTAAGACTATAATTATCGATTCTGCCATAGGAGTTTAAAAATTAAAGTTCTTGGACCCATTTGTGAGTTTTTCCTCTGAGTTGGTATCCTGTGTGCCCTTTCGATTTCTAATGCAGTTTTGAATTTTAATGGCAACACTTTAGGCAAAAATTGTTCTAAGAAAGTTATAGGGTCGTTTTTTTCCACCCCTTCCGGCATTCCGATAATTCTTAAATTATTTCTTCGTTCACGATTCCGGCTATCTTCAAGATCTCTTTTAATTTCTGTGACCTCTTTCCATATTGTTTTACTGTGTCTCATATCCATATTTATTTGCTCCGAGTTTTCCTCCAAAATGGTTATTCTATTTTCTGTCACCTCCACTCTTTTAGTGAGGATTGCAGCATCGTCCATTGCTTTTTGTAATTTTTTATTGCTGTCTAAAACAATCTCCTTAATTTGCCGTAATTCCTCCATAACGTTGGGGCTTTCGTCTGATGGTAACGGCACCTTTGAAGGAGGAGTGCTAGGCTCCGGCTTTGATCTTTTGTTGCTTCCTGTACCGGATCCTCCAGTCACCGATTCTCCTTTATTTTGTTTGCTAGATGCCATATTTTGATGTTATTAGCCGTTTTTCTTTTAAAATTTAATTATTTTTGTAGTATTTTCTATAAATAGGCTTGTATGCACGGAGCTACTCACTCACCCAACCATCAGAGTTCGCGTCCAAGCCACGCCCCCCCTTCTTATTGCATTTATAATGGAAAAATGGTATTTATTCATTACAAAGAGCCATTTTATCCTAAATGTTT
This sequence comes from Geotrypetes seraphini, assembly GCF_902459505.1. NCBI lineage: Eukaryota > Metazoa > Chordata > Amphibia > Gymnophiona > Dermophiidae > Geotrypetes > Geotrypetes seraphini. Next base: position 27,274,015 of record NC_047094.1, on the reverse strand, counting down.
GACCCAAGATTTACAAAGAGCTGCAATGGGTAAAGAAAAGGGTTTAAGATATTCCAGGTCTCTCGTTCTTTCCCTTCAATCCCTTGCAGATCTCTGCACCTTCCATCCCTCCCTCTCTCCCCCTCCCCCCCAGCACATAGCCAAGGCTCTCTCCCTTCTCCCAGACCCGACCCTTGTACTCCCTCCCAACCCATGATTCCCCCTCCCCACAAGGGCTTACCTAAGTATCAGATCCAGCAGGGGGATCTTCAGGACAGGAGCATGGCCCTCTCATGGCAGCTCAGATGCCCCCGCTTCCTTCCAGGGCAGCTACGATGCCCCCGCCTCCTTCCATTTCGCCATGTATAGGTAGGACACACCCCTCCACCCGGGCCTACCGAGATACTGGTGGTCCAGTGTGGGTCTTTTTTGCAGGAACGCAGCCCTCTTGCTACTACCTCCTCACGGCTACCTTTTAAAATGGTTGCCGTGAGGCATTTCCTGTAATACCGTGAGCTACCTCCTTGCATTTTAGAAGGCAGCTGCAAGTAGGCAGGAGCGACAGGGCCACACTCTTGTCACGAAGACCCCCACTGGACCACCAAATACTTTGGTAGGTTTGGGAGGGAGGGGCCATGGGAGAAGAGCCTCAGGTTGCCGACCTTTGCTCTAACTGAAGGGCCAACAAGGAGAAGCAAAGTGATGAGTTGACTTTAGTCCAGGGCTACTCAGCCCACTCCTCTGAACATACCCAGCCAGTCAGTTTTTCAGGGTATCCACAGTGAATATGCATGCACTTCCTTGATTATATGCAAATCTCTCTCGTGCATATCCAGGACTGGTTGTGTCCTGAGGACTTGGTTGAGAACCTCTGTTCTGGTACATGGAGGAGGAGCCTGGAGCAAGATTCACTGCCAAGGTTGAAGTGATCTCAGAGGGTTAATGCTCTGCTTGCTTTTTAGTAAGCCTGTTCGATATTTTAGCCAATTTTATTTTAACACCCTAAAGCAATAAATAACATTGCAAGCGTAATGCATTTGGAATAAGCAGCCAGTGAAATTTCAGAAGAATTAGTTTAATAGGTCTCCTCACTCCTGACTATGTTAATACCTTGATGCTGTGTTCTGACTTTCTCCTGTGCAGCTTTTCAGGAATCACAAAGGAGATTCTTCAGCCAGTAAAGACCAGGCTTAAAGATGTCCAGGACAAACTAAAACATCTTCTTCCCTCTGATGCAGTGCTAGTGGGCCACTCTATAAATTACGACCTCCAGGCTCTGCAGGTAATGCCTATTCTCGAACGAGATGAAGTCTTTTTGGATGGATATTACCCACATGTCCAGTAGAATTCTTGCATTTTTGAAGTGCAGTTTATATCCACAGCATCCAATGCTTTTTAATTTGGATGTGGACAGGTCTCCTTCCAGGAGTGCCTAGAGAATTAGTATAGTAAACTGCATTAAGATGTGGAATTCTTCTTTGCTCAGGCCTCCTTTTGGCATTTGCCCCAATTTGTTATTTCCTTATTTTGCTTCTTAGTTTTACATATTTCTGTTGTGAGACCCTGGAAATAGGGTCACTGGCACCATATAAAAATAATTGGGGGTGAAAAAATCCCCAGTACTGTATATACTCAAATATAAACCAACCCAACTTTAAACCAAGGAAACCTTTTTTTCCCCCAAAAAAAAGGAAGAAAAAAAGGGGGGGTTAATATTCAAGTGCAGTGCCTTGCTTTGCTTTGCCCTGCCGAGCTGTGTATTTTGCTCCCCCTTCCTCACTGCTCTGCCAGTCTCTGCACCCATCCCCACTCCCTACCAGGTTCTATACCCTGTCCCCCTACCTCCTTCCTGATGACTGCAGGCCTGGTGGTCCAGCAGTGGCTGGGACAGGAGGGTCTCTCCTGCCTCCTGTCCCAGCCGATTCTAAAAATTTTTACCTCTCTCCGCTTCCCCTGTGTATCTTTTAGTATCCCTGGTGGTCCAGCTTTGAATTGCAGCAGGAGCAACCTTCCTTCACTCCTGCCCATGCAGAGCTGCTAGCTGTTTGGCTTCCCCCGTGTTTTTGCGGGACCATGAGTTCGCGTGGCAGCTAGTGAGTTCTCGTGGCAGCTAGTGGCTCTGCACTGGTAGGAGCAACCTTCCAAATCCAAGACTGCTCTGGGCCACTGAGAAAAGCCATTGTCGCTGCTGAGGGGAGATATATAATACTGTGTGGTATGGAATGGGTAGATGCATTACTCTTTCCAAAAATACCAGGATTAGGGGGTATGCAATGAAGCTACTAAGTAGTAAATGTAAAACAAATTGGGGAAAATATTTCTTCACTCAACATATAATTAACCTCTGGATTTCATTGCCAAAGAATGTGCTAAATGCAGTTAGCTTAACAGGATTAAAAAAATGTTTGGATAATTTCCTAAAAGAAAATTCCATAAGCCATTATTAAGATGGACTTGAGATAATCCACTGCTTATTTCTAGGATAAACAGCGTACAATCTCTTTTGTGTTCTTGCCAGGCATTTGTGACCTGGTTTGGCCATTGTTGGAACAGGATACTAGGCTTGATGGACCTTCGGTCCATCTCATAAGATGACACAAATAGATAAGCCAATAAATGAATCTACTTATGTATTGACGTATAAGAAAAATAACCAATAAAGATGTATCATGTGATTTAGGCTAACGTGGTATTAACCACCAAGAAATGTATAAAACCAGGCCTATAAGCAGAAGTAATCAGAACAGACATCAGAGGACCCTCAGGCCTGAGGATCACATCTGTTACATTATATGCTGAATGATTTGTTCTTGTAAGCTGTTACTGATTTGTAAATAAATATATACCTATTGAAACCAGTATATAGTGTGTGGAGTCTCCATTCCGAGGTAGGCCTAGACAGCGGCCTATTTCACTCAGTATGACAATGTTTATGTTCTTAACTGTACTTGCCAGTAGATCACATGCAGAAGAGGAAAGATGGGACAAAACTAGAGAGGGGATAGGAGCAGGAAAAAGAGGAGAACAAGGATAATCAAAAATAAAGCATGATAAGGAGAAAAGATATTTTTATACAGAAATAAAAATTTCTTTGACGTCTAAACATTTTGCTCACACTTAAGCTTTTATAATTTTCCACCCATGAGAATTTTGAATACAGTATGAACATTGTGAATATTTAGTGAGAAACTATATGCATCTACTAACTTAGGAATCCTGTTACTAAGGTGTGCTAACTGATTTAGTGCACACTAACGATTAGCATGTGCTAAATGCTAAGATACCCATTATATTTCTGTGGGCGTTTTAGCATTTACGAGGGCGGTTTGAAAAGTTTGGTAAAAAATACACTTAGTCCAGCGAGTTTCCAGTTTTTTCATATTGTAGAAAAAATAGCTCACGAAAAAACTGGAAACTGTTTGGACTAAGGGCTCCTTTTACGAAGGTACGCTAGCGGTTTTAGTGCGCGCTACATGCTAACGCCTCCACAGAGCTGGTGTTAGTATTTTCCATGTAGCGCAGGGTTAGCGCGCGCGGCACTATAGCGCGCGCTAAAAACGCTAGTGCACCTTCGTAAAAGGAGCCCTAAGTGTATAGCTCCTTTTATCAAGCCGTATTAGCAACTTTTAATCACGTGCTAACCCTCGCGCTGGCCAAAAAAGCAGCTAGCGCGGCCGGCGGTTTAATGCGCGCTATTACGCGTGTTAAACTGCTAGCGCGGCTTGATAAAAGGAGCCCTATGTTGTTTTAAGTTGCCTTTTTTATCAAGATGTTCAAACTACCCTCATTGGCATGCATAGCCAGCGATAAAAAAAACCCTAACACGGATTCATAAAAAAGGGGGGGTCAAATTGGTTAGCGCACCATAGTAAAAGAATCCCTTAGTTTTTTTTGTTTTTCTTTTAGTTCTTTATTCATTTTATAACTTACATCGTGTACAGTAAATATCAAACAATTATAGTACAACATCACTTGAAAATCTACAATATCATACAACAAGAAGATTTAACCCCCTTCCCAAATTCATATACAACTAAAATATACCATATGAAAATAATATCTTATGTCATTCATAAATATATTATTAGTGGAAAACCAAGAATCCCCCTCCCCACCCCAAATTCACATGAGTATTAAAATTGGGAAAAGTGTAAATTATTCATTATAATACTTTAATAATGGTCTCCACACATCCTTCTATTTTTTTTATATTTTTTTTTTAAAAGAGATATTGAAGTCTTTCTTTCAATTGAAAATAATTGTAAGCTTTTTGAACCTTATATGGGAAGTCATTGAGGATCCCTTAGTTCTGTTTCCTTAGAAAAGGACTGTGATGGAAATATTTATTTATTTATTTATTTTTTTATATTGCAGTTTTTCTCCTGTTCCACCATTTGGACTTTTAGCTCAGTCAGAACACAGTAACTATTGAGAATGTAAATATAGTAAGTCCAAAAAAACATTTCTTTGGATAAATCTAATACAGTACTGTGTTCTGATATCTAACATATCTCCATTTTCTCAGGAGCTACTGACTTGGACTTTTGCTACAGGCTTGAAAATGAAATGCATCCAAATGTTAAATGGCTTCCATATTAAGAAGAACACAGCATATCACAAGTAATTGGAAAAATTTTAGTAGACTCAATTATAATTTCTGGTGGAATTCATTATGTCACATCTATAAAATGGAAAGAACAATAGCTATACAACAAGGAAATTATAATAATTTTAATAAAATTTGGGAGCCATTAACTTCTTATTGTAATGAGTAGATACCATTTTCTAATGAAATATACACCGTCTAATGATAGGAAGGGGGAGGTTTTATATATTAGTTTTCATATTGGGAAAATAATAGAGGGAATGATGGGAGGGGAGGGTGGTAATTTTATGTATTATAAGATTAAGTAGAAAGATTGTCAAGTGATATGTTTAATTTTACTGTTTTGATGATTGTACACTTGATGTAAGATTGAAAATGAATAAAGATAAAAAAAAAAAGAAAAACACAGTAGCTACAGGACATTTTTTAAAAATTCTTTATTCTTTTTTTATAACGTACAATAAATGTAACAGTAAATACAACATTTTATACTCCATATCACACTTAATACTCTAATAATGCCCATGTCAGAATTAAACCCTCCTCCCCCTAACCATTCATAATTTCCAATACTTAACATGTTTATCATGGACCCCATATCTACACACTAAAATTCATTATCATCAACCTCCCCTCTCCCTCCACCCCCCTCCCAGATGTGCATTTTTAAAGGGAAAAAACAATAATTAAACATTACACTATTTTGTTAATGGTTCTGAAATCTCCTGAAATTATTATTTTTTTAATATTCTTTATTCATTTTTAAAAACTTACAATAAGTGTAACAGCTAGTATAACATTTTTAAATTCAGCTACAACACTTAATATTCTGTTAAAATCCACATCAGAATTTATCTCCCCCCTCCCCTCAATCAATAACAGTATTTAAATCCAAAAACAAAAAACATATAATAATCCCTATTCCTTTATACCTTACATTAATAATCAGACCAAAATACCCTTCCCCCACCCCTCACCTTGGACATGCACACTTAAGGGAAAAAATAATATATATATATTTTTTTCCAAATTTTTAATTCATTTTTTCATCTTACATCAAGTACACAATATTACATCATTTAAAACTTTTACACATCACTTGAATTTCTTTCTATTGTCATTGTAAATACATAAATTTATTCCCTCCCCACCCACCCTTCCCACAAATATTTCAATCAAAAATATCATATAAATATTGTATTCTTATCTATTGATTAAACCTTTAAATAGAACTTTATACCATCCCCCCTCCCCCTATGTATAAATATACTGTCAGTGGAAAATGATGTCTAATCATTACAATAATTTGTTGGTGGCCCCCAGATCTCATTAAAATTATTATAATTCCCTTTCTGTATAGCAATTATTCTTTCCATTTTGTAAATGTGGCACAACGAAGTCCACCAGAATGTATAGCTAAGATTATTGTAATTTTTCCAATTACTGGTGATATGTTGCATGGCAACTCCTGTCATAATCAATAGAAGTTTGTTATTGCTTGATGAAATTTGACTTTTTGTTCTCATTGACATACCGAACATAATATTCAATAATTCAATCATTACAATATTTTACCGTGTTCTGGCTTTTCAGGGCAGTACAGTGGCCCTTCTTGCTTGACTACATTTTCTCTCTCTATTTCTAACATTCCCTTATTTGACCCTGCAGTCACAAATGAGAGGCCACAGACCACAATTCTCACCAGCACACCCTTAACCAGCCATCAGTTGTCGCCATTTCATGAGGACTGAATCCTCCAGCTGCAGCATTGTTGGCTTTATCTGACCAATTTAACAGAACCCAAGTTCAAGGATCAGCATAGGGTTGTATTGCTTCCCCCAGACTGTATAGGATTGAATTGTTGTTTCTGGTTTTCCTCCTTCAGATGATACATCCCAATGTCATCGACACATCCTTGCTTTTCACTGGCAACTGTGGTCGGAAATTCAAGCTGAAGTTCTTAGCTGAAGCTTTTCTAGGGTTTGTTTTCTCTTGTGTTTCTGAAAATGAATTTTTCATTATTGTAGTTATATTCTTCTGATAGAGTGAATAAAATTGCGTAGCATAATCCGAAGGCATTTTACATTTCTGGACACAGATGCTGTTTTGTCTTGTGTTACATTATTTCACAGTTCAATATTCATTTTTATGTAAGGAAATCACCGTAAAAAAAGAGGTATAATTTTGGTAGTTTAGAATAGAATATTAACACTGCTTTCAATATAGTGGACTGTGTTCCAAATTTACTAGTAGCAGTAACCAAAATTCTGTGCAACGAAGAGACTAACAAATACTAAAACTTCTTGTGCTATCTGTCACCATAGCCTATTTTACAAAAAAAAAAAAAATTTGGATAGGACTTTAGCATTCCAAGCAGGATTAATGAATTCATGTTTGAATCTTCTTGTTTCTCCATTTCTTACTTACTGTCAATTTCGAAAAGATCTTAAAACCCACTTATTTAAACAATATAATATACATTACTGATTTTCAGATTATCATGTAGTTATAATGTACTTTAAATCTTTTTATCTTTACTTATTTTAGTTTATATTGTGTTTTTTTATTAATTAATTTTAATGCTTGTATTAGTTACTTAGAATTTTATTATATATGATGTTATTATTATATTGTATGCTGAGTACCTATTGTGTAAACTGCTGGTTAAGCGGTATATAAAAATAAATTATTATTATTATTATTATTTTATTCCCTTGGGCTGCAGTGGCAGATAGCACATGTTAATGTCATTAGTACACAGTAAGCCATAATAAATATCACCCTTAATTACAACTGATTATGGTGAAAGTCCTCCAGAAACAAAATTTAATTATAACTTTCCATACCCTTCCCTTTCTGTACATTTCTTGTAATGTTCTTTAGGAAAGAGATTCAACGTGGTGATAAGCTGGGTCATGATTCAACAGAAGATGCCAGAGCTGCACTTGAATTAGTTCAATTTCTTATTCTCCAAGAATCCAGGAAGGTCTGAGATGTTGAATTGTATTAAGGTTCTCTCGGGGGGGAGGGAGGGGGGGTTGTATGTTTTTAGTGAAATAGTTCATGTAAGCATGAGACTCAGCATAGTCCTGGGCCTATATCTATCTATAAAATTATTATTTCTAGTGCAATATATCTAGTAGTCCTGAATGCAAGGGTTATGCATCTGAACCCACAAGTTGCTTGCAGAATGCTGTCAATTATCTTTCAACTCCACCTCTTTCCCAGGGAGCTGCTCCTGCCTCCTCAGTTGTTTTTTTGGTTTTTTTTTGTGCAAGCAGGTTGCTCAGAAGTGTTTCTGTTCTGCTCTGTAGTTTAGTTATTTTTGAGTATTTCTTCTTGGTGTTCAATTGGAGGCTTGGTGCCCAGAGGTTCCTACTTGTTGAGACCCCTGCCTGGGAGAAGACGCAGACTCGAGGATGGCAGTCTGCTGCTAGTAGGATCAGCCCTTGGTAACACATAGCTAACCAGCCTGCTTTTGTATTCATGGATCTCAGGGACTGTCCCCTGTGTACCTACTCGCATCCCCGATTTATCAGGGGCTTGAGCGCAGGCTGTTTGGGCTCTGTCTCGGCTTGGCCGAGCTTAATAGTGGGCCAGCTGCTTGGGGGCAGGAGCAACTCCCTGGGTAGGAGGCGGAGTTGAAAGATGATTGATAGCATTCTGCAACCAACTTGTGGGTTCAGATGCATAACCCTAGCTTTCAGGATTACTAGACACATCCACAAGAAAGAAGTTTATTGAGATAAGAACCTAATCTTTCCTTCGATTTGTAGCCAAATTTCCTTTTTATCCTCACCAGACTAGTCCAGAACCAGTAGTTCTAGTTTGCTGAAGAACTGGTGACCAGTAGAGTTTGGAAGGCAAGGATGCATCCAGAGTCTGCTAAAGGTGCCTCAAGCAGTGATACTTAGAGAAGTCCAGGTTGTTCTGCTCCTCTCACCCTTCCCATCTCCCATTTGCACTCTCGCTCTCTTTCTACCTCATTTTTTCTGCCATGGGAGTGGAGTAACGATATCTAGCCCACCAGGATGTGGAGGAGAGGAGCCATCCAGATTCCTCCGAGTATTCCCACTTGTGCACCTTCACCTCCAAGATCTACTGATCATCAGTTCTCCAATTGACCCAGGAGGTAGCCACATCAGACCAGAACCACATGTTCTGACTAAACTGGTAGGACTTGAAGAAAGAAAATTAGTAGGTAAGACCAAATTTTCCCATCCAAATAATGCTGAAAGTGGCTACAACATTTTTAGTAATTCAGAATGCAAGAAGTCCCAGCAATCAAAGTAGATACCAGAGGAAATGGGAGATAAAGTGATTTACTGATGGTCAGAAAGAATGTTGGTGGGATTTGAACCCAGGTTTTCCTATTTCAGTCTGACGTTGTAACCATTAGGCCACTTCCATCTGCCTGCTAGCGTTCTGCGCAATCACCAGACGCTGCTGCTTAGATATCCCACCAATGGACGTAGATATTGTGCATAATATTTTATTTCTTAAGGTCCAGATTCTCTAACTGGCGCCGTTGTCTGTAACCACCTTAAATAATAATAATAATAACAGTTTATATACCGCAGGACCGTGAAGTTCTATGCGGTTTATAATGGTTAAAAGATGTTACAGATTAAGTAGAATTAACAAGGTTAGAAGCTAGTTATTAACAGCGCTAGAGATCAGTTATTGTGGAATAAGATTGTATAGGTCAGTTACCTAAATACCGTATTTTCACATAGATAACGCGCACCCGTGTAAAACGCGCACACGGGTATAGCGCGCGAAAAACACAACTTTATGTACAGAAATTTTTATATACCGCGCACACACGTATACCGCGCATGCTGCCCAACACTCCTTTCACCCGCCCCGACTCTCCTCTGGCCACCCCGACTCTCCTTTCGCCCGCCCCAACTCTCCTCTCCCCCTTGAAGTCCTGTCCCCACCCTGAAAACCTGATGCCCCCCCCCCCCGACGTTCGATTCACCACCCCCCCTCGCAGGACCGGTCGCACCCCCACCCCGAACGACCGCTCGCACGCGCTCCCACCCGCACCCGCATCCACGATCGGAGCAAGAGGGAGCCCAAGCCCTCTTGCCCGGCCGACTCCCCAACTCCCCGACAATATCGGGCCAGGAGGGAGCCCAAACCCTCCTGGCCACGGCGACCCCCTACCCCCACCCCGCACTACATTACGGGCAGGAGGGATCCCAGGCCCTCCTGCCCTCGACGCAAACCCCCCTCCCTCCAATGACCGCCCCCCCCCAAGAACCTCCGACCGCCCCCCCAGCCGACCCGCGCCCCCCCTGGCCGACCCCCACGACCCCCCCACCCCCTTCCCCGTACCTTTGGAAGTTGGCCGGACAGACGGGAGCCAAACCCGCCTGTCCGGCAGGCAGCCAACGACGGAATGAGGCCGGATTGGCCCATCCGTCCCAAAGCTCCGCCTACTGGTAGGGCCTAAGGCGCGTGGGCCAATCAGAATAGACCCTGGAGCCTTAGGTCCCACCTGGGGGCGCGGCCTGAGGCACATGGTCGGGTTGGGCCCATGTGCCTCAGGCCGCGCCCCCAGGTGGGACCTAAGGCTCCAGGGCCTATTCTGATTGGCCCACGCGCCTTAGGCCCCATCAGTAGGCGGAGCTTTGGGACGGATGGGCCAATCCGGCCTCATTCCGTCGTTGGCTGCCTGCCGGACAGGCGGGTTTGGCTCCCGTCTGTCCGGCCAACTTCCAAAGGTACGGGGAAGGGGGGTGGGGGTGTCGTGGGGGTCGGCCAGGGGGGTCGCGGGTCGGCTGGGGGGGCGGTCGGAGGTTCTTGGGGGGGGCGGTCGTTGGAGGGAGGGGGGTTTGCGTCGAGGGCAGGAGGGCCTGGGATCCCTCCTGCCCGTAATGTAGTGCGGGGTGGGGGTAGGGGGTCGCCGTGGCCAGGAGGGTTTGGGCTCCCTCCTGGCCCGATATTGTCGGGGAGTTGGGGAGTCGGCCGGGCAAGAGGGCTTGGGCTCCCTCTTGCTCCGATCGTGGATGCGGGTGCGGGTGGGAGCGCGTGCGAGCGGTCGTTCGGGGTGGGGGTGCGACCGATCCTGATGGGGGGGTGAATCGGGCGTCGGGCGGGGTGGGAACTATGTAGAAAAACTTTTGTATACCGCGCTCACGCGTATAACGCGCGAGGGGTATGCGCGGTAGGTAAAAATGCGTATAACGCGCGCGTTATATGCGTGAAAATACGGTACTTCAGGAACAGATATGTTTTTAGGTGTTTTCTAAATTCCCCATAAGTAGTAGGCTGCTGACCGTGCGTCAATCACGTGATGGCGCCAGTTAGAGAATTGCGCCTCTGTCAAAGGTAGGCACTGGAAATGGCGCTTAACGCTGCTTCCAGTGTTAGCCACGCCTACAGTGGCATTAGGCACCGTAAAGCGCCTATGGAGTCACGATTTTGGCACCAATTTTTTAGGCACTTGAAAATCAGTGAAAACCATTGTTTAAAAGGCTTTTTTTTTTTTTTTTTTTTACTGAGTTTGGGTGCCTACGTGTCTAAATTATTTATTTATATTAGAACACAGACTGTGACAAAGCCTGTAGGATACAATGAAGCTGCCCAATTTTCCTTCCTATTGTGGTTTTAGTTTGTTAATCTCTATTTAGCTGATATATTACCCAAGTTTTGTTTCTCCTAGTCTGCTGAACTCAGTCTGTCCAATACGTTGGTGTGCCCTCTCAAGAGCAATGTGTCTGGAAATAACATGCAAGCCCAGCCTCAGCTGTCATGTATGCCGTGCGATGAGCGCTCTGAAGCATTAAGCGAGCCTTCCTATGGGACTTCATTGACTCATCCAGGGTAATTCAGGTTCTTCTCTTCACGGAATTTAAATTTCAGTTCTAATATTGCAGGCTACTAAAGATTTCTTTGCCTGTAAGTAAGTTGGCAAATTATTATAACAAATAGATTCCATTTTTCCCTTAATAGTATAAGATCAAGATAGGGTGGGGGGTTAGGGTTAGGGTTCTCTGTACTCTTTAATCATAGAGCACAGGGAAGTTAGGGGACTTGTTCCTTGTACACAGTGAGTGAGGTCTTCAGCTTTCTAGGTCTGAACTCTGAACCATTACAAGGTGGTGCTAGCATAAGCTCTGTGTAATGATTGGACACGTTTCTAGTGCTCAAGCTGTCAGCAGAACCTTCTCTGTAAGGCTGTCCTCAGGAGCCAAGTAGATCAGCGCAAACATAGAAACATAGAATATGACGGCAGAAAAGGGCCGACGGCCCAAGAAGTCTGCCCAATCGTGATCCCTTCCACCCTCAAGGAACTATCCTCTATCATACCTCTGTAGCGACCCCACATGTTTGTCCCATCGTCTCTTGAAGTCGAGCGTGCTACTAGCATCGACTACCTGATGTGGAAGACCATTCCATATATCAATCACCCTCTCGGTAAAGAAGTATTTCCTGGTGTCCCCATGAAATCTTCCCCCCCCCCTAAGTTTTAGCAGATGTCCTCTTGTTACCATGGGAAATGTCCTCTTGTTACGCATCCTTATTTTGTGCTACTTTATGAAGGATCTTTGCCGTACCGTGGAGCATAAGACCATCTGTTGAATAAATAGTGTACAGAGAATGAACATAATTTCTTTTATTCTATATAAAACTGTAAAATGTGTATAGCTGCTTTGAAACCAATATTATATAGCAAGTGCAGTACAGGACAACTACTAATGACATTATCTCTAGTTCTAGAGAAATTGGCATTCAATTAGAGAATGACACGGGGAAAAATTATGTCCCCGGACCACCATCCTCTGCACCGCCCCGTCCCCGCTGTCCCTTTCACCGCCCTGTCCCCGTCTCTGCCGTCCCCTTCACCGCCCCGTCACCGCCCCGTTGTCTCTTTCACCGCCCCGGCCCCATCCCCGTCTTCAGCATCTTCTCCTCTCCCTCCCCCCACCCTCAGCACCCTTCACGCGGTCCAGCAGCTCCCTCCCATTGGCCAGCCGTGCATTTCCCTCCCTCCCTTCTTTTCCCTTTCCTTTTCTTGTTAAAACGCGTATTTTCTATAAGGCTAGGAGCTGTATTACAGCCGGAGCCTTGAAGTCGCGTCGGGTTGCCGGCTAGAAAAGTCTCCTCCGATGCAACCGGAAACAGAAAGTTGCGTCAGAGGAGACTTTTTCCAGTGTGCAACGCGACTTGACTTCAAGGCTCTGGCTGTAATACAGCTCCTAGCCTTATAGAAAACGCGTGTTTTAACAAGAAAAGGTAAGGGAAAAGAAGGGAGGGAGGGAGATGCATGGTCGGCCGGCCGGCGGGAGAGAGTGGGCTGCCGCTCGTTCACTGCACGTTCCAGATGGTTCACCGCCCCGTGCTACCATTCACTGCCTCATGGGGCGGTGAATTGCCTTGTCCCCGAACTTGCGGTGACCATTTTTTTTGGTCACCGTTTTGGCGGGTTACCCGTGGCTAAACGCGGCTAGCCGCGGGTAACCGCCACCATGTTATTCTCTATTTTCAATGTGCTCTTGCATGGTGTTTGTGTCAGTTTTCTAGATACGTTGCAGTCAAATGGCCAGAGGATCCTTGTCTTGGGCAGAAAGGAAAATAAGGAATTTCCCTCCTCGAGTCTGAGTGAAAACATTATGTGCACTTCAAACAAAGAGGTAATGCATGAAATATTATTATTATTATTTTTTTTAATTCTTTATTCATTTTTAAATTTTCATCAAGTGTACAGAATTCATAATAAACACTATTAATTAGAGCACTTGAACATCTTATCATTGTATCTTATAAATATAAATGCCACCCTCCCCCCCACCCTCCCTCCAAGCCCATTATTCATTATAAGATCATAAACCCTCCCATTAAACCCTTCCCCTCTTTCAACACTAAGTGGTGTATAATTAATAGAAAAATTGCATTTAATCATGACAAAAAGATGTTAATGGCTCCCATATTTTTATAAAACTTTTATACTTTCCATTCTGTACCACCAGTGATCTTTCCATTCTATATAAGTGACACAACGAATTCCACCAGAAATTAAAATTAAGTCTACTGTGGTCTTTCCAGTTATTAGTAATATGAATGCATGAAATATTAAAAAGATCAGAATGCCTTTATATATGTATAAGAAAAGTATATATTATCACAGAAAACACTGCTACAAAGGAATAAATGTAAGGCCCTGTAACACTCCTAAATCTCACACAAGGAGTATTCAGACATAGAATAAGGAGTGTTTGAGCTGTTGATCAATAGAATGAATCATTCTAACAATTGCAGGGCTCCATATAATCCACACAAGATAAGTAAAAAGCCTCAGAGCCCCACAACTCCCCTTCAGATATTGGGTAGTGTGCAATCAGGGTCAAGAGAATGTCATTGGCTTAAAAAACCTCCCTTCTTAAAGTAGTGGAATATATTTTAGCTTTGTGCAATGCAAGAAATGCAATTGAAACACTTTATATCATGAGTTAATCAGGCGCTAGAGGAACAAAAATTACTTATCTTATGCCGGGGAATCATAAAGCACTGACGTTGATCAGCATTTCGCAAGAATAACTAAATTCCTGAAGAAGGAAGACGTGGGGCTGTGAGGATTTATGTCAAGGGATGACTACACCCTGATGTAGCCAGTGCTTTATGATCACGAATTGTCTGTCCAGTGGTCTTTCCACTTGCTAACAACCTGCTAAACAAGAAGTCCAGTCTTTCGGCATTCTTTTCTAGAGTAGAAACATAGAAAATGACGGCAGAAAAGGGCTATAGCCCACCAAGTCTGCCCATTTCAAGTATCCGCCCCCCCTGATTGGCACTGATTGGCAATGATGGAACGAACTCCTTTAAGGCTTAGAAGGATTGCTGTTTCCACTGGACTCTCCAACGTTAAATATGCTTTACTTTTCTGTGCATCAAGTTTTGATTGTCTTAAGAAACTTGGAATTGTTTGAACATGGTCTAAAAGCATCATTAGCTGACACCTCTTTCCTTCTAGAGAAGTTGCCACTGCCTTGTCTTCTCTTTCTTTATTTTTCTGTTTTTTCCCTTAGGTGAAGGATTCATGCCTGCTTTTACATCAGTGGTTTGCTTTTTTCCTGTAAAATTCATAGCAACTAGTATGTCAATGAGAACAAAAAGTCAAATTTCATCAAGCAATAATAAACTTTTATTGATTACTAGCTGATGCCCCGGCGTTGCAAGGGTATTTAATTATAGCAATAACACTGTAAATGGATTCAAATAAAGATACTTTATAGTGGTGAATGAAATTATTTTTTTACAGCTTTATAAAAAGTACAATATTCAAATTATAATGTGAAATATTTGACAAAATGAATACAATACAACTAACACAAAACTTGATTATAAACAACATTTTTAGTTTCACCTCCAGGAGCAAGAACATATACATTCTTGGGTGAACCCACCCTTCCCACGTGTGCAGGTGGGCCGCGAGACCCCCAGAACATATCACCCCAGGTAGTGAGGGATCTGCATACCAAGTTTCGTTCAAATCGGTCCCACAGCTTCTTACATTTTTTCCATTGACTTTTTTTTTTTTAATTTTTATTTATTAAATTTTCAATTATTACAATAATAGAGTTTCAAGTAATATAATTAATTATTATATATCATTGTATCTATCATTAATACAACATTAATTTATACACAGTATATATTATAAATTATATATAATCAAAAGTTATAAATCCCTCCCCATTTTTACAATTAATAATTCCAAAAATTATGCATAACCCTCCCCATTCCTATATAAGTACTGTGAATGTGCTAAGAAGTCTAATCATTAGAATAATTAGTCAATGGTTGCCAAATTTTCATGAAATTATGAAGATTCCCATGTTGTAATGCTATTACTTTTTCCATTTTGTAGATATGACAGACAGAGTTCCACCAGAACGTATAATTTAATTTGGTATAGTCTTTCCAATTTTGAGTGATTTGTTGCATGGCGACTCCTGTCAATATTAATAGCAGCTTGTTATTATTTGCTGAGATCGGACTCTGAGTTCTCATTGCAGTGCCAAATAGTATGGTATCATATGAGAGTCCTACATGATTTTCTAGTAATTTGTTAATTTGGGGCCAAATCAGATTCCAAAAGGCATTTATACAGGGACAAAAAAAAATTAAGTGATCTAACGTCCCTATTTCTATTTTACAATGCCAGCATCTATTGGATCTAGTATTATCTATCTTTTGCAGGCGCGTAGGGGTCCATAACACTCTATGTAATAAAAACATCCATGTTTGACTCATAGATGCTGACTTTGTAGATCTTAATCTCCAGGACCAAAATCGTGGCCATTGAGATGCAGAAATTGTCTGTCCAATCTCAATACTCCAAATACCCCTAAGACCAGTTTTCTTTTTTTTATTTAAAAATCCATATATCAATTTGTACCATTTTGCGGCTTGGTGACCCAAGAAATCCGCCTGGAAACATAAAACCTGCAGACTATATTGAGTATTAAGATTTTTCCATTCAGGGAACCCTACTTGAATGGCCTGCTTCAATTGCATCCATTTAAAAAATTGTGATTTATTTAAGCCAAATTTATTTTGCAATTGTGAAAAACTAAGCAGTGAACCTTCTGAAATGACATCATTTAATGTTCGTATACCTGCACTTATCCATTGTTTCCAGACGATCTTAAATCCGCCAATCTTGATCCTGGAGTTTACCCAAATAGACTGATTTAGTGATTTACAAATTGGATCTGGTGATAGGTTATTTATATATCTTAATGTTTTCCAAGTGTCTAATAAAATTCTGTTATCTTTGTATCTTCTAGGCATTGTTATACTAATTAAATGATCTAAATGTAATGGGAACAGGAGCCGCCATTCTAAATATAGCCAATCTGGTACATTCTCCATGAGATCTGGGAGGATCCAATACATACCCTGTCTTAGAATATAGGCTTGATGGTACCTATAAAAATTTGGAAAATTTACCCCTCCCTCCACAATTGGTCTTTGTAAAGATACTAAAGCAATTCTGGGTCTTTTCCCAAACCAAACAAATTTTGTAATAATATTGTTTAATTTTTTATAAAAGGACCCCTGAAAAAATATTGGTATCATACTCATTTGATAACAAACCACAGGCAATATCATCATTTTAATTGTTTGAACTCTTCCCCACCATGAAAGATGTAAAGGATTCCATTGTTCACACATTTCTGTAATTTTTTTCAATAAAAGTTTTTCATTTTCTTTGACTGTATCATCAATTGTATTTTTGATCATAATTCCTAAATATTTTAATCCTTCTTCTTTCCAAATAAATGAATATGAATCAAATAATCCTTTGGTACAGTGAACATTAATTGGAAGAATTTCTGATTTACTCCAATTAATTTTATATCCAGAAAATTTTCCAAATTCCTCTAGAAGATTAAGTAAACTTGGAATAGTATTCTCCGGTTCTCTTAAATATAATAAGATATCATCTGCATATGCAGAAAGTTTATATTCCCAGTTAGAAAATGGGATTCCCTTTATCTCCTTAGTTTGATTACGGTAATTGCAATTAACAAGGGTTCTAAAACAATATCAAAAAGTAAGGGGGACAAAGGACATCCTTGTCTAACTCCCCTTTGCAAGTTAAATCTATCTGATAAATTGTTATTTATATATAATCTTGCACCAGGAGAGCTATACAAAGTTTGAATCATTTTAATAAAACCGGGACCTAATCCAAACCATTCTAGAGCTTGATACATAAATTTCCATTCTACTCTATCAAATGCTTTTTCTGCATCTAGAGATACCATAAAAGCTGGATCATTCATAGTTTTTGCTAAATTTAAAGAGTGAAATGCTAATCTAGTGTTGTGTGATGAATGTCTTTTAGCAATAAATCCTGTTTGATGTACATCAATAATGAAAGGAAGAGCTTTTGCCAATCTTATTGCTAGTACTTTAGAAATTAATTTACCATCTACATTTAATAAGGAAATAGGCCTGTAATTTGAAACCAAGGTAGGATCTTTGTTTGGTTTTGGTAAGACAATAATTAGTGAGTCAGCCATAGTACCTGATATATTTCTATTATTCATTTGATATTGATACAACTTTAATAGATATGGTAAAATAATGTTTTGAAATGATTTATAAAATTCAACCGTATAACCATCACCACCTGGAGCGGATCCAACTCTAAGAGACTCTTCAATGCTGATTCTATTTCTTTTAAAGATATAGGTTCTTCTAAACTTCTTTTTATAAGATCTGGAACATTTGGTCCAATAAATGAATTTAAAAAATTTTGTCCATCTCGTTCTTTATTTTCATAAGATTCAGAAGAATATAAATCTTTATAAAAATCAAGAAATTGTATTAAAATGTCTTTATTGTTAGTGTGTGTATTACCTTGTATATCTTTAATTGCAATAATCTTGGATTTTCTTTTTTTTGCTTTAAGAAAATTTGCCAATAATTTTCCAGCTTTATTTGAATTTCCGTAAAATTGAACTTGTTTATTAAATAAATCTTTCCTCACAAATTGAGAAGAAATCTCATTATATTTAACTTTTAGTTTTAGTAAATCTTGTAATATATTATTTTCCCATTTTTCAATTAATTTATTTTCTAATAATTTAATTTGTTTTCCTAATTCAAGAAAATGTTTTTTATGTTGTTTATTAATATATGCTGAATATGAAATAATATTTCCTCTCATTGTTGCTTTAAAAGCGTCCCATAAGATCTCAGCATTAATATTATCCGAATCATTAATTTGAAAAAATTCTTGTATTTTTAATTTAAATTCTTCGAGAAAATTTGAATCCGCTAAAAAAGTATTATTAAATCTCCAAATTGAATTGAAATGTTCAATATCATAATTTTGAAGATTAATCCACACACCAGCATGATCCGAAATTATAATAGGATCTATTACTGCTTTTAACACACGCTGCGCTAAGTTATTGGAAACAAATATATAATCAATTCGTGAAAAGGATTTGTGGACCTGAGAACAAAAAGAAAATTCCTGATCATTAAAATGAAGAATTCGCCATATATCTACTAAATTACAAGATTGAATCAAATTATCTAAGCCTAATGATTTCATAATTCTACTTGGTTTTTTATCCAAAATTGGATCCATTACAGCATTGAAATCCCCTGCTACTATTAAATTAGATGTAGCCAGTGGTAAAAGTAATTGTTGAATTTGTTTGAAAAACTCCATTTGATTCGTATTAGGAGCATATAAATTGAATAAATCCATGGTAGTATTTCCCAGATCCATTTTGATATGCACCCATCTACCTAAGGGGTCATAATTTATTAATTTGAAATTTGCATTACATTTTTTGTTTATCAGAACAGCCACTCCAGCTTTTTTCTTTAAAGCCGGTGCAAATAAACATTTAGAAATCCAACCCCCAGATAATTTTTTAGATTCAATTTCAGAAAGATGGGTCTCTTGAATGAAGTAGATGTCTGCATTTTGATTTTTAAGGAATGATAATATTTTCATCTTCTTAATAGGATGATTTAAACCATTGACATTCATAGAATAAATTTTTATATCCATCTTATTTATAATTAAATTTTAACCAATATTCTATGATAATATACATGATTAGATCTTAGCACAATTAATATATATTGATCCCCATTTCCTCCCTTTATTTTCCCTCCCCACCCTCCCACTATCAATGTTTGACCTGGAACACACATTGGTCATGCAAAACCTAATTCCCCTCCCCCAGGCAACTAATCATTCATAAATTATTTAAAAAAAATAACCTCTAATTCAATATATTCCATATTTCTTTACCCACCCTATTATTCATTTATCCCTTCATTAATAATCCCATTGTATATTATAAATCATATCAATTATAATTGGATAAATCATATTAATATTTTGAAATCTTAGATATAACTAATATGTTACTCCTTCAATAAATTCTATATATATATATATAGCTCTAATTCGCATATATCAAATATTCATATATATAAATTAGACATATCTGTTCTTATTAAGACAGTATTAAAAATTTCTATAAAATCATTATTAAACATTTTTAAATATCATCATTCATAGTAATATGAATAGATAATAAATAAAATATATATTTATATCAATAAGATTCTATAATTAATGTCTATGTTATAATGATTTCCCATTCAGTTAATCAATTCCAATATTTTCCCCCCCAATTAATATTATCAGTAATAAATATGGAATCAATAATTCTATAAATAGTTTGATATCTATTATTAATATATTATAATATACAGTATATCATAACATCCAGTATATTAATAATAATTTAATTAAAAATTCTAAAATGTTTTTTTTTTTTTTTTTTTAAATTGGATGGAATAAAATCTATATATAATTTAATTCATAACATCCAATATATTATAATAATTGTTAAATCAAAGATATTCAAACATTTTAAAAATAATTCATTTTGTTAGTAATCATTGTCTTCTTGTTTCTTTTTTACCATCTTCTTTTTTCTTATTTTATCTTGCATTTTTATTTCCTATCTTCAGATGAAACTTCCCTTTTATTTTTCAGTTTTCCAGGATCTTGAAAATCATTGTCTTTTTCTTCTTTTATCCATCTTCTTATTTTTCCTATTATCTTGTATTTTTCCTTTTCTTCTTCAGTTGAGAATTATCTTTTAATCTATTTTTTCATGTTAACATTGGTTCCTCTTGTGTTAAGAATTCTTTCAGTTTTGCTGGATCTTGAAAATATATGGATTTATTCCCAGTGGACACTCTCATTGTAGACGGATAATATAGTCCATACATGTAGCCCTTTTCTTTTAATTGCTGTCTGAATGTGAGAAATTGTTTCCTTATATTTGCAGTGTATTTGGCGAAATCTGGAACCAAGATCAATTTAGATCCTTAATAATTTAAGTTTTTATTTGCTTTTGCGACCTTTAAGATTTCCAAAGCTTGTTGGTACCTTAATACTTTGAAGATTAAGGGTCTAGGAGCAGACTGATTTACTGGTTTTCTTGTGGGGATTCTGTGGGCACGTTCTATCTCTAACGGCCATTTAGAATTTAGTTGTAACAGTTTAGGTAAAAGGTTTTCCAGAAACTGTACAGGGTCTCTCCCTTCAAGATTTTCAGCCATACCCAGTATTCTGATGTTCTTTCTTTTCCCTCGGTTCTCCATATCTATCAGTTGATTTTTTAAAGCTGTTACTTCTTTTTTTTCTTCTTCACACTTTTGTGTGAAGGTTTCCAGCTGCCCGATTTTATCTTCTATCACAGATATTCTTTGCCTGTCAGTTTGAAATTCCTGTTTCAGACTAAGCAGTTCTTCCTTGACCTCTGAAAGTTTGCAGGCATTATCTGTCAACATAAGTTTGATTTTAAATAGTTCAGCCATGATATCCGATGTTTCAGTTAATTCCTCAGCTTCCAGTGGGATCGGCACACTCGACGGTGACACGGGGGTTATCTTTGACCTCTTCGCCGATGTACACGGCTTTTCAGGCTTCCCCTGTCTCGTCGCAGCCATTTCCTTTGTTATATTTTATTAATTTTAGCTCGGGTGAGCAAAGTAAAACAGTTAGTTTTCTCGAGTTTGTTGCCTGGACGCGAGGAGCGCTGCGGTTAAGCTGCCATGTTGTGCGCGCTCCAAGCCACGCCCCTTTTTCCATTGACTTGAATGGGTGAAATCTGATTTTCTGTTTGTAGCTCCGCCCACGTGTGCAGGTGGACCGCGAGACCCCCAGAACATATCACCCCAGGTAGTGAGGGATCTGCATACCAAGTTTCGTTCAAATCGGTCCCACAGCTTTTTACATTTTTTCCATTGACTTGAATGGGTGAAATCTGATTTTCTGTTTGTAGCTCCGCCCACGTGTGCAGGTGGACCGCGAGACCCCCAGAACATATCACCCCAGGTAGTGAGGGATCTGCATACCAATTTTCGTTCAAATCGGTCCCACAGCTTTTTACATTTTTTTCCATTGACTTGAATGGGTAAAATCTGATTTTCTGTTTGTAGCTCCGCCCACGTGTGCAGGTGGGCCGCGAGACCCCCAGAACATATCACCCCAGGTAGTGAGGGATCTGCATACCAAGTTTCGTTCAAATCGGTCAAGCCGTTTTTGCGTGATCGCGGCACATACACACACACATACATACACACATACATACCTCCGATTTTATATATATAGATGACAGGAGTTGCCATACAACATATCACCAGTAATTGGAAAAATTACAGTAGACTTAACTATACCTTTTGGTGGAATTCGTTATGCCACATTTACAAAATGGAAAGAACAATTGCCATACAAAAAGGGAATTATAATAATTTTAAAAAGATTTGGGGGCTATTGACAAAATATTGCAATGATTAGACACCTTTTTCCACTGAAAGTACATTTATACATGGGGGAGGGGGGTAGTATTAAGTTTTATTAAAGGTTTAATAAATAGATAAGAATTTAATATTTATACGATATTTTTGATTAAAATATATGTGAGAAGGGAGGGTGGGGAGGGTATAATTTTATGTATGTAAGATGACATTAGAAATTCAAGTGATGTATACAAGTTTTAACTGATGTAATATTGTGTACTTGATGCATGATAGAAAAATGAATAAAGAAGTTGAAAAAATATATATATATATGATTCTTCCCTATCTATCTTTTTTTTTATTTATAAGATTATTCATTTATTACAACAAATAAGAACCATAAGCAATTACAAATCCATTCCAGGAAACAATGCAATGATACACAAACTTATATTTCTAGTCCACATAATTAGGACTACTGTTATTAACCCAGTGGAGGAACACCGGTAAATAATACATATAAAAGAAAAATACATAAAGTGTGTGTGCAGGCAGGATATTAGTCCAACTTTTTTAGATCTCTCTTCAAACCTCTGAATTAGTTCCTCCCTATCTATCTTGTGTGGACTGTATGAGCCATGCAGGTGTTAGAATGATTCACTCTTATCAACAGATGTAGACATTCTTTGCTAGAACATTCCTTATTCTATGTCTGAATACTCCTGTGATATTTAAGGAGTGTTACACAACCTTACATTTATTGCTTTGTAGCAGTGTTTTCTGTGGTGATTTAATTAGATGCTATAATTCTTGGGTTGGTTTTTCTAAAAAAAACACCAAACAGGCCTCCCTCCATATTCGCCAGTTTAGGACTCGTGATTTCGGTTATTTGCGAGTTTCTAAACCCTGACCCACCCCCTCCCACCTCTCGGACCTCTCCACACCTTACCTGGTGTTCTAGTGGTGAAGCGGAGCAGGAGTGATCTTCCTACACTCCTGCCTTGTGCAGAGCCCCAAACAAAAATGGCTGCCATGAGTTCCCGTGGTCTCACGAGACTACAGTGGGAAATCACGGCAACCATTTTTGCTAACAGCTGTGAACAGGGCAGGAGTGTAGGAAGATCGCTCCTGCCCCACTTCACCACTAGACCACCAGGTAAGGTGTGGAGAGGTCTGGGTGGCAGGTACGGGTGTGTCAGAGTCAGCCCTAAAGTTAGATGGTTGCAACTGAAGCAGGCTATTCAGGAGGGGTTCGCTGAATGGAAATAACCAGTATAGTCTGGAGTTCTTATGCTTTCAGGTGTACTTCTTGGGACACCAGGCTGCACAGTAGTATAAATTGATAAACGGATTTGTAAATAAAAAACCTAAAAATGGACTTGGGGACATTTGGAGCATTGAGATCAAGCATCAAATTTCTGCATCTCAATGGCCACGAATTTCGTCTTGGAGAATGAGATGTACGGTGTCCGCATCTATGAGACAAACTTGGTTTTTCCTTTTACATAGAGCAGTTAGATTACAAAAGTTAGATAGCTCTAAGTCTAATAGATGCTGGCATTGTAATCTCGAAGCAGGGACTTTAGATCATTTAATATTCTATTGTCCCTGTATCATGGCCTTTTGGAAATCAATTTGGTCTCAAATTAATTGTTTACTAGAAAATCATGTAGCATTATCATATGATACAATTCTGTTCACCATATCAATGAGAACAAAAAGTCAAATTTCATCAAGCAATAATAAACTTTTGAAATTACAGTAGACTTAACTACCTTCTGGTGGAATTTGTTGTGTCACATTTACAAAATGGAAAGAACAATTACTATACAAAAAGGGAATTATAATAATTTTAAAATGGTTTGGGGGCCATTGACAAATTATTGCAATGATTAGACACCATTTTCCATTGAAAGTAAATTTATACATAGGGGGAGGGGGATGGTATAAAGCTCTATTATAGGTTTATCAAAAGATAAAAATATAATATTTATGATTTTTGTTTAAATTATTTGTGGGAAGGGTGGGTGGGAAGGGAATAAATTTATGTATTTAAGATGATAATAGAAAGAAATTCAAGTGATACGTACAAGTTTTAAATGGTGTAATATTATATACTTGATGTAAGATGGAAAAATGAATAAAGAATTTGAAAAAAAAATAATGAATTTATTCATGAATTTTTCTTATTTGCAGGCTGGCTCTGCCCCTAACCCCTGCGAATATGGAGTGAAGAGTGTATATACATTACTACTATGTTTGACATCTGTCTCCTACAGGTTCTTCAGAGAGCCAAGGAGGAGATCCCTCGGTCTTTCATCAGTATAGTTCAGTTTTCATTAAATACGGAATATGTGCAGGCTGACCTCATGGAAGAAATGAATGAAAAGGTAACTGAAAAGTAAAAGAAATATTTTGATTCTTTATCTTGAGAAGAGACTAAAGGCCTCATTTACAAAGCTGCAGGAGTGAATCCCAGTGCAGCAAATGCGACACAGCTCATAGGAATTGAATGGGCTGTGTCATATTTGTTGCACGAGAATCACTACCACAGTTTTGTAAAAGAGACCCTAAATGATTCAGTTTGTAGTGAGAGCATGAGTGGTGGCTCTGCCAATCTCATCTGGTTTAGGGCCTTCTATTGAATGTAAGCATTACCATAGTGGAACAAACTGAAAGTCCATTAAGCCCATTATCCTGTTTCCAAAAGTAGCCAATCTGGGTCACAAGTGCTTGTCAAGATCCCAAAAGAGTAAAACAGATTTTATGCTTCTTATCCTAGAAATAAGCAGTGGATTTTCCAAAATCAATCTTAATAATGGCTTATGAACTTTTCTTTTAGGAAATTATCCAAATCTTTTTCAAACCCTGCTAAGCTAACTGCTTTTAGTACATTCTCTGGCAAAGAATTCAAGTTTAATTACATGTTGCATGAAGAAATATTTCTTCCAATTTATTTAAAAACTTCACACTTGGGGCAATCCCATGAGCCATTCATGGCTTATTGCTTATGGGCAGCAGAGAGAAAAATGAAAGTCTGGTGTCCAAGGAAAGCTTATCCTAGCAGCAATTTATTTTTAATAACTGTTTATTTAATGCTGTATATATCTGTTGTAATCCGTCTAGAACTTTGGATAGTGCAGAATAGAAATGTAAAAAATAAATAATTTTGATCTAGTATCTATATCTCCCACTGTGTGACTGCTACGTTCTAGATCTGATTGGCTCAAAATGACGATTTTGAGCCAATCAGGGCCTTTGGCCCCTCCCACTGCATCCCAAGATGCATTGGGAGGGGGAAGCCCCATCATTTGCAGTACACAGCCCTGTAGGAAGGAAGGAGTGACCTTTCCTCCTGCTGTTTGCTCTTCCAAAGGAACGTGGGGGGGAGTTCCAGGGATGTGGGAGGAGGGCCCAGGAATGTGGGGGGGGAGCGGAGATGTCAGGGCACGGAGGGAGAGGCCAGGATGTCAGCGGGATGTGGGGGATCTCGGCATGTCGTGAGAGGTCCGGGATGTCAGCGGGAAATCGGAGATGTCAGGGGGATATTGGGGATGTTAGGAGGCGGAGCAGGATACCTGGGATGTCGGAGGAGGTCCGGGATGCCAGCGGAATATTGGGGATCTCAGGGGAAGGTCAGGAGATGGGTGTAGGGCTGTGCGGCTCAGCTGCCAGGAATATCTGAAACCGGCTCAGGTGATGGGGATTCCTTCTGTCGCAATCAGCTGATGGGAAGCCTATGGGGTGTTGGGTTTTTTGTTTGTTTGTTCTTTGGCTGGTGGGAGGGGGTTGTGACCACTCATGCCTTAAATCCTCCAGTGATCTTCTTGTCAGTTTGGGCACCTTTGTGGAGCTTAGATGCAACTCAAACAGGTCTAATTGCCGGGGTCTAAGTTCCCTCTAGGAAAGCTGTGATTGTGGCTGCAGTACGTCCAGGTTGAAGCCCACCTGATTCCCGCCCATAACACACCTTCCAACACGCTACTTTGATCTCTGGATGCACAGCAGCTTAGAAATGCTGCTGCACATCCAGAAAGTTGGTTTTGATTATCAGTACTTGGATGTCCCTGCTATTAGGACATCCAAGTGCCGACTTAGGGCTACCAGTTTGTGAGCCTTCTCCAACCCCGACCTGATTCATTAACCTTCTGCCCGATCCGATCCGCACATGCAAAAGAGGGGAAATGGCATGCAAAGTAGGAAGGCAGCGATTCACTAAACAGAAGAAGGAACACAGATTGGGCTGGCCGATCCAAAAAGAAGCAACTGCTGAGGACCAGTCGCTCACGTCCTTGCTGACTGTCCTGCTCTCTGCTGCCCTGAAATCCCAGTATCAAAATAAAATAAAAAAATAAAACCATCAAAATCGTGCAAAAAGCACAGTGCGAGCCCGTGGTTTTAGCCCACGGGTTTAAAGCGGGGGTGCACAGCGTGTTCTGTTCCATGTTGTATTAGCAACTGAAGGGAATCAAATGGCTTCTTCTCTAGTCTGGATCCCTCTACCTAGAGAGAGTCTGGCTGCAAAGCGTGTTCTGTTCCTGAAAAGGCCACACGTTGGGGCCAGCGAGTGCAGCCACCCCCTTGGAGAGCAAGCGCATTCACGGATCGCATCTCCGTGGGGTCGCTAAAGGGCGTGCATCCGATCACTTAATTTGCATGGGGACTCTTTAATGAATCGGTCGCCCGGCAAGACTCGGCCACGGATTGGATCGGATAGGTGAGTTTAGTGAATCTAGGCCTTAGGCTGCTGTTTGGGACGTTTTAAAGTTTTGATTATGAGCCCCATAGCGTTCAGCTTTTGAATCAATAATTGACCACTGAGAAAATGAGTGCGAGAACAATGCTATCTATTCCATGCAAATTTATCTCACGCATACTTATTGTCATTATCCTGATAACCTAACTGGCTGAGTGTGTCCTGAGAATTGGGTTTGAATTTTTGTAGGAATGGGTTTTGATATACAATAAAACCTTGGTTTCTGAGCATAATTCGTTCCGAAAACATACTGGTAATCCAAAACACTCGTATATCAAAGCGAATTTCTCCATAAGAAATAATGCAAACTCAGCCAATTCGTTCCACAACCCATAAACTTTAATACAAAATACTAATACTTCTAGTTTAGTTTTAAATTCTTTATTCATTTTAAATCTTAAACAAGTGTACAATAAAATAACCATTAAATTTTCAATACTAATACTAATACTTCTATTGCAAGACAAAATGTACAGTATGTTATGGAGATATCAAGTGTATACTTAAGGTAATTGTATGAATTTTTATGATACACTTGTTGTTATATGAAAAAATTAATAAAAAATGTTAAACAGGACAAGACAAAATACTAATACTTCTATTGCAAGACCTCGCTTATGTAGAACAGTCACTACACTCCCTCAGCGTCAGAAAGAGAACCATCGGCTCAGTTGTGATGATGTGACGCGTGTATACTGTATGCACTCATATTGTAAGACTTTGCTCATTTAGAAGTCACTACACTCCCACAGCATCAGAGAGAGAAGAACCATCGGCCCAGTTGTGATGTGTGTATACTGTATGTACTTGTATTGCAAGACATTGCTTGTATATCAAGTTAAAATTTAATCAAATGTTTTGCTTGTCTTGCAAAACACTTGCAAAACACTTGCAAACCAAGGTTTTACTGTACTGCCTTTCTATGGTTAGAAACATAGTAACATAGTAGATGACGGCAGATAAAGACCCGAATGGTCCATCCAGTCTGCCCAACCTGATTCAATTAAAATTTAAAATGAATTTGTACATACATATATATTTTATTATACATTTTATAATATGTGATTCATGTATTGAAAGAATGAAAATTCTATAAATAAAAAGTTAAAAAAAAATAAAAAATAAAAAAAAATTTTATTTATTTATTTTTTTTCTTCTTAGCTATTTCTGGGCAAGAATCCAAAGCTTTACCCGGTACTATGCTTGGGTTCCACCTGCCGAAATCTCTGTTAAGACTTACTCCAGCCCATCTACACCCTCCCAGCCATTGAAGCCCTCCCCTGCCCATCCTCCACCAAACGGCCATACACAGACACAGACCGTGCAAGTCTGCCCAGTAACTGGCCTTAGTTCAATATTTAATATTATTTTCTGATTCTAAATCTTCTGTGTTCATTTTCTGATTCTAAATCTTCTGTGTTCAGAAGGCACTTAATCCTTCATTGTCCCAGGAAGAAAAACTTACTTTCTCTGTCTCTAGTGAGATCACAATGCATCTGCATAGAATATATGTAAACCAATTTGATTTATACCACAGAAAAGTGATATATCAAATACATTGTGGTTGGCATGTAAGTCCATTTCAATATGTAAAATCAAGTCAAATAAATGTTGGCATTGTCATCTCGAAGCAGGGACTTTAGATCATTTATTATTCTTTTTTCTTTTTTTAATTCTTTATTCAGTTTTAACTCTTGCAACAAGTGTACAATATTCAATCAGATAATTCGTACAAATCACTTGACATTCTAACAATTATTGTCAAATGCATATAAAAAATACCCCTCCCCCACCCATCCCATTCATCAGGAATAAACCCATTAAATCACATAACATACCTCCCCATCCCCACATTAAATATCATTAAATATCTGATCATTTATTATTCTACTGTCCATTCATTTTGGCATTTTGGAGATCGATTTGGGGCCAAATAAATTGTTAGAAAATCCTATGGCTTTATCCTATGATACTATTTTATTTGGAATGTCAATGAGGAAGAAAAGTCAAATTTCTGCAAAGAATAATAAGCTATTACTTATTATGACAGGAGTTGCTATTCAGCAGATTACATTTAAGTGGGAAAACTGGAATAGATTAAATTACAGTTTTTGGTGGAATTCACTGTGTCATATATATAAGATAGAAAGAATGTTAGCGTTGCAGAAAGGAAATTTTAATAATTTTGTAAAAAGAAGGTTAAATGAATTAAGAAGAATAGTATTGAAAGGGAGGATGGGTGAGGGGTTTATATATATATATATATATATATATATATATATATATATATATATATATACATATATATATATATATATATATATATATATATATATATATATATATACAATTGTTAGTATCTTGATGGAATTATCAAGTGTTGTTCTTGCGACTATGTATTACTTTTTATTGTACACTTGTTGAATAATTAAAAAGGAATAAAGAATTAAAAAAAAAATAATAATAATTTTCAGGAGATTTGGAGGCCATTGACAGAGTATTGTAATGAATAAAATATCATTTTTGCCTAGTTGATATAATTGTACAGGGATGGGGGGTGGGTGGGAGGGAGTTTAATTATATATTGATGGGTTGGATTAATAGAAAATAATATATATATGTAATCACATGTGTAATAATATGGTTGGGAAGGAGGGATTTATTTTTAATTGTGAAATTAATAATGGTAGATACTCAAGTGATATTGTATAAGTTTAACTGTTATTTTCTGATGCACTTGTTGTAAAATGAAAAAATGAATAAAGAATATAAAAAAAAACAGTTTAATGTGATACCGTTTTCTTAGACAAAGTCAATACATCTTTCAAGGTCAGATTTATTGGATTAAAACATTTCTTCAAATGTTCTTTTTCTCGCATTGAATTTCCTGGGATACAGATGAGAATGAAAATGTTGCAGATGTCAAGTGTCTATGTTGGTCCATTCAGGAAACGCTTCTGCCTGCAGTCTGTGAGGAGGATATTCCAGGTGTTCGGCCCCATCCTTTCACTTCATGTTGTGACTGAAACACACCAGGTAGCTTTCTTTTTTGTTCATTTTTTTTACTCAAAGCAGACCAATTCTATCTTAAGTATATTAAATGATGATCCAGAATTAAGATAAATGCAGTTTTAGAAAAATTATTTGGGGTCAAATAAATTGTTTATTGAAAAACCATGTGGCATTATGTTATGATACAATTCTATTCGGAATATCAATGAGGACACAGAGTCAAATTTCGTCTAACAATAATAAGCTTTTATTGATCATGACAGGAGTTGCCATACAACAAATCACATTTAATTAGAAGAACTGGAATAGACTCAATTATTGCTTCTGGTGGAATTCATTATGTCACATCTATAAAATGGAAAGAGCAATTGCTATACAAAGAGGGAACTATAATAATTTTAATAAAATCTGGGGGCCATTGACAAGATATTGTAATGAATAAATACCATTTTTCCATTATAAATGCAATAAGAAGGAAGGGATGGGGGAGGGATTTTATAATTTTATTAAATATTTAGATCAATAATAAAGAATATTGTATATGAGCTTTGTGAACGCATAGGTTATGGTTGGATTGGGAGGGAATGGGTTAAAAATTTAAATGTTGAATATGATAGATTCAAGTGTTGTATTCAATTCAATTTAACTGTTATCTATTGTTACACTTGTTGTAAGATGTAAAATGAATAAAGATTTAAAAAAAAAAAAAAAAATTATTTGGGAGAGGAGGGACTAGGCTAAACGAGAGGAATCTTAGCAAATTTTCAGCATTCATATCGCCTCAAAAACAAAATTCAGAGGAAGAAGGGAGACCTTAATGAATTTTCATGGTTTAATCCCTGACTTATTTTTAAAGAAAAATTTCCATCACCCAAAGCTTATCGCTATACAAGATTGTTTGATCAAACTTTTGCATTCCAAGCTAGTACCACAAGCTCAATCTTATCATTCTTTTAGGAAAGTATTGAAAACCTATTTGTTTGATAAATTTATATCTTGATTGTTTAGTGTTGTATTTATGATGTATATGTCATGTATTTATATGATTTGCTGATTGTTCAGCTATTCTTGATGTGAACCGCCTAGAATTCATTGGTATGGCGGTATATAAAAATAAAGTTTATTATTATGTGTGAACATAGAAATCAGAAATGATGATATTCTTTCTCTTGTTAGCCCTTCGTCTGCATTCAGTATGAAGTGCTTGAAGCAGCCCAGCTTGCTGTAGAAACCCTTAATGGAACTAATGTCGAAGGATGCTGCATTAAGGTACAGAGCCCTACAGGGAAGGGGCATATTAAAATGCTCTAGATCAGTGGTTCCCAACCCTGTCCTGGGGGACCACCAGCCAGTCGGCTTTTCAAGATATCCCTAATAAATATGCATGAGAGAGATTTGCATATAATGGAAGTGACAGGCATGCAAATCTCTCTCATGCCTATGTTTATTCAAAACTTTCTATACCGCATAACAGCCTAAAAAAGGATCCAAGCGGTGTACAATATATAATGCAGATTCATCAAGAAATAATTTTTTTAAAAAAATTTTTTTGTTGTTGTTTTGGTTTTTTTTTTTTTTTTTTGAAAAATCCTAAAATACTAAGCAATCAAGATCTCCATAATAATATTTCTAATTCTAAAAGCAATTCTAATGCTGTCATTAGTGCTTGTTGCACTTTTCTACATCGGGGCAGGCAGTCCTGCTGCTGCCCGACCCAGCCAGCTGAGAGGGTCCTTGGAGAGGAGCCTTAAAACACCGGCACAGCAGAGAGGGAGCCTGTCGTTAGTGCTTGTTGCACTTTTCTACATCGGGGCAGGCAGTCCCGCTGCTGCCCGACCCAGCCAGCTGAGAGGGTCCTTGGAGAGGAGCCTTAAAACACCGGCACAGCCGCGGTACGTAGCCCGCAGTTGCGAGCCCCGGGTCGCAAGCTGAAGGGGCGTAGCTAAAGGGGCTTGCCCCTTTTGAGCCCCTTCGGAGCCTAAGAGGAGCAGGAAGCAGGGTTATCGAATCTTCAACATGGGTAAGAGGAAAGCTAAAGCAATACCATCTGCTGGAACAACAGGCCCGATGGATCGCCATCTTGTGGTTCCTATCTTGCCACTTGTTGAGGAACAGGTAACTTTTAATATTCAAGCTGTTTCCTTATCTTCTGGGGAACCAACACCACCTCCTCAACCATCATATTCTTCACGGTTAGAAGAATCTCCTTCCCCTTTTAAGGAAGGAATAATTTCTTCTTCCCCTCAATCATCTTTACTATCTGGTCTGGAGGTTTCAGGACAATCCCTGGGGCAAACTAAAGAACTAACCCCAGTACAGATGATTACTGGGCAAAGCTCGGACGCTCTCCCCAGGGATAAGGTGATCACTCTAAATGATGTTTGGCTAAGTATTAATAGAATAGAGTCATCTTTACAAAAAACCGTTTTGAACTTATGTCAATTTTCATCTGATGTAACTGTGAAAATTAAAGAACAAGATAATAAAATTGGAGAAACAGCTGTGAAGGTTGAAAAGCTAGATCAG
This sequence comes from Geotrypetes seraphini, assembly GCF_902459505.1. Taxonomy (NCBI): domain Eukaryota; kingdom Metazoa; phylum Chordata; class Amphibia; order Gymnophiona; family Dermophiidae; genus Geotrypetes; species Geotrypetes seraphini. Next base: position 27,241,826 of record NC_047094.1, on the reverse strand, counting down.
GTAGTAGGTAATTTACAAGCTAGTGCTGTTTCTAATATAAAGGATAGTATGATGATACATGCTAAATTAGAAAAAATGGAAAATGCTATCAGAGTTAAAAATCTTCACCTGTTAAATTTTCCAATCACACATTACCTTTCTCCGATGGAGCTCTTGAGAATGTATTTGAGGGAGATATTACATTATACTAAAGTGGAGACCTTTGAGATTGATAACCTATATTACATCTCAAGAGACTCCAAGGAAAAGGTAGATGAAGGTGGAATGGATAGAATAGTGGTATCTGATAGTTTGAATGTATCACAGTTTTTGGAGTCATCTAAAGACATAATTGATAAACGAGCAACTCTTCTCGTGACCTTTAAGACAGAGCTTGAGAAACAAGATATTTTGAAATTATATTTCCTGAAAAAACAAGAGATATTTTGTGGTCAACGGGTGATAATTTTTCCAGATGTCTCTAGACAAACTCAGTTCAAGAGGAAACAGTTCCTTCAGCTAAAGCCTAAGGTTTTGGCAGTCGGAGCTACTTTCTTTTTGAAATTTCCATGTAAATGCTTTATTTCATATGGAAGTGATAAATATGTGTTTTTTTGATCCAGCCTAGGTGGAAGATTTTATTAAAGAGAAACCTTTGCTAAAAGTTTAATTTCTAATATTGAGTTTACTTTTGGAGGATGATGTATAATATATATAAAATTGCCTGTTCCTAGATAGTAGATAGAAAGAATTGATTTGATGATTTATTTTAAAATACTGGCGATCAGCAATAATGTGGACTAGGATATGGTTGATTAGTTTCCTTAAATATTTTGTTGTTCCTTGTAGGGAATTTACATTTGCATTTTTTGTGTTCATTCATGAATGTTTGTTACTAAGGTATTCTAATGAATAATCCAATAAATAAAGATTAAAAAAAAAAAGCAATTCTAATAAAAAAACAAACAATCAAATCTAAGTAAACCATAATATTTATTAGGGATATCCTGAAAATCCGACTGGCTGGTGGTTTCCCAGGACAGGGATGGGAATCGCTGCTCTAGATAAGAGGGACACTTGATTGCATGCTGACATATGGCCTGAATGGTTCTTTCAGAACAGGTTTATAAAGAGGCCAGCACAACCATTACGTAGCCCTGCTTCAATTTGTAGTGTTATACAACACATTGAGATCATTTTTAGAAGAGTGTCTCGTATTTTCTGGCTGTCAGAATTCATTTGAAAATAGGACCTAAGGATTTGTAGTGTTTCTTGGAGCAACGTGACAGCACACAGTTTTCAGTACACAGTGTCTGTTATCCAAGTGCTATTCCAAAGAATTTTGCAAAGTTGCACAGATCCAGGAGTGAAATTTTAGGTCAGTTCTGGATTTCTGACAGCCTTATTTTCTTGCATTATGGGACTTGGTGGGTAGATGCAGGGACTACCAATACCACACTGTTTTGGCAAAACCAGGACTGACTGAACAGTCTCCCTCCTGGAACTGGATTACAGGCTGTCCCCGGGTTAAGAATGAGTTACGTTTTTAAAGCTGTTCTTAAGTCGGATTTGTATGTAGCTCAGAACTTGTAGATTTTAAGATTCTTGCTGCTTACCTCTGCTCCCAGCAGACAAAAGGGCCAACTGTCAGTACCAGTGTTCCCTCTAAGCTACAGGTACATACTGTTCTTAATGTGGCCATGCATCGTTCTGAATCTGCTGCAGGAGAAGTGTAGGAGTCTATGCCACTGGAACCATCCTTAATTTTGTTTTACATTTTACAAGGTTCAGAGGCCGGTTTCGGAATTTACCCTCGACTGGGACCTCATGTTAAAGGAACTGGAAGAAGATCTCGTAAATGAAGGCATTATTTACATTTCTGGATTTAAGAAAACCCTTACAGAGAAGGATCTGCAGCAGAAATTTAGTCATTTTAAAGATATAGAAGCTGTGTTCTTGCCTCAGGATCATAAAACTGGAAAACTTAAAAAATATTATTTTCTAAGTAAGTATCGGTTAACATACCAAAGCACAATTAAAGGGCTAAACTCGATTAACATCTAAAAGTCACTTCTTAGCCTGGATGCCAGTGTATTGACCATGGTAAACGTGATTATTAAATGATTACCCACCTTCCCATGCACAGGAAGGTTGATTACTGACCCATTTTAGAGGTGTAACTGAGTCACTGGGCTAGTCCTATGTGCTTTAACCCACAAATTCTATAAGCACCAGTGGTGTAGTGAGGGTGAGAAGAGCCTGGGGTGGTGGTGCCCCCCCCCCATCCACTCCTTTCCCATCCCCTCCTACTGCGCATGCCTCCCCAATCCACTCCTTTCCCACCCCCACCTTCTGCGCGTGCCCCCCTTTAACCTTCCCGGTGCAAGCAGCAACCCCATCCTGCTCCTCGTGCCAGCATCGACTGTTCCTCTGATGTCATTTCCTGGACCTCTGCCTAGGAAGTGACGTCAGAGGAAGAGCCAACACCGGCGTGAGGAGCAGGTTGGGGTTGCTGCTCGCGCCGGGAACATTAAAGAGGTATAGGGAAAGGGAAGAGGCGAGGTAGAGGGGGGCGGAGAGGAGGACGGGTGCAGGTACTCCCACCAAGATGGTGACCGGGGTGGACCGCCCCCTCCCCCCACTATACCACTGAATAGCACGTAAACACAGGCAAGTAATTGGGTGTGTAATTATATGAGGGTTCTTCAAAAAGTTTTCTGCGCTTTCATATTTTCTAATCTCGTTGGAATTTCTGTATTGCCCTTATCCAATACAAGTTCTAGGCGATTTATAAATTGGGTCCTGATCTCAGGGAGGACCCGATTGTGCACAGGCTGTTTCAGCCTTCAGCGTTTTTGGAGGTGATCACAGAATCCCTCCAGGAAGTAAAGACAGAGTCTCCACAGGCCTCTGCTACACAGTGCTCGCTTATGAGCAGCACAAAGGCACAAAACCTCCTGTTTTCCCTCTCCTCAAGACATTACCAGAATGCTCACAAACTATTGGAAGATTCCAGAAGGGCCCCTTCAGGAGACCAAAACCACAGCATTTTTGCAGGAAATGCTTGGGGCAGGAGAAGTGGTAGTGGTAAGAGGGCATGATGTAGAACATCATGTCATTAGTCAGAAAAAAACAGGGTGATTATGTGGAAGAGTGATGTACATGTCCCCCTCCGTATTCGCGGTTTCGGTTATTCACAGTTTTTCGTTTGTAGACTCCGCTCCCAGCATTGCACAGAGGAAATTGCTGCTCCCAGCGTAGCACAGAGGAAATCGCTACACTTTCTTCACAGGAATAGGTCAGGTTATTCACGGTTTTGTATATTTTCCAGGGTTTTTTCCAGAAAAACTGCAAATAATATACAAAAAGTTATTTGTGTTTTTTTCTGTATTCGCTGCCATGCTGTTCTCCTATCACCGTGAATACGGAGGGGTAAGTGTAATTTGCTTTTGACATATTAAATAAATAGTGTTTAAAAAAATAAAAGTGCAGAAACCTTTTGAAGATCCCTTGTATTATACATGTAGCATTACTAATTGGTACTAAATTCACAACTAATTGCTGGTAGCTACCAATAATTGGCGCTAATTTGCAGTTGTGTATACCTCCATTCTATATGCAGTGTGCTGCTTCTCTCACATGCTAATGCAGAGGGGTGATATCATGGGAGTGTCAAGGGCGTTGAATATTCTTGCCCTATTTTATTGCTGTAACGGACCCACTGAGTGACTAGTGCTATAGGTTAATGCTACCTGCAAGAGAGGGGAATTTTTAGAGTTTTCTGAACTGAAAATCTGCTTCCATAATGCACATATGAGAAGCCGTGCAGCTTGGTTTATTATATGCGTTTTGTCTTAGAGTTTTCAAGCTCTGCAAGTGCGATGGATGCCCTTCAGAAAATCAATGAGCAGGAGAATGGGTCTGGGAAGATTTGGGGCAGGAAAGCCCTCACCCCCAGCTATTTCCACGAGGATGCAGAGTTCGTGCCTCAGGACCCAGAGAGCCCTCCACCCAGCGAGCTTTTTGCAAGGGGCGACGCACGTCTGGTAAGATTCATCCTACCTCTGTGAGCTTAAGCCAGCCTTCCTCCGATTTACCGATCATTTTATACTTTTTTTCATTTTGATTGAACACAGTAGTTCCACCTTTATGGTAAAGCTTTGTCTGATTTATACAGTTGATTTCTTCACCAGTAATGCTGGAGTTTTACTGTTCTCATCAAACTGTAACTTAAATATTTCATCATTCATAATATTGGAGAAATTTTCAAAGGGGTTTCCTAGGATAAGTGGTGCTTGCTCACAGAAAGCATGCTTAAAAAGTTGCCCCTGTTTTGTGTGGGAACAGTATGCACACTGTCTGTGGCAAGAGTACTTTGCCTTGGCAGCACCAGGCGGGCATTTAAGGCGGATCCAGCAAACACGCAAGGACTTTCCTTTGGAAATCTGCTTGCAGGCCTACAGTTACAAAGAACTGTTGGGTATGCAAGCAGTGTGGATAAGTCTGAAAATTGCCTCCTCCTTGTGTAGAAAGAGTTGTTGAGTCTCCTTCAGATTTCAAGCACAGATATTTTATCTTTTCTGTCATACCTACCTATTCTATGACTAAAGTACATGGTCTACCGCTGACTTCTTGGGAGACTTTCCCTACTGAAGTATCTATTCTAAACACAAAGTGGGAGTTACAATAGAGGTTTGATTCTGAAACAGTAAAAGAGATGTTTGGATCATTTTCATGAGCTGAGCAAAGGTGGAACATCATTAAGCCATGTGTTACATTAGTTGTGTTTAAATTGGTCATTCCTCACCCCACCCCTGCCTCTTGGATATGTATGCACTACCTTCAGTGAATGAAAAAATATATATATATTTTTAATATATAATTCTTTACTGCCTAGTGAAATTAGAAACCTGTCTAACTATGTTATTCAGGAAGGCTTTAATGACATGGCTATATCAGAAATATCTTTGAATGGGGAAGAGTTGGGGACTTGAGTAATGTATTATAATACCTGTATTAATTTTAGATTGAAATTTTTTTTTTTTAACTTATAAGTGTTTCAGTAAATAAAAACATTTAACAAATTTTGTAATAACATTGTTAAGTTTTTTATAAAATGACCCCTGAAAAAATATTGGAATCATATCATTTGGTAACAAACCACAGGCAATATCATCATTTTAATTGTTTGAATTCTTCCCCACCAAGAAAGATGTAGTGGATTCCATTGCTCACACATTTCTGTTTTTTTTTCAATAAAAGTTTTTCATTCTCTTTGACTGTGTCTTCAATTGTATTTTTAATCATAATTCCTAAGTATTTTATACCATCATCTTTCCAAATAAATGAATATGGTTCGAATAATCCTTTGGTACAATGAACATTTATTGGGAGAATTTCAGATTTGTTCCAATTAATTTTATATCCAGAAAAAGTACCATATTTTTCTATTAAATTAAGTATACATGGAATAGTATTTTCCGGTTCTCTTAAATATAATAATATATCATCTGCATATGCAGATAATTTAAATTCAAAACTGGTAAATGATATTCCCTTTATCTCCTTAGTTTTGTTTATTGCAATTAATAAAGGTTCTAGGACAATATCAAAAAGTAAAGGAGACAGAGGGCATCCTTGTCTAACTCCCCTATGCAAGTTAAATCTATTTGATAAATTATTGTTAATATATAATCTTGCTCCAGGAGAGCTATACAATGTCTGAATCATTTTAATAAAACCGGATCCTATGCCAAACCATTGTAAAGCTTGGTATATAAAATTCCATTCCACTCTGTCAAAGGCTTTTTCTGCATCTAAAGATATTAAAAAAACTGGATCATTTATATTTTTTGCTAAATTTAATGAGTGGAATGCTAATCTAGTATTATTTGATGAATGTCTTTTAGCAATAAATCCTGTTTGATGTACATCAATAATGAAAGGGAGAGCTTTTGCCAATCTTAATGCTAATACTTTAGCCATTAATTTGTTATCCACATTCAATAATGAAATAGGCCTGTAATTTGAAACCAGAGTAGGATCTTTGTTTGGTTTTGGTAAGACTATAATTATCGATTCTGCCATAGTACCAGAAATATTTTCATTCTTTATTTGATATTGATACAAATTTAACAGATGTGGTAATATGATATTTTGGAAAAATTTATAAAATTCAACCGTATACCCATCTCCACCTGGAGCGGATCCAGCTCTAAGAGACTTCAATGCTGTTTCTAATTCTTTTAAAGATATAGGTTCTTCTAAACTTCCTTTTATATGATCTGGAATATTTGGTCCAATATATGAATTTAAAAAAGTTAATCCGTCTTGTTCTTTATTTTTATAAGAATTGGAAGTATATAATTCTTTGTAAAAATCAAGAAATTGTGTTATAATATCTTTTGTGTTGGTATGTGTGTTACCTTGTGTATCTTTAATTGCAATAATCTTAGATTTTCTTTTCTTTGCTTTTAGAAAGTTTGCTAATAATTTCCCCGCTTTATTTGAATTTCCATAATATTGTACTTGTTTGTTGAAAATGTCTTTCCTCACAATTTGAGAAGAAATCTCATTATATTTAACTTTTAATTTTAATAATTCTTGTAGTGTATTATTTTCCCATTTCTCAATTAATTTATTTTCTAATAATTTAATTTGCTTTCCCATCTCAATAAATTGTTTTTTTTTGTTTGTTAATAAATGTTGAATATGAAATAATATTTCCTCTCATAGTTGCTTTAAAAGCATCCCATAAGACCTCAGCATTAATATCATCTGATTCATTAAATTGAAAGAATTCTTGCATTTTTATTTTAAAGTCTTCAAGAAATTTTGAATCCGCTAATAAATCATTATTAAATCTCCAAATTAAATCAAAATTTTCAACATCATAATTTTGAAGATTAATCCACACACCAGCATGATCTGAAATTATAATGGAATCAATTGCTGCTTTTAAGACACGCTGCGCTATATTATTAGAAACAAATATATAATCAATTCGTGAAAAAGATTTATGGACCTGAGAACAAAAAGAAAATTCCTGATCATTAAAATGAAGAATTCGCCATATATCTACTAAATCACAAGATATTATCAAATTATCTAAGCCTAATGATTTCATAACTTTACTTGGTTTTTTATCCAAAATCGGATCCATTACAGCATTGAAATCCCCTGCTACTATTAAATTAGATGTAGCCAGTGGTAAGAGCAATTGTTGAATTTGTTTAAAAAACTCCATTTGATTCGTATTAGGAGCATATAAATTGAATAAGTTCAGGGTTGTATTTCCCAGGACCATCTCGATATGTACCCATCTACCTAAGGGATCATAATTAATTAATTTAAAATCTGCATTACATTTTTTGTTTATTAGAACAGCCACTCCAGCTTTTTTCTTTAAAGCCGGTGCAAATAAACATTTAGAAATCCAACCTCCAGATAATTTTTTTGATTCAATTTCCGAAAGATGGGTCTCTTGAATGAAGTAAATGTCCGCATTTTGATTTTTAAGGAACGATAATAATTTCTTCTTCTTAATAGGATGATTTAAACCATTGACATTCAGCGAATACATTTTTATATCCATCTAATTAATAGTTATATTTTAACCAATATTCTATGATAGTTTACACGATTATCTCCTAGCACATTCATTAAAAATTCATATCCTATCCCACCCATTATTTTCCCTCCCCTCCCACCCATTATCATATTCTGATTTGGAACACGCATTGGTCATGCAAAACCTACATCTCCATCTCCAGGCAACTAATAATTCATTATATTATTAAAAAAAAAAAAACATATTTCTAAATTCAATACATTCTTTATACTTCCACCCTTATATAATTGAAATTTATATCCATTTAATCTATAATATTTTATAAATTTACTGAGAATTATATATATTTGATTCATAAAATTAAATTCAATATCATGCATACATGTAATATTATACTCTTAATAAATAAACATATTACAATATAGCTCTATTTCTCTATATATATCTATAGATCTTCATATAAATTAAATATATTCATTTTTATATAAATATATAGATATTAATATTAATAATAATGCAATTCAATCATTTTCATAGATCATCTTCATAATAAATTAATTTGAATAATTAGTTGAATAAAATATACATTTTATATCAATAAATAAGTTTTATAATAAATTCATATTTTATTAATTATCAACCAATCAGTTAGTTATTTTCTTATTTTTCATTATAATTTAATATGACTGAATAATTGACTCAAATAAAAATTTTATATTAGATATCTATTTTATTAATTAATCCTGTCAATAATCAAATTATTTTCTTGTATTTATTACATAAAATTATAATTTTCTTATACAGAATTGAAATATTGTTTTTATAATAAATTAATATATTTCATTTTTTAATCTTATTCTCAATATATCAATAATAAATTTTTCCTATCAATATTTTTAATGATAATTTCTTTGTAAATCATTTCATTATTCCTTAATCATAATAAGTTAATATGCTATATGATTGAATAAATTTTCTATTTTGATTAAAACATGTAATTTATATAAATTTTTTTATAAATATATATTTTATTTATATTTATTTATTTATTTTTTTTTTTTTTATAATATTAATGATTGTGGATGCTAATATTTTATTAATAATTAATTTAATAAAATAATATTATATTATTGCATCCACTATATCAATAAATATAAATATAAATTATTTTTCCAGTTAATAACATTTATTATATCTTAATTTTTATTTATTTATTTTTTTTTTTTAATAATCTTCTTTATTTTCTCTTTTTTCCATCTTCTTTCTTCTTTCTTCTTTCTTCAGCTGAATTGTTCTGTTTTTTATGTAAACTTAGGTTCTTTTTGTGTCAGAAATTCTTTCAGTTTTTCCGGGTCTTGAAAGTATATGGATTTATTTCCACTGGATACTCTCATAGTGGATGGATAATATATTCCATATATGTATCCTTTTTCTTTCAGCTGCTGTCTGTATGTAAGGAATTGTTTTCTTATGTTTGCTGTATATTTAGCAAAATCCGGTACTAAAATCAGTTTTGATCCTTTATAATTCAAGTTTTTATTTGCTTTTGCCATTTTTAATATTTCTTGAGCTTGTTGATACCTTAACACCTTGAATATCAAAGGTCTTGGAGCAGCCTGATTTACTGGCTTTCTTGTGGGGATTCTGTGGGCTCTTTCAATTTCTAACGGCCATTTTGAGTTGAGCTGGAGCAGTTTAGGTAAAAGATTTTCCAGGAATTGTACAGGATCTCCCCCTTCAATATTTTCAGCCAGCCCCAAAATTCTGATGTTCTTTCTTTTTCCTCGGTTTTCCATATCCACCAATTGATTTTTTAAAGCTGCTACTTCTTTTTTGTCTTTGTCATATTCTTGTGTAAAGGATTCAAATTTCTCCATTTTTTCTTCCATCACTGTCATTCTCAGTCTTTCCGTTTGGATTTCTTGTTTCATGATAAGAAGTTCTTCTTTGACTTCAGATATTTTGTTGGCATTTTCAGTCAGCATCAATTTTATTTTGAACAGTTCTGTCATAATGTCAGTGAGTTCTTCAGTCTCCATCGGGAACGGCACACTCGATGGTGACAGAGGAGTAACTTTTGTTCTTTTTGCTGAGATACCCGATGTCGAAGGTTTTTCAGCTTTCCCCTGCTTCATATTCGCCATCTCCGACGTTGTTTTATGTGTTTTTAATAGCGATTCAAGAAAGTAGAAGTTTTATTTTTATTCCGTTTGTTGCCTGGATACGGGAGCGCTGCGGTTAGGCTGCCATATCGTGCGCGCTCCAAGCCACGCCCCTCAATAAAAACATTTTTTAACTTAGATACAACACTTAATATTCTGCAATAATCCAGTTTAAAAATTATCTTCTCCCTCCCCCCTAAGCCATAACAATCTTTGAACACACAAAAACATATAATAATTCCCATCCCCATATTCTTTACAGTTATCAAAGACAAAAATCTACCCCTCCCCCCATCCCCAATCTTGGACACGCATAATTAAAGGGAAAAAAGGTATTTATTGATATATTAAATATGTGTTTATGCTGGTGTAACCCGCTTCAAACTATGGTTAAGCAGGATATAAATATGGATATTAAAGTTATTAAAATCAATTTATACAAGTTGAATGGAAAATAATAATCTGCTCACAAAAAAAACATCCAAGGATAAAGCAAACCACGATGAGGACAAAATATAAGATAAGTTAAATCGTAATAGGCAAACTAAAAGATGGAGAAAAGACCTTGGTGTCATTAGGGATATAGACAACAACTGATGGCCCACAGACCAACCTATTTCAATTCAATGTTGAAACAAGAAGATACATCCCTAATGACACCAAGGTCTTTTCTCCATCTTTAACTTATCTTATATTTTGTCCTCATCGTGGTTTGTTTTATCTTTGGATGTTTTTTGTGATTAGATTTATTATTATTAAATTTATTAATCATATTTAATTAGAGAGCTCCTGAAAACCCAGCTACCAAAAGGTGTGAGCCAAATCCAAATATAATAACAAATTATAAGTACTTTTTTGAGTGTGACTGTCTGAACAGGAAGGGCTGATTACAAACTAGATTTAGGGTTGCATTGAAATAGTGAAATAATCTAAATAGAAGGTCTGTTTTGTGTTTGTTTTTCTTGTGTCTGACCATGTTCCAATGTATTCAACTTATTCTCGTCACATGTTAATGACATTCACTACTTTGAGGCCTTGACCCTGGCCTCTGGGATGAAGCAGTAAAATAATAGAATAAGAAAAATCTGGTCCCGATATTTGAATGTTGACTTTATTATTTTCCACAGGACAATGACATAAAGGAGGTCATGAAGAAACTTGACAAGAGCATATACAAACTTTATAAGACATTACAGCGCAATACTCTTTGTGTTGTCCTGTTACCAGGAACTAAGAGGTAATTTTATCTTTTTCTCGACCCAAAATCAAAGAAACTATACTGAGTTGGAGACTGGCTGCGATGAGGCAGGGCCCTCTGATCCCAGCATGGGTGGGTTGTCGGGAAACAGCCTAGCGCAGAACACGTTCCTTTATCAAAGATGATTTCTTAGGGGCAGCTGATCGGTGTGTAATAGGAACGCTTTCACCTCATTTGTGCTTTTCTTTCTGAATTGGCTTTTTTTTTTTATTCATTTTCATACATCCACAAGTGTAACATAGAAATTTAAAACGATCTCATAAAACATACACTTGAATTCCTTTCATGTACCACTGTAAATACAATATATTATTCTATATTTATGAACAATAATAACTGAAATATATGTATTACCTAATATGTATAATAATTGTTATTAAAATTTAAACCCCTCCTTTCCCTCCCTTCCCAATACACATAACAATTATAATAAAAATAATGACAAATATTTTATGAGATAAATTAAATAAAATGAAACCCACCCCCCTCCCTTCTTAATAAGATTTTTATTATGGCTTTAATTTAATTATGGCTGAATTGGCTTTAATGCGGTTACATCACTGTAGGAGACTTTGCTTTCTGGTGACGTGCAATATAATACCGCTGCATTGTTGGTGATGTCATCTGATGGGGCCAGTGTTGGAGCTTCACTTTTCTAAAGCTCAGAAACTTTTGGAAGGTTTTTCTAGGCATGCTTTGGAAATTCCAGTACCAGCACCCTTACCTTACGTCCCCCAATCTACCTTATCAGCTTAGCAGGATCAGATGCATGTGGCTATCCACTACATTTGCGCATAAAAGAGATAAAAAGATGGGATATGGTTTTGAAACAGAAGGCAAACTGGCAGAGCCTGAAAACAGACTAACCCAACAGTCTTCTGAGGTACCTGCAGGTTCAGCTCACATAGCCAAATGGCAGACAGACTCGACCAAAAAGTGATGGTAGATGTATTCCCCATGTACTTCTCCCAAGGTTTTTTGAATTCAGATACATTCTTCAACTCTATTGTTTTCATGAGGAAGCTGTTCCATGAAGCCACCGCCCTTTCCCTTAAGAAGAGTTTTCTTAAGTTATTCCTGACTCTATTCCCTTTCATCTTCCTCCTAAGCTTTCTCATTCCAGAGCTTTCAATAGGAATAAGCTTCATGAAAGCACCTGCAGGTTCTGATGGCCATAAGCCTAGGTTTGCTGACCACACAGACCACGCAAATACAAAATATGCCTAAGAGATACACTTGTCTCTCCCAAGAACTCCGTTCATTGGGCAGATCTCTCTTATCTGTACCCTTCTCCTCTACTGCCAACTCCAGACTGTGCTCTCTCTTGCTGCACCATATGCCTGGAACAAACTGCCTTAATCAGTACGTCAAGCTCCGTCCCTGAATCTATTCAAATCCAGACTAATAGCCCACCTCTTTGAGAATGCATTTAACTCATTAGTCCGTCATCCAAAGCACCCTGAGAAACTCCCTCAGTCCCTACTTGTCCTGTTGTCTGTTATTAGATGTAAGCTCTATTGAGCAGGGACCATCTCTTAAATGTGTTGATGTACAGTGCTGCGTAAGTCTATCAGTGCTATAGAAATGTTAAATAGTAGTAGTAGTAAATCCCCTTTCCCTAAAAACAACTGCTAGTCGACCATTTTAAGAATCAAAGACTTATTGTCACAAAAATACCCAAATTTCCCAACTGAAGCTGTTGCTGTTTGCATTCACAGCTTATCAAAGCCTCCTTACTTTGATTCAGACTAGAGAGTTGCGCAGGGACAGAAATCCCACCCATCCCCGCCAGGATCCTCTCCATCCCCATCCATCCGTGGCAGGATCCTCTCCGTCCCCACCAGGATCCTCTCTGTCCATGCCAGAATCCTCTCCGTCCCCACCAGGATCCTCTCCATCCCCACCTATCCCCATCAGGATCCTCTCCGTCCCCACCAGGATCCTCTCTGTCCATGCCAGAATCCTCTCCGTCCCCACCAGGATCCTCTCCATCCCCACCTATCCCCATCAGGATCCTCTCTGTCCCCACCCGGATCCTCTCTGTCCCCACCCGTCCCCGTCAGGATCCTCTCCGCCCCACCCATCCCCGCAAGGAATTACCTCCATTCCCGCCCGTCCCCATAAAAAGCAGCAATTCCTTCTGACAGGATCATCAATTCCACAGTTTCTTTTGTGTTTTCGCTGCTGTTTTCCTTGTGGAATCTCTTTGGTGGAACCCTTTTTTTGTTTTCTGTTCAGGTAATTAACTTATAAACCCCCTCTTTTACTAAGGCTGACGTGTCCATTATATTATATGGATGAACCCTGCTTCCAAAACCTTCCATCCCCATGGGAGTCCCGTTGGCTTGAGGGGGGTCCCCGTAGGAGTCCCGTGGGTTAGGGGGGGATTCCCGCGATCCCCGTTCCCGTGCAGACCCAGACCCAGACTGGCACTCTACATGTCTCATAAGCAGTCTTTCAGTGCATTGCATCGATTCTGGTCTCCTTTGTACTGTGCACTTCTGTACAGATCTCTTGAGAGGTTTCATGCAGTATACCCTCAGCCCGAGTGGGAAGCCCAGCCTCTCTCGGATTCACTGCTTGCTTTTGATTGTTTAGTTTCAAAATGCTTCATGTTTGTAAACCACACATTCCACCCCCACCCACTGTAAATCACGTGGCTCATCTGATTCTTGCAGCAGCCAGCTGCTTGAAGTTCATGCCGATTTTGAAACCAATGTGAAAATAAGTAGTAACCACATTAGTTATCCAAATTAATTGTTTCTTCCTATCTCTATCCACAATAATAGCTCTTCATACTTTCTTCTGCCAACTCCATACATGCTCTGGTGCTTTTCAGATTATGAAAACCAGCCCGATATATGTGGAATAGTGGTCAAACAATACAATACAGTAACAAAATAAAATTCTCACTAAATAGGTGGTATAATCATCAAATATCTAATAGAAAGATGACGGCAGAAAAGGGCTACAGCCCACCAAGTCTGCCCACTCTTCTGTCCCACCCCATCGAGTCCGAGTACTAATGACCCAGTTCCTTAGCTCGACCCCCGTAGGGATCCTACGTGGATGTCCCATTTATTTTTAAAGTCGAGTACACTGGTGGCCTCGACCACTTGCACCGGAAGTTTGTTCCAGTGATCTACTACCCTTTCTGTAAAGAAATACTTCCTGGTGTCACCATTAAATTTCCCTCCTCTGAGTTTGAACGGGTGTCCCCTTGTGATCGAGGATCCCTTGGGGCAGAATATATCGCTTTCCGCCTCGACACGACCTGTGATGTACTTAAACGTCTCAATCATGTCTCCCCTTTCTCTACGCTCCTCAAGAGTGTAGAGCTGCAGTTTGTTCAGTCTTTCCTCGTATGGGAGACTCCTGAGTCCGGAGACCATTCTAGTGGCCATTCGCTGGACCGACTCAGCTCGAAGCACGTCTGTTTGGTATCAAGTAAGGCAGTATATCTCAAACTGTGTGCTGAGACACACTAGTGTGCCTCCTGAGTTCCAAGTGTGCCACAACACACTAAGGAGGAAGAGAGTCACCTGCCAGATGACTTCCCTTTGCGGTACAGCGCCAGTGCTGCCCGATTCGCCAAAGGCCTGCATGTTTCTCCCTTCTCTCTAGCATCCTCCGGCTTCCCCCCCCCTGGCCTCCCAGTCTCACCTTTTGAAGCTAATTATAGCAGCCTGCAGAGGATCGCCGGAAGGTAAAATGATTTTATTTTCAATATAGTGAAGGAAATGTGTTAGTTTTGAATTTATATCTGCTGTGTATATGAAAAATGAATGGAAAAAATTGCATTACAATTAGTAAAGGGGATAGGATCTGGGGCAGAGCTTGGGTGGGCCTAGAGAGGTCTGTGGTTGGTGTACTCAGTTGATATTTGTTAGACTTAGCAGGTACTTAGCTTGAAGTAGTTGAGAAACACTGCTGTAGGCAATCAGCTGGCGCCAGCGCCTCTCCTCTCTGGCCCATTGAAATACCACACCGTCATCAACGAGAGAACAAAATGTATCAAACAGTATTTATCTAACTCCCCCCCCCCCCCAACTCCCCTTTAACAAAACCATAGCATGGTGTTTAGTGCCAGCTGTGGCGGTAACAGCTCCGACGCTCATAGGAATTCCAGGATATAGTATTCCTTCTCATGGCTCAAATCTGGTAGCTGCCACTACACAAACCCGATGCAGCCAGCGTTTCATGGTGATCAAAAGGTGCACCGCTGCATCAAGCAAGTTACAAAGCAGCTCTAAATTGTTCAGAATTTATGTATTTTTAAAATTTCTGTACCGTTTATTCCAAAATGGTTTGCAAAAAGGTTACATGTACATAAAATATTAAGAGGTCAGACCAAAGAGAAGCAAAGGAGAAAAATGTAATCCCTACAACAGGTCAAATGCTCAAAAAAATGCATCAATAAATAGTTGTGTTTTCAACAATTTCCTGAATGAACTCCTATCACTACATTCATTTATTTATTTATTCTTTATTCATTTTTACATCTTGCAAGTGTATCAGAAAATATCATTTGAACTTATACATTAACACTTGATTAGTATTCATATGCAACTTAAATTATAATATTTAAACCCAGCCTCCCCTCCCTACTATTTCATATATCACATCTAATATAATAAAATGCTAGGCCGCGCATGCGCATTTCCTAAGTTGTGTGCCGCTTTTCCGTGAGCTGTAGCGACACATAGGAAGTGCGCATGCGTGGCTTCTGGTCTGTCCTGCTGCTGCGTCTTCGCGCATCACAAAAGCTTCCCTGCTCTCCACCTACCGGCCAAAGCACGAGCGAGCTGCGGAAGTGGTGGTGGTGGTGGCCGGCCTTGGGTATCAGTTTGACGTTAGGATGGTGGGGTGGGGAGGCCTGCGGAGCCCAGCAACTTTCCGCTGTCCGGGACCCGAGTCATTTGCCGCCCCCCCCCCCTTCTGTTCCCGCGGGCCCGACTGGCGATTTAAGCAGCGTATGCATCAGTCTTCACACGCTGCTTCGGGCCCTTCTACTGCCCTGATTTGCTCCGGACGTGCCTGAGTAAATCAGGGCAGTAGAAGGACCCGAAGCAGCGTGTGAACACTGCTTAAATCGCCAGTCGGGCCCGCGGGAACGGAAGGGGGGGGGGCGGTGGCAAATGACTCGGACCCGCGTTTGTAGTCGCCACTGTGGGAAGGGAAAGAGGGTAGAGGAAACGCTAATGCTGCTGTACAGGGAACTGGTGTGGGGGGAGGGAAATGGAAGAGGGAGGGAATGCTGCTTTGCACAGACAGAGGGAGGAAGGGAGACAGAAAGACAAGAAGAAAGACACAGGGAACTGGTGTGGGGGGAGGGAAATAGAGGGGGAGGGAATGCTGCTTTTGACAGACAGTCAGAGGGAGGAAGGGAGACAGAAAGAAAAGAAGAAAGACACAGGGCCAGGGACATATACAGAAAGACAAACAGACAAAGGGGGACAGAGACAGACAGAAAGAAAGACAGTGGGAGTCGGGTCAGGAGGGGTGCGGGATGGTAGTGGACAGCCAAGGAAAAAGAAAGAAAGACAGAAATACAGAAAGCGGCTAAGGAGAGAGAGAGAAAGAAATAAAGACAGACACACACACATATATTCTAGTACCCGTTAATGTAACGGGCTATAAGACTAGTATTATATAATCTTTCTATTAATCTAACATTTAATATCAGATCAGAAGTCCCTCCCTCCCCATCCCTCACTTTACAATTGTACCAATAAGGGAAAAATGATATTTACTCATCACAATATTCTATTAATAGATCCCAAACCTCCTGAAATTTATTGAAATTTCCTTTTTGTGTGGCTAGCGTTCTTTCCATCTTATATATATGACACGGAGAGTTCCACCAGAAATGTAGTTAAGTCTACTCCAATTTTTCCAATTAAATGTAATTTGTTGAATGGCTACTCCTGTCATAATAAATAATAACATTATTTTTTGCAGAAATTTGACTTTTTTTCCTCATTGACATTCCAAATAATATAGTATAACATTGCCGACTGCCGACTTCAAATTATGCCTGAAATGGCAGATTATTTTTGTAAATAGTAAGTGGTTGATAACAGCAAGGCTCCTGCCCATTTAAACCACTTTGAGCAATCTGGCTACCGACATTCAATAGCACTTCACCAGGCACTGCTGCCGACTGTCAATTCTGACTGCTGCAGCACTCTCTGGTTAGTGACGGAGTCATCATGAAGCAGAGCCGGCACTTTTCTTTTAGTTTCCAATCTGTTTTTATTTTCTTACACACACAGAGCACTGTGGTCCCATTTTAGGATTTGAAAAGTGAGATTAAGTGATTCCAGCATGTATTGGCTCTGGCATAAAGCAGCGAGTGACCTACCACATATGATTTATGAGTGTAATATGATCAAACCTCCTGGGGGAGAGACTTGGTCTTGTGTTCAAGATATCCTCCTCTAGATTAGACAGGGATTAAGCTTGGTTATTGTAATGTTCCAATTCCTTGCAATTCAGTCAGGCTTGGAGGATACCCATACGAATTTATAAGTTTTATTAATAGAATCATTTGCAGTGCTAAAGCTGCCTAACTGGAAGAAAGGGGAACCATTAAATAAGACCTTTTGATGGCAAACTTTATGGCTGCAGAAAAATCTAATAAATACATTGAAGTACACCAAAAATAGATTCCGATCCAAGCTGGGTTGGGAGAGGTGCAGGAGAGTCATGCAAGGGCCATTGGTGGGAATCGGATGAAGCAGTCTTAACGGCCTCTTTGGTAAATATTTACAGATGAGTCTCATTTAAAAAAAAAAAATTAGTGGAGGACTTTTTGTTAGCAGATGTGGCAGATGACATTCCTTAATTGATATTTTGCGGCAACATCCGAGATATGTAATTTTGATGTAGTTATTACATATATGGCTATATGTTCTCCTATCAGTCAAATACACTGTCCCCCTCATTCTGTAAACTTACAAGTACAAAATTGCATGTGCCATTCAGTTGGGGTACCTGAGGTCCACAGGCAGGCCAGGCTTTCAGGAAATCTACAGGAGACAGTGCATGCATATCTCTCTCACGCATATTCATTGTGGATATCCTGAAAACCTGGCCTGCCTTTGGACCTCAAGGACCAGAGTTGAGTAGCCCTACTATTAAAATATTGTCAGTTATGCACCTAACTGAATTGGTAATTGGGCACTAATTTGCTTTAAGTCCTACTGATGACTCTTTCTCTGTGGACCAATGAAGCTTAGTGTACCAGAGTACTCCAGCTAGGAGAAGTCTGCAATTTACTTTTCTGAACGTGCATAAGTGTTCCCACTCTGCCTTGGTCTTGCCCCTTCCTGCCCTTCTCTATCTTCTGAGGTCATATACAATACCTCCTTCTCCCATACAAAATAACTTTGGTATCCCTCAAAGATCTATATTGTCCCCCTTACTCTTCAATATTTACCTGGCCTCTTTACTCACCCTCTGCCAGTCAGTAGGCCTTACTGCCTACGCGGATGGCATCAGATCATTTGTCCTATCGACGCTAACAGCTCAGAAGACATTAGACTTCTTAATTCTAAAGTTGATAAAATTTGTCAATGGCTTCATAAAAATATGCTGTCACTCGGTATATTTAAATTGATAATATGTTATTGTTAATAAATGGGGATGGGAGGGGTTTCTTTTATAGATAAATATTTCAAAGAATATAAATAAGATTGTCAAGTGATTTATGATAATTTTATGTTTGATTAATTATTATGCATTTGTTGATGGATTTGAAAATGAATAAAGAATTTAAAAAAAAATAAATAAATTTAGTGCTTAATTGACTAGTTTACTTATGAAGCTGGAACCTATACAGAATTTGGGGATTAGCTTCTTCCGTTGTAAGGATGGGGTAAAAAAACTTGAAAAGAAGAATAAATCAAGATCCCCTTTTCTGAAGCCACGTTAGGCTTTTCTGTCACCAGCTGCAGTGATAAAAGCTCCAACACTCATATTCCTATGAGCAGCAAAGAGGTAAATTTGGCCAATCTAAACAGTACAATGTGAGCTGCTGTTCTGATCTGTTTGATGAATCTAGCTAGTACAAGTTTCCCTATATATCATTTTAGATGTACTGGATGGGACATTTGAACCAGATATAAATATTTCTCTGCAATTGCTTCACTGCTGTGGAATGTTTGTAACATAGGACCAATGACGTTTTAAACTCACCATGTCTGCCTTTTTTTATCTTTCAGTCCTCACCGATCTTTTTCTGGCTTTGGTTTGATAGGAATAAAAGAGGACAACTGAATCAATGATTGATGTACAGACTTTCTACCAAGTGCCCTTAACTGTTTGGCTGTGAAGATTTTAAACAAGCCAATTTTTTACATTTTTTAATAAAAAAAATCTCCATTTTCCCTGTATATGAGAAATTTTGCACTGTGTTCTTGTTAATTTTTTCCTTACAAACTCTTAGCATAACTTATAAAAGGGATGGACCCTAGCATCTAGTGCAGTGGATGGCTAGGAGTAAAAGTTACATAGAAAACATAGTAAATGACGGCAGATAAAGACCCGAATGGTCCCTCTAGTCCAGGGGTGGGCAACTCCGGTCCTTGAGGGCCAGAATCCAGTTGGGTTTTCAGGATTTCCCCAATGAATATGCATGAGATAATAATAATAACAGTTTATATACCACAGTACCGTGAAGTTCTATGCGGTTTACAAAAGATTAAATGAAGGTACAAATTGATTTAACTTAAGAGAGGTGGAAGAAAGTGATTAATAGGTCAAGAAAACCATTATTGAGGAGAGAGATGTACAGGTCAGTTGTCTAGATACTTCAGGAATAGGTATGTTTTTAGACGCTTCCTGAATTCCTCATAAGTAGTGGGCGAAAGCAAGTGTTCTAGATCTTTACCCCATTATGCTGCTTGATGTGAGAGGTGTTCATGGTGCTTTTTCAGTTTACAATCTCTAACTGGGGGGGAAATGAAGTTTGAATGTGAGCTTCTCTTGTGTCTGTTGGCTGAGAAGGAGAAAAGGTCTATTTGCTTGCACTGCTTTCAATGCATATTCATTGGGGAAATCCTGAAAACCCGACTGGATTCTGACCCTCGAGGACCGGAATTGCCCACCCCTGATCTAGTCTGTCCAACTATACATGCTCCATAAATTAATCATTTAATTTAAATGGTCCTTTTTATTAGATATTTCTGGGCGAGAAACCCAGAGCCCTGCCCAGTAGTGTGCTTAGGTTCTATCTACTGGAGTCTCCATCAAAGCTCACTTCAGCCCATCTTAACCATTGAAGCCCTCACCAGCCTGTCCTCAACTGATTGTCCATATAAGGATCACAGACCGTGCAAGTTTGTCCAGTACTGGCCTTAGTTCCTTCAATATATACCCATTAGTTTCTGATTAGAGATCCTCTTTGTTCATCCCATGCTTGTTTGAACTCTGTCACCATTTTCCTCTCCCCCCTCTTCCTTGGGAGCACATTCCAGGCATCAACCACCTCTCCGTAAAGAAGAATTTCCTAACATTACTCTCGAGTCTACCACCCCTCAACCTCAGATTATGCCCTCTGGTTTTACCATTTTCCTTTCGCTGGAAAAGATTTTGTTCTGCATTAATACCTTTCAAGTATTTGAATGTCTGAATCGTATCACCCCTGTCCCTCCTTTCCTCTAGGGTCTACATCTTCAAGGCGTCTAGTCTCTCCTCCTACATCTTCTGGCACAAACCCCCTACCATTTTCTTTGTCTTTCTCTGGACTGCTTCAAGACTTATTTCCTTTGCCAGATACGGTCTCCAAAATTGAACACAATACTCCAAGTGGGGCCTCACCATCGACCTGTACAGGGGCATCAACACTTTTCTTTCTTCTACTGGTCACGCCTCTCTCTATACAGCCTAGCATCCTTTTGCTTAGTAATTGCAACCAAGTTTATTCAGATCTTACTATCTTGCACTAAGGATGAAAAACCTTCTCAACATCTTATAATCTAAGATTATATTAACAAGATAGTATCTCAAAATCACATACAACACAAAATTTAGGGTATAAAAGGAAAAAAAAATAGAAGAGATAGTAAACATGTTAGGTTCTTGTTTCTATAGTGCCAATTACCATAAGCATCTGAACAAAGAGAAAAAGTTTTTAACTCAGTTTTAAATTGATCAATTAATCAAAGAGTTAATGGTATAGAATTTCAAAGTCTTGGACCTTTTACAGGAAAAGTGCAGCCCTAATATGTAAGTGTATTACAGACCTAGGCAGAAGCAGAGCTGTTCATTAAGCATTTTTTCAGCTGGCATTACTGCTTCTGCTGGGCATGAGATGTAGAAATCTGTGTTTCATGATTGGGCAAAGTTAGCACGATAGGTTTTTGTTAGCTTATTTTAGCCTAGGGTCCCATTTTATTTAGGGAGAGACCCTGTGCAAAAATAACAAGGCTTAACGGTAACCCCTGGTGATAACATGCCCCCTAAGAGAAGCACGTAGATACATACACAGGGCTCCCAGCTATAGGATACAGTGTGAATTGAGAAGAACCTGTCGGAGCAGAACCAACTTCTGTACTGTATCACCTTCCCCCACTCCCTATTCAAATACAGAAGCATGTTATCAGGCAAGTACCTATAGTTGGCACTTTTAGTGGGGTACCAAATGAGCAATATTGAATTTGATCCTGATTTAGTTTCCGAAATTTAAAGTAGCTTTTGATGAACATAACACCTAGAACAGATTGACAGACTAATGGGAACTTCTTTAGACACTAATGCAGTCACCACTATTTCAGGATACCTGGTCTTGAAAGACTCAACCTGAATCACACACACATATATACATACATACACACACCTTCGCTCTGATCTAGGACTCTTGTAGAAGCTGTTCTTGAAACATGATTCTCTGGAAGAGACTGAGGCCTAGATGCTCAAAACTCACTGTGCCTTTAATGATCGACACTAAACCAGTTTAGCATCAAATTATTTTACCTACTGATGCACATAATGGCTCCCCAAGGTCTTTTCCGTGCTTGATAGCAGCCTCCGACTCTGCTGCACATGTTGTACAATGGGGTCATTAATATTAAAACAAGCACTTCAAGTGATGCCTTGCTCATGCACAAAATAAAGCGTCAGTTTTTAATACTTGAAAATCACTGAGAGTTGGCGGTACTGTTAAAAAAAAAGTGCTGAACAGCTGAGCGGTAGGGGAAGCTCAGCTATTCAGGATAGGAAGAGTAGCTATTGCTTTTTTTAAATGGGTACAGATGTGTGTGTGTGTGTGTGACACATGCACATCTGTCTCCCATTTTAAAAAAAGTTGTGCTAGGACCCTCCCATTGATGTCCCCATTAAACAAAAAGTTGGGCCGGGGCTGGGGCCGGTGTCCCCCCCCAACTGAAAAAAGAGGAGGGATTCCTACTCCCTCCTGCCAAAGGTCCAAGCTCCCCAACACTCCCTGACCCCCTTGAAAATCAGCAGAAGAGATGCCCATTGCCTCCTGCTAGCAGGCCTGCTTCTTCAAAATGGCAGGCCTTCCCCTTCCCAGTGTATGGGAGGGGGGAACTAAGATTGAGTGGTTCTGATTCTTTACGGCCTTATTGGATCATAACGAGCAGCTAAGTACTAATGCGATGGTTTCTGAGGCGCTACAGCCTGTTGACTCCACGTTACCTAACAGCCTGTGGGCTCTAGATATTTAGCTTCATTTGAAATAAAATGTGAATTTGTAATGACAAAATTACAAGATGGCATCCATCTCAGTTGGGCCAGTACAGTTATGAGAAATGGTTCTGGCAAGATGGAACAGGAGATGCCAAGTAGGGTGGTGCTGAGCTCTAAACACAAAACTGGGACAGCCTTTTTCTTTAGACAGCAGCAAGGGGACTTAAACCAAGAATTCCCCCCCCCCCCATTTATTTTGTTTTACTTTGAAAGAGAACCCAAATATCCCTTATGACAATACTTACACTTTAATTACTGCTTGTTTTCTTATAATGGTTGATCATAGGGAGCCACCACAAATATACCTTTATCAACACAGTAGGTTTCTGGAAAGTGTTGCTACCTAGCTCACCTGTGGGATCATTAGGCTGATCTTTAATTCTGGGAGAGTTGTTTTCTCCACCTCCCTGCCCACTATTCTGTCACCTCATCTTTAATGACAGAGAAGGGAGCAATGGCAACCTCCTGATTCTTCCTACTGCTCATTTACTTATCAGTCCTGGGCCTACTTAAATTCTGTCAATGCTGGTTTCTAGGGCCTCTACTCTAGTAAGCTATTCTAGGCATTTAGGACCCAATACTAAGAATATAAGAGTTGCCATACTGGGACAGCTGAAGATCCATCAAGCCCAGTTTCCTGTTTCCAACGGTGGCCAACCCATGTCCCAAGCACCTAGCTAAATCTCAAGTAGCAAAACAGATTCTATGCTGCTTATAAGCAGTGGATTTTCCCCAAGTCCATCTTAATAATGGCTTATGGACTTTTTAGAAAATTAACCAAACCTTTTTTAAAAACTGCTAAGCTAACTGCTTTCCCCACATTCTCTAGTGTTAATTTTTTCAGCACCCAATTTTTAGGCACTGTTTATAGAATTCGGTCCTACAGGTTTAACCAAATGCATATCATTACTACTCCAATTTCTAAAAGAAAAAAAAAAGGGGGGGGGGAGCTCAAAATATTTAACTTCTACCACAAATTCTACAAAAATCCAGTAATAAGTCAACACAGTATTTGGAGAAGGACGGTAAGAAAACTGCATTTCATGTTCACCAAAAACCACATCAATGCACAGGGATACAGTTTCTTTAGAGAAAACTTGATACACATCTTCAAATAACCATCCTTGATAAGAGAGCTGCATGGAAAACATTAAAATAACCTGATCCCCAAGGATCCATAAGGCCTAGAGGATGAGACGAGGAACTACTCCAAGTTTCTATTATTGAAAAGATAATTTACATGTACGTAGGTGCAAACCAAATGATCCCAGATGTAACAGGAGCAGAATATACTGCTCCACTTTGTTTCTTTAATGAGAATATGTATACTTGACTTAGCAGGTGTTCCCATTTACACCATATTGCAGTGAGGCCTTTCTTTTGCCTAGGGATAACTACAGAAATGAGGAGGAAATTGTTTTTATATAAAGCATACCAAATAAATATTAGGAACGTTTAAATGTTCTGCTTAAAGCCAGGGTCTAAAAAAATGTGTGAGCCCATTTGTCATCAAGTCTGTGATCAGTCTCTAGTGAGGAAGAAGGGAAGATTAGGTTCTTACCTCAGTAATCTTTCCAGTAGAACAGCATATGAGTTCAGACTAGTGGATTTATACATCTTCACCCGCAAAGGCTTGCATATGGCATCATCTACCTCATCAGCTTCATCTTCCTGTGTCACTGGGCATTGCCCTCTCCCCTCAATTCTTACCAAAGCAATGCAAGCTCCTAAAAGAGGAGAAATAACAAGGGGGGGGACATGGGAACTCTCCTGCTCACTGACTTTTGATCTGCTCTGCAAGAAAACATATGCAATTAACAAATGCAACAAACAAGAACAAGGTGGAGCAAAAAGCTAAAACCACATATCTTTGTGCAACCAGCACTAACACTTGTACTGCTCTGAAACCACTGGCCAGAGTCCTCAATCAAAATAATGTGATCCCATATCTTCTCACCAGCACCTTCTCGGATGGATGCTGCAAGCCAAGCCTGTAGATAGACTGACAAGGCTGAGACCGAAAACAGGCTGTACTGAAAAATGACAAGGCGGAGCGTCTGGACTCGTATGCTGTTCTACTGGAAAGATTACCGAGATAAGAACCTAATCTTACCTTCTAGTGCAAACAGCATGCAAGTCCAGACTAATGGGATGTACCAGAGTAGTAATACCAATGATGCAAATACAAAGATAGGTGCATAAATAAAAATGTCTCAGCCAAAATACACCATGAAATTAGCACCTCCACTAATGCTAACATATAGCTGAAAGGGAGCCTCAGAGATCTTGAATCGGGCAGCTATCTACCAAGATTCCAGATCAAACAAAATCTCAATCATAGGCTCTACCTTTAGTTGTGAAAACAATTTTTTAAATTATTTTAAGACTTTTTATTAAAAAAATTTAAAATTTTTAAATGTCACAATATGTTGTAGGAAAAAGACAGTGCTATAAGTTTAAAAAAGCACTTATCTTGATGTGATGAATCAACGATACTGCATTATGAAACCCAACGGGGCCGTCGTTTCACCCAAGTCGGCTTCATCAGGAGTTTAAGGTTAAAGCAGTACGGAATGTGGTTTAATGGTGGCTCAAAGAATTAAAGTCAAAATAAGTGCTTTTTTTAAACTTATAGCACTGTCTTTTTCCTACAACATATTGTGACATTTAAAAATTTTAAAAAAATTTTTATAAGTCTTTTTTTTTTATAAATCTTTATTCATTTTCAAATATTACAAGTGTATAATATTCAATCAGAAAAACATTAATCAATCACTTGACATACTTACTTATACTCTTTAAAATATATAAATATAAAAGAATCCCTTCCCACCCACCCATATATTAATAATAAACAATTATCAATTATTGTCTTTCCCACTCCCACCCCTCCTATAACTTATCTAATACTAAGGTGTTTAAGATGTCTGATCATTAGAATAAATAATCAATGGCCCCCAAATCTTTTTAAACTTTTGATAATTTCCTTGTTGCATGGCAAGCACCCTCTCCATTTTATAAATATGACATACTGAATTCCACCAAAAAGTGTAATCTTTCCAATTTCCAGTAATCTGTTGAATGGCAACCCCTGTCAATATTAATAAAAGTTTATTATTATTTGCAGAAATTGGACTTTTGAACCTCATAGATGTACCAAATAATATAGTATCATATGAAAGGGCAACATGATTTTCTAACAAAGAATTAATTTGGGACCAAATTAACTTCCAAAAGGCGTTTATATAGGGACAGAAAGTCGGCTTCGTCAGGAGTTTAAGATTAAAGCAGTACGGAACGTGGTTTAATGGTTCAAAGAATTAAAGTCAAAATAAGTGCTTTTTAAAACTTATAGCACTGTCTTTTTCCTACAACATATTGTGATATTAAAAAATTTGAAAATTTTTTTTATAAAAAAATTCTTAAAATAATTTAAAAATCTTAAAATAACTTAAAAAATTGTTTTCACAACTAAAGGTAGAGCCTATGATTGAGATTTTATTTGATCTGGAATCTTGGTAGTTTGCTGCCCGATTTCAAGATCTCTGAGGCTCCCTTTCAGCTATATGTGTTAGCATTAGTGGAGGTGCTAATTTCATGGTGTATTTTGGCTGAGACATGTACCAGAGTAGTCCCTTGAGTCTAGAGCGGGACAAATAAGCCTACTGAGAGCAGTGGAGGACCCAAAAGAAAATGTTCCTTTGTGCTGCCAAGTCTACTCTAGAACTTTGTAAATGCTTGGAGCGTGGACCATGTAGCTACCCTACAAATATCCACAGGTGGAACAGCCTTGGATGGCTAGGTCGCAACTGCCACGTAAAGTACGTGAATAAGTTAGAAAGTAAGGTTAGTAACTTTACTTTGTAAATGGTAGAAGCAATTAGAGATTTGATAGACAGTAACTGTTCTTTTATTCTTTAATTTAGAATACCACACCCTGAAGCAGACATTCACAACCAAAACATGCATGTCAAATATATATATATGGACGCAGTACTCCAGGTGAGGGCGCACCATGGCCCGATACAGCGGCATGATAACCTTCGCCGATCTGTTCGTGATCCCCTTCTTAATCATTCCTAGCATTCTGTTCACCTTTTTCGCCAAGTCTTTCCAATTTGGGGGGGGGGAGGGGGGGGTTGGCCTTTTTTGGGAGGTAAAAATGATGCAGTTTGTGCTGTCCCCTCATTCCAGTAGTACACTTAAACTGCTCACATTATAGTCGGAGGTTCTAGATCCAAGGTTCTCAAACTATCCAAAATGAATAAGCATGAGATAAATTTGCATTCAAATTTTGTTTCTTGCATATTCATTGCAAACATTCTGAAAACTGACTGGCTAGTTATATCGCAAGGACTGGGTTGTGAAGCCCTATTCTAGACCAAAGGTTATCAAGTCCTCAGGACACACCCATCCAGCCAGTCAGGTTTTTATGTTACTCACAATAAATATGGAGATAGATTTGCATTAGAGAATGACACGGTGACAAAATTCATCACCGTTCCCATCCCCGCGGATAACCACGGGAAATAATCCCATGTCATTTTCTAGTATCTATTTCAACTTGTCCTTCTACACCAGCATTCTTGAAAGCAAAGCTTGCGGGTCAGTGGTTGTGGCCATTCATACTCCGATTCTTATGTGAGCCAAGGATAATGAAGCCATTGTGACATCACTGATGTGACTGGCTCTTAGGCACTGGTGGAATGAGACATTATGACATCACAATATCTGCTCTGGATACCAGAGACACTTATTCTCAACCTCAGTCCTTCTATACCAGCATTCTTCAAAGCAAAGCTTGCGGGTCAGTGGTTGTGGCCATTCATACTCTGATTCTTCCCTCTTTCCTTAAAGAATGACATGAAGATGGTTTACCGCGGTTATCCGCAGGGACGGAAACGGTGATGAATTTTGTCACCATGTCATTCTCTAATTTGCATACCAAGGCAGAAATACATGCAAAATTTCTTGTATGCATATTTATTGTGAATAGCTTGAAAATCCAACTAGCCAGGGGGTCCTTGAGGACTGGGTTGAAAATGGTTGAAAACCACTATCCAATCTAGACAATGTTAGCCTGGATGTTTAAAAAAAAAAAAGCAACCCAGTTTTTGCTAAGCTTATTGCTACTCAGGCAGCAAGTTTCATGTCTTGTATGATTTTAAAAATATGAGACAAAGGGCTCCTTTTATCAAGGTGCGCTACGGGGGTTAGCACGTTGGACATTTCATCAAGCGCTAACCCCCGCGGCAAGCCAAAATACTAACGCCTCGTCAATGGAGGCATTAGTGACTAGCGCGGCAGGCGGTTTAACGTGCGGTATTCCACGCATTAAACCCCTACCGCGCCTTGATAAAAGGACCCCAAAGATAGTTAATGTTAGGGTTTTTAAAAAAAATGTTACTGCAAGATAATCAGTGGCAGGAATTACGTTTCTAATTTTTTAATTAGACACAAACTAAATATACCTAGTGCAAAAGTGCACATCAATGAAAAAAAAAATTACAGTAACCTTACAATTAACAGAAATAACTGGGTTGTCTAAAGATAACAACCAATTATAAGATAGTCCTGTAATTTAATTGAGACAGGATAAAAAGTACAATAGCCAATACAAATGTAAACATTTTCCTCAGTGAAAATAGTTTTGATTAGTTATCATTAGGTCAATGGCAATATCTTACAAGAAAGAAAACTGATGACTCAGTTTTAACACAGCTGCTTGGAATTGCAAAGGGGAGAGATCCATTGGATTTGCTGCAGTGTATGCGAGACAAGAAAACCTAACCAGTCCTGCAAGAATCATCCTTAGGCCAAACAATTGGCTGGTGGGTAACTAGCCATTCTTTTAACGTACATTTCTTCCACCAATTCTAACCCCGTGGCAAGAGACAGATAATAATGCAAAATAACCAACATACCTATAAAGTCACATGAGCAAATTAAGGTTTTTAGTTTTCATACTATTTAGTATCAGAGATTGAATTTATAATATGTTTTATGCTAAAATTTATTTAGAATATTGTAGAAGTCTTCAAAAATAACCACCTCCAAACTGAGAGACAAGTCTTATGCTGAAATTAATTTTTCTAGTCAAAATTCAGTGGTTTAGAGTTAGACTAAAGAATAGGAGGCCAGAAAAATGCACTAAATTAGAATTGCAATCCCAAGATTTATTAAAAAGGATAGGCACACAGGATTCCAGCTGTGGACTCCCCAAAATTTAACAGAACATCTAAGGGTGTAAAGTCACTTCCCACTCTGAATGGATCGAGTGCAATTGTTCTTTTGATTTAGATAAATAACTGCACCTCAGATAAAATGTTAGAATTCAGACATCTAGAACAGCACAACAAATGCATTCAGGGTTCAATGAAATGGCAAGTAATTTGCAAAAGCCCCATCTCTTGACTTAGGGCTCCTTTTACGAAGGTGCGCTAGGGCCTTAGTGCGCACTAAATTGCCCTGCGCGCTAGCTGCTACCGCCTCCTTTTGAGCAGGCGGTAGATTTCCGGCTAGTGCGCGCGCTAAAACCGCTAGCGCACCTTCATAAAAGGAGCCCTTAATCTTTAGATGGGGAGATGGAAAGAAACCACATCTAAAGTCTTCCAATTTAATCATTATTCCCAAAACAATAAGCCACATTGATGTACTCTGCACTGTAGAGAATGACACGAGGACAAATTTGTCTCAGTCTTCGCGGGATCTCAATATTCCCGTTCTCCCACCCCCCCTCGAGTTCTTCCCTGTCCCATTCCTGCAAGCTATCCCTTAGCTGCATAAGCCTTGAGCACTTATGATTTTAAAGTGTTTGAGGTTTGTGCAGGTGAGGACGGAGCTTAGGCATTGGTGGAATCAGGCATTATGACATCACAATCTGAGCTCTAGAATGTTGCTACTTATGATTTTAAAGGGTTTGAGGCTTGTGCAGAAGAGGACGGAGCTTAGGCATTGGTGGAATGAGGCATTATGACATCACAATCTGAGCTCTAGAATGTTGCTACTTATGATTTTAAGCATTTGAGGCTTGTGCAGATGAGGACAGAGCTTAGGCATTGGTGGAATGAGGCATTATGACATCACAATCTGAGCTCTAGAATGTTGCTACTTATGATTTTAAAGGGTTTGAGGCTTGTGCAGAAGAGGACGGAGCTTAGGCATTGGTGGAATGAGGCATTATGACATCACAATCTGAGCTCTAGAATGTTGCTACTTATGATTTTAAGCATTTGAGGCTTGTGCAGATGAGGACAGAGCTTAGGCATTGGTGGAATGAGGCATTATGACTTCACAATCTGAGCTCTAGAATGTTGCTACTTATGATTTTAAAGGGTTTGAGGCTTGTGCAGATGAAGACAGAGCATGCAGGAATGGGGCAGGAACTGGAGCTCGCAGGGACTGGACAGAAATAGATTCAGACAGGAATCTTGGGCTGGATAAGACACTACAGGGAATGGGGAAAATGTGGCTCTGTGTTATTCTCTACTAAGTTCTGCAGTTCATGTACATGGCAAAGATATGAATCTTGGACCTCGAAAGGAAGTTCCCATCAGCCAATTCAAATTCTTCAGTCTGTGCCTTATCCAGTCCAAGATTCCTGTCTGAATCCAGCACTAGTCATTCAAGCTTAGCTCTCAATTTTAAAGGCTACTAATTTGAGTGCACGTGTGTGTGTGTGTGCTCATATATATGAGCAAAGTTCATTAAAAACAGCAGGAGGAATTCTAAAGTGTCAAGAAGTTCATTAGGCAACATCTCAATTAACTCAAAAAATTAAATATAAACCAAATAAAGGTTCATACAACTCCATAAGGTCACCATGAACATCAAACCATTTTTTGCTGTGCACAGTACATTCTATGGCTTGAAGGCCATATATGTTTGCTTAATACCAATAATTACTGCACAGAATACAAAGTGAGATGTCATCTGCCCTATAAAATTACTACTGACCAACTGCACAAGGATCAATTATATCATGAAGGTACTTCAAACAGTAGACAGTTTTTATGGTGTGGCAACAGTGGGAAAAAGTATCTTAACGCATTTTAACTTAACCAAATGAGAAGGCAAACCAAACCAAGATATTTAAACTACTAACACCTCATTCTACCAATAAATGACATACACCACTGGTGGGCTGAGATTCTTTTACTTTAATATCCCCAAAATATAGCACTCCTAGAGCTTATTTAAAATTGATTTTAAAATGTGGCGATGATAATGCAGCAATTGTACATAAAGGTATTGAGCAGACATTTAAAAGTTTTAATGAACATTATGGCTGGTTGTACAAAAAAAAACCAAAAACCACCCAAACAAACTTAGATCATAGCTTGAAATCCAATTGTATCAGGGTAAATTTTTCTTAGATAATTTGAGTTTAAAAACTGCACATCTTGGCTAACACTTGTGGAGAAAAACAATAGGTTTCTAGGAAAAAAAAGTTACAAAAGTGAATTAAAAGAAAAAAAAAAACAAAAAAAACAGGTTTGCATGGGAAGGTGTAATAAGGCCGATGCAGAGACATCTTTTCAAATAAAATTCTAGAAATACAGCAAAGTTTCAGAGGCCAACACTGTACCCACTACATATCCAAAAGGGAAATATACTAAATATCCAGCACATTAATTTTTTTATACTTTTGCTCTTCAAAATTTGACTGTGAAATTTGTACATCAATTTCATCTTGATCATGAAGGGAAAAAAATCCAAAAGCCCTTATTAAACAATAAGAATTCAAACTAGTGAGAGATGCAACAACAAAAACCCTTAACTGACTCAGTAGGAGGAAATCAAGAAAATCTAAGACACCTCATTTTGGGGGGAGGGGAGAGAAGAACCACCCTCCCCCCCCCCCCCGGCATTTTGTTGTATTTGAAAGATCTACAAATCCTCTCCAAAGATTCAGTTAATGGGTCTGGCCTAAGGGCAATGACTGTGTACTTACTGCCTGACAAGGGCTTGAGTTGGAATCCTGGGTCAAGATTCGGTACCTCAGACCCTCAGGAAGCTGCTGTAGAGTTCATAGTTCTGAGTGAGGGACAGGGCAGTCTCCATCCCTGCTCAATGGCGACACCTAATGGCCAGAGTTTGGGCTCTTGTTAATCAACCTCTGCATGAAGTCAAGAGTTTGCAGACCCTAGCCAAAGGCCAAGGGCTGCAAGTGAGCTGAAGTGGGAGGGGGGAAATCTTTAGTTACAAATAAAGATATCGCTTTTCCCCCAAAATAAGACACTGTCTTATATTAATTTTGGGTCCAAAAAACATAAAAGGACTTTTTTTTTGTGCACAACGATCACCTCTCACCCATCCCCTTGTGCAACATCTTTCTATCCATCCCTCCCTCCCATCCCCCCCAGTGCAGAACCCCGAAAGCAATTTCATTGCCTTAGATCTAATCTGATCTAAGCATTGTTCTTGTATGCTGCATCTTCTCTATAAAATAGAGCTTTAAATGGTTAACAAATAAACAAATTACAGATCATCCTTAAACAAACTGAATTTCAGATGTTATAACATTTCTGAACTAAAAAAGTCTCGAGATCTCTGTGGAACAGATATGAAGCCATTCCTTCCATGCAGCAGAATCCTGAGGATCCCGCCAACCCATCCCCCTGCGCTGCATCTTTCTCTCCCATTCCTCCGTGCAGCAAAACCCCAATGACCCTCCCACCACGAGGCTGGCATACCTCTGTTCCAAACAGCAGCGGCAGAAGCAATGAATAGGCTGCATCGTGGCCTTCCCCGCTGGAGACTTCCCTGTGCCACGTCACTGATGACATCATCAGTGATGCAGCAAACAGAAGGCCCTGGCGGGGAAGGTCACGAAGCAGCCTGTTCAGTGCTGGCACCGATGCTGTTTGGAACAGAGGTATGTCGGCCTCGCGGTGGGAGGGTCGTCGGGGTTCTGATGCATGGGGAGATGGGAAGATGCTGTGCAAGGGGATGGGTGAGAGGGTAGGAAAGATGCTTCACATGGGGAGAGGGGTGAGAAAGCACTGCCGCTGGTGAATCGGGGAGTGTCGGGGACATTCGGGAGGGGCTTCCGGGGTCAGTCCAACTAGGGCTTATTTTAGGACCTACCCCAAAAATCGTGCTATGGCTTATTTTGGGGGTAGGGCTTATATTAGGACCTACCCCGAAAATCATGCTAGGGCTTATTTTGGAGGTAGGTCTTATTTTTGGGGAAACACGGTATATAGCATTAGAGCTGCCTGATGGCATCATACAATGCAACTGATAAGGAGACCAATGGGACAAAAAGAATCAAAGAATAGATTTTTTAAAATCCCTTTTTTGCATTAAAATAAATATTCCTGCTTCATTTTGGCTTCCCACGCTCTTAACGGTTTGCGATACAACTTTCTTAATGTGAAACCATTTCAATACAAGTACACTGCACTTGCCAGGTGAGTTTTTAAATGTGCTATGGGTGCTATGAGGCAAAAAATAGTTGCAACAAACCGTCTTATATTTGTCCACAATTCAGCAAGTAAAAAAACAGAAATGATCAGAGAGTAGACTGATGATGACTCTCAAATATGAGAAAAATTCAATCTGTAGGAGGTAGGCATGAGAGAGACGACAGTCGTGCCACCGAGATCTTTGAACTGCAAAGACCACACTTTTCAAAGCTGCTTGATAAAAGACTGCACGCTCAGGAATGCCACCAACATCAAAATGCGAGTTTTCAGATTTAAAAACAAAAAGTCAACTGTAGTACAAATACTAGAGTAGACACATACAATAGATTTTAAACAAATGCAGCTCCTAGGAAGGGAGGCTTGGAGGTTACCATATATACTCGAATATAAAATCAATCCAAATATAAGTCGAGACCCCCAGTTTTCCCCCCAAAAGGAGGAAAAATGGTTGACTTGAATATAAGTTGGGCGGCTTAATATGCAAGTACCCAGTCCTGCCAAGCTCTGCACCCAGCACCCCCTCCCTCCCTGTCAGGCTCTACACCCAGCCCCCTTCCTCTTTTCAGGCTCTGCACCCAGCCCCCTCCCTGCCAGGCACTGCACACAACCCCCTTCCCTCCATCCTGCCCTCCCTCCCCCGTCCAGTCCATCGTACCTCCTATGTCGCTGGAATCTCTGGTGGTCCAGAGGTGTAGAGGGCAGGAGCGAGCTTTCTGCACTCCAGCCCCGCTACTAACCTGGTCAGTTGCTCGCTGCCCCGTGTTCCAGCTTCAGCCACTGAGTAGGAGCGTGCTTTGGTGCTGCTCGGTGCCGAGCAGCTTCCTGAATGGCTCCTTTGAGAATTCGCAGTAGCCATTCAGGAAGCTGCTCAGCACCAAAGCACGCTCCTGCTCGGTACCGCTCGGCAGCTGAAGCCGGAAATCATGGCAGTGACCGACCAACCGGGTTAGCAGCGGGGCAGGAGTGCGGAAAGCTCGCTCCTGCCCGCTACCCCTCTGGCCCACCAGGGATTCCAGCGGCAAAGGAGGTACAGGGCCAGGGAGGGAGGGCAGGAGCCCGGCGGAGGCCTGCAATAAGTCTGGGAGGGGATTGGGGGGCACTGGGCACCGGCCCAAATATAAACTGGGACCCCCATTTTTGGGCCAATTATATATTTGAATATATACGGTAATTTCCATTTCCCCCCCTGCAGTTTCATTTTCCAAATTTAAAGTAACTAAAGCTGGTTATTTTTCTTTTTTAGTACTAGAGGATGCTTTTGCACCATTCTACTTTCAGAAACGCCTCTCTTAATTGCTGAACTGTGGCCAAAGCAGCGATTACCAGTGAAGGGCTGTGTTAATTCCCACGTCAGACTATCTTTGCAGTTAACAGCTGCTCATTTGACTAACAGGGACAGATTAGTACAGTATTTTTATCGTCTTCATTTAAAAAAAACCAAACATTTAATTCAACAACCTTTTAAGAACTGTTCAATAGGAGATGAACAAGCAAAACATTTTGAT
This sequence comes from Geotrypetes seraphini, assembly GCF_902459505.1. Taxonomy (NCBI): domain Eukaryota; kingdom Metazoa; phylum Chordata; class Amphibia; order Gymnophiona; family Dermophiidae; genus Geotrypetes; species Geotrypetes seraphini. Next base: position 27,207,210 of record NC_047094.1, on the reverse strand, counting down.
AACTAACTTACAAAGAAAATGAACCATAATACTACAATCTTATCTCTACGTCCTCATAAACAGGCATTAAATGCTGCTATTGAACTTGGCTGAAAAATTCTTTTAAATTAAATTATAACTAATTCCAACAATGTAAACAGCATTACACAGTACAGACTTGCCCTGATAGATGTAGGATGCAGATATCTGGCACTGTATAATTTAGCAGTTGATCTAAGAAAAGATTTAGAAATTGTGCAAGAAATAACAAAAAGGTTTAAACAACACTATCTGAATTTTCAAATCTGGGGGATTTTTTTTTTTAATGCGTAACCAGGGCCAATTATTGGAGAATCAAAGTACAATAAAAAAAAAAAAAAAGGAATAACCAATAATAAGAAAGTGCCTAAAACATGATACAGCATTTTAAAGCCCTTTCAAATACAAGGCAGAGAAAGGTATAGAGTAGAAATAACTGGATCCTCGGTACTTTCCAGAAAGGTCCAGAGTTACGTTTAATGAAGGGCAAAAAGGTTGTTCCTGTCGCTGCTACCGCCACGCTAAGTCTTCTCTATACACAGCTCTTCTGTGTCTGAAAGTACAATACATTTGGTTTCCTCTTCCGTTTTCCTCCGTTCCATTTCCCATTCCACAAAAGTATCGAAGAGACTCGGCCAGGCCTCGTCTTCGCTGTAGTTGCTAAGGTCTGGTCCAATCACCTGAGTAAAGTTTAAGAACATATTCCATGTGTCCCGGGAGATGCCCTTTATTCCTGAGGGGTTCTCGATGAGGAAGTTTAACCACTGGTCCAAAATAGGGGGATTATTCTGTGTGAAAACTAGCTTCCATAGGGCGATGGCTATTTCCCGATGTAGTGATCGCTGCCCTTCGTCAGAGTCCAGGCCGAACTGAAAGGTGAAACGATAAAGATCCTTGAATTTGTCCTCCTGTTTGGCTTCATTTAACAGGCTGGGAAATCGAGCACAAATCCCTTCGAGGCTATCTGCATTTATTGCTTTGCAGCCGTCAAAAAACTCAGTCCTGTTAAAAAGAATGAATGAATTAGAATATTTACTCCCACCAAAAAGAAAAAAAAAAAAGGCAAGCATTACTTAAAACTGATAAACCACATGGGGACTTTCAAAGTATTGTTAAGATGATTAAACATAAAGGCACAGTATTCCTATAAATTGCATAACAGCAGGGCACAGAAAATTAGGGGGTAGTGTAACACTGATTTCTACCTGTGCCTCAATCGATATTAAAAAAATATAAAGAGGATGGAGTCAGTCCTGAGGGCTGCTACTAAACTGGTTAGTAATCTTTGTCATAAATCATATGGGGACTGAGACCTTAATATGTACACTCTAGAGCAGTGTTTTTCAACCTTTTTACACCTATGGACCGGCAGAAATAAAAGAATTATTCTGTGGACTGGCATCGGTCCGTGGACCGGCGGTTGAAGAACACGGGGCTAAGTCGTGGGCTAGACCCCGCCCATCTCTACCCAATCTCCACCCCAGACCCCGCCCCCATAATAGTACTAATTGCACCTTGCATGTCCTGTGCTCATCTGGAAGCCTTCCCTTTGATGTTGCAACGTCAGAGAGAAGGCTTCCGGTTCAGGCGCAGGATGCCCGTAGGAACCACTGCCCGTGGCTTTGTGCACTGAATCAGTTAGGAAGAGGGAGCTGGCTCGAAGATAACACCGCATCGATTGCACTGTGGACCGGCGGGTTGAAGAACACTGTTTTGGGCCTGATGTACGTGCTGGCCCTGTGGACCGGCAGGAAATTTCTGTGGACCGGTGGTTGAAGAACACTGCTCTAGAGGAAAGACAGGAGAGAGGGGATATGATCTAGACGTTTAAATATCTCCGTGGCATTAATGTACAGGAGATGAGTGGAACAGGCATGTGGGATCTCTTAGGGAAAGGAGGAGATAGCAGATGTTGTAGATAGGCAGACTGGATGGGCCATTTGGCCTTTATCTGCCATCACCCCTTTCTATCTGAAACTACACTGGTTGCCAGTAGAGCTTAAGAGTGTTGTTCAAGTTTTCATGCTTCTGTAACAAAGTAGCGTTTGGTCTGTCACCAGGTTATTTACTTTCTCATTTTTCTTGGAGTCATTCTAATAAAAACACACAGAGAGTGCAGCTATTTTCATATCCATCTGTAAAATCGTGTCATTATAAGAAGTTCCTTGATAGAACCTTTTCTTTTCAGGCTGCCAAATTGAATACATGGCTCGGTAAAATGATGTTAGAAGCTTCTTCTTATTTTAGGAAATTACTAAACACTCAATTATTTAATAAGTTGATATCTTAACGCTTCTCTCAACTTAATTTATGTTATTATCACTTGCATTTTTATTTATGGTCTGTTTTTATTCTGATGCATTATTGAAATGTATGCATAGTTTCCTTACTGTATTTTACCAGGATATTTTTATGGAATTATATGTATTATTTCTTGTGTTGTGAGCCACTTAGAACCTCCCCCCCGGTATGACGGCATATCAATTATTATTATTATCATGTTTCTAAACAGCCATATTTTGGAGCAAAGGAAATATATTCCCTTAAATGAATTTTTTCTTGGCTACATTCTTTTGTTGTTCTTTTTGTATGCATTGAGGGGCTTATGTTGGCTTAATGTGGGGGTTTTTTAAAGGAAAAATGAGAAGTTTTTCTCTTTCTATGCTTCAATTCTTTCTCTCTCCCTACTCCTCAAATCTTGCTTTTCTTCACATGCAGCTTGGTGGCAGGGAACTGCTCTAGACCACAGTGGCAATGGAAGCTCAGGAGTCAAGTTTTAGGCACCCAAGAATTTTTGCATCCAGAGCTTTTTAAGGATCATGCATTTAATGGACAAGTTGGACACTTAAAGCTCTGTCAGTATCAGACCAAATATAGAAGCTTTTATCCTAGAGTTTATTTACTTATTTTTGTTAGGCTGTAAGCTAACACACTACAAAATTTAACTAGTAGGCTGGCATATTTTTAATGACATGAATGCCAGCATAAGCTATGTTGTACAAGTATTATTTGAAAATCACAAAGCCTTATCTTGTTTGCCACAAAATACTACAGAAAAAAAGTCATCACTGCATAAAGCCAATATTTCTTTAGCATGTACGAGAGACAATTTCCAGTTCTCAAGGGACAAGAAATAACGAAATAATATAGAATGGATAGTAAATTCAGCTTAGTGTAACATTAGGAGAGAGAGGCTTGTTTTCAGCACAGCAGTCACTTTCTGCTCCTTTGGGCTTTCAGCTCAAACTGGAACCAGCATCTCTCATGAGACTTTATTTGAAACTACCCAGGTTTTTAAATGTCCTCCTCCTTCCTCTCCCCTCCCCTCCCACTTCCCAACACACACAACTTCAGACAGCCCTTCCCCAGGGTTCATGGTTTTGCAATTCCTCCTGGAAGTAGAAGCATATGATCCCCGAGTTTGGCCACTAGGTGTCACTGTTATATCACGGCCAAGATTCCTTCCCCTCTTATGAGTTGTAAAACACTGCCTTTGCAGCATGCCATCCCTAGCCGCTCTAGAAGTAGAAACCAGGCCTAGGAACCAAACAGATCTATGGGTATGCAAAGCACTCATTACCAAGTCAACCCATTAAAAGAAAATCCCTCCCTCCTACTCCCTAGTCATGCATTGAGAGAAAGCTCTAAATAGGAGGTCAGTTAGCAAGCCAGGTTGCATACGTATTTATGAATAGATTGTTTTTAATGAGGAAATCTATGGCCAAGAATTTTAGCTGAGGCATTACACCAAGACCTAACACTAGGTTACCATATTTCAGAACGAAGAAAAACCAGCACCTGCTCTATGCATCTTAAGAGCTAGATCAGTGGTTCCCAAACCTGTCCTGGGGGACCCCCAGCCAGTCAGGTTTTCAAGATATCCCTAATGAATATGCATGAGAGAGATTTGCATACCTGTCACTTCCATTATATGCAAATCTCTCTCATGCATATTCATTAGGGATATCTTGAAAACCTGACTGGCTGGGGGGTCCCCCAGGATAGGTTTGGGAACCACTGAGCTAGATGTTAAAGAGTTTACCCCTCCACCGCTACCTTTTTACAAAACGGTGCTAACGGTTTTTAGCGCAGGCCAGCGCACTGAATGCTCAGCATTGCTCCCGATGCTACCACTGTGTCTGAATGCCAGAAAGTACGAGCCAGGCACATGGGATATCTTATGGAAAGGAGGAGATAGTGGATGCTGTGTATGAGCCACTTGGCCTTTATCTGCCATCAATTTATAAGTTTACTTTTGCACCCTTTTCCCTTTAAAAAAATACATTTAAAATAATTGCAAGGGGAGAGGGTGTTGTAGGATGGGAGAGGGAATAATCATACATTTTGACGGCAGGAATATCACATGGAATAGAGCTAGACAATTCATGTTTTCCCCTTTTCGCATGAATGCCCGTTATCACATGAAATAGTATCATATAGGTTTTGCTTACCTTGTGAACTTGCACATGGTGGCTGCCTGGAATTTCCAAGCTAAAACTAGTACTTTGAATTCTGTTGGGTCCACACATAGGTCATTACAAAAATGTTCCATCCCTTCTTCCAGAATGGCATCTTCCCGCTCGTCTTTATATCTTCTAAACAACTCCTCAATTTGTTGTAAGGAGGACTCTTCTGCATCAGGTCCAGACTCATTTTTCTTTGTATCACCAGAAGGTACTAGAGGCTGACTAAGTTCCACTGTCGTATCTATTTTCTTTGTTCCATTGACAAGGATGTCCCCAGAGGCTTTACCGCATCCCAAGTGATCATCTTTGAGGCCTGCACTTCTTTTGCTGTGCGACTTGCTGCTAGACTCCCGATCTCCATTTTTGCTGCCCAGTGTAGAAGATGGATTCTTGCACTTAGTGACACACTGGCCCATGATGTTCTAAGCCCAGCTTTGGAGCAGTCCTTTCTGATCAGCACCCTCTCAGCTGATGGGCGACATGCTTCAACATTCCAACAGAGGGAGCCAAGCTAACCTAAAAACAAAAATATGGTTGTAAATATGAAATATCCACTTTTCAAAGAGATTCAGTACAACTGTAAATACACTGCAGGAAAAGTAACAGTCCTGAAATCCTAACTGCTCTAGATATCTGTGTATATTGAACATGTTGATTCAGAAGTGAAGTTTTGCTATGTTATCTAAAAAGCATTCCACTAAACTAGTAGGTAGCTGACATACACAAGTCTCAAAGGAAATTCCTAAAATTCTTAGTGAAACATGGGTTACAAAGGGCTTGATTCATGTGCAAAGTTTCAAGAACAAGCCCCAAGCATTCACTTTGGAAATATTTTGCTTGACTTTATTAAAAGCATATACCGGTATACCTCCTTACATATTTCAAAACACACAAAATATTCTCTATTTTTTTTGACTGAAACCAAGAACAGAAGTGAAAATCATCTCTAGTACCACTCTCAAGACCAAACTGCTTGGAAGCATCAATAAAATTTGAACAAAAGCAAATCAATATTCTCATGTAATGGTCTCCATTTCATGTAACCCTCCAAAAGAAATAGCATCAGTCACTGAAGTTACAGCTCTCCCAGACATATACAAAAGAAATTGATGAGGGAGAAAAGGAGAGTGTTACAGAGAAAAAGCAATTCAAGCCAACCAATTGCATATCCCGTCAAGATATACTATTGCTTATTAGCCGTTTATTGTTTTTCAAAGAGAACAGATGGCCAGAGTCCTTGATATAGCTCTACACAAAACAGAGCTGCTGTCGGGTCTGGCTGAAGCAGTTTGAGTTTGCCTGAATGTTCTTTGAACGTCTATGAACATTAATGGTTGATCATCTTTGACATCTATGAAGGTAAGTACCTGGCTGCACATTTGGATTTACTATTGTAAAAGAGTAGTAATAATTATAGAAGTTCTTTGTTTAAGTGGTTGAATTCAACCTATCCAGACATCCAGTTGCAGAATGCCCTCTTTACATGTTTCCTTCAATCTTCCCAAACATGATGTCCTTCTTTAATGATCTCTCTCTTCTAACGGTGTGACCAAAATAAGACAGTCAACCTCATCATGTGGGCTTCAAGTTGATTCGATCTCTCCCAAAATCGATTCATTAGTTCTTCTGGCAGTTCACGGCACATATAAACATCTTTCTCCAGCACCAATCTTCTTTCTGTCTTGCTTCCATAATGTCCAACTTTCGCATCCATAATTAACCACCAAGAAAATAAGTGCATGGACCAGTCTGATCTTCACTTTGAGTGTTATTTCCTTGCCTTTAAATACCTTGTCAAGAGCCTTCATTATAGAGCGACCAAATGCCATTCTAAAGCATATTTCTTCACTAATAGTTGCTTCTATTCTATTGCCTTCAAGTTCAAAATCTTCATCATTTTCCATGTTCATGATCTTCGTCTGTTCAATTCTAATCCCATTTTATAACTTTCAGCTTTGACTTTTCTCAGCAGATACAATGTATATTCTTTACTGCTGGTAATAAGTGTTGTGTCATCTGTATTAACGAAGGTTGTTTATGTTTCGATCACCAACTTTGAAACAGACACTCTCTTCTTCCAAATGTGCTTAATTCTAAAAATGGCTTTTGCCATTTTTTTAAACAGGTAAGGTGACAAGATGCATCCTTGTTTTTTTGGAAACCAATCTTTGTTTTCAGTAAGTGCTGCCATATGTTAGTTTTATTTACATGTCCTAAGGCAGTGGTCTCAAACTCGTGGTCCAGGAGCCACATGCAGACCACCGGGTACTATTTTGAGGCCCTTGGTATTTTTATCATAATCACAAAAGTAAAATAAAACAGTTTCTAGATATATGTCTCTTTACCTATAAATTACAATATTATTATTAAGACTTAGCCAAAAGGAAAGATTTATCCGCTATAATAAAACTTCAAACTGCGTGGGTCCGTGCCTCCGTGGTGCCCTGCTCCCGCATGCGCAGTAGATCTGCTTTGACTGCACCCGGGTGAGTTTTCGAGGTCTGTCGGGATAGTCGAGAGCATGACGGCTAGAAGGGGCCGATCCCTCACCACAAAAATGAGGGCCGCCAGTTTAGTCGTGTCACAGGCATTGACTACATGGACAGGGAGGATGCAGGGACCCGCTGTGGACGGTACTACTGGCAGAAGTTCAGCCTGTGCACTGTTGCCACGTTTCCTGTCCGCCATGTTGGAATCGGATTCCTGTCAGAGTGGGGGGGGGGGGGGGGCGGAAAGGTGTGCCCAGCCGCCTACATCAGGATCGGGCTTGGGACCAGCTGGTGGATGAGGAGAGAAACGGAGGCCTGGCTGACTTCTAGGACTTGGCTGTGCATATGCTTTCTTCGGGGGGGGGGGGAGGGGAGAGGGAGACTAGGATTATCCGGGACAAGAGTAGATCAAGGAGATGGAGGGTGTAGTAGGGGGTTCTTAGAGGGCTGGAGAAATGTAATGGGGGAAGTTAAGGAGAGAGGGAGGGCCATGACAAAAACAGAGAGGGGTGGGAATTTGAATTAACATCAGTGAGGAAGCAAAGGGGAAAAGTCCAGGAAAACAGAAAGTCCAGGGTAGGAAGAAGAGGGTCCAATTAGTTCCTTGGCCTGGAGGAAGGAAGTAGATAATAAGTGGAGTTGTAATGGGATTGGAAAGGGAAGGAGGAAGGCCTGGTTTGAGAATTGTGGAGGTGACGGGGAGGTGCAAAGACCATGCTTATTCTTTCTCTAGGAAGGGGTGCTGCTGGACAGGGGGGAGGTAAAAGAGAGAAGGGCTGCTAGCACCCGTTAATATAAAGGGCTAAAAAAACTAGTAATCTATAAAGAGTTTTACCTCACGCAAAATTGTCATTTCTTTAATAAGACATTAACTATTTTTTCTGAGGCCCTCCAAGTACCTACAAATCCAAAATGTGGCCCTGCAAAGGGTTTGAGTTTGAGACCAATGTCCTACGGGAACCCCAGTCAGTCAGGTTTTCAGGACACCTCACAATGAATATGAATAAGATCTATTTGTATATACTGCCTCCTAGGTATGCAAATCTCTCTCATGCACATTCATTGTGGATATCCTGAAAACTTGACTAGCTGGGGTTTTCCCAGGACTAGTTTGGGAACCCCTAGCCTACACATATAGATAAAGTGACTTAAGTAATCAAACAGTGATGTCAAACGCAGTGATGTATATATACTGTATGTTAAACCAATATAAATTAATAATGTTAACCAATATTTATTACTGTATATACAGGTACTAATTTATACCTGGGGCATTTGAGGGTTAAGTGACCTTGCCCAGAGTCATAAGAACTAAAGTGGGAATCATACTGAGTCCCCCTGGTTTTCAGATCAGTGCACTCACTATTAGGCTACTCTTCCACTCAGTTACAGACAAAAATGTATGCTTGTCAGTTTCTTCTTGGAACGCTGTCCAAAAATAAACCTGCGATAGCCAGTTCACAAGACTGTACTATGCAAGTAACAAATCATTCCTTTCAATAGAAAAACACATTTTATTATTGGTCAGATATTTCTTTGGGCAAATAAATACCTGCTTGTTTTTTGTTTTTGTTTTTTTTTGAGGGGGGGGGGTTAACATATGGAAACTAAATTGTTCAACTTTCCCAGTTTCCAAGCTGAAGCCATTATTTCTATATTGTGTCTCATTAAAAAGTAGACATGTAAACCTACATACACATACGCTTTCCTACTTATTAGCAGGCCCTTTAACCCTATCACTGGGTGCATCAATTTGCATGTTAATACTTCCTGGGGAGTTACCACCACTTCTGAAGATGGTTTTCTTTCCTGGGATAATGCAGCTCACAATGTTTATCCCAAGTTGTGTTATTCAGTTTATATATTAATAGCGTTGCTCTGCATATATTAAAGTGCATTAAAAAAAAAAAATATGCATTGGTCCAAATTTTTGTCACATTATATAGCAAAACAAATTGCATCAACTACAGCTCTTTGACACCCATTTACTAAGGCCTTACGAGTGTACCAGAGGCAATCGAGGATGAAGTGACCTGCCTAGCCAAAGACTACAAGAGTATCAGTGAGAAACAGGACATGAGTATTACTTTCCTGGTTCTCAGCCCAGTATTCTGACCAGTAGTTACTCCTTCACCTCACATAAGCCAGGATTCACTAACCTGCCCGATCGGGCCTGAACCGGGCAGGTTCGACAAATTCAGGAAATTCTAACATGCAGATGAGGACGATTGGAGGAACGCCCCCATATGCAGGCACGGATCGCGCTATAGTGATCCCTGTGCATGCGTAGACCATCTGTAGATGGACTGAGCATGCGCGGGACCTCCGGGCTGTCTGAGTTGAGGTTTTTTTTTCCTTCCTTCTTCTTCTATTAGCGCAGCCAAGGAACCTGAAAGAGCTCTAAAAAATTCACCGAAGCCCTCGAAAAAGACAGCCAGCCACTTCCTTACCTGAATGCTTCGTTGCCTTGTTAGTACTATGAAGCATCTCTTCAATGCCAGTCTCAAATTATCCAGCTGAAGTCCCTATTATCTCCTCTTGTCCCTTTTAGATCCCTCGAACTGACATGCCACCTTTGAATCTCTCAGCAGAGAAGGAGCTTTCGCTCAAACAGAGCTTTCACACAACAACTCGCCAGAGACCTGATTTTTTTTTTGGCAATCGAGGAACTTTTGGGAGCCCGTGGATTTAACCCGCTTAAGCCCACGGGTTAAAACCACGGGCTTGCAGTGCGGGGAAGGGTGGGAGAGTTGGGGCAGGCAGGCGGTTCGGGGCTGGAAGGCAGGTGTGTTCAGGGCTGCAGGAGGCATTCAGGGCAGAAGGAGATTGGGGCTGACAGGGCAGAGAGCAGGGCTGCAGAAGGCAGGGCAGTCGCAAAGGGCTTCATCGACTGGTCCTCAGCAGTCACTTTTTTTTCATCGGGCAGCCCAGTCAGTGTTGCAGGGTTTTGTTTAGTGAATCGCGCCCCTGCCTACATTTGCATGTCGTTGCCCTCATTTGCAGATCGGAGGATGGTCAGAAGACAGGTAAGTGAATCGGGCCGGGGTCGCTAAGGGGGTGGGGGGGGGTCGCACGATTGGTTTGCTTTGTGAATCTAGCCCTTAGTGCAAAAAAATTAGTTAGGTGCCATTGACTCAAGCTCAAGTCCTAGCAACTTGATGAATTACAGATCTGAAAAGAGATTGGTATTGTGCTAGTCCAGTAAGGTCCTCCAGCATCATCCCCTTGGTTGTTTTCAACATGTCCAGCCATCTGATTGCAAGTTGCCCTCGTTGTCTGTTTCCTTTGATCTTCCCAAACATGATGTCCTCCTTCAATGATTTTTCTCTTCTTACAGTGTGAACACAATAAGACAGTCATAACGCAGCTGGAAAAGTGGGCCAAAAAGTGGCAGATGAGCTTCAACGTGGGGAAATGCAAGGTCATGCACGTGGGGAAAAAGAACCCGATATTCACATACAAAATGGGGGGAACACCACTAGGGGTTAGTAACCTGGAGAGAGACCTGGGAGTGATGGTAGACGCAACACTGAAGGCATCGGCGCAATGCGCCACAGCCTCTAGGAAAGCAAACAGAATGCTGGGTATCATTAAGAAGGGTATTACGACCAGGACGAAGGAAGTCATCATGCCGCTGTATCGTGCAATGGTACGGCCGCATCTGGAGTACTGTGTCCAGTACTGGTCGCCGTACCTCAAGAAAGACATGGCGGTACTTGAGGGAGTACAAAGAAGAGCAACCAAACTGATAAAGGGAATGGAAAATCTCCCATATACCGACAGATTGAAGCAGTTGGGACTTTTCTCCCTAGAAAAGTGAAGACTTAGAGGAGACATGATAGAAACCTTCAAGATCCTGAAGGGCATAGAAAAAGTAGACAGGGACAGATTTTTCAAATTAAGGGGCACCACAAGCACAAGGGGGCATTGGGAGAAATTGAAAGGGGACAGGTTTAGAACAAACGCTAGGAAGTTCTTTTTCACTCAGAGGGTGGTGGACACACGGAACGCGCTTCCAGAGGCTGTTGTAGACAAGAAAACATTAAATGGTTTCAAAGAAGGTTTGGATAGATTCCTAGAAGAAAAAGGGATTGGGGGGTATAGATAGGTATAGACCATTGCTCAGGCAATGGGCCTGATGGGCCGCCGCAGGAGCGGACCGCTGAGCAGGATGGACCTATGGTCTGCCTCAGCGGAGGCAACTTCTTATGTTCTTAACTTCATCATTTGGGCTTCGAGTGACATAGCCGGTTTGATTTCTTCCAGAATTGATTTTGTTAGTTCTTCTGGCGGTCCATGGCACACATAAAACCCTTAACCAGCACCAATGCTCAAATGAGTCTATCTTTTTTCTGTCTTGTTTCCATAGTGTCCAGCTTTCGCATACATAATTGACCACTGAGAAAATAAGTGCGTGGACAAGTCTGATCTTTATTTGGAGTGTTAGTTCCTTGCCTTTGAAAACTTGGTCAAGAGCCTTCATTGAATAGTGGCCCAGTGTTATTCTGTGGTATATTTCTTCCTTGCTAGTTTCTTTGCTTACAAAAGAGCCCAGGAGATAGAATAGCAGTTGTAAAGGATTTCAATCGCCTTCAAGCTCAAAATCTTCATTTTCCGTGTTCATGTTCTTTGTCTTATGTTCAGTTCTAATCCCGTGTTATGACTTTCGGCATTGACTTTTCTCAGTAGATACAAGCGGGTCTTCTTTGCTGCTGCTGCTGGTGATAAGTGTTGTATCCCACTATCCTTTAACTCCTTGAGTCCTGACTCCACCAGACCCGCCCAAGATATAAACTATCCTTCCCCTCTCTACGCGGTATTCTCTATGCAGGTAAACTGGGAAAATCTCTTCTCTTCAAAATCACAGGTCTCTGGAATGACCTTACTATCCCGTTGTGGAACCTGGGCTCTCTCCAACTATTCAGCAAGCAACTGAAAACTTGGCTCTTCTCTAACATGTAATTCTATTTTCCCCCTTACTCTTCCATTCTGTATATAAGCTCATGTAAACCTTTTCCTTTCTCTTCTTATATTTTAAGTTCTTGTAAACCGTGCGAGCTCCACTTCCGTGGAGAGGATGCGTTATATAAACTTAAGGTTTAGTTTAGTGCAGAAAAATCAAACTTCAAGAATTGGAACATAAAGATTTCTATCAAATGTAGTTTCCAGAAATGGTTTCATATTTTCAGGCTCCGTCTACCTTATAACCACTTTTGCAATTCTGCTAATGGTTCAGTTGTGAAGACATTTACTGTATGAATGTAAACCTCCGATTACACATGTACAAGACTAGTGCTTGAATACCAGCTCCCTATCTCTGTGTTAATTACAGTGGCTCACATCTTGAATGATAATTACCATGTGAATACACAGCGGATATCTCAATTACCTTTTGAAAGATAGAATCAGCAGCACTGACAATACACTAACTCAAAAGATATTGCAGTTACTGGTACATGGCCTTTTTAATACTTTTATTTAAAATACATAGAATATGCAATGAAGATGTGATGGGAAAAATAAAACTTGCTTGAAGAGCACACAAAACTGGAAAGAACTGTATAGTTTTATCTGGAATTTAAGAGTTCGACTTCTCAGAATGCTTTTAAAAAGTAGTCAAAATTAGATACTTAAGTGGGCAGGAATGTACATTACAAAATCTGGCAAGAATGTCATGAGAGGGATACCAGCTGGTTTTATACATTCATTACAACCAAAGGCTAATCAAGTTTCCTTCAAGTTCCATTCACATGCCCTCTGGTACCTGAAGCGCAAAAATACATTGGCAACACAAACAGAACAGAGAAATAACCAAAATAACCAGAGCAGGCCAGCAAGAGCGTGTAGTTCTTCCATGTCACTTGGTCAAGGAAGAGAATCATAACGTCAAAATAATCTATCTACTGGCATCACTGAACATGACAGACTATACTGAGATGCTCATGACAAACTATAAGATTTTCTTCCTAAGATTAAAACAATGATTTGGTGAGATTCCGGGTGTGCCGCAAGATGCCGGCAAGGAGGAGCAGCGCCAACATCAGCTGAGATGCCTGTCACCTCTATTATATGAAAATCTGCCTCATGCATATTCATTAACTCAAGTTCTTAAAGCCAGCTGTTAAATATTTAATACAAATAAGTATTATCTGAATCAATTCAATTTTAATCTTATCTCCCAAAGTTCATTTCATTACAGTACTTTTACAACTTAACCAATACTTAATTTATTAATAAATATCAGAATAATTTAGTCGGTGAACCTAATCCCCATCACTCACACTCACTTCCCAACTTTCACACACATACTACAGGACCATCATGAGGACAGAGAGGCCTGCCGATTGTGTTTAAGAAACTGATTTTTATGTGCTAGACTGTTGTGCAACTCTCAGTTTGAAGCCTGTCTGACTAGATAATCATAGACTAATGAACTCATGAATTAACCAAGATCCAGTTTCGGATAAAAGTAATCACAATGACTGTAGTATGTGTGTGAAAGTTGGGAAGTGAGTATGAGTGATGGGGATTGGGTTCACTGACTAAATTATTCTGATATTTATTAATAAATTAAGTATTGGTAAGTTGTAAAAGTACTGTAATGAAATGAACTGTGGGATATAAGATTAAAATTGAATTGATACAGATAATACTTATTTGTATTAAATATTTAATAGCTGGTTTTAAAAATTTGAGTTATCCAATAGGCAGCTATTTAATTAACTGGGTAAAACCCCCCAAGCTTAGGCTTTAGGTTATGCATCTTCATTAGAAATATCTTGAAAACTCAACTGGCTGGGGGTCCCCTAGGGCAGGTTTAAGAATCACTGATCTAAATTATGTGATAAATAAATAAAAACTCAATTGCACAGAACAGGAAGTCAGACAAGGAGTAACAAAAGCTCCCATGCACACTAATACTTACAGAACAATTCAAAGTACATAGCCGTGTTATGAAATGATCCCCTTTTCCCTTCAGATTCAGTCTCTCCATATCAAAAGCTGTAAAACAAGACAATGATGTAAATGTAAAGGACTTTAACTAGGACTAATAGTCTAGTCCAGTGGTTCCCAAACCTGTCCTGGAGGACCCCCAGGCCAGTCGGGTTTTCAAGATAGCCCTAATGAATATGCATGACAGAGATTTGCATATAATGGAGATGCTAGGAATGCAGATCTGCTCCATGCATATTCATTAGGGCTACCTTGAAAACCCGACTGGCCTGGGGGTCCTTCAGGACAGGTTTGGGAACCACTGGTCTAGTCTAATAGAAGAATCAGTGTAGAGCAGTGGTTGCCAACCCTGTCCTGGAGGACCATCAGCCATTCAGGTTTTCAGGATAGCCCTAATGAATTTGCATGCCTGTCTCCTCCATTATATGCAACTCTCTCTCATGCATATTCATTAGGGTTATCCTGAAAACCCGACTGGCTGGTGGTCCTCCAGGACAGGGTTGGGAACCACTGGTGTAGAGGGGAAAGCAAATCACCATTGATTAAATACAATAGGCACAAATGCACAGACTGGGTGGACCAAACAGCCTTGATCTGTCCAACATGAGACATTTCCTTCACTAAATTTAGTAAGTTTTGACTTGGAAAAAAGTGTTTCTATTGTGCATGCTAAGGTTGAGCTTTTGATTTTCTAAAAAAAAAAATAGCAGCTAACACACAAGGAACACAAGTGTAATTTTTATTATCCGCAACATACTCAAAATTAATTCAATGGCTGTTGATAGTGAAAGCTTCAAACTCAGCCCCCCCCCAAAAAAAAAATCACCAAATTAATCCACAGCAACATCGGAGAAACCAAGCAAAAGAAGCAAAACTGTGGAGTCAATGATCTTGATTTTATTTTTTTTTAAATTATTTATTTGTTTTCCATATTTCAAAAGTGCAATACATGAATATATAACACATAAAACATCAATTTAAGCACATCCAATTACAATTATATATATAACCACTCATTTTCTCCCACCACCACCCCACTCAATGATTATACAATGAAACCTAGCGACATTTATTTGCCCTCTTCATATTAATATCTTCCCACCCTTCCTCCCACCCCAAGTGTAACACTCTAGGGTCAAATTAGGACAGAAATATCCCCCCTCCCACCCTATTTTGGATGTGTATGAAAGTAAACAAAACCTGATTTATAATCAAAGACCTGCTATAGAGAAATAACATACGATGCCAACGGACTCCAAACCAATTTAAAAAGAATATTGTGCCCCAGACTTTCTGCATTCATTTTCTCATATCCATAGCTGGAGCACAGATTAGCCCACCAGAAAGGGAAATTCAGACGATCACAGTTTTCCCAGTTTCGGGTTATCATCTGCATGTCTATCCCAGTCATTATAAGGAAAAGACGGCATTTATATCTATCTAAGGGGGGTTTTAACATACATAGTAACATAGTAGATGACGGCAGATAAAGACCCGAATGGTCCATCCAGTCTGCCCAACCTGATTCAATTTAAATTTTTTAATTTTTTCTTCTTAGCTATTTCTGGGCAAGAATCCAAAGCTCTACCCGGTACTGTGCTTGGGTTCCTACTGCCGAAATCTCTGTTAAAATCTACTCCAACCCATCTACACCCTCCCAACCATTGAAGCCCTCCCCAGCCCATTCTCTACCAAATGACCATATACAGACACAGACCGTGCAAGTCTGCCCAGTACTGGCCTTAGTTCAATTTTTAATATTATTTTCTGATTATTTTTAATATTATTTTCTGATTATTTTCTGACATGTAATAATTTTATTTTTTAAAAAGTCTTCACAATTGAAAGTAGTGTAGATCCAATATATAAATCCCTATATTGCACAGTAAGAGTTGTGTGGTGGGTCCACACCACAAAACTCTTGCTGTGCAATGTATGGATTTATATACTGAGAGCTTCAAACTGTCTATGTCCTTATAAAAACCTGCTTATTTGACTTGAGCTCTCAAAAAAAATTATTACACTGGTGTGAAACGGGCGCTTTAAGGCACTTGCCTCGTTTGAAACAAAGAGCTGAAGGAATCTAGTTCGTAAATTGGTTCAGCTTCTAAACCACTTAAAACCCACTGATCTTTGCGATATTTGTCACTTCGTGTTTTTTAAACAGCTCAATTAAACTGATTGTGCTGGCACAGTTAAGATGCAGCAAAACATTAAATAGAAACAGCTGCACTGATTGATTCATTAGCCACCTCTCACATAGCCAATAAATAATGAAGCTGAAAATTCAGTGCCAGCAATTATATCATCCTACCTCCTTGGGAACAAGTTCCAACACATTTAAACTTTAAATACAGGCTTGGGAGAAATCACATCAATAGATGCATTCAGGAAAGTACACACATTGCTGCATTATGTTTTGGGTGCTTTCATAAGAAACTGCATTAAACATTTCTGTACGATAAATTACATTACATTAGGGATTTCTATTCCGCCATTACCTTGCAGTTCAAGACGCATTACAAAAGAATTATCAAGGATGTATTACAAGAACTTACCAAAAAAAAAAGAAAATTGGTCATTTTCAAAGAGAGTAAGAAATGAGTATGGTTATTTGTTTGGGGTAGTTGGCTTTAGTGAGAGGTGGTGTTTGAAACTTACATAGTAACATAGTAGATGACGGCAGATAAAGACCCAAATGGTCCATCCAGTCTGCCCAACCTGATTCAATTCAAATTTTTTAATTTTTTCTTCTTAGCTATTTCTGGGCAAGAATCCAAAGCTTTACCCGGTACTATGCTTGGGTTCCAACTGCCGAAATCTCTGTTAAGACTTACTCCAGCCCATCTACACCCTCCCAGCCATTGAAGCCCTCCCCTGCCCATCCTCCACCAAACGGCCATACACAGACACAGACCGTGCAAGTCTGCCCAGTAACTTGCGGTGTTATTTCTTTTTTCAGGGCTTTCTTGAAGAGTATGGTCTTTATTTCTTTTCTAAAAGTCTTGTAGTCGAGGGATGTCGTCAGTAGATTGGCGATTTGGTTGTCTAGTTTGGCTGCTTGAATGGCCAGGAGGCCATCATATAGTTTTTTTCATTTGACCTCCTTAATTGGGGGGTATGAGAATGGGGTGTGAGTTTTCCTATGTCTGGTTGAGGTGTTGGCATCCATAGAGCAAAAGAAACTGAAGAAACAGAAGGTATTATGTCACTGTGGTGTAGATTTTGTTAGCATTACTTTCATTTTGATATTTACCAATAAATATACAAACATTATGGGATCCTTTTATTAACCTAAAAACTAGTCCCCCCTGCCCTAAAAAGTATAAAGAGTGAGGGGGAGAGACAGCTCGAATAACAATATACTAAAGAAATAAATAATTGTGATAAAGGAAAGCCCTCAGTCACACAGGGGAATGAACCCTTGAGCTCCAGCTGTCACAAGTATAACCGATTTAGCGCGTGCTAAATGCTAAGGCGCCCAAAGAATATAATGCCTTAGCATTTAGTGCGCACTAAATCAGTTAGCGCGCCTTAATAAAAGGACCCCTATGTTATAACCATGTATGTTGTTTTGGAAATACACGATTTGAAGCCCAGATTCTCTGCAGGCTACTCTAGCCATTAGCCCAGTTATTACCAAATGTTTCTGGCAATACAATATGTAAATAGTTTTTTTAAAAAAAAAGTGTTATCTATTTCCCCAAGTCAGTCCTGGAGGACCCCCTTGTCAGTTAGGTCTTCAGGATATCCACAATGAATATGTGTGAAAAGATTTGCATACAGTGGAAATAGTGCATATAAATCAATCTCATGCATATTCATTGTGGATATCCTGTTGACTGGCAAGGGGGTATTCATATTTTCATAGGAAATACCGTATTTTTCGCTCTATAAGACGCACATGACCATAAGACGTACCCTCCTGTAGAGGAGGAAAAAACAAGAAAAAAAATTCTGAACCCCCTCCGAAATGACGGAGGTGATTAGTGGAGTACCACAGGGCTCAGTCTTGGGCCCAATCCTATTCAACATCTTTATAAGAGACTTGGCAGAAGGGCTTCGAGGTAAAATAACATTATTCGCCGATGACGCCAAACTGAGTAATGTAGTGGGCAAATGCACAACAGACGAAGATTCAGTGCCCGACAACATGATGCACAACCTACTCCTACTGGAGCGATGGTCTAGGACATGGCAACTCAACTTCAATGCCAAAAAATGCAAAGTTATGCACCTGGGCAGCCAGAATCCATGCAAGTCTTATACCCTTAATGGCGAGATCCTAGCAAAAACGGTAGCAGAACGAGACTTGGGGGTAATCGTCAGTGAGGATATGAAGTCTGCCAATCAAGTGGAGCAGGCTTCGTCCAAGGCAAGACAAATCATGGGCTGCATACGAAGGGGTTTCGTCAGTCGTAAGGCGGAAGTCATTATGCCATTGTATAGATCCATGGTGAGGCCCCACCTGGAATACTGTGTGCAATTCTGGAGGCCGCATTATCGCAAGGATGTGCTGAGACTGGAGTCGGTGCAAAGAATGGCCACCCGGATGGTCTCGGGACTCAAGGATCTACCATATGAAAAACGGCTTGACAAATTACAGCTATACTCGCTCGAGGAGTGCAGAGAGAGGGGGGACATGATCGAGACGTTCAAGTATCTTACGGGCCGCATCGAGGCGGAGGAAGATATCTTCTTTTTCAAGGGTCCTACGACAACAAGAGGGCATCCGTTGAAAATCAGGGGCGGGAAACTACGAGGTGACACCAGGAAATTCTTTTTCACTGAAAGAGTGGTTGATCGCTGGAATAGTCTTCCACTACAGGTGATTGAGGCCAGCAGCGTGCCTGATTTTAAGGCCAAATGGGATCGGCACATGGGATCTATTCACAGGGCAAAGGTAGGGGAGGGACATTAAGGTGGGCAGACTAGATGGGCCGTGGGCCCTTATCTGCCGTCTATTTCTATGTTTCTATGTAAATGGTGTACCCTGTCCTACCATCCTTAAACAAAGCACAGAGCAGTCTGCAACACAATTGATAGCATGCAAAAAAAAACACCCAAAAAAAAATACAAAACAGATATTCCAACAAATAACACATAAACGAGAAGGTTGTTAAAACTTAAACAGCGAGCTTTCAGAAAACGGACAGGGGTGGGCAATTAATCTGTTCTTTCAATTCAGTAAACTTCCTGCGCGACCAGTACTTTGTAATAATTAATGAGTTAGTATTTAAAGACCTCCAAATGAGCCCTTTTTAAAAGATGACCAAATTCTATAAACCAGAACTATAAATCCTATGACATGTACAGGTCCCTAAATGTGAAAGGCTTCATCCCATAGTTACCTACCACCGCTTTAGGACGGAGCCTATAAATATGTCAGCATCTGACCCGATTCTACGTGGCATCCCTGGACCAGAAAGGGAATGCAGCGACTCAGTGATCCAGCACTGGGACAAGAGCAAGTACCAGAAAGCAGAGGGCCACCAAGCACCGGCCACTGTCACAAGCTGCAGCCTAAACCATCTGATTGATGCACAAGCAAGTGGACAGGAAAGCTGCTCCAAACACGGACATGAACCGACAACCGCACAGGTTCATGGCAGAATCCCTGAAGAGCTAAAGAGCCGCGTGTGCGTAAGATCATTATGTACAGGCCCTCAGCGCTCAGCCAATCACACACCCGTGCACAGAAAGGTCCCACCTCTCTCTTTTCGACTCCTCTCCCTACGCCAGCCAGCCAAGTGAGAACTGACAGAAGACATCAGGAGGCAGGGGTCCAGCGAGGGAAAGTTCCTGCCAATACATCGCTGGACCACCAGAATTTAAAAAAAGGTATGTGACCTGGGGGTATTCGCTCCATAAGACACACCCTTATTTCCACCCATTTTGGGGGGGGGGGGGAAGTACATCTTATGGAGCGAAAAATATGGGTAGTTGGGGCAGGAGAAGGGTTAGTATAAGGCTGGGAAAAACATATCGCAAAACAGGGCCTCTGCCTCTCTGCTAATGCCTCACCTCATGAGCCTGTGGAGGCTAATGATATCATTCACTTGATATCTTTTGTTGTTGTTTTTTTAAATAGTCCCCCAACTTAAACCGTAAGGTAAAATATTAATAGCATACTTACATAGAAAGATACTGGTACTCATCCTCTGCTTGCTCAATGCACTGAACATAATGCCCCGACGTCTATTAAATATTCCCTAGGAGCCAATCAGGTAAAACCTCTCACTGATTGGTCCCAAGGAGTTCTGGAAAACCAATCATGGTGTCGGAGGGAAAAACATCTTTTACCTTAGGGTTTAAATTATCCCTGCATCAGCTTATGTTGTAAAACTATTTTGCTACAGGTTGTTGTATTTCGTTATGTTTGATTTTATTATGCATGTTGGTATTGTAACCCACCCAGAATTTGGCCAGATATAAAGGCTATAAATGTATTTAATAAAAATAAACTAAGACAGAACTTCTCTAATATTCTTGTAAACTGCTGCCTACAAAAATCAACTTTAAGGGCTCCTTTTACTAAGCTGCGCTAACGTTTTTAGCGCGCGCTAGACGCTAACGCCAGCAATGAGCTGGTGTTAGTTCTTGGTGCGTAATGCAGCGCGCACTAAAAACGCTAGCGCACCTTAGTAAAAGGAGCCCTAAATGTTTTTCACAATGCAGAGGGCAGACTTCTAAATAAGACCTGCTCCAAACCCACCCCCACCCCGAAAAAAAGAGAGCAATAATTTAAAGGTGGAAACAAACCTTGCTAGGATATCTACTTTGTTGTAGCAACCGAAACACAAACTGTATAGTGCTGTATAATTAGTAAAAAAAGGATTTAGGAAGACTGAATTCCAAGGTGCTATAAGCTGTACAGTATTGACATAATTTAAATATTCTTGCCCAAATGCTTCACTTTCAAATCTTGATTAAAAGGTAAAAACAAAATGGCATAATTTTCCCAAATGCAGATAGATACTAAATATTTATAGTATATGTGCATTATAATCAGAAATCGGAAGCCCTACTTATAACTGGAAAACCTAAACAAAAATCCCATGATGGCTATAACTAGAAACTCCAAATTCACCAAATCCGTCTTCATTACCCTGATGTCATCATCTAGCTGTGAAGGTAGTTGCTAGGTAATGACATCAGAGTGGCTCTCTGTCCCTTTGAGCAACAGCCCATGTCAGTTACAAAGCCATGTTGTAAAGCCCACAACACAAAACCACATAGTGCAACAGCAGCGCATAAACATAGCTAAGTGACGGCCAAACGAAGTTTCATGCAAATGATATTCACAGTTAATTGGTACTAACAAACCGAAAGCAAGGGGGGGAGGACCATGCCTGCAGTAATTGCTGCTCTTGGGCACAGGGACTGTCTCTTCTATGTTTTAATGTACAGCGCTGCTAGTAGTGCTATAGAAACAATAAGTACCATGTTTCCCCAAAAATAAGATAGGGTCTTATATTCATTTGGGGCCCACAAAAGGCACTAGGTCTTATTTTCGGTAGGGCTTATTTTTTTATGTACATGATCATCTCTCCCTTCCTATCATTCACCCCAATTCTTCCTCTTTCCCCCACATGTGCAACATCTTTCCTCCTCTCTCACCTCTATTATGACTCAGATAGAGCAGTGGACAATTAATTTCAAACTGAAACTCAATACAGAAAAGACCAAACTTTTCTCGGCTAGTCCCAAGGACAAAATAAACTCATTGCTTCCATCTTAATGGTCACGACTACCTGATTATTTAATCTATCAAAATTCTGGGAGTCACACTAGACCGACATTTAACACTAGCAGAACACACAAACTTAGTGGTACAAAAATGCTTTTTAACATTGTGGAAATTAAGAAACATAAAATAATATTTTTATCCTTTATCGTTCAGACTATTGGTGCAGGCATTAGTTTTATCTATTTTAGACTATTGTAACATCATCTATTTAGGAGCACCCAAAAAAATTCTAAGGAAATTAAGGATAATTCAGAATACAGCTGTTCGATTGATTTTTGGTTTAAAAAAGAATGACCATATTATCGTTTACTTCATCGGCTGCCTTTGGAGGCAAGAGTATTATTCAAATTTTCCTGTATCTGCTTTAAGCTGATATCGGGATTGTCTACAGCTTACCTTTTTCCTCATTTTATGTTGCATAGACCATTAAGAGAAACTAGAAACTTCTACTTATCCAAAAATTAATGGGTGTAGATAGAAGACCTTCTTAGATAGGACCCTAGCATTTCAAGCTGGTAGGCAACAATCTTGGTTAGGTAAATATATTCAGCAAGCTATGTTATCCTATTGCAGTTTTCGGAAATTAATTAAGACCACTTTGTTCGATAAGTTTATTACTTACTGAGTTTTATTATTGAAATTCTATTTTACAAATATTTGTATTTTTTACTGTATTGTTATTTCACTGATTGTCCAGCTCTTTTTAGTGTAAACCACCTAGAACTTTTGGTTATGGCAGTATAAAAGAATAAAGGTATTATTATTATCCCCTTGTATCTTCCCTCTGCAGCATCTTTCTATCCCTCCATCCCCCTGTGCAGCAGAACCCTTGCCCAGCTTCTATCCTTCCCTCCCATCCCTCGTGCAGCAGAACCCTCACCCAGCTTCCATCCTTCCTTCCTTCCCTCCCTCCCTCGTGCAGCAGAACCCTTGCACAGCTTCTATCCTTTCCTACCTCCCCATCCCTTGTGCAGCAGAACCTTTGAGCACCCGCCCCCGCCCCCGCCATGCAGCTGAACCCCTGCTGACCCTCCATCCTTCCCCCCCCAACCAATCCCCACCAACTGCAACCATAAATACCTTCCGGTAGAGGAGCGTCGGGCCAGCAGCACTCACAGGCTGCTTCGCGGCCTTCTCGCTGGAACCTTCTGTTACTGATGATGTCAAAAGTACACAGAAGGCCCCAGCAAGAAGGCCGCGAAGCAGCCTGTGAGTGCTGCTAGCCCAATGCTCCTCTGCCGGAAGGTATTTATGGTCGCAGTCGGCGGGGATTGGTTGGGAGGGAAGGATGGAGGATCAGCGGGGGTTTGGCTACACTGCGCGGGCCAGGGGGAAACGCGGCTGCCTACAACTAGAGCTTAGTTTTAAGGGTAGGGCTTATATTAAGACCTACCCCGAAAATCATGCTAGGGCTTATTTTCAGGGTAGGTCTTATTTTCGGGAAAACACAGTATTAGTAGTAGTTGTGCATGTGCCCAGAGAAACTTGGAAGTGCAAGCACACATCAGCTTCTGTGCTTTTAAAATATGAGCCATTCAAAAATTGTTTCTACTTTAACTTTTTGAAAAGCTCATATTTACGTGCAGAAAAACAGGCACCAATATGTGATTTCACTTTTTAGTTTTGTTTCTCACCATCAGCGTTTACAGTCGCAGAGGCTTCCTTGGACTTGAAATCTTCTCCTGAACACCTTCTATCCTGCCCCTGACTTGGCGGGAAATTTTCACATTATGGGCCATCATTTCCGTTTGCGCATTGCGAATGAATACTTTTGATCTCATTACCATCCATTTAAACAGAATTTACAACCATCTTGAGTATGCATTTTAACACTGGTGCTCAAGTCCTCTGATCATTTGGCACTGTATAACATGCACAAACCTGGCGTTAACTGTACATTAACACCAGCAGTAGTTTGAGCATCAGTCCTATAGGGAGGGCTTAAAAGGCAAAAATAGGCATGCCTTGCACTCTGGAAAAAAAAAAGGAAGTGCCTATTATTGCATATCAGACCTTCCTGCAGTGCCAGCTGGAGCAAAGGCACGGACTTCTGCTGCTGTGCCAGGTTTGTGCTGGAGCTAGGAGAAGGTGGGCGAGATCATTGAATAGAAGCACACAATTGCATCAAAAATAAACCCTAAAATTCCAAGCAACACACACCTAGAATCAGAAGCCCTAATTATAAATGGGGAAACTCCTTTACACCTAGTTCTGACTATACAGGAAATAGTTTGTGACTCCTATAAATAACAATTCATGAATAACTGTGAGAATTTCAAGTACTATATTATGAGTACAGGTTTGGATATAATACACAGTGTGGTCTGCTAGACTAGGAATTTTAAGAGAATTAAAATTCCTCACATATATAACAGCTAAGAAACGTATTTCCTTAAAAGTCATGCATCAAGACAGCAAACTTCTCCACGAGAAAGGTCAGAGGCGATCCCCAAAGCAATTCAGTTTTCTCAAGCAATGAGGATCATCTCTCCTGTATGGGCATCAACCTCCCCAGAGCATCTTTTTACAAGGACTGAAAAAACACACACACAAGAGAACAACATATATCTGGTGTCAACCTCGCCAAAGCTAGATAGATACAGTATTTGCAACACACGTTTTGGGGTTGTTGTTGGGTTTTTTTTAGCCAACTTAATTTCCACAGACACAGCTTGTAAGGCTCATACAGCTACAAATCAGTTACCTCATTATTTCCTAGCCCAGGGTAGCTTGAGCTCTTACCTCACAGATTCATGCAACGCACGTTTCATATGAGGAGGGGAGGGTTACGGTGTTGACCTGAGGAGCTAACACTCAGGGATGAAATGAACAGGGATAAAGAAGAGCTGTTGAAAGGCACATTTTGATCAGGAGGGTGGGGGGGGGGAGGTTTTATCGTTTCCCCACAAACCATGACGCCTGCGCTCTTGCCTTCCTCCCCGGTCCCCGCTTCCAGAGACCACAGAGAACTCGCCTCGGCAACCCCACAGGAAGGGAGGGGGTGGGGGAGGATTCTCAAACCTCCACGCGCCGGAGCTGCAAGACTCCGGGGAGGAGGGCGGACGTATGAGACCCGCTGCGGCGATTTCCACCGTTTAAATGACTTACCATCTCTCGCGTTCCCCTGCTCTGAATTTTGGCCCTGCATCACTTCCTGTAGTCCCACATTTTGTCTAAGGGCTCGGAGTCAGCTGTCTCCTGCGCGCGCAGCGGCAGCAGCGCTCTCCCGCCACCTCCCCCTTTCACCTCCCTGGCGGCAGTTGTGACGTCTCGCGCGTGACCCGGCGCGGGATAGGAGGCTAGCCGGGAAGTGGGCGGGGACGGGCATGCGCGGCGGCGGAGTCTCATTAAAGTTTGTTCGAGAGCTAGAGTAAGGGGGGGTGGGGGTAGGTGCGCATGCGCATGCCAGATTCCTCATGGCCGTAGATTGGAGAAGGTGAGGAAGCGGTAAATGACGTTTCTGGGGCGCAGAGGTGAGCTTAGTTTTGCTTTTGCTGGTTTGAACGGTTAATGGTAATAATTGTGGTTTCAATAACTGATGTAGCGGGGTATTTTTTTCTGGCTTCGAACTATTGCGATGTGGTTGGGGTGAGATAAGGGGCTGGACTGCAACTGCATGAGCCTGGCCTGGTCTGTTTGGGCGGGCAATGAACTTACTGCAACATAACATAAAACTCACTTGTATACCGCAAATGCCATTAAATTCTATGCGGTTCACAAAGACTAGTAACACAAATGAATAAACATCCAATATCTGACTTCCGAAAGATTCCCTAAAAATATACGTCTTGGAAATTGGTTTTTTTTTGTTGTTTTTTTAAATTCTTTTTTCATTTTCAAAATTACATTAAGTGTTAAATATATTAATTCACATTAACAATAAATACATCACTTACAAACAATCATTGATACATTTCATAAATTCTTATCCCTTCCCCTTTTCCATCCCTCCCACCCATATATTCCATTACGAATTTGAGAATATGTGATTTAAATCCCTAGTCCATAAGGCTGCCTGAAAAGATAATAATCGTTCCTGAAATTTCTTATATTTACATTTCTTTACAGTAGGGAATGAAAATAATGGATGAGATTTTCTAGAATGTTTAGAATTTGTAATGATAAAAGATTCTGTAGGATATTCAGGAATTGAACCTGTTAGCGCCTTAAAGCAAATACTGCCCAGCTTAAATTTAACCTGTGCCTCAACTGGGAGCCAATTCAATCGGCGATAAAAATCAGTGACATGATCAGACTTCTTTAAATTAAAAATCAATGGGATTGTGCATTCTGAATTATGCACAGTCTTGTACTCTGGGGCTGCCATGGAGGCGGCTCGGACCACTCTTCTCTCAAGTACTCCCTCGGGCTCAGTAGGGCACTACTACTACTGTTAATTATTTCTGTAGAGCTACCAGCGTACACAGCTGTACAGAGTCACAAGAAGAAAACGGTCCCTGCTCGAAAGAGCTTACAATCTAAACAGGCAAGACAGACAAACAAGATGCCATGAATACTGTTAATTATTACTATAGAGCTACCAGCGTATGCAGCGCTGTACAGAGTCGGGACACAGAGCCCCCCAAGGGCTGGATGCTTTCTTATACATTATTTTATGCAAAGCCATAGTTTTGGGAGGGAGACATTTGATAGGTTCTGCTTTTGAGCTTATAATTTAGTGCAGTGTGAGAATTTATTTTTAAGTTCTTGTTACACTACCTTCCATAACTAAAACATCAAGTGATTACAGCATCATAATAATGGAGATGTAAAATCAGCTATAACATAAGTAATAAACCATGAAAAACTTGTATGGAGGGAGGCTCAAGTATAGGATTTTTATTTATTTATTTTAGTATTTATATACCGTCTACAGTGTAAGCAGTTTACATTTCAGATACTCAAGTATTTCTCCGTATCTGTCCCAGTGGGCTCACAATCTGACTCATACCTGGGGCAATGGAGTGTTAGGTGATTTGCCCCCTCCAAAACATCCAAAAAGAAGAGTTGGTCCCCTTTCAACTAATCAGGGAACAGGGTGGGAAAGTCCCCTCACACAAAATGCTGGTCAGGCAATTTACCCCGAGGGGAAACCCCCCCCCACACCCAAAAAACTGCTTGCATTATACACTACATACAGTACTAGAGGAAATAGAATCATTGGAAATGCTGATTGTTGTTAACAGTCCCTGGAACCACTATACCACAACCTGGATGGTGCAACATGGAAGGTGCAAAAAGGTTGGAGGGTATGCTGGATATGCTCACTAATACCCTGTGGGAGGGGGCTGGGATCTCTTTTTCCATGACTGTGTCTGGAACAGCATCAGACAGTGTCGTGATATCAGCCAGGGGCATGTGGGAGGGGGCTGGCCTGAGCCCCCTTTTCTCACCAGCAGCATTTCCCTCCCCACTCCACTTCCCTGTCCAGCAGCACCTCTTCCCTGCTCCACCTGTCCCTCTTTATTGCTCCCCCGATCCAGTAGCACCTCTTCCCTGCTCCCCCGGTCCAGTAGCACCTCTTCCCTGCTCCCCCGGTCCAGTAGCACCTCTTCCCTGCTCCCCCGGTCCAGTAGCACCTCTTCCCTGTTCCCCCGGTCCAATAGCAACTCTTCCCTGCTCCCCCTGTCCCTTTTCCCTGCTCTAGCAGCACCCCTTACCTGTTTCCCCGGTCCAGTATGCAGCGTTGTGAGCATTGCGGCTGGATTTTGCGAACCTCGTAGGCTGCTCTGCCCCTCAGAAGTACGTTCCCTCTGACGCGATCGCGTATGTCAGAGGAAACGTTCTACTGAGCTGCTGTGTGGCCTGCAAAGTTTGGTACAGCCGGCTGCGATCCTCACGGGAGCAGCGCCAGACCCTCAGCGGCTCGAAGCCCTCCTCCCGGCAGCCAGCGCCGCTCCACAAAGCCCTCCTCCCGGCAGCCGCCGCTCCGCACCGCCTTTCATGCGCCTTAGCGCGCATGCGCACTCTGCTGACCACAGAACTACAGATCAGGGAACACTGCGGTATGAGTGCGCATGCGCGCTTAGCATTTTATATCTGTGCCTTTTATTGATGCCCAAGGAAGAACCAGGCCTGGGTATGTTTGTGAGTGGTTTGGAACTGTACATTATATATAGGCCTGACCAAAAGACTGGTCACTTTGAGTTGAAAAGAGTCTTCACTGGCCTAGTATTCAACCTGTGATTCAACAGGCTTCTTTACCTATTTGAACACAGTAACAGTGTTTTTGTTTTACCAGCAAATCCCTGTACAGCTGTGTTTTGAGGCTCCTAAGCTTGGCTACCACCCACACTATCACAATTAGAGATGTTTAAATACTTAGATATAAATGAAGCTATCATATCACCCCTCTCCTCCAGGGTATACATATTCCAGGGTATACATATTTATGCCTCTTATGGTGGAGTCTCCATACCATTATTGGTCTTTGTATCTTGATAAAGATATATATATATATTTATTTATTTATTTATTTTAAATCTTCAAAACTGAACACAGTACTCAAATGTGCAGTCTCACCAGCAACTTGTACAGGGGTAATATCACTTTCTTATTTCTGCTGGTTATGCCCCTCTGTGCATCAAGCATCCTGCTGGCCTCGGCCACTTCCTTTATTATATTGTTTCACTACCTTGAGATCTCAGATATCACCCTAAGGAATGGAGGAGTAGTAGCCTAATGGCTAGTACAGCTGGACTACAAACCTGGGGAACTGTGTTAAATTCCCACTGCAGCTCCTTGTGAGCCTGGGCAAGTCACTTACTCCTCCATTGTTTCAGGTACAAAAACTTAGATGGTACGCCCATTTGGGACAGAGAAAGTGCCTGCATATAATGTGTACAGCGCTGTGTATGTCTAGAAATGAATAGTTAGCAGTAGTAGGTCCCTTTTCTGGACCAGTTCTGATCCAGTTAACCACTTTGGAACCCATCCTCAAGCTGCTGATTTTATTCATGAGCCTCCCACATCTAGCGTATGCCCTTGATCGAGTTCTTTGGACACCTAATCCAAGAATCGGTCAAGATTCTTTTGGCGAAACCGTGTTAACCTTGTATCTTGCATTGCATTCCATTGGATTGTAAAAAGTTGACTATCTTTTTCTTCAGCAGCATCTTCTTGTTTATCATTTTACTCTTTTTAAAAATTGTTTATTGTTCTTGTTCTATCAAAGGATTTTATTCACTATATTGAGTCAGTTTCCATTTTTAGCGGTATGCACTGAGCTCCTGGCAACCTTTTTAATTGCTGAGCAGTTCAACTAAGGTACATAGCATACTCTTCTAGTCACTTGTCACATGATGGGTCCTTAGGCTATTTTCTTTCATGTATTTTTAATTTTATTTTATTTTTTTCATTTTAATATCAAATTTCACGTAGATTTCTTAATTTTTTTTCTTTTATGATTTTAATTAAAAAAGTTCATGTGTATTCATTTTAAGCAAATGATAATCTGTGGCAAACATGAACACTATTATGGTGTGGCTTAAAATAAATTGTTCCCCCCTCCTTTTACAAAGCTGCGGTTGCAGCTGCTGCATGGCAAACACTCAGACACCCATTAAATCCCTGGGGTGTCGTTGTGATTACTGTAGCAGCAGCAGCAGTCGCTACCGTGGCTTTGTAAAAGGAATCCTTGGTAATTTAATGTTGGAAAGACTGAGGTGATGGTAGTAGAAAATACTCTTATTTGAAGCGCCTGAACAGATTAAGGTCCCCCACCCCCTTTTTTTATCAAGCTGTGTAAGGGTTGGTTTTTTAAAAAAATCGCAGACTTCTGTGGTAAAAGCTCTGGTGCCCATAGAATTCACATGAGCATCGGAGCTTTTACTGCAGCGGTCTACAATTTTTTTTTTTTTTTAAACCCTAACGCAGCTTGATAAAAAAGGGCCCTAAAATAGGGAATCAGAAACTTAAGGGGCTCCTTTTTATCTAGCAGCAGTAGAGCTCTTCTTACTAATTCTCAAGCAAAGTTTTACATAGTAACATAGTAGATGACGACAGATAAAGACCCGAATGGTCCATCCAGTCTGCCCAATCTGATTCAATTTAAATTTATTATTTTTTTTTAATTTCTTCTTAGCTTTTTCTGGGCAAGAATCCAAAGCTCTGCCCGGTACTGTGCTTAGGTTCCAACTACTGAAGTCTCCATCAAAGCTCACTCCAGCCCATCTACACCATCCCAGCCATTGAAACCCTCCACAGCCCATCCTCAACGAAACGGCCTTATATGGACACAGACCGTGAAAGTGTGTCCAGTACTGGCCTTAGTTCTTCAATATTTACTATTATTTTCTGATTCTAGATCCTCTGTGTTCATCCCACGCTTTTTTGAACTCTGTCACCGTTTTCCTCACCACCACCTCTCTCAGGAGCACATTCCAGGCATCCACCACCTTCTCTGTAAAGAAGAATCGCCATACATTGCTCTTGAGTCTCCCACCCCTCAGCCTCAGATTAGGCCCTCTGGTTTTACTATTTTCCTTTCTCTTGAAAAGATTTTGTTCTACATTACTGTATTTTCGCGGATATAACGCGCGCGTTATACGTGATTTTACGTACCGCGCATACCCCTCGCGCGTTATATGCCTGAGCGCGGTATACAAAAGCTTTTAAACATAGTTCCCACCCCGCCCGACGCCCGATTCACCCCCCCAGCAGGACCGCTCGCACCCCCACCCCGAACGACTGCTCGCACACGCTCCCACCCGCACCCGCATCCACGATCGGAGCAAGAGGGAGCCCAAGCCCTCTTGCCCGGCCGACTCCCCGACGTCCGATACATCCCCCCCCCCCCGGCAGGACCACTCGCACCCTCACCCCGAAGGACCGCCGACTCCCCAACAATATCGGGCCAGGAGGGAGCCCAAACCCTCCTGGCCACGGCGACCCCCTAACCCCACCCCGCACTACATTACGGGCAGGAGGGATCCCAGGCCCTCCTGCCCTCGACGCAAACCCCCCTCCCTCCAACGACCGCCCCCCCCCCCCAAGAACCTCCGACCGCCCCCCCCCCAAGAACCTCCGACCGCCCCCCCAGCCGACCCGCGACCCCCCTGGCCGACCCCCACGACCCCCCCACCCCCCTTCCCCGTACCTTTGGAAGTTGGCCGGACAGACGGGAGCCAAACCCGCCTGTCCGGCAGGCAGCCAACGAAGGAATGAGGCCGGATTGGCCCATCCGTCCTAAAGCTCCGCCTACTGGTGGGGCCTAAGGCGCGTGGGCCAATCAGAATAGGCCCTGGAGCCTTAGGTCCCACCTGGGGGCGCGGCCTGAGGCACATGGGCCAAACCCGACCATGTGTCTCAGGCCGCGCCCCCAGGTGGGACCTAAGGCTCCAGGGCCTATTCTGATTGGCCCACGCGCCTTAGGCCCCACCAGTAGGCGGAGCTTTAGGACGGATGGGCCAATCCGGCCTCATTCCTTCGTTGGCTGCCTGCCGGACAGGCGGGTTTGGCTCCCGTCTGTCCGGCCAACTTCCAAAGGTACGGGGAAGGGGGGTGGGGGGGTCGTGGGGGTCGGCCAGGGGGGTCGCGGGTCGGCTGGGGGGGAGGGGGGTTTGCGTCGAGGGCAGGAGGGCCTGGGATCCCTCCTGCCCGTAATGTAGTGCGGGGTGGGGTTAGGGGGTCGCCGTGGCCAGGAGGGTTTGGGCTCCCTTCTGGCCCAACTACACAAAGGTACGGGGAAGGCGGGTGGGGGTGTCGTGGGGGTCGGCCAGGGGGGTCGCGGGTCGGCTGGGGGACGGGCGGAGGTTCTTGGGGGGGGGCGGTCGTTGGGGGGAGGGGGTTTGCGTCGAGGGCAGGAGGGCCTGGGATCCCTCCTGCCCGTAATGTAGTGCGGGGTGGGGTTAGGGGGTCGCCGTGGCCAGGAGGGTTTGGGCTCCCTCCTGGCCCGATATTGTTGGGGAGTCGGCGGTCCTTCGGGGTGAGGGTGCGAGTGGTCCTGCCGGGGGGGGGATGTATCGGACGTCGGGGGGGGCATCAGGCTTTCAGGATGGGGACAGACCTTCAAGGGGGGACAGGACTTCAAGGGAGGACAGTGCACGGAAGTCAGGGGGGGTGAACGGAGAGTCGGGACAGCGCACGGAAAGTCAGGGCGGGCGAAAGGAGAGTCGGGCAGCATGCGCGTTATATGCCTGAGCGCGGTATAGAAAAGTTTTTGTACATATCATCGTGATTTCTGCGCGCTATACCCCTGTGCGCGTTTTACAATGGTGCGCGTTATATCCGCGAAAATACGGTAATATCTTTCAAGTACTTGAACATTTGAATCATATCTCCCCTGTCCCTCCTTTCCTCTAAGGCAGGGGTGCCCAATACGTCGATCATGATCGACCGGTAGATCGCGAAGGCAAAATGAGTAGATCCCTGGCTCCATGATAGACTCGCATAGCCTTCACAATCTACTGGGCCGATCAGCCTTCCTCTCCCCGATGTCAATTCTGCCATGGGAGAGGAAGTTCCGAGCCAGCCAATCACTGCCTGGCTGGCCTGGAACTTCCCCTCTGACGGCAGAATTGATGTTGGGGAGGGGAATGCTGGTCGGCCCGAAGCAGGGAGATCTTGGGGCGGCGGTGGCGTTGAGAGCAGCGCGGGGCATTCAGTGCTGCTCCCTGCGTTAAAAACTACTATCGCGGTTTAGTAAAAATGGAGGGGGGTATATTTGTCTATTTTTGTATGGTTATTACTGAGGTGACAGTGCATAGAGTCATCTGCCTTGACCTCTTTGAAAAAACCCGGAATATAAATGATAATTAACATTTTCTCTGCGTACAGTGTGCTTTGTGTTTTTTAAAAATTTTATTGTTGGTAGATCATTTTGACTTGGTCATTTTAAAAGTAGCTCTCAAGCCCAAAAAGTGTGGGCACCCCTGCTCTAGTATATACATATTCAGGGCTTCCAGTCTCTCCTCATACATCTTTTGGCGTAAACCTCCCATCATTTTCATCGCCCTCCTCTGGACTGCTTCAAGTCTTATGTCCTTCGCCAGATACGGTCTCCAAAACTGAACACAGTACTCCAAGTGGGACCTCACCAATGACCTGTACAAGGGGCATCAACACCTTCTTTCTTCTACTGGTTACGCCTCTCTTTGTACAGCCCAGTATCCTTCTGGCAGCAGCCACCGCCTTGTCACACTATTTTTTTGCCTTTTGATCTTTTGGGTGTCATTATAAACTCAACACTTTCATTTAATGAGCATCTTAACTCTCTGGTAAAAAAAAAAAAAATGTTTTTTTAGTCTCCATATGTTGAGAAAAGTGAGATCCTGTTTCCACCAACAACATTTTGCTGTCCTTGTACAATCATTCTTTCAAGGTTGGACTATTATAATTCGATCTATTTAAGTCTAACCAAGAAAGTCTTCAAAGACTTCAGCAGATCCAGAAAACTGCAGATAGGTTGATCTTTGCAAAAAGTAAATTTGATCATGTTTCCCCGCTTTTGTTAAAACTTCACTGGCTCCTAGTAATCTCTAGGGTTTATTTTAAATGTGCCTGCCTAACAATTAAGATCTTGCATGGCACTCTTCCCCCTTTAATTCCTCTATCCTGGAACTCTGTGAGACCCGATATTACCAGATCTATCCAAAAGCTTAAATTTTCTTTCCCCTCATTAAAAGGCGTTATCTATATTGGAAAATTAGGGAAATCTCTTTACTTTAAAATTACTGGAATAATTTTTCTGTCCAGCTGCAGAATTTGTGCTCTTTCCAATTATTTTGATAACATCTGAAAACTTGGCTATTTTCAAAAAATGTAAACTTCGTTGCTCTCTGCATAACTCTTAATTCTTATTATGTTTTCCTTTTTTAAAATTTCTTGTGAACTGTGCTGTGCTCTATCTTTATAGAAATGCGGTATATAAGCTTAAGGGTTAGATTAGTTTAGTTTAGTTCGATTTTTGTGTACCGCTGCGGTTTAACAGCTTGCTATGTCATGTGCAGCACTATCCAACGGGACCCATGTCGCCCTTATACATCGGGCTTTTTCAAGGTAAGTTGTCTGTCATTAGCAGCACGTCAGCTGTCAGAATACCACCAACTGTACCGCAGCGTTGCACAAAATTCTGACAATTGGCAAGAAGAGAAGAAGAGCTTCTCTGTGCTTCTAGTAAGATAAGTGTTTTATCTTAAACACTTGGGGGTCCTTTTACTAAGTGCACACTAAATGCTAATGTGTGGCAACGCATCCATAGGATATAATGGGCGCATTCTAATGCGGCTAATTTTTAGCACACGCTAAAACGCACTAGCGCACCTTAGTAAAAGGACCCCTTAGTGATGTTTTTGGTTATCCAAAAAAATAGGTTTCTTGTACAAATTTAGCAATCTTATTAAATTTTGAATTCACTCTTATTTATTGCCCCAGGTACATTAGATAGATTGTGAGCCCACCTGTTTCGGTTATTGGCACTTGGGCGACTTGTCTTATTAATCGTCCAAGTGCCGATTTAGACAGGATTTTAGACGTATTTCCATTTCAATTATGAGCCCCATATAGCCTGGATTATATAAATGCGAGGGGTCGCTGAAAAGTTCTCAGCCCAACCAACAAAGCTGGGTCAGTCGCCATCAGCAGCTATACCCGTAGTTTAGTGATTTTTTTTTCCCCACCTTTTTTGTTTCCGACAACGAAAAAAGTGTAAAATCACTGGACTAAGTTCCAAGCCCTCAATGGAAACCGCCTCAGCTTTGTTCATTGGGCTGAGAACTTTTCTGCGGCCCCTCGTACTATAATCTATTGAAAATGGGTATTCAACACTATTAGTGGCAGTGGTCTGATTTAGCAAGGAGATATTATGAATAGATTAAAAGCCTAGGGATCAGTCTAGCTACCTTCTGATTACCTGCTTAGTAACAAGGTAAAGAAAATAAAAACTGCTAAAATGAAACTGACTGTCCTTATGTCTAGTAAACTACTTTTTTATGCAGTGAGAATCAAGATTTTATCATTATTGGTGCAATGAAGTAACTCATGGTAGTTTGATGAGGATTCACAGGCCTTCCCAGCATAAATCAAAAAAGCCTTTAACCAGAATTCATTATGTAAATGCCATGCAGTGTGTGAATGAATGTATGAGGTATAGGAACTTACAAGAGCTGCTATAGTGAGTCAGACTAAAGGTCCATCAAGCCCAGTATGCATTCTCCAATCCGTAGACTCTTCTGCAGCCTTCAAGGGTCTATTAAAACATACCTTTTTAAGGACCTTTCTAAGCTCCCTCAGTATCCTAGGCTGTACCTTATCTGGTCTCATGACTGTGTCCATGTTCAATTGTGCTGGTTGTTCATAAACACTTTTTATTTATATAATTGAATAACAATAAAAGTTACCATAACTTCTGTTTTTCTGTAACAATTGGATTAATATACAGAAAAGTTAAATAAGCAAAGACCCTGAATCATAGCTAGATTCCATGCTGTTCAGCTTTGGCATAAGCCATGGCCTTCCTGCTTGGCTGCCTCTCTCCAAGCATCAGGAGTGCCTCCTATAGTTATTGCAGAGGCTTTATAACTATTGCTGGTTAACTGTAAAACATTAACATGATTTAGTAAATAAGGACCATAACTCTCCTTACCACAGGTACAAATTAAAATGCTAGAGTACTGACCCAAGAGATTTTCTGTGAATTAGTAGCCAGTGTAGTTCACTTTTTTGTGAAAAACAGGCATGTAGAAGATAATTTTGCACACCATTAAATGTTTATTTTATTTATTAAAAAATTCCATATGACATACATAGAATCTTGTTTCCCTCCGATTATCACATATAACAGACATGTCAAGACAACATTGTTAATCATCCCTGTTATAATAGGGATAGAGCGCAAATTCGATCAATTCAGAAGTACAAACAAACTTTAAATCATACTTCAATGTCAGAAAAATTCTAGAAGGCGATTATCAGCTGAAATACATCTTAGCATAAGAAGGCATTAGCAAACCATCCAGACAAATAGTTCTCTCTCTAATCAACAGTTGGAGGTGCAGAATACTGACAATTCAGTGGTCATCACCTATATAAGATGTGCAGTCCTGGAATTTGCTATTAAATAGGAAACAACAGTATATCTAGTATTCATATCCCACTGAAAATGCCCTATAAGTTATTTTAATCAAACATCTAATAACATTTCATAAAAATGATTCTAAAAATATTATTAATGTGATGTGCTCAGTACACCTTCATTACGGTCATATCTGCAGATGATTAGACCACAAGGGAACCATCATGGCACTCGCATGTTCCCTAATTACAGTATTTTTCGCTCCATAAGATGCACTTTTTCCCTCCAAAAAAGTGGGTGGAAATAAGGGTGCATCTTATGGAGCGAATCCCCCCCCCCCCATTGGGTTACCTTATTCTAATTCTGGCGCCCTCCCTCGCTGAACGGAGCTGCCTCTCTAGCAGCAGAGCGGCGCACAAGGCTGCCTGCCTGGTCGGCTGACTCCTCTTCTCTTCTCCAGGGGCAGAGCAGCACACAAGGTTGCCTGCCTGGTCCCGTGCTGATTCCCACGAGAACTCTCGCGGGAAGTGGCGCAGGACTAGGCAGGCAGCCTTGTGCACCACTCTGCCACTAAAGAAGAGGAGTCAGCCAACCAGGCTGGCAGGCAGCCTTGTGCGCCGCTCTGCCACTGGAGAAGAGGAGGCGGGGGGAAGCAGCACGGGAAAAGCCAAACCCACCCTCGTTGGCTTTCACATTATTGAAATTAGGCATTAAAAATCAAAGGGAGGCCCTCCAAGGAGCTGCTTTCTTGTAAGCCCGCTGTCACTAGAGAATCTTTTCAGTGGGATGCCAAATATCCGCTATCCATAATGGCCCTGCGCTCTCCACGGGCCCCTGAACATTGGATCATTTATCAACGCATGCTGTGTGCTCAGCAACAGTAAAGCAGGATGGTAGGCACCAGATGCTGTTCCACCACACAGCTACAAGTTATATTGAGTTTTTTTTGATTCAACACGAATGGAGGCCTTTTTGCTTTCCCTGGTTCTTGGATGCCTACTGAACAAATGTGGTGTCACTGTTGCTGGACAGATGCTCCGACAATTCCTCTTACTCTCTGTGTCACTATGAAACGCTGCCTGGCAGTTCAGTGATGCTGCAAACTCACTGCCTCTTCCCAGGGCAGAGCGGCGCACAAGGAGTATTGCAATTCTCATACAGAGAAGCTGAACATACTGTAACTTTTTAATATCTTCCAGAGCTGAGAACATCAGCTGGGTAAGGCGATAACTTATTTCATAAAAATGATTCTAAAAATATTATTTGAAGTTTGATTAAAATAACTTAAAGGGCATTTTCAGTCCTGGAATTTGCCAGTATTTCTTTGCCTCCAGCAAATGATGCAGTAGCATGATTCTTTTTTTTTCTTCATTGAACTTGACACCCAGGGGCTCGGTCTTAAGATCCAATAGTCCCTTGGCTTTTGGAGCTCTTGGGCATCGATCCACAGACCTTTGGCCTAGATTGAGCAGAAGGGATACCCCTCCAGGCCTTAGCTTGTGAGGCTGCAGCCAGTAGGGATGGTTGAGTGTCCAGCCTTTGTGGCTGAGCAACATCCAAACTGGCAAGAGGCCTGGGAGACCATGCTGACAAGCTATGAGTACTTCTGTGGGCTGCTAGTGTTCCAGCCGTTGGGACTTCTTACTGCCCCATCCCCTCTTTCCCTCCCTATCTTGCTTACTCCCTAGAATTTTGGTGTTTGCATGGGGGGGGGAGGAGGGGGGCAGAGAGAACAAAAGGCAGCTTCTGCTGGGTTACCCTTTTAGAGGAATCAACTTGGTATCACAGTTCAAGAGACAGGAAGGTTAAATGCTTCCAAGGATTCTTGGAGGAACACAAATCAAATTGTTAGTGATATCGGAAAAAACATAAGGAGTACAAAATTGATGATGCTACTAGCCATCTGGATGCAAGTGACTTGGTTAGAAATAACATCTTTGTAGTGCCAAGAGACTCCCAAATTTAGGGAGAAACGTTGCCTTTAGTCAATACTGTAGTGTTTTCAGAAATTCTCCTATTTCATAGTAACGGAGACGAGAGGCTGCAATGCACAACCAGCTTCGTTGGTAAAAACAATATTTAAAGTAGGCGACTGGCGCAATAGAACATGGACTTCCTATAGCAGGCAAAAGGATCCTAACTGGAAAAAATCACTCAAAATGTGGACAGATGTTTAAACTAGAGGATGGGGGTGGCAAATGGAATGGAATAATTTCAGGAAGTCACTGCTGGTAAAAATAGCACGAGCCGTGATTTTCATAAATGCCTTTGCTTATTATTTGTTTAACTTTTTTTCTCATAACTTTTAACATTTTCTGTTTTTCTTGTAACAAGTGGATTAACTTGTATTGTTCAGTAATATAAATAAAAAACTGTTTATGAGCAACTTGCAAAATTGAACATGGACCAATCTATGGGACCAGATGAGATACATCTCAGGATATTCCTTTTTCAGATTAATTAATATAAGAATCATCAATGGGGGGGGGGGGGTGGAAATATGATGTAAATACATGATAAGGTGAAGCAGGACATACGAAGGAAGTTTAAATTATGGTACATTTAAATGACAACCAAGGTTTAGTATGTATATTTATAGAGGTTTAAGATATAAATAAGTATAATGAATGAATGGATATAGGGTTATAGTATTCTTTATTGTTGAGTCAATCAGAGGAAAGATTAAGGTAAATGATTTTTGCTTATATATGTATATTGAACATCTTGGAAAGAATCTAATTCTGTTTGTAACACTATTTCTAGGCTTTTTTATCATAACTTCTTCAGTTTATTGTTACTTTTGGACTAAAGTTCATATATTATAGCTCCAGTACTGTACAAACATTACTGGAGTTAATGTTCATATTTCTATCATAGCTGCTCATGTAAACCGCTCTGAATGACTTCATAATCAGTGGTAGCGGTATAGAAGCTTTAAATAAACAATATTGAGGGAGCTTAGAGAAGTTTTGATAGGTCCTCTAAAATGTATGTTCTTGAAGACTGGAGAAGTGTCTCAGGATTGGATAAATACTAATATGGTACGTCTTCACAAAAATGGGAACGGAGAAAAGGTAGGACATATGGGCCAGTAAGTCCAACCTCGGTGGTGGGAAGGATCATGAATATGGGCTGCTGAAGGAAAGGATAGTTTCTACAATCCAGTGAGTTGCAAGACACCTTTGCCAAAGGCAGATTATACTAAACAAATCTTAGTTCACTGAATGTCAAAAAAACTGAATTCAGAGCAAGAGCTGGATGTGTCCTGCTTAGATTTCCGCAAAGCCTTTTGATATTGTTTCTCATAGGAGGCTCATAAATTGAGCAATATGAGGATGGGACCCAAGGTACTAAACTGGATCAGAAATTGGTTAACAGGCAGCAGAGGGTGATGATAAATTTATAATTTGCTCAACAGAAAGGCAGGTGAATAGTGGGGTGCCTCAAGGATCTGTCCTGGGGCCAGGTCTTCTCAATATTTTTTGAATCCGATATTGCTGAAAATTTAGGGCTCCTTTTACTAAGGTGTGCAAGCAGTTTTAGCGCATGCTAAATGCCAACACCTCCATAGAGCTTGCGTTAGTATTTTTCATAATCTTAAGTGCACGATAAAAATGCTAGCACACCTTAGTAAAAGGAGCCCGAGGGGATACCTTCTGAGGGAATGGGAAGCATGAGATGTGATCTACAAAAATGAGAAACCTTGGACTAGTATTTGGTCTTTTAAGCTTTAATGTGAAGATAAGTAGGGTGATTCATTTTGGTGCAAAGTTCAAAGAAGCTGTACAAGATAGAGGCGGGAGACTGATGTGCATGGATTAGGAAAGAGACCTTGTGGTCTCAAGGTGGCAAAACAATGTCCCAAGGTCAAAGGGATCTTTGGCAGCATAGAGAGAGAGAGAGGCATAACCAGCGGGGGAAAAAGGAGTTGATCATGCCCAGGTACAAATCAATCATTGGTGAGACATTTTGGAGGTTGTATCTTGCCAAGGATATAGAAACTCAAAATCATTCAAAGGAGCTATGGAAAATGTTATGAAAAGATTCAACCATAGATATATATTCTGGAGGGACAGGGGAGATACACCATACCATATTCTCTGCAAAATTTCAACAAGGATTCAATGCAGTTTACAATATGCTGTATATACCCTCAAATTAGGTTCTACAGATATTAACAGATAGTGATGCAGCACATTTCTGCAGGTTTCTGTTGGTTTACAGGGTGAGAAGCTCTCGGGGCACTCAGTTCAAACATCCATATAAACAGATTTTTTTTTCCCCCTAGCATCCTGGCCTTTCTAATCCTTCGCTTATTCTGCAAACCTGAAAGTGCCAAGCCAGCTACGTCATAAAAAAGGACTGCCCTTGCACTTAATTCAAACTGTATCCCAATAGTCATTCATAAGAAATTTGTGAACTCTTTGCTCCAAAATAGCTGGACCCATTGACAAATCCAAAACAAATCCTAGGAACTTTTGGTCTGTGTTAGTTTGGCAAGGCCAAAGAGGCCTTGCATCCCTTCCCATAATGATCTCTGGGGAATAGTACACCCTTCAAATTCATTTTTTTTTGTTCATTGCCACATTTATTGTTAACTGAAAGATCCCTGCAAGCAGATGCAAGATGTCCTTCCTCCAGAAAAATATTAATTTTTCCTCATTCCATATTTTAACCAGGATAGCACCAACACTCAGGATGACCAGGTCTCCCCAAACTTTGTTTCTTCCAAGAGAAAAAAAGCTCTTAAGTTCAAAACAAGTGTTCTTCACCCCTTGACACTATTTCCTTTACCTTCTCCTTTTTATCCCAGGACAAGCAGGCATGATATTCTCACATGTGGGTGACGTCATCTACGGAGCCCCGATGCGGAAGCATTTTCAAGCAAACTTGATTGAAGATTTAAGTTTGCTCTGCTGCTCCACGCATGCGTGCCTTCCTGCTCCACTAGGGGGCGCATCCCCTCGTGGTCTCCAGTTCAAAATTTTCCGCTGAGCCTAGAAGTCGTGTTTTTTCAGGCTCTGCCCCAACTGCCTTCTAGCACCGCAATTTTTTCTTGTTTTTCTCGATTTAGTCGCTGTGCACGAGTTTTTTTATTGTTTCAACTGTTCCTGCTTCGTTTTTCACCGACCCGGAGGCTTCCAGGTCCCCGTGGCCGCGTGGCTATTCGAGCCGCGGCCACTTTCGATTCTATGTCCCGGCCTTTGACTGGCTTTAAAAAGTGCTCCCGGTGCGAGCGGCTTCTTTCCTTCACAGACCCGCATCACCGGTGCATCCTCTGCCTGAGGGCCGCTCATCCAACCGACTCCTGCCCCCAGTGCGCTACTTTCCAGAACCGGGCCCTCCGTCGAAGGAAAGCCCGCATGGCGGATCTTTTCGCCCCGGACCAACCCTCTACCTCGGCCTCGAGGTTGGCCCCGGCCTCAGCCCCAGCCTTGACCTCAGCCCCGAATACCTCGGCATCATCTCGAGACTCGAACCCGAAGTCCTTGGGACAACAGAAAACCTCGGCTCCGGGTAAGTCCCCTCTTCAGGTTCTGTACCAGCAAAGAAACCGGCCTCGGGGACACCGGCGACGCATGGCGGAAGTCCCATGCTTACAGCCCCGGCGAAGCCCTCCAAGCCTTCGGGCCGTGCCTCCACCACACGGGAATACTCTGATACGAGGTCGCCCCCGGTGGAGTGCACCGAGGCAGTGGACATGTCCTCGATGCTGTCCGTGCCTGTCTTTCAGGACCTACTCCGAGCGATGATCTCGTCGGAGCTGTCTGCTGCAATGGCCCATTTGCAACCGGCCTCGACCTCGACCCCGCATGTACCAGACTAGCCTGAGCCTTGCGTCGAGCCACCTCGAAGAAAAGCGCGCAAGCTTCGCCGCATTCCATCCTCCTCGGACTCCTCACCGAGGCACCCGAGGCGCTCTCCCTCCACAGACCGCCACTGTGCAAAGCGTCGTGCTAAAACGACAGAAACCTCGAACTGCCGTACCTCCAAGAAGGCTAGGGGTTCCCCCACTCTACGAGGCCGTTCACCTACACCTCGTACGGGACTGCTAAGGGTGGCTGAGTTATCACTCTCCAACCCACGCATCCTCCGAACTCCCCCTCGGACTGGGACTCCGACCCGAGGTTGCAGGTCTTCACCGAGGGAGTCCGGGTCGAGGTCACCGATTCGACATCGATCGGTACCTCGAACCCCGACATCATCTCCGAGGGGCTCCTCGAGATGTCGGAGATCTACGACCCCGGAACACTTTCACAGTACTTCCCCGGTCTCGGAGCGTGGATCGGAACAGGAACCTCGATACTCGAGGGAAGCCTCCCCATCCTTCTCCACCCGACGGAGGTCTCGTTCACCGACCCCGCACGGGGCCTCGGGAACATCTCGCCCATCCTTCACTCGCTTTGTCCAGGACATGGGCCACGCTTTGGACTTAGACCTCCAGTCCTACTCCAGATACTCTAAGGAATACCTAGCGGAGCTGGATATGCCATCACTGCCCAGAGAGTCCCTCCGCTTACCGCCTAACCCGGTACTCCAACAGGCCTTCTTCAGGAACCTGGATACCCCCTACATGGTCACAGCCGTACCCTTCAAAATGGAGGCCAAGTACCGCACAGTACCCTACCCAGGATTCGAACAACCACAGCTCTCCCACCAGTCGCTGCTAGTAGAATCCTCCTTGAAAAAGGCCCATCCATCCCGGGTCTCAGCCGCGGTCCCCCCAGGCCGAGAAGGCCGAACCCTAGACAAGTTCGACAGGAGACTATATCAAAATGCCATGATGGCCTCTAGGGTGCAAAGCTACACTTTCACCTTCACATCCTACCTCAAACACCTCATTGGACTATTGAGAGCCTTTGAGACTGACCCACCGGCCTCCCACCAAGGAGCGTTTGGCCTGCTCCTAGAGTCCCTCTCCAACCTGCGCCTCCATCTATTCCACGCGGCCTACGATGGCTTCGAACTCTCCTCCAGAGAGGCAGCCTTTGCTATCGCCATGCGCCGACTAGCTTGGCTGCGCCTGGTCGACATGGACCCCAACTTACAGGACCGGTTGGCTAACCTACCCTGCGTGGGAAAAGAGCTGTTCGATGACACGATCGAGGCGGCTACAAAACGCCTCTCTGAACACGAACGCTCATTTGCCTCCCTCGTCCAGCAAAAACCTAAACCGCCCGCGCCCAGGCCATTCAGGGCCCCTCCACGCCGCTACCCAAAAAAATCCACCCCTCCCTTCTCGCGGCCTCCACCCAGGCGTCCGCAAGCCCACCACCGGACCATGCCCAAGTCCCAACCGCCTGCGACTTCCAAACCATCCCCGTCCTTTTGACGGGATTCGCGGAAGGGGGCGGGCCCCCTCTGCCATAGTCCCAGGCCCCCTTCCTATCGGGGGCCGCCTCAAAGCCTTTTACCCTCGCTGGGAACAAGTCACGTCGGACGCATGGGTCCTTGGCGTGATCTCATCAGGATACTCTCTCAACTTTCGGGCCATTCCTCCAGACAACCCCCCAAGGAATTGCCCACCCAACCGGACACAGCTACCCCTGCTCCTCTCCGAGGCTCGGGACCTGCTTCGCCTCAGGGCAGTGGAGGAGGTTCCCCCCGACCAACGGGTGAAGGGCTTAAGAACATAAGCAGTGCCTCCGCCGGGTCAGACCATAGGTCCATCCTGCCCGGCAGTCCGCTCCCGCGGCGGCCCAAACAGGTCACGACCTGTCTGAATCACCAGAAGGGGCTCCCTTGCCACCTTGGTTTCTCATTGAAGTCCTATCTTCCCATCGTAGTCCTAACCCTCCGGTCTTGCACATGCACGACCTGTTGGGTTTCTATACTTATTACCTGGTTAGCTTTCTATACTTGTGTTACATCCCAGCTCCTCCCTCAGTATCCCACGATCCCTTTATCCCTCAGGAATCCGTCCAATCCCTGTTTGAATCCCTGTACCGTACTCTGCCTGATCACTTCCTCCGGTAGCGCATTCCAAGTGTCCACGACCCTTTGGGTGAAAAAAAACTTCCTTGCATTTGTTTTGAACCTATCTCCCTTCAGTTTCTCCGAATGCCCCCTCGTACTTGTTGTCCCCTTCAGTCTGAAGAATCTGTCCCTATCCACCCTCTCTATGCCCCTCATGATCTTGAAGGTCTCTATCATATCTCCCCTGAGCCTCCTTTTTTCCAGAGAGAAGAGCCCCAGCCTATCCAACCTCTCGGCGTATGGGCAGTGTTCCAGCCCTTTTACCAGTTTCGTTGCTCTCCTTTGGACTCTCTCAAGTACCGCCATGTCCTTCTTGAGGTGTGGCGACCAATACTGAACGCAGTATTCCAGATGTGGACGCACCATCGCTCGATACAATGGCATGATGACTTCCCGCGTCCTGGTTGTTATGCCCCTCTTTATGATGCCCAGCATCCTGTTGGCTTTTTTCGAGGCTGCTGCGCACTGTGCAGATGGCTTCAGTGATGCATCCACCAGCACACCCAAGTCTCTCTCAAGTCTGCTGTCTCCCAACAATGCCCCCCCCCCCCAATTTGTAGTTGAACAACAGGTTCTTTTTCCATATATGCATGACCTTGCATTTTTCCATGTTAAAGCGCATTTGCCATTTGTTTGCCCAGTCTTCCAGCTTGTCCAGGTCCCTTTGCAGGTCCTCACACTCCTCCCTGGACCTAACTCTACCGCACAGTTTGGTATCGTCTGCAAATTTTATAACCTCGCAATTTGCCTCCTTTTCCAGGTCATTGATAAATATGTTGAAGAGTAACGGCCCCAGCACCGATCCCTGTGGCACACCGCTCGTGAC
Organism: Geotrypetes seraphini; assembly: GCF_902459505.1. Taxonomy (NCBI): domain Eukaryota; kingdom Metazoa; phylum Chordata; class Amphibia; order Gymnophiona; family Dermophiidae; genus Geotrypetes; species Geotrypetes seraphini. Next base: position 27,162,719 of record NC_047094.1, on the reverse strand, counting down.
TCCCCGCCAGTCAGAATATTGGCCCTTCACTCCGACCCTCTGCAGTCTACCCGACAACCAGTGCTTGATCCATCTGTGCACATCCCCTCCCACCCCGTGGTTCCACAGCTTCCTAAGCAGCCTTTCATGTGGCACCTTGTCGAAAGCCTTTTGAAAATCGAGGTAAATGATGTCTATGGGTTCCCCATTGTCCACCCGACTGCTTATTCCCTCAAAGAAGTACAGAAGGTTCATTAGGCACGACCTTCCCTTACAGAATCCGTGCTGGCTTGTTCTCAGTAGGCCATTCCTCTCGATGTGCTCGCAAATGCCGTCCTTGATCATAGCTTCCACCATCTTCCCTATAATTGAAGTCAGGCTCACCGGCCTGTAGTTCCCGGGGTCACCCCTCGATCCCTTCTTGAAGATAGGTGTGACATTCGCCAATTTCCAGTCCTCTGGTACCTCACCAGTTTTCAAGGATAGGTTGCAAACATGCTGGATTGTGCCCGCTATTTCTTGTCTTAGTTCCTTCAGAACCCTTGGGTGGATCCCGTCCGGGCCCTGTGATTTACCGCATTTTAACCTGTCTATCTGTTTGAGGACATCCTCCTTACTTACCTCTATGTACTCCAATTTTTCGGCCTGTTCCCCACTCATGAGCTCCTCTGAGTCCGGTATATTAGATGTGTCTTCGCTCGTGAAAACCGACGAGAAGAACGTGTTCAACCTCTCAGCTACCTCTTTATCCTCCTTAATCACTCCCTTCCTATCCCCATCGTCCAACGGCCCCACCTCCTCTCTCGCTGGTCGCTTCCCCTTTACGTAACTGAAGAATGCCTTGAAGTTTTTCGCCTCCCTGGCCAGCCCCTCTTCGTATTCCCCTTTCGCTTTTCTAACCTCTTGGTGGCATTCCTTTTGGCATTTCCTGTGCGCCTGGTGATTTTCCTCCGTTGGGTCCTTTTTCCATCTCCGGAAGGATACTTTTTTGTCATTTATTGCCCTCTTCAGTTGACATCCAAACCGGGTCCTTTGATCGCTTGTTCTTGCAGCCTTTCCTGAAACTGGGGGCGTACATTCTTTGTGCTTCCTGCAGGGTGTCCCTGAATAGGGTCCAGGCGCTTCCCACAGTCTACTACTCCCGTTATTTCCTGGTACCGAAAAAAACGGGAGACCTACGCCCAATACTAGACTTGAGACGCCTCAACAAATTTCTAGTACGGGAAAAATTTCGGATGCTTTCCCTACCGACCCTCTACCCCCTGATCGACGTGGGCGACTGGCTCTGCTCCCTCGATCTGAAGGAGGCGTACACACATGTCCCAGTACACCCCGCTCACCGCAAGTTCTTGCGTTTTCAGGTAGGGGACCGGCACCTACAATACCGAGTCCTCCCCTTCGGCCTAGCATCATCACCTCGGGTCTTCACCAAGTGCCTCGTGGTGGTCGCAGCAACCTTACGTTCCCAGGGCCTCCAGGTATTCCCCTACCTGGACAACTGGCTGATCAAAGCCCCGTCCAGGGAAGGGGTTATCTCAGCGACCCAACAGACTATTACCTACCTACAAAGTCTGGGGTTCGAAATAAACTTCCCAAAATCCCAACTACGCCCCTCGCAGTCCCTACAGTTCATCGGGGCCACGCTGGATACGGTTCGCCTCAGTTCCTTCCTCCCCCCTCCGCGCCTAGAGGCGTTAGTAAGTCTGAGTCGAAGGATCTCTCTGCTGACCTCTGTATCAGCTCGACAGATGATGACTCTCCTAGGCCACATGGCCTCCACCGTCCATGTCACACCCTTCGCCCGCCTCCATCTGAGAATCCCTCAATGGACCCTGGCCTCTCAATGGCGTCAAGACCGGGACCCGATCGACCGTCCCGTGACAGTGACTCCTTCCTTGCAAAGATCGCTCCGCTGGTGGGCCGACTCTTCAAATCTTTCCAAAGGTTTACTCTTCCTCGTCCCTCATCACAGCAAGGTACTCACCACGGACTCGCCAGAGTACGCAGGGGATGTGGTCAGCGGAAGACCGCCGCTGTCACATCAACGTGCTAGAGCTCCGGGCCATCTATCTTGCAGCTGTAGCCTTCCAACATCTGCTCCACGACCGGGTGGTCCTCATCCGAACCGACAACCAGGTAGCAATGTATTATGTAAACAAACAAGGAGGAACAGGGTCTTGGTCCCTCTGTCGGGAAGCCCTGCGCCTCTGGAAATGGGCAATCTCCAACAACACCTTCCTTCGAGCGGTGTACATACAAGGAGAACAAAACTGCCTGGCGGACAGACTCAGCCGCCTCCTCCAGCCACACGAGTGGTCACTACACTCTCAAACCCTACGACAGGTGTTCAAACAGTGGGGGACACCTCAAATAGATCTGTTCGCATCCCCCCACAATCACAAACTGCCTCTCTTCTGCTTCCAGATGTACTCCCCGGACCGGCTCGAGGCCGACGCCTTCCTCCTCGACTGGGAGGGAAGGTTCCTGTACGCGTTCCCGCCGTTTCCTCTGATCCTGATGACGCTGGTCTACCTGAAAACAGTACAAGCCACCCTGATCCTGATTGCTCCTCACTGGCCACGCCAGCCTTGGTTTTCCCTTCTACTTCAACTCAGTGTCAGAGATCCACTGCCTCTGCCTCGGTTTCCCTCTCTACTATCACAGGGTCAGGGTTCGCTGTTACATCCCAATCTTCAATCTCTTCATCTGAATGCTTGGTTTCTTTCCCCCTGACTTCTCTCCCCGTGTCTCAATCAATCAAGGAGATATTGGAGGCCTCTAGAAAGACCTCGACGAGAACCTGCTACTCCCAAAAGTGGACCAGATTCTCAACCTGGTGCACCTCCCACAGCCAGGACCCGGTGTCGATCCCCGTCCCTCTGGTCCTTGACTATTTACTTCAATTATCTCACTCCGGCCTAAAGATCAACTCCATTCGAGTACACCTCAGTGCGATTGCGGCCTTTCACCAGCCCCCTGGAAGGGAAAGCCCTCTCGCTCCATCCCTTAGTCTCTCGCTTCATGAAGGGTCTCCTGAATGTCCACCCTCCTCTCAAACCTCCTCCGGTGGTTTGGGACCTCAACGTGGTTCTGGCTCAACTAATGAAACCTCCATTTGAGCCCCTAGACAAATGCCATCCAAAATTCCTCACTTGGAAGGTAATTTTCCTGCTTGCGCTCACTTCCGCTCGGCGGGTTAGTGAGTTACAGGCTCTGGTAGCGGACCCACCCTTCACGGTATTCCATCACGACAAGGTGGTACTCCGCACTCATCCAAAGTTCTTGCCTAAAGTAGTGTCTGATTTTCACCTCAATCAGTCCATTGTCTTGCCTATGTTTTTTCCCAAGCCCCACTCTCATCCCGGAGAGGTGGCGCTCCACACTCTTGACTGTAAGAGAGCGTTGGCCTTCTACCTCCAACGCACTCAGCCACACCGGAAAGTCCCACAATTGTTTTTGTCCTTCGACCCAAACCGGTTAGGTCACCCAGTTTCCAAGCGCACCTTGTCCAACTGGTTGGCCGATTGCATCTCCTTCTGCTACGCTCAGGCTGGTCTCGCGCTGCATGGTCGAGTAACGGGACACAAGGTCTGAGCGATGGCAGCCTCCGTAGCGTTCCTCAGGTCCACACCTATCGAGGAAATCTGCAAGGCTGCCACGTGGTCTTCGGTTCATACTTTCACCTCCCACTACTGTCTGGACTCACTGTCCAGGAGCGATGGCCGATTCGGCCAATCGGTTTTGCGAAATCTATTTGCTTAAATTGCCAACTTCCCTCCATCCCTTTTCAGTTAGCTTGGAGGTCACCCACATGTGAGAATATCATGCCTGTTTGTCCTGGGATAAAGCACAGTTACTTACCATAACAGGTGTTATCCAGGGACAGCAGGCATATATTCTCACAACCCACCCACCTCCCCGAGGTTGGCTTCTTTGCTAGTTAAGTGAACTGGAGACCACGAGGGGATGCGCCCCCTAGTGGAGCAGGAAGGCACGCATGCGTGGAGCAGCAGAGCAAACTTAAATCTTCAATCAAGTTTGCTTGAAAATGCTTCCGCATCGGGGCTCCGTAGATGACGTCACCCACATGTGAGAATATATGCCTGCTGTCCCTGGATAACACCTGTTACGGTAAGTAACTGTGCTTTATTGTAACCTTACCCATTTCCCTTTTGTTCAATGTTTCGTCAATAGAATCTTTTTAGCATGTATACCATCCCTTGATTTTTAATCATTTTTTTATAAATTTTGTATGATGTAAATCGTTTTGGTAATTAAAGCGGTATATCAATCCATAATAAACTTGAAACTATACCTATAATGCTGGAGACGTAGAAAGACATCTCTCCCTTTCCAAATCTACCATTCGTTTTATCCTCTGTAGAAAATCTTCATTGCCCTGTAATATGCTATGCCTACCAAATTGATTCATTTCTATGTAGGTCCAATTCCCACACTTTCACCAATTTGCCTGCTTAAGCACATGAGAGAGATTTCCATGCCACAGCATAGGAGGCCCTGATGCTGGCAGAAGGCTGCTTTTGTCTGGATCACTGCTAGTACTAGAGATGGCAAAGTAGTATAGAGGTCTGCAGGAAGGAGAGAGAGAGGGATGGTAGGACTCATGCAGGGGACTCACCCAGATTGTAGAAACACACATAATGTATGTTTTATGTGTGAAAATAAGGTAGTTTAGCTCTCCTTACCATGAGAGAATGATGCTAAACAGCCTGTCTTAATTATTATTTGAATAATAGGTGATGTATATAATGCAAACATACATGTACCGCACTGAAATGCTTTTTTAAACATTTGGCATTTGTTACCCCCACACTGCCATTAATATGGAAGTCCTGAGAAGATATGTCAGCTTGGCACATGCCTGACTTTCATTTCTACTAATATCACAAAACCAGTTCAATACAGGTAAAAGGAATAACTTTGATAAACATGACAAACACTGTCTCTCTTTTATTTTTTCTAGATGTCTGCAGCAACACGTCAAAAAGTTCTTAGTCTTTACCGCAAAATTTTCAGAATAGCAAACAAGTGGCAATCTTTGTCCGGGCAGAGGGAAGAAGCCCTCAAAGAAAAGCAATACATTATCAATGAAGCCAGAATGTTATTCCAAAAAAATAAAAATGTAAGTGGAATTCTAGTTCTAAGGTCCAGTTCACAGTAGAAGACAAAACATCCGTGCATTTGCTTACATTTCATTTTAAAAGAATATGCTTAACTTTCATCTTTTATTGAATGCAACAGTCCGTCCGGATGGCTTACCTTTTTCAGCCAGTAATATGCCTTTAGGTTTGTATCTATAGCATCTTCCTTTCCACTGAGGTTGATTTATATTTAAAACATACTCAATTCTGTAAAATTCCAGACACTCCATTTTGTACCAATATTACAATAGCTTGTATGTTATAAAGGTATTGATAATTTGATTCACCTTGAACTTACTTGAAGTGGTGTGTGATCTTGGGGAGCTGCCTAAAGCACCAAGATGAGGGGGGAGGAGCACCACGCCACCTTTTTTTTTTTTTTAGCCTGTCTGTTTGCCTGCAAGTCCAAAAGCTTACATGCAAAACCATTGGCTGCTGCTCTTCCTGATAGAGTAGCTATTGGGGGGATGGGGCTTGAGTAGAAAAATACACTTCTCCCTGTGATAGGGGATTAACAACTGCAAATACTGAAAAAACGTTAATAACTTTTTTATATGTTATTTGCTGTTTTCTATTAAAAACCATCGTGAATATGGTGAAACTGCGAATAACATGGTGGGAGACCTGGCCTGTTTCTGAAGGAGAGGCAAAACACGGTGAACAAAGTGCTGGGAATCAGCAATTTTATCTGTCAATGCTTGGAATCAGCGATTTCTTTATGCAAGCTGATGTATAATTTGGGGGGAGGAGCCAGCAAGCTAAAAACCGTGAATAATCAAAACCGCAAATATGAAGGGAGAAGTGTAAGCTAATAGTGCATCAGATTTTGATCTTGATGAACTGGGTTCAATTCTTGCTGCAGCTCCTGAATTTATGTAACGGAATGAAAGATAACAGAAATATTATCCAGGTAAGAACCTTAATACACACAAGAGTCTATATGGCCCACCCTGGTGGGTTTTACAATTTGCCTGCTTTCTGCATCGGACAACTCTATAGTCTGGAACTGGAGTTCTTCGCCTGTTATTTGGATAAACATAATAATAATAATAATAATAATAACTTTATTCTTATATACCGCCATACCCAGCGAGTTCTAGGCGGTTTGCATCAATTAACAAATGATCTGCATTGACAAGCTTATTTACAACAAGTTACAAGCAGATTTACAACAAATTACAATCAGATTTATGATAGATTACAACAATTTACAGCAGTCAGCGAGGAAGTTACAGCAGTTTACAGTAGTCTGCAATGAAGGGAAAATGTACAGCAATTTAACAGAAATTGCAGCTTTGATCGAACTAGACAAGGGAAGTAGAGAGTGGGACAAGGGAGGATCTGGTGAGGGCGAAAGGGGGAGGGGTGGGGCCGGTGTTATGTGGGGTGAAGGGATTAATTAAGGGTCATGTTTGCTGAATAGGTAAGTTTTTAGTAGTTTTCTGAAGGCAAGGTAAGTGGGGGCCTCGAGTATCATCTGGGCTAGCCATGGGTTCGACTTGGCTGCTTGGAAGGCGAAAGTTCTATCGAGGAATCTTTTGAGAAGACAGTGTTTTGGCGAAGGGAAAGCGAACAGTTGAATTCTGCGTGATGTCCTGTTGTTGCAATAAAGGTTAAAGTGGGTATTTATGTAACTAGGAGAAGAACCGTTAACCGATTTGTAACAGAAACATGCAAATTTAAAAAGAACTCTAGATTCAAATGGCAGCCAGTGTAGTTGGTGGTAGAAAGGGGTGACATGTTCCCATTTCTTTAGGCCAAAAATGAGGCTCACTGCGGTATTTTGGATTATTTTTAGTCTCCTGGTATTTTTCTTTGTGGCGTTAAGGAAAATGATGTTGCAGTAGTCGAGAATGCTAAGGATGGAGGATTGTACAAGTAGGCGGAATGCAGTGTCATTGAAGTATTTTTTTATGGTGCGAAGTTTCCAGAGCACCGAGAAGCTTTTCCTAACGATGATGTCGGTATGGTTTTCTAGGGATATGTTTTTGTCCAGCGTGACTCCCAGAATTTTTATGGTCGGATCAAGGGGGAAGATCTTTCCGTTTAGTTGAATTGTGGTTTCCTTGATTTTATCTTTGGGTGAGGCTAGGAAGAATTTTGATTTGTCGGGGTTTAATTTCAGTCTGAATGAAAGCATCCAGAGTTCTATCTGGTTGAGAATGTTTGTAATGTGATCGAGTAGTTCTTGTGAAAAGTTGGTTAGTGGGATGGCTATTGTGATATTGTCTGCATAAATAAAGAATTTGAGATTTAGGTTGTGTAAGAGTTTACCTAGGGAGGCTAGGTATACGTTGAATAGGATGGGGGATAGGGGGGAGCCCTGCGGGACCCCACAGGTGTTGTCCCAGCAGTAAGAGAAAGAGTTATTCTTGAATACCTTGTATGATCTATTTTGTAGGAAACCCTGGAACCAGTTAAGGACCTGGTCTGAGATGCCAATGTGAGCTAGGCATTCAAGGAGAATGGTGTGGTCAACCAGGTCAAAGGCACTGCTCAGGTCGAGTTGTATGATCAGGGCACTTGAGCCCTGACTGAAGAGCGTGTGGAGGTGTTCGAGAAGAGAGGCTATGATGGTTTCAGTGCTATGGTCCGCGCGAAAGCCTGATTGGTTGTCACATAGAATGTTGAATTTTTCAAGGTATACGGAAAGTTCCGCCTTTACCATCCCTTCCGCTATTTTGGTAAATAGGGGGATGCTGGCGATTGGTCTATAGTTAGATGGGGAGTTAGGTGGTTCTTTCACGTTTTTTAGAATTGGGGTAATCATTATAAGACCTTGCTCAGACGGGAAGTTTCCTGTGGATAGTAGGTGATTAACCCATGTCATCATTTTTGCTTTAAAGTTGGGGGGGGGCAGTTTTCATGATATTTGGTGGGCATGTGTCCAGGTGGCAATAGGAGTGTGTATACTTGTTGTAGTAAGTATTGAAGGTTTGCCAATCGGTTAATGCGAATTGTTTCCAGCTAAGGTCGACTCTGGCTCCAGGATCTGGGTTTGATGAATTAATGTCTGTGAGGATGGGGAAGAGCTCGAGGGGGTTGGGACTGACGGGTAGTGTTGTTCTTAATTTTTGGATCTTGGTGTTGAAGAAGTCGGCAAGGGTGTTGGCGGTTAAGGTGGATTCTTCGTGTAAGTTAGTGAAGGTTTCTATGTTGTATAGGTCGTTGACCAATCTGAAGAGGTTGCTGCTATTGGTTTTAGTATTACCAATTTTGTGGGAGTAGAAATTTTTTCTTTTTTCATCAGTGGGGGCAATCTCGTTTAGTATGTTGGTATTATCTTGTATCCAGGAGGTCATGATTTGTTCCGTGTCTTCTATTGGATTGGTGTTGATTTCGAAATGGGACCAGAATTCCGTTGGGTCAATCTTTCCTCTGGTAGAGTGGGTTTTGATAATTCTTGTTTTGCCGCTTTTAGGGGGTTTGAGTTGGCATCCAATGGTGAAGGTACATAGGCGGTGGTCGGACCAAAGGGAGTCTGACCAGCTGCCTTGTTTCCAATAAAAATTGGGATTGGCCTGTTCCTTAGAGGATAGAGTTACCAGGTCTAACTGATGTCCTCTTTGGTGGGTTTTGATAGGGGGGGTTTGTCAAAGCCTAGTTGGGAGAGCAATGACCAGAAATCCGAGATTTCAGGTTGGTCAGTTTGCTCGAGGTATATGTTGATGTCCCCGCACAGTAGGTTGTATGGGCTTGTTAGAGAATTGGTAAGTAGTGATTCAGCGAAGTCATCTTTGGTCGTGGACCATTTTTTGGGGGGTATGTAAAATAAAGTGATGGTTAGTGAGGAGGGCAGAGATTTTGATGCTAGGGCGATGGTTAGAATTTCGGAATTGGCCAAAGAGGTTGTGTTGAGAATGGAAGCGTTAAGGTGGTCTTGGAAGATTAGTGCTAGACCTCCTCCTCTTCCCCATGTTCTGGCTAGGGAGAGTATCTTGAATCGTGGAGGTAGACAATCTTTAATGACGATGTCTTCGTCTGATAGCAACCAGGTTTCTGTGAGAAGGACAAAGTCGGGGTTAGTTTCGGTCAGCCAGTCTTTGATCAGAGTGGATTTATTCCTCATTGATCTGATGTTCAGGTAAAAACCCAGTAGGGTCTGGTGGTTGGTGTGGTTGGGTGGGGAGTAGTGGGAGTACGCAAGTTTTTTTAGATTTCTTGGTTTTTTTGGGTGGGACTTGGTCGGTTTATAGGGGTGAGGGGGGCTGTTGGGCGAATAGGCGTGAGGGTGGTCTTGTGTGGAGTGGAGAGTGTATGTAGGGGTTCTGGGTTTTACTGATCGGTGCAGCGTGAAGTGGATGGGGATGGGGGAGACCTTGGAGTTGTCTGCGTTGCAAAGCCTGGAGGAGAGCAGGAGGAGTAGAAGTAGAGCTACGCATTGGTGTGTGTTTGGCCTGGCCATTGTGACGGGATCGTCCAACTGCAGTTGGAGAAGTTTGGGAGTTTCCTGCAGGCGATTGTAGGGGGTAAAAAAGGGAGCAAGATGACTCAGGGTGGTGTACTTGATTCGTGGGTCGAAGAGCGGTATAGTAGATTATCCCAGGACAAGCAGGCATGATATTCTCACATGTGGGTGACGTCATCTACGGAGCCCCGGCGCGGACAGCTTTTCAAGCAAACTTGATTGAAGTTTCAAGTTTGCACACTGCACCACGCATGTGCATGCCTTCTCGCCCACTAGAGGGCGCATCCCACCTCGTGGTCCTCAGTTCAAATTTTTCCGCGGAGCAAGAAAGCCCTGTGGATCTGAGCTCCAGTGTTTTTGCCTTCTAGCTGCCGCGTTTAGTTTGTTTTCCCCTTCGAATTAGTTCGCGGTGCTGTTTTTCTTTTCGGTTCTTTTCAAAAAAAAAAAAAAAAAAGTCTTTCGTTTTTCGTCGGGCTCCGGGGGCTCCCGGAAGCCGTGGCCGCGGGACGTCGGTACGTTCCCGGCCTTCTTCTTTTTCTTCGTGGATGTCCCGTCCTGTTACGGGATTCAAAAAGTGCAGCCGGTGTGAGAGGTTGCTTTCCATCACTGACCCTCACCGGTGGTGCATTGTCTGTCTTGGGCCCGAACATCCGACAGACTCGTGTGATCGCTGTGCTACCTTCCAAAACAGGGCCCTCCGTCGCCGTAAGGCCAGAATGGCGGAATTGTTCGCCGTCGACGCGCCGCCTAAGGCCTCGACGTCGGCCTCGGCTTCGGCCCCGGCCTTGACCTCGGCCTCGGCGTCCTCGGGGGCCTCGGCCTCGCCTCGGCCCTCTTCCTCGAAGGCGTCGTCAGTGAAGCAAGCTTCGGGTAAGTCCTCTGTTCCATCCCCTTCAGCAAAGAAGCCATCCTCGAGTCAGGCCAAGGCGGGTGGGTCGACCCCGGCCCCGCATCGGACCTCGACTCCGCACACCCCGAGGGAATACTCGAGACCGAGGTCGCCCTCCAGGGAGTGTGCCCCGGACTCGGAACTCCCCACCTTCGTGGGGATTCCGGCCTTCCAGGATCTCCTCCGAGCTCTGATCTCCTCGGAGCTGTCGGGAGCCCTGGAAGTGTTGCAGCGTGCTGCGGTTCCGGCGGCCTCGACCTCGACCAGGGCGCCTTCGGTCTCGGAGGCCCCGGCCTCGGCTCCCTCGGGAGCCCCGGCCTCGGCGACCTCGGTCTCGGGTACTGTGGCCCCGTTCACCTCGGTCTCGGCCCCGCCCCGGACCTCGACCTCGGGGGAACCCCCTGAGCGGAGTGTAAGGCCCAAAGAAAAGTTGCGCAGAGTGCGCCGTCTTTCCTCCTCTTCCTCCGGGTCTTCCAGGCACGCCTCGCCCTCGACGCGACCTCGGACGGGGCGTCGATCGAGGAAGTCTAAGCGGCCCCGAGGCTCGCCTCGGCGCGACCATTCCTCGTCGTTCGGGGGCGAGGCGCTGCAGGTGTCGGAGTTGCGCCTCGACAACCCGAGGCTCCTCCGCTCACCCCTTGGGAAGTCTTCCCGGGTCGCCTCGCCGAGGAAACGGGAGAGTGTCCCACGAACCCCGGGGTCCTCACCCAAGGGTTCTGCGAGGAGGATAACTTCCCCTTCCCCCTCGAGGGCCCTCGAGAGGGGATCCTGGGATTCGGGATCTGTTAGGGATCCTCATTATTCCCATGAGGCCTCCCCCCTCTCCTCGGTGGGGCGGTCGAGAACCCCGTCTCCCCAGGCTAGGCCGTCCTCATTTTCATCCTTCGTTCAGGACATGGCCCAAGCCCTGGGGATTGACCTGATGGTAGGTTCTCGGTATTCCAAAGAATTTTTGGAGGAACAGGACCTCCCCACTCCTCCTAGAGAGGTGCCTAGACTCCCTCTCAACAGTGTCCTTCTGCAAACCTGGCTGAAGAACTTGTCAAACCCTCTTACAGTCACGTCTGTGCCTTCAAAAATGGAATCGAAGTATAGGACGATTCCCCCTAAAGGGTTCGATAAGGCGCAGCTCTCACACCAGTCTCTTCTGGTGGAGTCTGCTCTTAAAAAATCACAGCCCTCACGGGTTTCTGCGGCGGTTCCACCAGGCAGGGAGGGGCGGACCCTGGACAAGTTTGGCCGTCGCCTCTATTCAAATTCCCTGATGGCCACCAGGGTTCTAAATTACGCCTTCACCTTTTCCTCCTATTTGCGTGGTATGGTGAAGGACCTTCCTCAATATCGAAACTCGTTACCGGACTCCCAAAGAGCAGGATTCGATAAGTTTATGTCCAACCTGTCTCAATTGCGGTTGTACCTATTCCATGCAGTGTACGACGCCTTTGAGCTGGTTTCGAGGGTGTCGGCCCTCGCGGTGGCCATGCGCCGCTTGGCCTGGCTTCGCACCCTCGACATGGACCCAAACCTGCAGGAACGCCTGGCAGACTTGCCTTGTGTGGGGTCCGAGTTATTTGACGAGTCATTGGATGCGGCGACCAAGCGCTTGTCGGAGCAGGAGCGCTCTCTAGCATCCCTGGTCCGCCCCAAACCTAGGCCCCCGCCGCAGAAACCCTTCCGGCCTCCGCCGCGCCGATACCCTCAGAAGTCGACCCCGGCTTTCTCGAGACCGCCTCCGAGACGTCCGTCTCAGCGAGGCAGAGGGGGACAAACCCAAGCCCCGGCGCAGGGCCCTTCTAAGCCCGCGCCTTCCTTTTGACGGGCTGAGCGGACGGGGCGGGTTCCCCTCCGCACTTTCACAGGAACCCCTTCCTATCGGGGGCCGTCTTCGGTCCTTCCGGGAGGCATGGACCGGGATTACCTCAGACGCTTGGGTGCTCCGGATCGTCTCCGAGGGCTACTCGCTCAACTTTGTGTCCTCGCCACCGGACAGTCCCCCAAGTTCAGTCCCCTGCAATCGTTCGCAGCTACCGACCCTTATAACCGAAGCCAAAGCCCTCTTGAAGCTTCGGGCGGTCGAGCCGGTCCCCAAGGACCAGTGGGGTACGGGGTTTTACTCCCGCTACTTTTTGGTTCCAAAAAAGACCGGGGACCTGCGCCCCATACTGGACCTCAGGAAGCTCAACAAATTCCTGGCCCGGGAGAAGTTTCGAATGCTATCTCTCCCGGTTTTGTATCCTCTCTTGGAGGAAGGGGACTGGATGTGCTCCCTCGACCTGAAGGAAGCATACACCCATGTTCCGGTGCACCCCGCCTGCCGAAGATTCTTACGATTCCAGGTGGGGGACCTCCACCTCCAGTACAGGGTTCTGCCCTTCGGCCTGGCCGCGTCCCCACGAGTATTCACGAAGTGCATGGTGGTGGTTGCGGCAGCCCTGAGGTCACGTGGACTCCATGTGTTCCCTTACCTGGACGATTGGCTCATCAAAGCCCCGACCAGGGAGGGGGTTATCTCAGCGACCCGACAGTCTATTGCCTTCCTGCAAACTCTCGGGTTCGAGATAAACTTTCCAAAGTCTCAGTTGAGGCCGTCTCAGTCTCTTCAATTCATAGGTGCGGTGCTGGACACGGTGCGCCTGCGCTCCTACCTGCCGACCCAGCGGTTGGAAGCCTTGGTACGGATGAGCCGCCAGGTCTCTCAACTATCGAGGGTGTCGGCCAAGCACATGATGATGCTGCTGGGCCATATGGCCTCGACGGTACATGTCACGCCGTTTGCGAGGCTACATCTGAGGATCCCTCAGTGGACCCTCGCGTCCCAGTGGCGTCAGGAGTGCGACCCGGTGTCTCGCCTCATTTCGGTGACTCCGCTTTTGCGGAAATCGCTGCGTTGGTGGACAGACTCTTCAAATCTGTCCATGGGGCTACTGTACCGCACTCCGCCTTTTCACAAGGTCCTGACCACGGACTCCTCGGAGTACGCGTGGGGAGCCCATCTCGACGGTCTTCGCACGCAGGGCCTGTGGTCGGCAGAAGACCGTCGGTGTCATATCAACGTGCTGGAGCTGCGGGCCATCTTCCTAGCACTTCGAGCCTTCGTTCACATATTGCAGGACCAGGTGGTCCTCGTCCGCACGGACAATCAGGTGGCAATGTACTATGTGAACAAGCAGGGGGGAACGGGATCTTGGCCCCTCTGTTCCGAGGCTCTTCGCCTTTGGGAGTGGGCGGCCTCCCGGAACATCTTCCTCCGGGCGGTCTACATCCAAGGAGAACGGAATTGCCTAGCGGACAAACTCAGTCGACTTCTGCAACCGCACGAGTGGACCCTACACCCAGCAGTTCTACGCGAGGTTTTCGCTCGCTGGGGAACGCCACAGGTGGATCTGTTTGCCTCTCCGGAGACACACAAACTACCACTATATTGTTCTCGGATGTACTCGCGGGACCGTCTGGAAGCGGATGCCTTCCTACTAGACTGGGAAGGGAGGTTCCTGTATGCATTCCCTCCGTTCCCTCTGATCATGCGAACGTTGGTACACCTAAAATCGTCCACGGCCACGATGATTCTCATAGCACCTCGGTGGCCGCGTCAGCACTGGTTCTCCCTGCTGCTCCAGCTCAGTGCCAGGGAGCCTCTTCCCCTGCCTGTCTCTCCTTCTCTGCTATCTCAGAGTCAAGGATCCATGTTACATCCCAATCTGCAGTCATTGCACCTGACAGCTTGGTTTCTTGTTCCCTGACTCCTCCGGACCTGTCTCAATCGGTGAGGGAGGTGTTGGAAGCCTCCCGCAAGATCTCGACGAGGCTTTGCTATGCGCAGAAATGGACCAGGTTTTCCACCTGGTGTTCGTCTTTTCACCTGGATCCGGTATCAGTTCCGGTATCCTCGGTTTTGGACTATTTATTTCATTTGTCGCGCTCTGGCTTGAAAACCACTTCGGTGCGGGTTCATCTCAGTGCGATTTCTGCTTTCCACCAACCTCTGGATGGACGCCCTCTGTCTCTCCATCCCTTGGTGACACGCTTCATGAAAGGGTTACTCAGGGTTTGTCCCCCTCTTAAGCCTCCGTCTGTCGTGTGGAATTTGAATGTGGTCCTGGCTCAACTGATGAAACCCCCTTTTGAGCCACTCAACAAGTCCCTCTTGAAATTTCTGACTTGGAAGGTGGTGTTTCTGATCGCCCTCACCTCCGCCAGGCGGATTGGGGAGTTGCAAGCCTTAGTTGCGGACCCTCCTTTCACTGTCTTTCATCACGACAAGGTGGTTCTCCGCACCCATCCTAAGTTTTTACCTAAAGTTGTGTCTGACTTCCACCTCAATCAGTCCATTGTCCTTCCTGTGTTCTTCCCGAAGCCCCACTCCCATCCCGGCGAGACGGCGCTTCACACGCTTGACTGTAAGAGGGCGTTGGCATATTATCTTCAACGCACCAGGTCTCATCGGAAGGTTCCTCAATTGTTTTTGTCCTTCGATCCCAATCGATTAGGGCATCCAGTTTCCAAGCGCACTCTGTCTAACTGGTTGGCCGCTTGCATTTCCTTTTGCTACGCTCAGGCTGGCCTTCCTCCCCCGGGTCGAGTCACGGGGCACAAGGTCCGAGCAATGGCAGCTTCGATAGCCTTTCTCCGATCCACTCCGATGGAGGAAATATGTAAGGCTGCCACTTGGTCTTCGGTTCATACATTCACCTCTCATTACTGTCTGGACACTCTATCCAGGAGTGACGGCCGGTTTGGCCAGTCAGTTTTACAAAATCTGTTTTCCTAAATCACCATCCTCCCACCTGCCCTGTTTTGGTTAGCTTGGAGGTCACCCACATGTGAGAATATCATGCCTGCTTGTCCTGGGATAAAGCACAGTTACTTACCGTAACAGGTGTTATCCAGGGACAGCAGGCATATATTCTCACAACCCGCCCGCCTCCCCGGGGATGGCTTCCTTGCTAGTTATGGAACTGAGGACCACGAGGTGGGATGCGCCCTCTAGTGGGCGAGAAGGCATGCACATGCGTGGTGCAGTGTGCAAACTTGAAACTTCAATCAAGTTTGCTTGAAAAGCTGTCCGCGCCGGGGCTCCGTAGATGACGTCACCCACATGTGAGAATATATGCCTGCTGTCCCTGGATAACACCTGTTACGGTAAGTAACTGTGCTTTCCTGTATAATATCCTGTAGAACAGTACATTCAATATAGTGGTGCTACATTCTGCATAGGTCTAGCAAGGTTATACAATAGAGTAATATATAACAGTAATACTTATCCGGCTGGGGTTATCAGGTCTATAACCATGAGACCGGGAGTCTAGATAGTCGGTGCTGTTGGGTCTGTCTCATGGGAAGGAGTTTCTTTTGGGGTTGAGACGGCTGTGTCTTTGTCGGGCTGCTGAGACTGTGCCTGTAGTGGAGATTCGTGGTTGTCTTTGTGATCTCTGTGGTCTGGGCTAGGTTGTGTGGTCAGTAGGCTGGTATCGGAGGCTGCCTGTGCGGGTGCCTCACGCAGGTGCTTCACAAAGGCGCGTGCTAAGGCGCACGCGCCTTTGACGTGCGCCTTCGACGGCACGCCGAACGGCTGCACGCCGTTGGTGCGGCTTGATTTTAAAGTCGTCGGGCTCCTGCTGGTTCGGGAGGGGGGCGGAGCAGTGCTCCCACGCTCCTCTCCAGCTAAGCAGGCACGAGGCTTGGCTTCCCGCGGCCCACCGAGCAGCAGCTAGAGCAAAAAGGCTGGGCTCTGGTGGTGCATGTATGAATAAGTTACTAATAAAGTACTGAATTTGTTGAGCCTTGGAGCTCCTTATGTATGTGTTGGTTCATGGATTCATCTATGTTGCAGGTTCTAATTATTCCTTTTCATGGTTATAGAGCTGAATAGAAATGTATGATATCTCCGGGGAAGTTTCCCTGTGCCCCTCCTTCTCTCTTCTTTAGTTACACTGGAGATAATTGTTTGGTACAAACTGAAGAGGGCACTGTCCGCCATTGGTGACGGAGGAGGAGCTGCAAGATGTGATTGGCATCCTTCTACGAACAGTTTGCGAGCACGGATTGATCACCTAATGTATGGTATTATCAGAAGATTATCCAGGAAAGAACTTCATCTTTCAATAGGCTCGAGAGTAATCTAAGGAAATACTTTTTACAGAAAGGGTGGTAGATGCGTGGAACAGTCTCCCGGAAGAGGTAGTGGAGACAGAGACTGTGTCTGAATTCAAGAAAACGTGGTCCAGGCATGTGGGATCTCTTAGGGCGAGGAGATAGTGAATGCTGCTGATGGGCAGATTGGATGGCCTTTATCTGCCATCATGTTTCTATGTGTCCACCTTTTTCCTGCCCCCTCCCCCTTTACTCCATCTACCTTTTTTCCAGGCCCCTACTCCCTCCCTCCCTGCATCCTCTCTGGCTTCAGCTGTTCTTCTGCTGTCCCAGGCCTAATTGTTTCTTTGAGCTACACGAACAGGTCTGTGGAAATAGGGAATTCTGTGCAAATTCTGCATTGTGCCGAATTCCCCCAGGGGTTCATTATTGAAGTGAAGGCTCTATTTAAAATCTAAGGGGCAATAATCAGCTGCTACTAATTGGTAGTCATAGATAACTGATCATTCCTCCCCCACCCTTATTCACAGTGCACATACTTTCATCCGCTGAAAACAAATGGATGGGGAAAGGGAGGAGAGTAAAAGTGCTTGTAAGGATCATTTTGTCTGCTTCAATGTAGCTGCAAAATACATGGCTTCTTTTTGTACCATTGTGCATGCCAGTGGGATTTTCAAAGAGAAAATCTCAAAGGAGTTTTCCCTTTTTAAAAATGAACTTGTAGACCCAGGAGACTTTAAGCTTGTGGAAAGGCTTATTACTGCTCTCAGAGTAAATAAAATAAGCATACACTTAGAAATATTTAATATAGCAACTTGTTTTTGTTTTTTTCTGTCTTGATTGTTTCCTAGTTAACAGACTCAGAACTGATTAAACAATGTATGGAAGAATGTGAAGCAAGAATAGATATTGCATTACACTATGGAATTCCATATCCAAGACCTGTAAGTATAGACTGGAAGCACTTTATCAGTTTTTTTGTCTTTAATAGAACATCAATTTCTGTTTTTTTTGTCTAATAGAACATCAATTTCTGGTTTCAAGTGTACATGGTTTTTGCCACGCTCCAATGATTAATTTGGGCACAATATAGTTCTGTAGACATAAGGTCCATCTAGCCCAGTATCCCGTCTTCACAGTGGCCAATCCAAGTCGCAAGTACCTGGCAAAAAACGAAATAGTAGTAACATTCCATGCTACCGATCAGGGCAAGCAGTGGCTTCCCCCATATCTGTCTCAATAGCAGACTATTGACTTTTCCTCCAGGAACTTGTCTAAACCTTTTTTTAAAATCAGCTACATTAATCGCTTTTACCACATCCCAGAGCCTTAAGTATTCTCTGAGTGAAAAAAATAAATCCCCCTATTGGTTTTAAAAGTGTTTTCCCTAGTCTTTTGTAATTTTTGATGGAGTAAAAAATCTATCTACTTATACCCGTTCTACCCCACTTATGATTGAAGTCAACAAAATCCAATCTCCCCTTAGCCTTCTTTTTTCCAAGCTGACATCTTTAGTCTTTTCTCATGAACCAGAGCCTCTCTGAGCGCATGGTCTTTTCCTATCATTGTTTGATTAATATAAAGATCTGTTAAGTGTATATAAGCTCTGTTGTTATATTATTCAAATGTATTTATTTAGTATTTATATGCCACTTATAGCCTAAGTGGTTTTACATTCAGGTACTCAAGAATTTTTCCCTATCTGTCCCAGTGGGTTCACACTCTACCTAATGTACCTGGGGCAAGAGGGGGATTAGGTGACTTGCCCAGGGTCACAAGAAGCAAGCAGCATGGGATTTGAACCCACAACCTCAGGGTGCTGGGACTGTACCACAGACTCCCCACATAACCCAGATGGCGCCAGCTGGCATAAACTGTGTATACCAAGAACCTCAAATAAATAGGATGATGGACAATCCAGTAGCCTTAAAACAAAAAAGGAGAACCAGAGGTCCAAAGGTCCAACTTCGTCTGCAGTGAAAAACCAGACCAGAGCAAACAAACCAAAACTGCAGACTTGTACACGGTGCAGGCAAATTTTATTTTGACAAATAAATCTTAACTAAAAACCTTTTACCAGGCGAGGGACCCAACACGGTCTGTGTTTCGGACAACCTTCATCAGGGGTCCATGGTGATAAAGAAAAAAAGAAAAATATAACAAAAAAGCCTGGAAAAATAGCGTTTAATAGTACACCGGGGAATCGCCAAATGCAATAAAAGTTCGTGTTGGGTCCCTCGCCTGGTAAAAGGTTTTTAGTTAAGATTTATTTGCCTGCACCGTGTACAAGTCTGCAGTTTTGGTTTGTTTGCTCCAATCCAGTAGCCTTGACTTATGATACTATTTTATTTGGTACAACAATGAGAGCAAAAAAGTCAAATTTCGTCACATAATAATAAACTTTTATTCATATTAACTGGAGTAGCAATTCAACAAGTAACATGTAACTGGAAATAATTATGACAGATTAAGTTATAACTTTTGGTGGAATTCGGTATGCCATATATATAAAATGGAGCGCACAATAGCAACACAGAAAGGTTATTTTGGTAAATTTCTGAAGATTTGGAGACCATTAGCAGATTTTTGTAATGATTAATAACATTTTCCCATAATAAGAGATTTGTTAAGTGGGGATGTGGGTGGGTATTATTTTATTTACCTTACAATATGTATGAATTAATTAATGCATTTTGAAGTATTAGGTTAGAGTTTCTGAAATAGGGAGGGCTTGGGGGTTGTTTTTTTTAAATTTTATTTATAGTTGTCATATATATTAAATGATTTACATATTATCTAAAACATTATAAAAATATGAATATAAATATGATATATTGTACTTAAAGTATTCATGAAGGAAAATCAAGTGTGTGTTTATAAAATTATATGTACTTTTCTGATACACTTGTTGTAATATGAAAAAATGAATAAAGAAATTAAAGAAAAGAACATAGAATGGGAAAGTTCTTTATCCCAGGCAATCTTACCTTGTTGCTTGCTGAGAGAGAATCCTTCTCTGTTGTAGCCATTTATTAATTCACTTATTCAAGACATTTTTGTTTCTTTACTGTGCAATCCTTTTATTATTTTTTCAGGTACCAGTGTAGCATATCTTGAGCTGCAGAAAAATACTCTGGTACCATAACCAGCACCGAGAAATCTTGAAGTTGTCTTTAGAGCAGGGGCTCTCGAGCCAGTCCCTGGGATGCACTCAGCCATTCAGGTTTTCAGGATACCCACAAAGAATATGAATGAAAAAGATTTGAATACAATGAAGGTAGTGCATGCAAATTTATCTCGTGCATATTCATTTTGGCTATCCTGAAAACCTGACCGGGTTCAGAACTACAGCTTTAGTGAATATTAATGCCTTTTTCAGTTACTTTACAGTATTTGATTTGCATGTAATTGTAGATGGATAGCTAACATACATGCTCTAAAACAACCAACCAACCAAATCCTTGATTAAAAAACAAACAATTATGTATAACCATAAAATGCAGTAGTATGCAAAAATCTGGAACCACTTGTGAATTTGGCATTCTTTCAACTTTTTGACCTTTTATTTTAATTTTTTGTTAACCTAATAGATACCACATTATAAGGGATACATTTAGCTATTAAAATCCACTCTTTTTTTTTTTTAGTTTGGCCTTAAATTTCTGAGTTTGTTAAAGTTACCATGTTAAATCGTTTTTCTTTGTAAATTGAGTAATGTACTTTGCTAGCCAAAAAAGTACTTATGAGCATCATCTATCCTTCATATTCATGTAGGTGGCCATTTTGTGTGTCGGTGATGGCTCAATATTTAGTGGGCCATCCTCTCTTCTTGATCACTTGTCTGCACCATGTCGACATTGAATGAATCAGTTTGAGGTGATTATGGGTGACAACGCAGTTCCAAGATGCAATGAGTGACTCGGTCAATTCACAATTGATTTGATGTTGGATATCTCCCAGGCCACCTTATGCCACAAGTTCTCGATCAGATTCAGTTCCGGAGATTGGGCAGGCCAGTCGATTTAACTCAATGTTATTCTAACGCTTCCAGTTGCTCACCTGTTTGGAGCGATGCAAGGTGTGTTGTCATCTTGGACCAGGAACTGACTTGGAAACAGCTGCTGAGCTGATGGCACCATGAAATTTTGCAGTATTGTGACTATTCTATCAACGATGGGCAGATGTCCGACGCCACTGGCAGCCATGCAGCCCCAGACTATGACCTTCAAAGGATGTTTCACGGTGAGGTTGAGGCACTCAGGCTTGAACTCAGCTCCAGGAATCCTCCTCGCATAGGTGTGGGCCTGGTTACCAAGTAGGCAGAAGATTCTTTCATTGCTGAAAAGCACCTTTTCCTACATTTCACATGTCCAACTTGAGTGCTTCCATGCCCACTCAATCCGGTTGTGCCATTGATCATCAGTGAATTGTTGTGTGCTTTGCAGACCAAATTGCAGGCACCGGCGATGAACTGTTGATGACCTGACACAACACTTGTATGACCACTCAAGCAGTAGTTGAGGTGAGGTCAACTTGCAATTGGTTAATGAAATGTGTCGAAGTGCACAGTCTTGACATGATGTTGATGCATGTGGATGACTGGACCAAGGCTTGCCTACCACTGCACCCATCACTTTTTTTTCTTTTGTACAGTCTACTGCGCTGTGACTGCAGCTGACTTTGCTGGCAATCTGGTGGCACGAAAATCCTTCCTTGTTCATCACTGACACATGAACATGCTCCTCCAATGTCAGGTTCCGAGTCTTATTCATGGTTGATACAGAAAGTGTATGAAACCCCAAAAGCCCACACCCTATTTTTTTTTTTAAGCTACCCTGTTACCTACATATCTAGACTGTGATTGCCTGATGAAAGCAGCCTCCTGATTGGTCAGAAATAACACGTGTTGATTGAGCAGTCTTGATCCAGGTTTGAAGCATGATCTGTAAAAATTAGAGTAACTATGTTCCAGTATCAACAAAATTGTAAATTTTAGGAATAAGTGATCTTAAAAGTTGATTCTAACAGCCAAATCAATTGGGTCAACAAAGAAAAGGTCAGAAAGTTGAAAGAATGCAAAATTCACAAGTGATTCCAGACTTTTACACATCACTATATGCAACGTCTGGTAAAGGAAATAGATTTTGAGATATTGTAAAACTTGTGGTTTTGATATTTACTCTGTTCTCTTCATAGATTCACCTACCTCCTATGGGTCTTTCCCTGCAGCGACATCGTGCACTTCAAAACCAAGCAAAACTTCGGAAACATTCTAAGCCAATATACTTGAAATCCTATGATGAAATTTCCTGATCTTCATGCATTATTTTGCTGTACTTTCCGCACTATGTATGTGTACAGATATTATAAATATAATTATTATTTTTTTTAATGTTGGAGCCTTGATGGCTTTCACATTATATTACCTTGAACTTTATGTTCTGGAAAGTTACTCCTAGGACTGCTTAAGGATAGCCATAGGATGCTAAAAAGCCTACTGGAGTCAGAATGAAGAGGTTCAACTTGCTTACAGATCATATATTTTATGTGATATAAAATTGTATATTGTCTCTAAAGAGTTGTTGCTTAACCTTTTGATCCTGAAGGTCACACAGGTAACTCTTCATGGGGATCTATAGGATTCTAGAGAGATTTGAGATCTTACTTGCCAGGTAAGGAGTATGCTGAATGCAAAGAGAGATCCAGGGTACAAAGGCTATGGCATTAGGGAATAAATTATTAAAATACAGATTACACAGTTATGCTACACATGATTCATTTTAATTGTGAAAATATTCAGTGCCTAATTTTGTGTGTGTGTGTGGGGGGGGGGGTGCTTTCTTCCACATTAGTTCTCATTATACATTTTTCTATTCCCCTTAAGTTCATGAGTCTCTTGAACCATATTTTAAGGTTCTTATTAAATGACTAACATAATGCTTTGTAGTATAAGTAAATGTACATTTTATACCATAGAAGTGCATGTTCCAGTCCTTGCTAATGTTAATAATTTTGAAAATATGTTTGATTTTGATCCTGTCCCTGTTCGAAATGACTGTGTATTCAAGGGACAATTTTAAACAGCCCACATATGTTGTAGGTAATTTTTGATATCTGAATAAGTTGGTACTGGTGAATGGAACTATTTAGCCAGTTGACTTTATTCAAATACCTTAGGCCTGTTCTATCTGTGGTTGGATAACTTTAGTTGGGTTGCAGCTAAATCTTACCACTATCTGGCTAAATTGTAAACTCAGCCCCCACTATGCTTCCATCTCCCCCTCATGTTAAATGGATAATGTCGGGCTAGACATAAGATAAGAACATAAGAATAGCCTTACTGGATCCGACCAATGGTCCCTCTAGCCCAGTATCTCGTCTTCACGGAGGCCAATTCAAGTCACAAGTACCTGGCAATAATAATGTGAGTATTATGCAAGCCAAAAGTTATACATTGTGCAGCTGAGGAAAATTAGAAATGAGCTTTTAGAATAGCTGGGGAATATGGGGAGAAAAATATGAACAGTGTGCCATGCTCTTATTACTGGATAATTCTGAGAAAAGCTGAAACAATTCAACCATGAATTCAACTGAAAAATTATGGTGGTATTAAATCTTTCCTTCAAATTTTCTGATCTCATCTCTAAGTTATGTTTTTAATATTTCATTATAGTCAGGGAAGGCTCAGAGTGACTATTCCTACAATTACACTATCTAGGAATTGTAAATTCTGAATAGAAGCTAGGTATGAGGGGCTGCTGAAAAGTTCTCAGCCCAATCAACAAATTAGGGCAGTCTCCATCAAAGGCTGTACACTTAGGGCTCCTTTTACAAAGGCGCGTTAGCGGTTTAACGCGCGTAATACCGCATGTTAAACCGCCCACCGCGCTAGTCACTACTGCCTCCTCTTGAGCAGGCGGTAGTTTTTTGGCCAGCGCAGGGGTTAGTGCGTGATTAAAAGTCGCATGCGCTAAACCCGCTAGTGCGGCTTTGTAAAAGGAACCCTTAGTCCAGCGATTTTTCTTTTCTTTATTTTTGTTTTTTCATTCTTTATTTTTCTGACAGAATAAAAAAAAAAAAGTGGAAAATCATTGGATCAAGGCCCCCTTTTACAAAGCCACGTTAGGCTTTTTGTATCGCCAGCCGCAGTGGTATTAGCTCTGACGCTCATAACGCTGCGGCCGTTAATTTAAAAAAAAGCCTAACGTAGTTTTATAAAAGGGGGGGTTAAGTGTATAACCCTCAATAGAGACTGCCCCAACTTGGTTGGGCTTAGAATTTTCCAGTAGCCCCTTGTATAACCTAAAATCCAGTGCTCTCATATAGGCTAGATTAGAACATCTTGTATTTTCAAAGTAGATGGCAGTAGCCCCTGCTTTTATTCCTTAAGCGATTGTCTGAAAAGGCAATTCAGCCGTTTACATTTATAGGCATGTTTTTAAATTGCTTTCTTTTAAATGAAAATAAAAAGTTCCTACTATTTTTGCATCTCTCTCCTAGGTATTAGTAGTGTTTAAGTGCTTGAGAGCATATTTAAATATTTTTTAGGAGCTCTTTTACTAAGCTGCATTGGGCGCTAATGTGCATCTAATGGTCTAACATGGAGCACACAAAACTGTCCCGTTTTAATTTTCCCACGTGCAATGATTACATTTCTTTTGGTGGGGGCGTTTCAGTTCAGAGATGGGTGTAAATGCACTACTCAGCTAGTCCATAACAGGGGAGGGTTTAGCACCTCCTAAATAGGCAGTAAATTTTTTTTCTAATGCCACACGCACATGCTAAGAGAGCACAGCTATCCAAGCCTTTTTTGATAGCTGTGTGAAACCTTTAAGTCCATTACTTAGCACATTTTAGTATAAGGTCCGCCTTAGCAGCTCACGTTACTTGTCGGCATATAGCCATGTGTTCTGTTCGTTTCCACATGTTCCTGTTGTCAGTTCCCCAACTTTGCATTTTCAAAAAGAATAGCCCGCATGCCACTGCAGAAAACATGAGCTGAATAACTTGGTATCTGTTCCATTTATTAGTATGTATTAAAATAGCAATTATTCTATTTTAATTTTGCATAAACTCAGTAATGTTGTAAGGGACTCAAATTTATTTTATTGTAACCTAGGCATCCTTTTGTACCTTTCCACCATATGTTTTTAAGTATTGTAAACCGCTTAGCATCTCGTAGATTTAGAACCAATGCCAGAAAATTCTTCACTCAGAGGGTGGTGGATACCTGGAATGCGCTCACGGAAGATGTAATAGGACAGACTACATTAAGGGGTTTCAAAGAGGGACTAGATAAATTCCTGAAAGATAAGGGGATTGAGGGCTACTGATAAAGGAGGACACAGGAGCAAAATGGGCAAAGATAAGAGGGAAGAAGAGGGTTTTCAGGATATAAGGAAGTAGGAATCCAAGGGTTAGACAAAAGATCACTTACAGGTCATGGACCTAATGGGCCGCCGCGGGAGCAGACCGCTGGGCTCGATGGACCCTTGGTCTGACCCAGCGGAGGCAAATTCTTATGTTCTTAAATGCATTTATTTATGTTAGCAAATTCCTAAAGTTGCTACAATCTGGATTATTGATATTTGTTGTTTAAGTCTTATGCTGTGTTTTTAATGTGTTTGTTTTCTTGTATCTTGCCTTTGGACTAAGGCAGGTTATAAATTTCTAATAAATGAAATAAAATTGAAATGTTATATGGCCATTACACACTTTGCTTCTGTATTTAGTTTTTTAACCAAGAAAAGCAATTGATTTTCACCAACAAAATATACATATCCAAATACATTTTTAATCAGAAGTATCCAGTTGGCACGGTTATATTTTAGTAGAAAATCACAACACACAGTACAGTTTTACTTGGAAATAGACTACAGCTCACATATGATTCAAAGCAAAAAGAAAAAAAATTAACAAATCGAGCAACAAATTCATACAGTATAAAATTCATCCCATGATGTAAAAGATCTATTTCTTTATCCCATTTCATATGATAGCAGAAATGTGCTACCAGTCTACCTACCCCAAAGAAGTTTCTGTGTTGGCATTACATTTTTATTGTTTCAATGTACACTAATAAATAAATTAACATTATTGAAAGAACAAACTCAAAACTAGATTCTTACTGAACCAAGATACAAAACCAGCATTATTTTTCACTATTATTTCCAATGATGAAGAGAAGAATACTTTATTTAAAAGTTTTCATTACAATTTTCTGTATTTCTGATACTGTAATAAATTTGTGTTCCACCCTGAATTTGTCAATTTCCAAACATAAAAATTCATTTTGGAACTGTGCAATGACTAAATGGAAGAAAATAATTCATTCATTCAAGATCAGATGGATGGAATAGTAAAAACATGAATAAAACCACGCCGATTTGATAGAAAACATAAGTTCTAATGTCCATTTAGTCATCGAGCTGGCATAGAGTTGCAACACCACGATTTATCCAGTGTTTCTGAGGCAGGTCTGTTGGGAGCTCTATTGAGAGCACGTAATTAGTGGAGTGGCCTGTGGTTGAAAGGGTGCCTCTCCTTGCGCTTGTCTTATAAACAGGGCAGAAGTAGACTTTCTCGTGCAAAAATTTTGAGCTTTCTCCAGGTTTCAGCCAAATTATAGGCAAAGGATCGTAAAGAATTTTTGGAAGAGATTCTCCAATTAGCATTGTGTGCCTGTCCCAACGTGCACCTTCCAAGAAAAGTCCTTTCACGTATGCACCATCTTCAGGTGAGCTGTCCATAGTGTATTCTTGTTTTGTCACCTAAAATGTTTCAAGCATAGCGTTAATTCAGTCTGATATGCAAATTTTCCATCAGGAAATATTTTACCATTAGGGGGTGTTACCAACATGGGCTACCATTAAGATGTGTTATTTTACTGTTAATCCCAGTTATTAGTAACGGGTTCATTGTATAAATGGGACCTGTACTAAATAGCACGGTAGTTGTAAAACAACATATCTTAATGGTAACCCACATTGATAATTTAAACCCCCTAAATTGCAATAAATGTGCTTCTTTATGGACTATATACCAAGGGCCTTATTTGTATTTATTTAAGTGTTTATATACCACTTAGAGCAGGGGTGTCCAACCTGCGGCCCCGTGAAGTATTTTGTGCAGCCCCGGTCGAGGACGATGCAGTGTTTTCCTCTGCTGCCCCCGGGTGTTTACCGTCCTGCCAGCTCCCTCCTCTGTCTTGCTGTAGCGTTTGCACGGCCCCAGAAACATTTTTTTCAGCCAATGCGGCCCAGGGAAGCCAAAAGGTTGGACACCCCTGACTTAGAGCCTAAGTGGTTTACATTCAGGTACTTAAGTATTTTTCCCCATCTGTCCTGGTGCACTCATGATCTACCTAATGTACCTGGGGCAATGAAGGGGGGTGTAGTGACCTGCCCCGGATCATAAGGAACAGCTCTAACCACTGCGCCACACATTCCCCACACAGGCCTAGAAGCAACAGATAGATCCCACTCTAGACTTCTTTATCTGGTCCATTGCATCTTTGAGTAGGGCCTGTATAGGATTCCTGTTAGAGGTTTCTGTTGTCATTTCTACTATGGAGCTGCTAGGGGCAGAAGCGAGGTGTTTGCTTCAACCCCTATCGCCTTACTGGACCACTCGGGGAGGATTGGAGGGGGATCGGAACTGGTGCCAGTATTCAATGCTTGTGCCTAGACTGAGCCT
Source organism: Geotrypetes seraphini (assembly GCF_902459505.1). Lineage (NCBI taxonomy): Eukaryota > Metazoa > Chordata > Amphibia > Gymnophiona > Dermophiidae > Geotrypetes > Geotrypetes seraphini. The sequence goes on along the minus strand of NC_047094.1, from coordinate 27,135,496 downwards.
GACACTGAATACGTGGGCTGCTGTCAGCTGAATATTGACCAGTTAAAATTTTATATTTGACTTTGAATGCAGTACAGTCTTAACAAATATGGATTACATTACATTACATTAGTGATTTCTATTCCGCTTGTACCTTGCGGTTCAAAGCGGATTACATAAGAAGAAGCTGGACAATACTGTAAATGTGTTAGATAAATCAGTGTGCAATTTTCTGGGCAAAATATATCTTTGTGGAAAACAAATGATCCTCAGGTGGCCATTCATTGCAAATTTGGCATGAATCTGAGTTGGCCTGGCCTGAGGAGTTAATAATACTTGTTTTCAAGCAAAATTGAGGTATTTTGAGGCAGATAGGCTTTATTTTCTAACTGGAAAATCCAAGATGGTAACTGCGGCAGCAATTTTAATACCAAACTGCCAGGGCAAACCAAACCCGTACTGATCTCCCACTGCTGATACTGTTCTGGAATAAGAGTGCTGCACTTGATGTATAAAATAGGATGCACAGCATCCTTTTGCTCTCTGACCATATCTCCCAAGTAGTATCTACTACCTATGGCAGCTATGGAAAATCAGGCGATACTTCTCAGAACCGGACTTCTCTCAATTTATGCCTTTGTCCTCTCCTGTCTGGACTACTGCAACGTGCTCATAAATGGGCTCTCTGCAAAAAAAACCAAAAACAAACCTCCGTTGACTTCAACAAGTACAAACTGATGCCATCCGACTCAAAGAATCTCCACATACGAGACCCAACTGCCCACTGGCTGCTGATCAACAAACGATGTATATTCAAATGTCTAGTGATGGGCTACAAACTCTTCCACGAGATGGCACCGGCCTATATGGCTCCAAACTTCCACTCTATGCCCTGAATTGACCGCTTTACTCACAAGAAGAAAAGCGACATATGCCCTCGGGACGCACCCTCTGCTTTGAGAGTGCCCAAAAAAGATTTTTCTTGCACTACCTACCGTGTCTCTGGAACCAACCAACTACCTAGCAGCATGATTATTAGAAGGCCTACTGAGCTTCAGGAAGGCTATAAAAACTCACCTCTTCCTCTGATCCTCTATGAGAATGCACCAATCCAAATCCCTTGGACCTCTGCCAAAAGCTGATGAACTCTGTACTATGTCCTATACCATGTTCTGTCATACAATGTTCTATCACACTGTTATACTGTTCACCACTATCCTATGTGCAATATTTACCATACTATGTCTGCACACTTGCCTTACCATTTTTCCAAGTCATGTCATACTATATTAACTATGCTTTGCCAAATTAAATACACCATGCTATGTCTCACCATATCATGTTTTATCATATGTTTTACCATGCTTTGTTAGCTAAGTTTTGCCATCTTTGTCATGCTATCTTTTACCCTACTATGTATAAGAATGCAGAACCATGACTGAAGATGCAGCCTAGGCACCCTGAGGTTGATGCAGGCCCACAGTGCTCCTTGTGACCCTGGGCAAGTCACTTGCTCCCCCATTCCCCTAGGTACATTAGATAGATTGTGAGCCCACTGGGACAGACAGGGAATTATGCCTGAGCACCTGAATAATTCATGTAAACCGTCCTGAGCTCCCTTGGGCGAATGATATAGAAAACTGAATAAATAAAAATTTAGTGTGTGCCAATGTCCATTAACGCATGCTAATCTTTAGCAAAAGTACCCCTTAGTGAGAATTTAAATTCTATTTGGGTATATCTACTTCACAGTTAACTTTTTAAATCTCATGCATTGATTTTTAATTCTTAACAAATTAATTTGCAAAAACATTATGGGGCTTATTTACCGTATTTTCACGTAGATAACGCGCACATGGGTAAAACGCACACACGGGTATAGCGTGCGGGAAACCGAAATATGTTTAAAAAATTTGTATACCGCGCACACCCGTATACTGCGCATGCTGCCCGACTCTCCCGTCGCCACCCGACTCTCCTTTCGCCCGCCCTGACTCTCCTCTGGCCACCCTGACTCTCCTTTCGCCCACTCCGACTCTCCTCTCCCCCTTGAAGTCCTGTCCCCACCCTGAAAGCCTGATGCCCCCCCGATGTCTGATTCACCCCCCCCCCACCGCAGGACCGCTCGCACCCCCACCCCGAAGGACTGCTTGCACGCACCCACACCCCCACCCTGAAGGACCGCTAGCACCCCCACAGCCTCCCGACCCCCCCCCCCCCATCATGTAGAAGCTCCTACCGGTGTCCTGCTGCTTCCTCTTGGCGGTCCCGCCCTTTCTCTGACATCAAGCCCTCTTGCCCCGCCGACTCCCCGACACGATCGGGGCAAGAGGGAGCTCAAGCCCTCTTGCCCCCCCCCCCCCCGACTCGATCGGGGCAAAAGGGAGCCTAAGCCCTCTTGCCCCGCCAACTCCCCAACTTCCCGACAATATCGGGCCAGGAGGGAGCCCAAGTCCTCCTGGCCCTGGCGACCCCCCCCCCTAGTTGTTCGGGCCAGGAGGGAGCCCAAACCCTCCTGGCCACGGCGACCCCCTACCCCCACCCTGCACTACATTACAGGCAGGAGGGATTCCAGGCCCTCCTGCCCTCAACGCAACCCCCCCTCCCCCCAATGACTGCCCCCCAAGAACCTCCGACCACCTCCCCAGCCGACCCACGACCCCCCTGGCCGACCCCCATGACCCCCCCACCCCCCCTTCCCCGTACCTTTGTGTAGTTGGCCGGACAGACAGGAGCCAAACCCGCCTGTCCGGCAGGCAGCCAACGACGGAATGAGGCCGGATTGGCCCATCTGTCCCAAAGCTCTGCCTACTGGTGGGGCCTAAGGCGCCTGGGCCAATCAGAATAGGCCCGGAAGCCTTAGGTCCCTCCTGGGGGCGGGGCCTGAGGCACATGGGCCCAACCCGACCATGTGCCCAAGGCCCCACCCCCAGGAGGGGCCTAAGGCTCCCGGGCCTATTCTGATTGGCCCAGGCGCCTTAGGCCCCACCAGTAGGTGGAGCTTTGGGACGGATGGGCCAATCCGGCCTTATTCCGTCGTTGGCTGCCTGCCGGACAGGCGGGTTTGGCTCCCGTCTGTCCGGCCAACTACACAAAGATACGGGGAAGGGGGTGGGGGGGTCGGCTGGGGGGGCAGTCGGAGGTTCTTGGGTGGGGGCGGTCATTGGGGGGATGGGGTTTGCGTCGAGAGCAGGAGGGCCTGGGATCCCTCCTGCCCGTAACGTAGTGGGGGTAGGGGGTCGCCATGGCTAGGAGGGTTTGGGCTCCCTCCTGGCCCAAACAACTAGCGGGGTGTGAGTCACCAGGACCAGGAGGACTTGGGCTCCCTCCTGGCCCGAACAACTAGCGGGGGGGGGGGGGGGGGTCGCCAGAGCCAGGAGGGCTTGGGCTCCCTCCTGGCCCGATATTGTCGGGGAGTTGGGGAGTCGGCGGGGCAAGAGGGCTTGGGCTCCCTTTTGCCCCGGTTGTGTCGGGGAGTTGGGGGTCAAGAGGGCTTGAGCTCCCTCTTGCCCCGATCGTGTCGGGGAGTTGGAGGGGCAAGAGGGCTTGACGTCAGAGAAAGGGCGGGACCGCCGGAAGAGGAATCAGCGCAGGCGCAGGGCTCACAGAAGGGCCGGGACCGCCAAGAGGAAGCAGCAGGACACCGGTAGGAGCTTCTACATGATGGGGGGGGGGTCTGGAGGCTGTGGGGGTGCGAGCGGTCCTTCAGGCTGGGGGTGCGGGTGGGAGTGCGTGCGGGTGGGAGTGCGTGCGAGCGGTCCTTCGGGGTGGGGGTGCGAGCGGTCCTGCGGGGGGGGGGGGGTGAATCGGACGTCGGGGGGGGGGGGAACTATGTAAAAAAAAATTTGTACAACGTGCTCACGCATATAACGCGCAAGGTTATGCGCAGTTTGTAAAAATCGTGTATAACGCACGCGTTATATGCATGAAAATATGGTACTAAGCTGCATTAGCATTTAACCTGGTAATTATCACATTTTAGTGGTGTAGGCATGCACTAACACGTAATACAGCACCTTAACAGTGCATGGTAAGTCTAGCACAAAATGGACGGGTGTTATGCAGTACAGTCAATGCAAATCCATTACCATCTCAGGACATGTGGTTGTCTGCATTGCACATTATTCACCATGTAGTTAATACATAGACATAACTTGAATATCAAATCAGTTACCATAGTAGCATGCTAATCTCTCTTTAAATCAAATGAACCAGTCCAGAGAAAATGGGCCAAATGTTTATTTATTAAAAAATTTATATACCGCATAAAACTATGCAGTTAACATATTGGTCACCATCAATCCACAAAGGCATATAATAAACTTCAAAGTGCCTAATTACTAAACTTATTTTTCAGATAATATATTTCTAAGTACCTTTATGGTCCAGCCAACCACCAGCCAAATTATTTGAAGGCTTGTTTCTCTTTCTGGCTTTTATTCATCATCAGATCGTAGTTTTTTTTAAAGTGCTTGTGCTCTATATTCTATGTTTTGTGCAAATCGATAAACTTTTCTTATACAACTTTAAAACTTTTGTACTTAGCTTTAGCTATTTCTTCATTCTTTTTTTAAACCTTTGGAAGGACCTTAAGGTTCAAACAGTTTCGCCCAAAGGCTTTTTCAAGAACGGGTCCCCCCCCTTTTGTTTTGCTCCATAGCATCCCAACGTGAGTTCTTCATAGAAAGTTTATCGATTTGCACAAAACATAGAATATAGAGAACAAGCACTTAAAAAAAACCAAAAACTAAGGTCTGATGATGAATAAAAGCCAGAAAGAAAAACAAGCCTTCAAATAATTTGGCTGGTGGTTGGCTGGAACTGAAGACCATAGAGGCAGTGGCGTACCTAGGGTATGTGGCACCCGGGGCCCATCATTTTTTGACACCCCCCACCCCCCCCATGGAAAAAAATATTTTTTGTAATGACCATGAAACGTAATAAATGGTCAGAATAGAACAGGCAGTGAAAATTTTCTTATATTCCAAACATAACAGAACATAAATTATGTCTGAATTGTCATGACATCAGAAGTACATATGGAGTAGTTGCAGGTGATGCTTGGGACAGTTCTGATTGTGTTAGTTCGGTTTTATGTGTTTTTTGAATAGAAAGGTTTTTATTTTTTTTTTAAGGTTTTGCAGTCTATGGTCGATGTCAATTGGTTGTAGAGTTGGGGGTCAAGTGTTGCAGCTCGAATGGCTAGGAGGTTGTCGAACAGTTTTTTTCTTTTGACGTTTTTGGTTGGAGGGTGTATGAATGGTGCGTGAGTTCTCCTATGTCTGTTTGAGGTGGATTGAATTATTTAACTGAAGAAATTAGTTACCCCCTCATCCCACACACATTAATTCTCTTCCATTATAAAAAAAACATAGATAAGTTCCCAGAAAAAAAATACATTAAAATAAAAAGTGAAAACAAAGGCCCCTACAGATGAGAACATAACATAAGAATAGCCTAACTGGGTCAGATCAATGGTCCATCATGCCCAGTAGCCCATTCTTATGGTAGCCAATCCAGGACACTAATACCTGGTCAAAATCCAAAGAGTAGCAACATTCCATGCTACCGATCTAGGGCAAGCAGACACTTCCCCCATGTCTTAATAACAGATTATGGACTTTTCCTCCAGAAATTTGTCCAAATCTTTCTTAAAACCAGCTACACTATCTGCTTTTACCATAACTTCTGGCCACTTCATTTTTAAGTTTAGATCTTTCCTTTCAAACAGAGACCTTGCTAGATGTCAAATACAGCACAAGGTAACTTCACATGGACTTAGCTGTGCAGGAAATGTGAATCTCCTCATACACCCACCATATAGTGCAAAAATGTGCAAAGGTCTGTTTATTTCTTTCGATCACTACATAGCCTAATGCCACACAAGCAGTGCTGTACAAACATATTCTGTAGGTCAATGCTAAGGATAACAAAGTTTCCTTCCTTGGACCAGAAGGAGATACTGATAAACCACTGGAAGAGATTCCAAAACAACACCCAAAGACCCACTCAGTGTGTGAACCAGTTGAGTGGAGTGGACTAACTAGGGGGTGGAAATGGGCCCGGAGTTTGCTCAGCAGAATTTCCCAGACCACCTCTTCCTCTCAACACATTGACACGCTGCCACCACCACCACTAGGAACACCTCACTGGGTAGGCCAGCTATGCTATAAACTTTATAAAACACATTATTATATTTTCTTATAAAGCACATATTTTAACTGAACTCTCTGACATCCTCAGCCTTTCCATTCACAAAAATAGAAGGAAGAAAAGTTCCCATTTCCTGCTGTCTCATGTCCCCGGCCTATACAATATTTTTTTTCTGCAGACCCTTCAAAAGTCTGACCAAATCCTCGTTTCACTTGCATTATAAAGTACTGAGGATGCCATCTCTCCCCAATCCCAGGTCCTAAAGTTTAAGACAGTAGCGCAAACTAATGCTGCCAGATTCAGGAAAAAAAAAATTTTGATTTGATTCAGCCTATTGAATTGGTTTTTCAATTCAATTTTCCTGCCCAGTTGGGTGATTTTTTTCAAAACTCCTGGTGGGTTTTATAGCTTTTTCATCCCCTTTGGCTTCTCCTAACCACACTGGAGCTATGGTGTAAATAAAATAAAGAAGCAAAAAGGACTTTTCCTCTCTCTGTTAAATCCTAGCTCACGTTTGCAGTCCAACACCAGCTCTGGCAGGATACACATTAAAAATCTGACATATTATAATCACAAAACAGAAAATAAAATTAATTTTTCTACCTTTTGTTGTCTGGTTATATTTCAAATCTTGTTGGTCCAAGGCTCTGGTTTTCTTCCGATAACTTGCTTGCCAGGGTCTCCTTCTTTCTTCTTTCTGCATGCTAACCATCCATCTGCCAACTCTGTCCTCCCTTTCCATTTCCCTTCCTTCCCCAGGAAGTCTGGTATCTTTCCTTTTTATCATCTCCCTCCACAAATCCACCTTTTCTTAACTACCCTTTCATCCGGCATCTCTCCCTCTTTCCCCACCACCCCAGAGTCCACCATCTCTCCCTTTCTTTTCGCAATTACCCTTCTATCCAGTATCTCTATCCCTCCTCCACACCATCCCTTGTGTCCAATTTCTCTCCCTTTCTGTTCCTTCCCTCCCTAAATCCCATGGTCCATCATCTCTCTCCCTCTCCTCTATTTTCAGACCCATTATTTCTTCCCCCCCCCCCCAAAGTTTGGCATATGCATGTCTCTTTGAACAACCCCTTCCCTCTGTGTACTTCTAAACCAGGGTACCCCCCCAAAGGCCTGTCCCCCCTTAAAGGTCTGCCTGTCCCCCCTTGAAGGCCTGTCCCACCCCCTTGTAGGCCTGTCCCACCCCCTTGTAGGCCTGCACCCCCCCGAAGGCCTGTCCCCCCCCTTGAAGGCCTGACCCCCCCTTGAAGGCCTGCCTGCCTGTCCCCCCTTGAAGGCCTGCACCCCCTTGAAGGTTGGCACCCCCCAAAGGCCTGCACCCCCCTGAAGGTCTGTCCCACCCCCTTGTAGGCCTGTCCCCCCCTTGAAGGCCTGCCTGCCTGTCCCCCCTTGAAGGCCTGTCCCCTCCCTTGAAGGCCTGCACCCCCTTGAAGGTCTGCACCCCCCCCCCCGAAGGCCTGCACCCCCCCCGAAGGCCTGTCCCCCCACTTGAAGGCCTGCCTGCCTGTCCCCCCCTTGAAGGCCTGTCCCCCCCTTGAAGGTCGGCACCCCCCCCGAAGGCCTGTCCCCCCCTTGAAGGCCTGTCCCACCCCCTTGTAGGCCTATCCCCCCCTTGAAGGCCTGCCTGTCCCCCCCTTGAAGGCCTGTACCCCCTTGAAGGTCTGCACCCCCCCCCCCCCGAAGGCCTGCACCCCCCCTTGAAGGCCTGCCTGCCTGTCACCCCCCCTCCCCCTTGAAAGCCTGCCTGCCTGCCCGCCCCACCCTGAAGGCCTGATATCCCGACCCACCCCGAAGGACCGTTCGCCCTCCTGGCCTCCCTGCACTACCTATGAAGCAGCCGCAGCAGGATCGCAACGTCAGCTATCCATGCGCTGCTTAGGAGCTGCTTCCTGCGCCGCGGTCCCGCCCACTCCTCTGACGTCAGAGGAGGGGTGGGACCGCGGCGCAGGAAGCAACGCCCAAGCAGCTCAGGGATTGCTGACGTCGCGATCCTGCTGCGGGCTGCTTCATAGGTGTGCTGGAAGGTCAGTGGGGCGAGCGGTCCTTCGGGCGTGGGGGGGGACTGAGCGGCAAGGCCGGGAACACCCCCTCAGGGCTGGCACCCGGGGCGGACCGCCCCCCCCCCGCCCCCCCTTGATACGCCACTGCATAGAGGTACTTAGAAAGGTATTAGCTGAAAAAAAGATCACTTAGAAATTAGACACGTTGAAGTTTATTATATGCCGTTGTGGATTGATGGTGTATATTACATAGACAACGTCATAAACAACATTGGGCTATTTTAATACATCAGTTAACATATTGGTTACACACATAATATACTAATCGCCCTTTAGTCGCATGGGATATGAACAAACAATAGACAGACATCAATTAAACATTCAGCAATAAAATTGTAAAGGATTAAAAACCAGCCATTCGTTAGCACTGTATCTTCCAGGAGGAACAAAAGTAGCAACATTTTCATAGGAAAGCATTAACAAAAATCTGCGTTTTCAAAATTTCCTTAAAGTTGATCTTTCCAGCACAAAATCGCAGCTTGCCTGGCAGAGCATGCCAAAGTTTGACACCTGCCACTGACATCATTGATGCTCCAATTCTAGCATGAATAATAGGCATCCTACCCTCAGCTCAATTTCATAGTGTTTTCAGGATTTCTTCTAGGTTGGTAAATTTCAAACAATTGTAATACCCTTGGATCAATATGGTACAATATCTGATGAATGATTACAATGATCTTAAAATGTACTCTTCCAGTGTAAATGTGGTACTCATAATTAAAACCATTCTCCAAAGTTCAAATATCTGTAATCAGTTGCTTCATTTCTAAAGATTTCATATTATATGAACTGAATTATGGTACTTGCATAAATTTAGAGAAACAATCATGTATCTTACCTCAAATTCAAATCCAATATAATCAATGGGGATGGTGTATTTTCTGGCAAAATTCTGAGACACCCCTGTCAAGAAGGACTGAGTAAAGTAGAATCCTGATAGCCAAAATACTTTGGGTGGTCCATTGTCTATCCAGTCCTGTGTTTAAAGGAGATTTTCTGTCATAGAGTGATACAATTTCTGTTTCCTGAATAGAGTTGCATGTAGATTTGATTTCTAGTCCATGTATTAATTATGAAGCTCTGGAATTTGTTCCCAGAGGGACACAGTAAAAGCAGTGAATGGTTTGGACAAGTTTCTGGAGAAAAGGACCATAAACCGTTATTAACAGTAGACAGGAAAGCCACTGCTTATCCTTAAGAGTCATCAGCATGAGAGTGATAGACCTTTAATTTAGGACATACTTGGTCAGGCTAAACATGACATAAACTCTTTTTTCTAGGTTATGAAATACAAAATATAGGTTTTTCCCCCAGAGTTATGAGGGGATGAATTACATATGATGAGGTCCTGCATATTTTGGGACCATACTACTAAGCAATGGCATACCTAGCATATGTGACACCTGGGGCCCATCATTTTTTGACACCCCCCCCCCCCGTCTATATGAAAAATATGATTTTTAGTAACAATCCACATATCGCACAACAAGAGTGTACCTAGGAAAAGGCAGCATCTTAAACACTGCAGTGAGCACTAGAACACCAACACTTACATTGTAAAACTAAACAAACCAGATCCTGCACAGTCAATTGATCCTGTACAGTCGATGTTATCAGAAACCCATGTCCCTTTCATACACAAAGACAGATACACCCTTGCCCAATATGGAATAATCACAAACTAAAAATAGAAATATGTAGACAAAAGTTAAACTGAACTGCCAAGAAACCAGACTCTGAACATAAGAACATAAGCAATGCCTATGCTGGGTCAGACCTGAGGTCCATCATGCCCAGCAGTCCGCTCACGCGGCGGCCCAACAGGTCCAGGACCTGTGCAGTAATCCTCTATTTATACCCCTCTATCCCCTTTTCCAGCAGGAAATTGTCCAATCCTTTCTTAAACCCCTGTACTGTACTCTGCCCTATTACGCCCTCTGGAAGCGCATTCCAGGTGTCCACCACTCGTTGGGTAAAGAAGAACTTCCTAGCATTTGTTTTAAATCTGTCCCCTTTCAACTTTTTCAAGTGTCATAAGCACATAAGCATGGCCTCTGCCGAGTCAGACCATAGGTCCATCATGCCCAGCAGTCCGCTCCCGCGGCGGCCCCCCAGGTCAATGACCTGTAGTGATCTATTACTCAAGAGCATTTTGTCTTGTATAGTAACCCTCTAATTGTACCCCTGGATTCCCTTACCCCTCAGGAATTCGTCCAATCCCTTTTTGAAACCCAAAACCGTACTCTGCTCAACCACCCCCTCTGGAAGCGCATTCCAGGTGTCCACCACCCTCTGGGTAAAGAAGAACTTCCTAGCATTTGTTCTAAAACTATCTCCCTTCAATTTTTTTGAGTGTCCTCTAGTTCTTGTTGCCCCTGCCAGTCTGAAAAATCTGTCTCTCTCTACCTTCACTATACCCTTCATGATCTTATAAGTTTCTATCATATCCCCTCTAAGTCTCCTCTTTTCTAGGGAAAAGAGCCCCAACTTCTCCAGCCTCTCAGCATACGAGAGGTTTTCCATGCCCTTTATCATTTTTGTCGCTCTTCTCTGGACCCTCTCGAGTATCGCCATATCTTTCTTTAGGTACGGCGACCAGTCCTCTTGTTCTTTTATTTTTCGAAAGTTTGAAGAATCTGTCCTTCTCTACTCTCTCTATGCCCTTCATGATCTTATAAGTCTCTATCATATCCCCTCTAAGTCTCCTCTTCTCCAGAGAAAAGAGACCCAGTTTCTCCAATCTCTCAGCGTATGAGAGATTTTCCATCCCTTTTATCAAGCGTGTCGCTCTCCTCTGAACCCTCTCGAGTAACGCCATATCCTTCCTAAGGTACGGAGACCAATATTGGACGCAGTATTCCAGATGCGGGCGATACCATCGCCCGATACAACTTCTTTTGTCCTTGTTGTAATACCCTTCTTGATTATGCCTAGCATTCTATTTGCTTTCTTAGTGGCCGCTGCGCACTATGCAACACCACAACACCACAAAAACAGTAATACATGTCCTCTAATACTGTGCAAAATATAAAGACAGTAGATGTAAATTTGAAAAAACTGATACATAACAATCACCACTTTACAAATTAACAAATAAAAATAAAACAAATAATGAGAAATAAGAAAATACCATTTTATTCAACTAATCCCCATAGGCTCGGTCCTCATCCCCACAAACCACCTGATTCCATCCACACAAGCCTTGAATTGTTTTATATTGAACTTATTATATTAAAGTATAAAAAGAAACAATATTCTGTACAATTGTCAATTTATAAATCATCGTCTTCTCCCCACTCTCTCTTCCCCATTTCCCTTCAGCGTCCTCAGCCCACTCTCTCTCCACTTTCCTTCAGCGCACGCACATAAAAATAAGCAAGTAATTTTATATCCTTTTCATTCTATTCATTCATAGAAATTAAAGTCTAAATAAGCCAGTCACATAACAAAACATGATTTTACAAAAATAATTCCCTGCACAGTCAAGCCTGCAAGGATTACTAGATGTCTTTCAGCAGCTCCCCTCCCTCCCCCTTACCTTCGTGGCCAAGTCAAAATGATCTACCAACAATAAAATTTTAAAAACATAAAGCACACTGTATGCAGAGAAAATGTTAATTATCGTTTATATTCCGAGGGTTTTCAAAGAGGTCAAGGCTGATGACTTTATGCTATGTCACTTCAGTAACAACTATACAAAAATAGACAAATATACCCCCTCCCTTTTTACTAAACCGCGATAGCATTTTTTAGTGCAGGGAGCTGCACTGAATGCCCCACGCTGCTCTCGACGCTCATAGGCTCCCTGCACTAAAAACTGCTATTGCAGTTTAGTAAAAGGGGCCCATAGTGCAAAATATAGAAAGCATATATAAATTCCCAAAACGGACACATTTTGATCACTAAATTAAAAATAAAATCATTTTTCCTACCTTTGTTTGGTAATTTAATCAATCTGGTTGCACTTTATTCTTCTGATTGTGCATCCAATATTTCTTCCCTTCTTTCAGCCTCCTGTATGCTTCCTCTCCTCTAGACCTTATTCCCTCCCCTAAGTTTTTCTTTGTTTCATCCTGTCCCCTTCTTTCTTTCTCTCTTCATGCCCCCTTTCTTTCTGTATGTCTGTCTTTCTCTCTCTCTCTCCGTGCCCCATTTCTTTCTTTCACCCTGCCCCCTTCTTTCTCTCTCCATGCCCCCTTTCTTTCTGTATGTCTGTCTTTTTCTCTCTCTCCATGCCCCATTTCTTTCTTTCACCCTGCCCCTTCTTTCTCTTTCCATGCCCCCTTTCTTTCTCTATGTCTGTCTTTCTCTCTCTCTCTCCCCATTTTTTTCTTTCTTTCACCCTGCCCCCTTTCTTTCTTTCTGGCTCCCTGTCTCCCCCCCTTTCTTTCTCCCTGCCCTCCCCCCAAGCCACCACCATTGGGAAACATACTGCTGCCACCACCACCGGGAAAGACTGCCACTGGCCATCGGAAACAGGCCGGCGCCGAATTCGCCTTGCTTCTTTTCCCGCGGACCGACCAACTCTGGCTGCCCGACGTCAATTCTAACGTTGGAGAGGACGTTCCGGGCCAGCCAGGCAGCGATTGGCTGGCCCAGAACATCCTCTCCGACGTCAGAATTGACGTCAGACGGCTAGAGTTGGTTGGCTCGTGGGGAAGAGAAGCAGGGAGGGAGAACTCTGCGCCGGCTTCTTTGTGATGACGGCAATGGCAGCCTTTCCCCGGCGGCAGCCTATTCCCCGGTGAGTGGCCAGCTGTGTATCCCCTTGGGCCGTGCATCAGGGGCGGGCCGTGCACCAGGGGCAGACCACCCCCCCTCCGACCCCCCTTGGTACGCCACTGCTACTAAGTTAAACTAAAAAAGTGGCCTGCGTTATCCCCAGTACCAGGGGAGGCCACTTTGGGTGACGGTAAAATGGCCCCATTTTTCATTATTCTCATAAATGGCCAGATGCGCTATTTTCCCCATTGGAGCATAAGTACTTACTGACTGGCATAGTGAAGGGGGGGGCAAACCGCCCCGGGTGCCATGTTGGTGGGGGTGCCAGCTCCCCTCCTCCTTTCCGTCCCCCCCTTCCCCTGTACCTCTAGTTGTTCACTGCCACGAGCAACAACCTCAAAGTTCTTGTGACCATGTCGTCGCTCCCGCTGTCACTTCCGGGTGCTGCGCATAGGAAATGACGCCAGAGGGAGAGCCGACGGGATTGCGAGGAGCGCGTTGAAGTTCTTGTTGCTTGCAGCAGTGAACAACTAGAGGTAATGGGAAGGGAAGGGGAATGAACGTGGCAGGAGCGATTAGGAAAGGAGCAGGGCAGTGGAGATGAGGGCGGGGAGAGGCGCCTTTGACCCTCGCTACGCCACGGCCTACTGACACCTATTTTATAGGCAGCAGGGGTTCACGTGCTAAGTCTGCGATAATCGATTATGATGCTGCGCTAGCTAACCAATTAATGCAGGACATGACTAGTCGCCATCAGACATGCCATCCCTAAAAAAATTAATTCTATTTTTTAGCATATGGGTAGTGTGCGCAGATCCCAGCAGTACGGCAGGACACCTGAATGCGTCCTGCAGTAGTGCTTTTTATCCTGCGGTAACTACACGCTGCTGCTTACCACAGTTTAGTAAAAAAGCCCCTTTATGGGCATTTTGGGGATAATTTAATAAAAGTTTTTCTGTATATAGGGCCAATTTTACATGTAGAAACAGACTTTTCTAAAACTGAAGAGCAATTTACACTTGTATATGTAAACATGTCTATAGGATCATATGTACTTAGACCTGCAAACATTGAGTAGCATTATAGAGATGATTATAAACGCAAGGTATGCAGAGGGCATAGTTTGGATGTAAGAGAGACAGAAATGTGAAGTACATACTCGTATGAATTTTGTAAAAATTATACATTCACATATTTACACCCAATCTGAGGTGCCCACTTTTGGACCTGATTCTAGAAGCCTTTATCAAATAGGCTTAAGATTGGTCCTTTTTGGACTTCTCGTGTAGGGGATCCTCTTTGAATTTTCCCCCTTTTTTCCTTGTACTCTCCCCCTCCCCCCCCCCTTAGTACTCTAGAGGTAGACAGCTAATATTTATTAAATAATTAAAATACTTTGGATTCCTAACCATCTTGGTCTGATGAAACAGGCTAATATTTTAACCTCTTACATATTTTGGACTGGGGGAGGGGGTTAGTATGTAATTAAATGGGTAAGTTGTTTGAGTGGAATATTATAGCAGGCCTGAGATCTTTGGTACCTGTAAGAACTGCAGTCGTGAAAGGAGATCGGACACATAGCTGCCCATTGGCTTCAGTGACGGGTAAGATTTAGCAGCCCACATTGCAGGAACTTTGCCCACAAGCATACTGCTGAAAACGTTCTCTAGTTCTGAAGACATCAAAACTTGCCCTCTGATGGCTTTTCCTAAATTGATTAAGCTGCTTCGAATAACTTCGGTAAGCCTAAAAAATGACAAGAAATGTTGCAATTAGATAAACTGTTGGAAATGATTCTGCTACTGGACTTTTATTCTGCTGCCAGAGTAAATAATCTAGTACAGGATCCTACTACATTACATATACATGTTGTGTGTCTAGTTAATCTATCACCCTAATTTGATTGAAGTTAAAGCTGAAATGTTGCAGTGAGATGACTATCAAGCAAAATAAATAGGATTATCACAGAAGGTGGGGAGAAGGCACTGCCACGGGCAATAATAGGAGATAAATGGACATGCATCGCTGACAAGAAGTCCATTTAAGGGATCACCAAGGGTCAAAATTTACAAATGAAAGACAGCAAAGAGCAAGAGCTTCTCAGAATATAGGGCACAAGCAGGATGTGAGGAGCTATCAAGGTCCCACTTTCAAACATTGCTCTCCAATTTAGTTATTTTGCCTGGGGCTTTTCTTTTTCAAAACATGAGGGACAGATCATATTTATTAATAGCCTTTAACAATAACAATAGTAAACTGATCCTGATGTCAGAGGAGGGGCGGGACCACGGCAGAGGGAATGACAGCTGCAGAGGCCGATGGCAGCCTGCAAGGATCGCTAGCACCGGCAATCCTCTCTGCAGGCTGCTCCACTGCTCTAAGTAAAAGTAAGGCCAGGGAGGAACAGGCAGGCCTTCGGGGGGAAGAGGGGGTGCAGGCCTTCAGGGGGGGCCCTGGTATAGGAGTACATGGAGGGAGGGAGGGAAGGGGGGTTCAAAGAGACATGCATATGCCAGATTGGTGGAGGGCAAGAAATAATGGGACTAAAAACAGAGGAGAGGGAGAGAGATGGTGGACAATGGGATTTAGGGAGGAAAGGAACAAGAAAGGGAGAGAAGTTGGACACAAGGGATGGTGTGGAGGGGGGTGGGGGATAGAGATACTGGACAGGAGGGTAGTTGGGAAGAGAAAGGGAGAACTCGTAGACCCTGGGGTGATGGAGAAGTAGGGAGAGATGCTGGATGAAAGGGTAGTTGAGAAATGGAGAGATGGTGGATCTGGGGATGTTGGGGTCCATCGCTGCAGCTGCGGGGATGGAGATAAAAAAAGGAAAGATGACAGACCTCTGGGGGAGGGAAGGGAAACGGAAGGGGAGGACAGAGATGGAAGATGGATGGTTAACATGGAGAAAGAAGAAAGGAGACCCTGGCAAGCGATTTATCAGAAGACAACCAGACCCTGGGGCCAACGTAATTTGAATAATGACCAGACAACAAAAGGTAGAAAAAATAATTGTATTTTCTGTTTTGTGTTTGTAAATTCTTTATTCATTTTAAATCTATCAACAAGTGTACAAAATTATACCAGAACATAACAAACATATAACACTTGAAAATCTTTCTCATATAATCATAAAATATGAAAATTTTCTGTTTTGTGATTACAATATGTCAGATTTTATATTTTTATTTATTCATTTTTGAATTCTTACAACAAGTGAATTAAACATATAATCAATTATCATATGGCACTTGTATTTACAAACAAATCCTCTTATAATATATAATAAATTGGGGTGGGATGGGGAATGTATATCATATGGAAATAGGAATATGTCAGAATTTAAATGTGTATCCTGCCAGAGCTGTAAACGTGAGCTAGGATTTAACAGAGAGAGGAAAAATCTTGTTTGTTTATTTTGTTTACATCACAGCGCCAGTGTGGTTAGGAGAAGACAAAGGGGGTGAAGAGGCTATAAAAGGGTTGAAGAGGCTATAAAATAAACCCACCAGGATGTTGGAGAAAAACACCCAATTGGGCAGGAAAATTGAATCGAAATATCGATTCAATAGGCTGAATCGAATTGAATTTTTTTTTCCTGAATCAGGCAGCTCTAGTAAGCTCTAGTAAGCTAGAGATAAAATATGCACAAAAAAATAACATTTTGTTTTTCTGAAAAGGGGCATGTTTAAAGGTGGGGACACTGGCGTAGTAAGGGATATGGAGGAGGGGCGGTACACCCCATGGTCAGCCTTTGTAAAGGGCACAGACATCCATGTGAAATTAGCGAGTGCTATTAATTCAGAAACAAACAAACAAAAAAAATCGGACATTTTCCAGCTGCGGGAAAAGTGGCCTTGAGTGTATGGGAAAGACCTGTGTAAGTGATGCGTTAAGGCTACTTTTTGCTGTAGTTTTGGAAAAGGATCCCAAAGTACCATTAGGTGGTTTACAATGATACTAGAAATTCTAAATAAAAGCAATGATAATCATGTCTTTGTCTAATATTTGCAGAAGTAAGGGCAGAAAGCAGATTTGGGCAGAATTAAAACCACCCGTTAAAAATGCTCAGTGTAATGATAAGGAAAACTGCTGAACAATAATCGACTGCCATAGTAAACATGTTCTTGAAGTCTGCAGCATTTTCTCGTTATAACAGCAGTATTTTAATAGTTTCTTTCTGATCCTATAGAGTACAACATACCTGTTGAACCTGATAAGTTCCTGTCTAAGGACAGTGTTCATGGATTCCTCATAGACTACCGGATATTTCATCATCACCATTTCTAGATTGAAATCATTTGGTAATTTGGAAAGGATATCGCCAGCCAGTTCTTGAACAACTTCCTGAAATGATGTATGAAGGATAGTCCTTATTTGGAAGGTCATTTTCAGAGAGCTTGTGATGTTTGCAAGTTCTTAGTACTTGCAGGCCTGCAAATTTAGGGGTCCTTTTTTTAAGGTGGGCTAAATGATTTAGCGTGCACTAAAGATTAATGTGCACTAAATGCTAAGACATACATTATATTCTGATGGTCATTTTAGCATATAATAATAATAATAACTTTATTCTTATATCCCGCCTGTAATCTTGCGACTTCTAGGCGGTTTACAATAAACTAAACTGAAAATACAATCAAGAGAAGTTTTACATACAGCGAATTAGAGAGTATAGCAGTGTATATCTCGTATAACTACTTAAAGAGTATAGCATTGTACATCTGATAACATTAGTAATGTTAACGTCAGTTTGTGTGTTGCAAGGCCAGGAAGCGCCAAGTTGTTTACACAGAAGTAGAAATATTCCGTAAGTTCATATAGTGTTCATGTTTAGTGATTAGGGGTTTGGGGTTAACAGTTGCAAGTTCAGGTGTGTGGTGATGTTACGAGGGGGGTTGATGTTCCGGTTCATTACCTAGGTATTTCAAACTCCTTAATTTAATTTAAAATATGAACTACAGCCATCTTCTATCAAATAGATCTGAAGCAGGGAGCCAAGAAGGGGAATTGCTAAATTATAACATTAATATAATTGTGTGTTCAAATCTTTATTCATTTTCCAAAGTTAACAAAAATGCAGTACAGTATCTGCACAAACAACATTATTCATATATGCATTTATAATCAATCAAAATCCCCACAGCAAGATAAGAACCCCCCCCCCAACCAATACCTTGCAAGAGAATAAAACCATGACATAAATATACCTCTCCCACCCTCCCTCCCCCTGAGTGTGTGTGCAATATACCAACAGAATCAAAGGAAAAAAACCAATTACAACGCATCTATAAAAGATATCAAAGGGCCTCAAATTAACTTAAATCTCTTAGTATGACTCATTATATCTGCATTCATTTAACACAAACAAAAACATTTGAAGATAGCGTGAGCTAGGACCTAATAGAGTAAAAGTCTTTTTTATTTTGTTTATACCACAGTGCCGGCATAGGGTTGGAGAGGACAGAGAGGGGTGGGGTGGGTAAAGAGGCTACAAAATAAACCTGCAGGGATGGTTGGGAAAAAACGCCCAATTGGGTGGGAAAAATGAATTGAATTGAATCAAAATATCGATTCAATGGGCCAAATCGAATCAAAATTTTTTCTCCCTGAATTGGACAGCATAGTAGTAAGTTCTCCTGCATTAACTCTGCATTAGCCAGTTAGATCCAAATGTGCCCTGGAATCAGAGTTTCAGCTTATAACCTAGAAAATCTACACGAAAAATTGGACCCTGTATGGTTTGTTTCTATTTTTATTTGGTTTTACCTGAGGAGACTTGCCACTTCCAGCTGTTTGTCTTGGTAGTGTCAATAGCACCCCGTCAAACAGCTGGTTTGTCTCTTGGTTATCTTTTGTGATGTCAGCATTCTCGTGCAGCCCGAAGACTTCAGGATGGGTTATAAGAGGTAAGCTTCTCAAATAATCAATATATGACTGGAAAAAAAGACATGATTGTAGGAGGTTAGAGAGAAAAAACAAATTAGAACAAGATAAAACAAGTTGGAGACTTTAAAATTTCACACTATACACCTGAACTTAATAAAGCACAAAAACAGTTTTATGATGAGAAACTTAGGGCTACAATGTCACACGCGCTAGCCGCTATCAACTCCTCTTGAGCAGGCGGTAGTTTTTTGGGTAGCACGCACTATAGCGTGCGCTAATCCAGTGTGTGCGCTAAAAACGCTAGCGCACCTTTGTAAAAGGAGCCCTTAGTAGATCTACAGACAACCACCATTTACTGTTTAAACTTTGGAGACCATTAACCTCATCTTTGAAAAATGAATGGCGTTCTCAAGTACCAGAAGCTGAGGTTTTAACTCATTTTTTTCTGGATATAATGTCAAATGTGACTCGGACATGAGGTCATGGACTGAAACTGAGGGGCAACAGGTTCAGGACAAATACCAGGAAGTTCTTTTTCACACAGCGAGTGGTGGACACTTGGAATGCTCTCCCGGAGGAGGTTGTGGCGAAGATCACCATTCTGGGATTCAAGGGCAAGTTGGATGCACACCTTCTTGCAAATCACATTGCAGGATACAGGTCTTCAACAGGCAACACCTAGCTTGGCCGCCGCGTGTGCGGGTCGCCGGACTAGATGGACCCAATGGTCTGATCCGGTGAAGGCATGCATTTCTTATGTTCTTACTATTCACTCCTCTTTCTTTTTAGGGCTGTTTTCTCTGGTTTGCATTTATTTTTTTGATGAAGCTGCTTCTCCAGCAGACAGATATTGAGCCCATTTCTATCATGTAACAGAAGACCAAATTAGATTAATATTCCAAAAATTAAGTTGATCTTCTTGCTTCTTAGATCCTTATCCTTCAGCTAGCAAAATTTAACATTAACCGCTTTTAAGAAGCGATCCCCTCTCCTGATATCATATCCTCTCCCCTCTTCCCTTTATTCTTTCTTTTTAATTTTGTTTTTAATTATGTAATTATCGACTTCCCCCTCCCCTTTTACCAACAAGCTCATGTCCGTATTTGTAATTTGTCTTTTTAATGTTCACTCTTTCCCCCACCCATAATAATTATTTTAACCTTTCATTTTTTAGTATTGTAAACCGGCTAGATGCATGTCGATGGTTGATATATTAAAATTAATAAAACTTGAAACCTTCCTTTATAAGCAGTATAATGAATTACAGATTTGATAAATCATTTTTAGAAGAAAGTGAGATGAATAAACCAGTAAAACAATTACATTTATTATACTCAAGTCAATACGTCAAAATATGTCCAATAAAATCCAGATATAATTACTTGATTGGGAGACAAATCTTTCTGATGAAGTCCTGACTAGGATCCCAGTTTCGGCTGTGTCGTCATACAACATTGACATTTTTTTTAGCTTTCGATTTTATATTATCAAGATTTACCAATGGGAATCAACTTTTGCTCAAGTCCCCTGAAGAAGGCTCAACTGAAATTGGGATCCTAGTTGGGACTTCATCAGAAAGATTTGTCTCCTAATCAAGTGATTATATTTGGATTTTATTGGACATATTTTTACCTATGGACTTGACTATATGTAACTGTTTTGGTATTTTAGATATTTAACTTGCCTCTTTTGTTGGATATATTCATGCTCAGTTGAGGCGAGTCTGTCTTTTTTCTCTTTGTTTTGCTTTTTTAAAATCATTTTTTAGACCAGTTATTTCCCTTCTACTTTGGGTCAGATTATGCTTTCTCTACTTATGAAATCTACTAAAACCTCTCGTTGCCAGAAAATTATTGCTCAATTATTAATATTCTAATACTCACTAAATTTAATGGAATCAATAGTGATTATACAACTTGGAATTTTTAAATAAACATTCGATACCAATCATTGATTCTTCTCTTTTCCTTTTCTTTTTTAGCACACAAAAGGGGGGAGGGAGTTGGGAATAATTTTACATAATATGTTATAATCTAATATAATAAAATGGTAAGCCGCGCATGTGCACTTCCTATGTGTGCGTCCGTTTTCCGTGAGCTGTAGCGACCAATAGGAAGTGCGCATGCGCGGCTTACGGTCTGGCCTCACGCGAGGCAAGACAAGTGGCATGCGCGCCCTTCCCTGCTCTCCACCTGCGGAGCGGCGGCTGACAGCCACTAGCACCCCCTGCCCTATCCGTCGCCTCCCGGCTCCAGCGGCGTAGGCAGCACTATAAACACGCTGCTTCGCGCCCTTCTCTGCCGCGTCTCTGATGACATCATCGGAGACAGACGCGGCAGAGGAAATCGTCAGTAGAAGGCCGCGAAGCAGCGTGTTTAAAGTGCTGCCTACGCGGCTGGAGTCCCAAGGTTTGTCGGCGGTGGGAGGGTCAGGAGCAGGCCGGATCGACAACGGCAGTAAAAGAAGGGGGAGGGGCCGAACGGAGCAGGTAAGAGAAGGGAAAGGGGGAGTGGGGGAAAATGCTGCTACTGCTTCTACACAGGAAAGGGGGGGATAGGAGGGAAATGTTGTTGCTGCTGCATAGGGAACTGGGATGGAAATGCTGCTGCACAGGGAAATGGGTAAAAATGACAGACAGACAGCGGGAGGGAGGGAGACAGAAAGAAAGAAAGAAAGACACAGGGGCAGGGAGAGGGACAGAAAGACAGACAGAGAAAGGGGGCAGAGAGAGAGTCAGCAGGAGAGGGAAAGAGGCTGCTTTGGGGGGAGGGGTGTGCTTGGGGCAAACAGCTTTGCTCTGGGGGGAAGACAGAAGGGGCCATGGAGAGACAGGGAGAGGGATAGGGGGCTGCTTTGGGGGGAGGGGTGTGCTGGGGGGAGACAGAAGGGGCCATGGAGAGATAGGGAAAGGGGACAGACAGCTTTGCTCTGGGGGGAAAGACAAAAGAGGGCCATGGAGAGACATTTGGGGGGAAGGTGGGTGCTGGAGGCAGACAGCTTTGCTCGGGGGTAGAGGGAGACAGAAGGATACAGACAGCGGCCAAGGAGAGAGAGATAAAGAAACACAGACAGACAGACCCGTTAATGTAACGGGCTTAAAGACTAGTATGCTATTTAATATGTGTGTTTATTCCTATTGAAAATGTGATAAAGGATGGATGGTTGGGGGAGGGTTATTGCATCACTAGATTTTTATGTGGTAGAGATTAAGGTGCTATTGTGGAAAATTTTGTATAATATATTTTTTTGTGCACTTGCTGTTCAATTTGAAAATGAATAAAGAATTTAAAAAAATAAAATAAAATAAACATTCGATACCGAATCCTTTTTAGAATGGTTTTCGGAACTGTTATAGTACAGAGACTTAGGGTTCCTTTTATTAAGCTGCAATAGCGATTTTAGCATACGCTGAATTTTCACGCATGCTAGACCTTAACTCCAGCATTGAGCTGGCGTTAGTTCTAGCCACGTAGCGTGGGTTTAGTGCGTGTTAAAATCCTGCGTGCGCTAAAAACACTATCGCAGCTTAGTAAAAGGAGCCCTTAATTCCTCTAATTGATTTCCAAGATTCAAAATTTATTAAGTAAAAAGTGCTGTGCTATTTTGTTGCAATTTGATTTGTCAGCAGCGTTTGACATCATGGACCATAATATATTTATCGTTCACAACTGGGAATTGATGGAAATGTATTGAATTGGTTACTTGATTTCCTGGCCACTAGATCATATGAAGTAAATTTTAATGCTAAATATCTTCTGCATGGTCACCATTGTCCCCAGTATTATTTAATGTTTATATGACTACATTAATGCCAGCTTTTACAAAGCAACGGTATAAGTTATTACCGCAGGCCAGTGAGGTAAATTCGCTGACGCTCACAGAATCCTTATAAGCGTTGGAGTATTTACCTCGCTAGCCCATGGTAGAAAACTCTACTGTGGCTTTGTTAAAGGAGTCCTAAGTTTGTTGCCTTTGGGTCCAGGTGAATTTCTTTTTATTTAAGCTGATGATATTTACAGTATATATTGCAGAAGGTAAATTCGGACTTGAAATTTTTGTCTTCTAACAAAGATAGAAGGGTATAGATAGCGGATTACTATACAGATCCTGGACCTGATGGGCCGCCACATGAGCGGACTGCTGGGCGTGATGGACCTCTGGTCTGACCCAGCAGAGGCAATGCTTATGTTCTTATGTTCTTATATGTTCCTATATAGCCAGACTTCAGTGTTGGTCATCTAAATATTATATAAAGCTAAACCCTACTAAAACCAAATTGTTATGTTATTTAGATCCCCCCCAAAAATATTTTTAACACTGGAGAACCATTACTTATAGGAAAATCTACTAGAGTATTAGGGCATAATTTTGGACTCAAATCTTACTTTTCAACAACTGATAACTTATTTAGAAAGTGATTTTTCAGCTTTTTTAGCTAAAATCTATTTTATCTCAAGTCAGTCAGATCACTTCGTAGTTCTTGTTCAGTCAATTGTATTGTTTCAACTGGATTACTGCAATTCAGTTTATTGTGGTCTCAGTATAGGAAATTTAAGGCAACTACGGTTAATTCAAAATACCGTAGCTAGGCTGATTTTTAGCAAATCTAAATTTAGCATGTTTCGCCTTTGTTGAGAAGACTACATTGGTTGCCTCATAGTTCTAGAATTAAGTCTAAAAGTGCCTGCATTATTTCTAAAATCTATCATGTCAATCTGCAGAACCAATTGCTGGTATATCTTTAATATCAAACATTGTTAGACAAGTCATTCGCAGATCTATTCATGCACATTCTTTGGTGTATCCATCTTTTAAGGGCATTCAATCTAGGTCTTTATTTTCTCATTCTTTGTCATTTATTTTTTACTTCCATTTGGAATGAATTACAACTTAATCTAAAAATGTGTACATCTTTTTTTCCAAATCTTTATTCATTTTAACATATACATCAAGGCCCTGATTCTCCAAAGTGCATCCCGATTTTAGGCGTCCTACAGCTGTCTAATCAGCCAATCGGGATGCACGTTTTAAAAAAAAAAATGCTCCCCAGGCAAGCCTGAAGGCGCCTCCGGGAACCTAGGGAGACCCGCAAGATGCCTAAGCTCGTCTAAGGGCCTTAGGCTGAACCTAGGCGGCCCTACGCGTCTCCCTAGTAGAGGAGAAGCTTAAAATGTAGGCCAGCAAAATGCTGGCCTACATTGTAAGTAGACGCGGCCGCTATACTTATCGTGGCAAGGGATCTCTCTGCCGCTATAAGTATAGCGGGCCGCGGCCCCCTGACCAGGAGGGTGCCCAAACCCTCTGCCGAAGACGCACCCCCCCTGACACTACCGACCGCCCCCGACCGCCCCCCGACACTACCGACCGCACCCCCCCCCCCGACATTACCGATCTCCCCCCCCCCGACAATATCGATAGCTGGCAGGAGGGTGCCCAATCCCTCCTGCCCGAAGACGCACCCCCCCCGGCGCTAACAACCCCCAAACCTCCACTCCACCAAACCTGTTCTTAGATGGGTCTTGCACGTCTTGAGCCGGCAGGCACGCCTCGTCGAAATGAAGCGGGCCCGCCCCTTCCCGGCCCATCCCGCCGAAGCCTAAGGCCTGATTGGCCCAGGCTCTAGAAGCCTGGACCAATCAGGCCTTAGGCATAGCGGGTCCGCCCATCCCCACTTAATCTAAGGCCTGATTGGCCAAACAGACCTTAGACTTTGTGGGGATGGGCGGACCCGCTATGCCTAAAGCCTGATTGGTCCAGGCTTCTAGAGCCTGGGCCAATCAGGCCTTAGGCTTCGGCGGGATGGGCCGGGAAGGGGCGGGCCCGCTTCATTTCGACGAGGCGTGCCTGCCGGCTCAAGACGTGCAAGACCCATCTAAGAACAGGTTTGGTGGAGTGGAGGTTTGGGGGATGTTAGCGCCGGGGGGGGCGTCTTCGGGCAGGAGGGATTGGACACCCTCCTGCCAGCGAAAGATATTGTTGGGGGGGGGAGATCGGTAATGTCGGGGGTGGGGTCGGTAGTGGGGGGGGGGTGCGTTTTCGGGCAGAGGGTTTGGGCACCCTCCTAGTCAGGGGGCCGCGGCCCACTATACTTATAGCGGCAGAGAGATCCCTTGCGATAAGTGTAGCGGGCCGTGTCTAATCTAACCCGTTTCTCTAACCCGCGTCTGTAACATGGACGCCAGTTACAGAATCGGGGTTTAGTTTAGGCCGATTCTGAATAGGACGCCTCTCCCGGGCGTCCTATTCAGAATCAGGGCCTAGGTGTCTTGCGGGCCTCGCCTTCAATATAGGCGGTCTGCCTGGGGAGCATTTTTTTTTTTTAAACGTGCATCCCGATTGGCTGATTAGACAGCAGTAGGACGCCTACAGCTGCCTAAAATCGGGACGTACTTTTAGAGAATCAGGCCCCAAGTGTACATTAAAATATGAACACAACATATTACATTATCACTTGATAATTCCATAACAATATATACCTAAAAGATTTATATCCCACCCCATCTCATATCTATACATGAATAATATAATTCCTATGTATATTAATCAATTAAATTATGCACATATATATTAAATTATCATAACCCACCCATCCCCCATCCCCCCATCCCCCCCATTGAAAGCCTTTTTTTCAAATACTTTTAGAATGATTAATATTGTAATAGTACTTTATATTAATAATCCTTTTTGTGAACCACCTCGAGCCTAACATTAGTTTGGGAATGATGTGGTATAACAAGATGAAAGATTAGATTAGATTAGATTAGACTAGACTAAATAGTTTAATCTAAATATTTACTATGCATATATCCAGTGGTTTTCACATTTCATTACCTGATATGGGCCATGTGGTGGAATATAATAGATGTCCCCAGCTGAAACTCGGTACATCTCCTGTTCTATATCTTTATTATAGAAAATGGACAGAAGTGACAGGAGCAGCCTCCGATCTTTGTCATCTGTCACTCTCCCACCATAGTTGCATTCACCTATTTAAAGGAATATCAAAGTGAGACTGACCCGTTTCCAAATAAATTAGACATATTCTTAAATGGAAATATTGCATAAGTCCTATAAAAACAGCAATACTCAGCCCTTCTCAAATTAAAATTGCCCTTTGAAATCTTTATAACTGAAATGTTTTAAGCGATTGTCTTGACATTGAAGCAATCGTGCTTAGAAGAGTATCACAAATAACCTTGAGGCAATAATCACTTATGAAGCACCAGTCACATTTGTTCTGTATAAAAAAAAATTCCTAATGGTTATACATATAACTTTCTTTTTGTTTATCAAACAGCCAAAGTTGTACATTTTAGAAAAGAGCTTGCTTTGGGGGCAGAGCAAGGGCAGGTTAAAAACCTGATATTGAGTAGGAAAATTCAGCCACTGAGAAGGCAAATTTTTTTTTTTTTTTTTTAATTCTTTATTCATTTTATAACTTACATCAAGTGCACAGTAAGTATCAAACAATTATAATACAACATCACTTGTAAAGTCTTCAATATCATACACCAAGAATAAAAAGCCCGAGAGCCTGTCTCGACGGGCGGCTCTAACGCGGAGCTGGGGGCCCGCGTTGCCGTCCGTCGGGATGATAGATAGGAGGGGGCAGGTAGGCAGAAAATATTTTAAGAAGGGAGGAGGTCTTTCCCACCGTGGGAGGGACCTCCTATAGGTTAAATTGGGGCCGCAGGGTTGCGTGGGTGGGGGGGTATATAAGCCGAGGGCTCGGAGGACCGTAACGATTTCCGGTCCTCCGAGGCAGCTTTCGGCGTTATCGGCGGAGTCGGGCGGTCTGGGGCCTACCACGTGGCGTTTTACCTTTACCGGTGCGGTGGCTTGTGATCGCGTGATGGCTGCTCGGTGCATCGACGACTCCATTGATCCCTGCGAGCTGTCCCTTATGGCCGGAGATTCTTTAGATGAGGCGGACCCGGAGCCGGTGAGTAATGCGGCTGGGAGGGGTAGATCTTTGCCTCCAAGGCGCTCCCGTTCGGCAGCCCGAACGGCGATAGCGCTGGAGGTTGCAGGGGTGGTGCCGGCTCTGACTGTTGGCGCGGGGTCGACCCGCAGGGGCGGTGGCAGGAGGCCGGTTGTCAGGGGGAGGAGCCGCGGGGCGTCTCAGTGTGGGGCCGGGTTACGGGTAACTCCCGCGGGGGCCTTCGGGGGGGTTATGGGCCCTCCTTCTGCTGGGGTTCCTGCAGCATCCAGCTTGCCGGTGGCTGTGCTGGATGCCGTCGGGATGGCCAGGGATGGATCCGGTTTAGACCAGGGGGGGGAGGCGGCTTCTTCCATAAGGGGGGGAGAATCTGTGGCGAGGGGGTTGTTAGATCCTCCGGCCCTTCCGTCTACGTCGGGGACGGGTCAGGGGTTCCCGGTCAGCTCTCCGGGTTGGTGGCCGCCTTGGTTGTCGGGGCCTTGGGGGGCTCCTTGGGGTTCTGTTCCCTGGGCAGTGGGTCCGCCTCCGCTTCCTGGAGCTGTTATGCCTCCGCCTTGGGGTGCTGGGGCTATGGTAGGTGGTGGCCCGCGGGGTTTTGAGGGGATGGGTGAGCAACAGCCGGGGGCTAGGAATCTGGGGCTAACATACCCTCATACCGTGCAGGTTGCTGGCCCCTCTTTGGATTTTTTCCCCCAGGATGTCATCGCTGGACGGGAGAGCAGTGCCGGAACGTCTGCGGTGAACGTATCGAGCACCGGACAGGCTGCTGCTCATCAGCCGAGAGTCGAGGAGCCGGAGCGAGCAGATCGTGGAAGTTCGGCGATGGTGGTTGCTTCGGAAGGCGCCACTCCTGGAGCGGAGGTTGCCGGACGCAGGATTGACAGCGACAGGACCACGGGTAACATGGCCCTTGTGGCTGGGTGTGGGGGCAAAGGGAGGAGGGGGAGGGGAAAGGGGAAGGGGAAGAGTAAGAAGGGCCGTAGGGCTAGGGCTTCTTCTTCGTCCTCTTCGTCTTCTTTAACCTCCTCTTCTTCTTCTTCGACGTCGTCTTCTTCGTCGGAGTCACTGAGGCGGGTTGCGGGTGCGGGGCAAGCACAGGAAGGTGACGATCGGGGGGCCCCTGCCCTCGTGGCGCTATCGGAATTGTGGGAAAAGGTTCCGCGGTCCCTGCGTCGTAAGATTAGGAAGCGTGCTTGTATTGATGTTTTTCAGCTTTTAGAGGGTCGGGTGCGCGGACGTAAGAAGAAAACTAAGAAGGCGGTAGGGAAGCCGAAGGTGGGGTTGGTGTCTCGCAATGTCTTGAACTGGACGCGGGCGTTCCTGAGGTTAGCCAGTGTCTGGGGGCGAGAGCGTCCTCAGGACTATGGTCTTCTGCTGGCCTATGGGGACTCCATTCTGGATGCTTATCAGCGGTTCGGTGGGTGGGCGTGGCTTAATTATGATGAAGCGTTTCGGGATAAGATGGAGGAGAACAGGCACATGTCTTGGGGCACGCAAGACATCAATTTGTGGTTGACGCATATGGCGAAACCCGGTGGGTCTGTTCCGAGTGCTTCTGGTAAGACGGGGTCTTCATTCCCTGTGGCAGCTCGTTCCTTTCGTCCCCCGGGAGGTCCTGGGGCGGGGGGTGGCCCAGGCGTCTGTTGGCTCTTTAATAAATCGTCCTGTTCCTTTCCAGAATGCCGCTTCCGTCATGCCTGTTCCTCGTGTGGGCAAGCGCACTCGGCGCTCAAATGCCCCAAGAGAGGAGTTGGGGCGCCTTCCGCCCCAGCCAAGTGACTTGGGGGATCAGGGGTTGCCCACTCCGGTCCGGGTGGATGTCATGCAGCCTTGGTTGGACCAATACAGGGATGTTAGGGCGGCAGGGGTTTTAGCTAAGGGATTCCGCGAGGGTTTTGTAATTCCTTGTTCGATGCCTCAATCTAATGTGCAGGCTTCTAACGCGTCTTCTGTATCTCAGTTGCGGGAGGTGGTGAGGCGGAAGTTGCGTGAGGAACTCGACAGGGGGCGGGTTGCAGGTCCCTTTCGGGAGCGCCCATTCCCGGTGATGGTGTTGTCTCCGTTAGCGATCATTCCTAAGAAGGAGCCTGGTAAATACCGTTTGATCCATAATTTATCCAGACCTGTGGGGCACTCAGTGAACGATGGCATTCCTCGTGACATCTGTTCGGTTCGATATGCTTCTTTCGATAGTGCTTTACAGTTGGTGCGCATTGCTGGCCGTGGAGCCTTGTTAGCCAAAGTTGACATTGAATCGGCATTCCGGTTGCTACCGGTTCATCCGTCCTCCTATCCTTTACTGGGGTTTCGGTTCGAAGGTGCATTCTATTTTGATAGGTGTCTGCCGATGGGTTGCTCGATATCATGCGCCTTTTTTGAGTTATTTAGTTCGTTCCTCCATTGGGTTACTGTGCGGCGAGCGGGGAAGGTGTCGGTAGTTCACTACTTAGATGATTTTCTTTTCGTGGGGGGGGCGGGTTCGGAAGATTGTGAACTGCTTAAGACTACGTTTGAGCACCTGGCTGCGGAATTTGGAGTCCCATTAGCTGCGGATAAATCTGAGGGGCCTATTTCATCTCTCACCTTTTTGGGCATTGAGATCGACTCGCTGTCCATGGTGACTCGGCTTCCTCAGTGCAAGGTACGTCAGTTGCTGTCTTTGATCAACTTGGTACGGGGTACTCGAAAGCCTACGTTGCGGGTCGTTCAGTCTTTGTTAGGGTCCCTTAATTTTGCTTGTCGGGTCCTGCCTATGGGTCGGGCTTTTTCCCGTCGTTTGGCGGCAGCTACGTCAGGTGTTCGTGATCGTCGTCACTTTGTTCGTATCACTGCTGGGATCCGGGCGGATTTGCAGATGTGGTCGTTGTTCCTCACTCATTTTAATGGGTCTCTCCCGATCCAGTTCCCGGACGTTTCCAGTTTAGATCTTGACCTGCAATCGGATGCGGCCGGTGGTGTGGGTTTCGGTCTTTATTGTCAAGGAGACTGGTGCGCAGCGGCGTGGCCGGAGAGTTGGCGGCGGGCTGGCGTTACCCGCAATGTGACCTTGCTCGAGCTTTTCCCCTTGTTGGTGGCGTGTGACTTATGGCCGGAAAAGTTGAGGAATAGGCGAGTCGTTTTCTGGTGTGACAACATGGGAGTGGTAGCAGTTGTGAATCGGCAGGCTGCCAGATGTTTGCAAGTGAACGCTGTGATGCGAGAGCTTATTCTGCGTTGTTTACGCCTTAACTTGTACATTAGGGCTCGTCACGTACCAGGCGTTCAGAACAGGCTTGCTGACGCTCTCTCTCGTTTTCAATTTTTGCAGTTTCGAGAGCTGGCCCCTGCAGCGAAGGCGGAAGGGTCTCCGATGCCAGAGCGTTTGTGGGACCTGGTGGTGAGCGGATCTGGCGAATGTTGCAGCAGTCGGTAGCTCCTTCCACTTGGACCCGGTACAATCGGGGTTTCTCGACTGTGTTCGGATTCCTGTGCGCCCGGGGTTGGGTACCAGGCCCAGTATCTGAGGTATTGCTAGCTGATTTCCTGGCCGGTTCTCATCAGGAGGGCTATTCCCGTAGTGCGGCGGCTGCACACTTAGCGGGTTTTGCTTTCTTTTGTAAGGCCTTTGGTTGGTCATGCCCTGCGTCAGGTTTTCTGCCCCGCCGGATGCTGGCGGCCTGGGGTAGGGTGGCTCCGCGGCTGCCCGATTCTC
This sequence comes from Geotrypetes seraphini, assembly GCF_902459505.1. Lineage (NCBI taxonomy): Eukaryota > Metazoa > Chordata > Amphibia > Gymnophiona > Dermophiidae > Geotrypetes > Geotrypetes seraphini. The sequence goes on along the minus strand of NC_047094.1, from coordinate 27,105,057 downwards.
GGCTGCCGGTCACGCATGCCTTGCTATCCCGTCTTATTGAGGTATTGCCGGTGGTAGCGAGTTCAGCCTTTGAAGCCTGTTTGTTCCGGGCAGCCTTTTCCTTGGCCTTTTTCGGAGCCTTGCGAGTGGGGGAATTGCTAGTTCACCCAGCGGACGGCATGGGTTCAAGGGGTCTCCAGTTTAGCCAAGTTCGGATGGATCAGAGTTCGGTGCGCCTCTTTATCGCCCGTTCTAAGTCGGACCAGCTGGGCAGGGGTCGCATGGTGGTTCTACACCGTGTGGCGGGTTGTGCTTCGTGCCCCGTCCTGTCCCTGGATGCCTATATGGCGGTTCGTCCTCCTTTAGATCTGGCCTTGTTGATCCATGTGGATGGGGCTCGGCTCACGCGATATCAATTTTTAGCGGTCTTGCGGCGGGCTCTGAGTCGGTGTGGAGAGGAGCCGGCGCGCTACGGCACCCACTCCTTCCGCATCGGTGCGGCTACTAGTGCTTTTGAGGCGGGAGTGCCTGCTGCGGCTATTCAACAGATTGGCCGTTGGTCGTCCACGGCTTATCGTGGTTACATTCGTCCGGCGGGTTCCGGCCTGACAGGGTCACAGCGGGGTAGCCGGAGTTGATGGGGGATACTGCTATTGGTGTTGGGGGGTGATTGCATTGGGGTGGGTTGCTCTGGTTCACTGCATGGCTGTCTGTTACTAACCCATGGGTTTACGGGAACATGTGCTGTGCGTGACTGCTGAGTTTTGCTTTGCAGATGCTGTTCAGCGATTACTGTCGGTTTGGATCATTGGGCACTCCTTCGTCCATTGGGCGGGGGAGCGTGCGGTGGTCAGACCGTGCGGTCAACACTTGGGCCTTCGTCGGCGCGGAGTCTACGTCTCGTGGTGGGGTCAGCGAGGCATGCGTTGGCATCAGCTGCTGCCTCTTCTTGATGACCTTCGACATCGTGCTCGGCGCCCGGATCTGTTGCTGCTTCATATTGGGGGCAACGATGTTGACTCTTTTAGCGGGAAATGTTTAATTGACACTGTAATCGATGATCTCGGGGTGATTCGGGGTTGGTTTCCAGCTGCTCGGATTGTTTGGTCTGACATTATACCGCGCCCCAAGCGGTTGGTGTCGCGCAGGTGGACCAGAGGGCTCATTAAGGTGAACCGTCAGATCGGTCGGTGGGTGGAATCGAGAGGGGGATTACAGATTAAGCACTCTTGGGTTGATGTCTCTTGTTCCGGGTTGTTTTACAGGGATAGAGTGCATCTTTCAGACATTGGGTGGGATCTATTGTTAGACGATTTTGCTTCTTGTTGTGAACGAGTGCTCGACCTCTAACCGCAGCTCTGTTCATTGTTGGGGGGGCCTGCAACGAGTTGCAGGCCCGTGGCGGTATCCCGAGCTACTGGCGGCTGGTCTCATCATGGGATGAGTGGTAGGCCGGCTGGGAGCCGTGCCGGTGGGTCGGATGACCCTGGACAATGGGGCATGTGGGGACATGCCACCCCTCGGACTCTTGCTTAGACGGCAGGGTCGGGGGCCATTTTCATCTATGCCGGTAGCTCGGGATCAGGGGTCACAATGGTGGGTTCCATTGTGGCGGTTTAATCAGGAAAAATGTTAGTTAAGGATGTTTAATATATGTGGTTTAATATATGTAAATTGTATTTAAATATGTTTTCAATAAACAGGGCTGCGGCCAGGTTTTTTCCACTCAGGTCTATGTGTCTCATTGGTGTGCGGGTGGGATTGGTAATTAATGTTGAAATGGTATGCATGGGGGAAGCGGGCCGCTCCAGCTTCCGCTGTTATAAAAAGCCCGAGAGCCTGTCTCGACGGGCGGCTCTAACGCGGAGCTGGGGGCCCGCGTTGCCGTCCGTCGGGATGATAGATAGGAGGGGGCAGGTAGGCAGAAAATATTTTAAGAAGGGAGGAGGTCTTTCCCACCGTGGGAGGGACCTCCTATAGGTTAAATTGGGGCCGCAGGGTTGCGTGGGTGGGGGGGTATATAAGCCGAGGGCTCGGAGGACCGTAACGATTTCCGGTCCTCCGAGGCAGCTTTCCCACCCTCCCACCCGTTAGTTCTGTGTGAGGGAGTGGGGGTTTTTTATTTGGCGGTATCCCGAGCTACTGGCGGCTGGTCTCATCATGGGATGAGTGGTAGGCCGGCTGGGAGCCGTGCCGGTGGGTCGGATGACCCTGGACAATGGGGCATGTGGGGACATGCCACCCCTCGGACTCTTGCTTAGACGGCAGGGTCGGGGGCCATTTTCATCTATGCCGGTAGCTCGGGATCAGGGGTCACAATGGTGGGTTCCATTGTGGCGGTTTAATCAGGAAAAATGTTAGTTAAGGATGTTTAATATATGTGGTTTAATATATGTAAATTGTATTTAAATATGTTTTCAATAAACAGGGCTGCGGCCAGGTTTTTTCCACTCAGGTCTATGTGTCTCATTGGTGTGCGGGTGGGATTGGTAATTAATGTTGAAATGGTATGCATGGGGGAAGCGGGCCGCTCCAGCTTCCGCTGTTAAGATTTAACCCCCACCCTCCTCCCAAATTCATATATAACTAAAATGTACTACCTGAAAATAATATCTTACGACATTCATATATATATTCTTAATGAAAAAACCAACCCCCCCCCACCCCAAATTATTGTTTTTGGTGGAATTCAGTTTGTCATGTGTATAAAATGGAAAGAGCGTTGGCAGTTCAAAAAGGTTATTATAATAAATTTAAGGATGTGTGGGGACCACACTTTTCCCAATTTGAGAAGGCAATTCTAATAAGTGCCAATCTGGAGCCTAGTCTATGAAGGAAAAGTGGTTAACCCATCAGTAATTGGATGCTGCTAACCAATTATTAGATGATTATAAATGTCCACACTATTAAACTATGTCTTGCTTTGGGACCACTCAGAAGTGGCCGCTGTCTACATTCATTTTCTGCTGACAAGCTCAGGCCAACCTTGTCATCAGTCCCATAAGCTTTATCACTTGCTCTTTTTTGAAATATTTTAACACTTTCTCTTCTTTGAGAAGGAGTCAAACACCTTTCCATTTAATTCTTAAGAATTTTTTCATTTTTTAAAAACCTTATCTGATTAGCTGTGTAGGAGAGCCCCTGCCGACATAGCCATGTTTCATCCATTGCATCAGGGTGTAGGGGAATCTACTGGATATGGGCTAGATTCACTAAGCAAATCGATCATGTACCGATCGGTTTGCGACCCATTTGCGACCCGATTTTACTCCGGCCCAATTCACTTACCTCTTTGCGGATCCGATTCCAATCCGCACATGCAAATGAGGGGAACGGCATGCAAAGTAGGCAGGGACGTGATTCACTAAAGAAATCTTGCAAACCGACTGGGCTGGCCGATCAACACAAGAAGTGACTGCTGGGGACCAGTCGCAAATGTCCTTTTCCACTCTCCAGCTCCATTTCCGCCCTACTCTCTGCACACCCTGCTCTCTGCTGCCCCAATCTCGCTTCTTTTACTCTGTTACAGGGGCTGCAGAAGCCCTGGGGCTGGATTATGGGGGGAGAGCAGTGGCTGTTGGCCGCATTGCTTTTAATTTAGGGATTGTTTAGCTCTTCTCGCCACCCTGCTCTCTGCCCCGAATCCAAACTCCCCCTGCTCTCTGCCATCCAGACTGATCTATGCTGCCCTGACTCTCCTGCTCTCTGCCGCCTTCCCTGCAGTGCAGCCCCGCTTTAAACCTGCGGGCTCGCACTCCAGAGAAGGTGGTAGAGAGCGGGAGAGTCAGGGCGGCACAGACTTCCATTATCCTCCCTGCTCTGCTCGCGGGCACCCCCCACTCCCAACCCCATCCCATCCCATGCTCAGGCAACTCTGGTAAGCATGTGTAGGCAAAGTAGATGGTCTGCGCATGCGTGGGGATCGCTACCTAGTGATCCGTGTCCTCAGATGCGGACGTGCCTCCAATCACCACCATTTCCATGCAGATGTTTGGTGAATCGGTCGGCCTGCCTCCAATCATAGAAACATAGACAGTGACGGCTGATAAGGGCCATGGCCCATCCAGTCTGCCCACACCAATGACCCTCCCTTACCTCTCTCTGTGAAGAGATCCCACGTGTTGATCCCATTTAGTCTTAAAATCAGGCACGCTGCTGCTGGCCTCAATTACCTGTAGTGGAAGACTATTCCATCGATCCACCACCCTCTCGGTGAAGAAGTATTTCCTGGTGTCGCTATGCAATTTCCTGCCCCTGATTTTCCACGGATGCCCTCTTGTTGTCGTGGGACCTTTGAAAAAGAAGATATCCTCCTCCACCTCGATATGGCGCGTGAGGTATTTTAACGTCTCGATCATGTCTCCCCTCTCCCTGCGTTCCTCTAGTGTGTAGAGCTGCAATTTATCCAGCCATTCCTCATACGGGAGATCCCTGAGTCTTGAGCTCATCCGGGTGGCCATTCGCTGGACCGACTCAAGTCTCAGCACATCTTTGCAGTAATGTGGCCTCCAGAATTGTTCACAGTATTCCAGATGGGGTCTCACCATGGACCTATATAATGGCATTATGACTTCGGGCTTACGGCTGACGAAACTCCTGCGTATACAACCTATGATTTGTCTGGCCTCTGATGAAGCTTTCTCCACTTGATTAGCAGTCTTCATGTCCTCACTGATGATCACCCCTAAGTCTGGTTCTGCTACAGTCCTCGCTAGGATCTCACCATTAAGGGTGTAAGTTTTGCTGCCAAGGTGCATGACCTTGCATTTTTTGGCATTGAAACTTAGTTGACCAATGCTCTACGGATCGGACACGGATCTCCAGGTTATTGAATCTAGCCCTTTGTCAGCAGGGGCTCTCCTACAGATTGGTAATTTATTACATTGATTACTCCACATCGAGATGTTTTTCCCTTGTCTTCTCCCTTACATATCTGCCGCGCTGGTTTCACTCAGTAGTGCATTGCATTGTCAGTGACATGCTAAAGCATTGCTTTTAGTATTATAGATCCATGTAGGAGTAATTGCCACTCACACACTGTCTTTTGGCTTCTGAGGCGGTTCATCATTACCTTTTCCCCTGTTTGTTTTGATATAATCAGTTTCTAAGAGCTTTGGCCCAGATTCTCTAAACGACGCCATTGTTAGTGGCCACCTTAAAAAACCGGCCGCTGATCTCGTATCATGCGACGTCGACGTTTAAAGAGTCGCACCTCTGGCAAAGGTAGGCACGTAGGTCAGGGCAGACTAGATGGACCATTCAGGTGTTTATCTGCTGTCATCTACTATGTTACTATGTTATGCTACTATTTAAGGTGCCTAACTTTGATGTGAATTGCACTTCCGGAGGTGCCTCATCTTCTGCCATTAGCCATGCCTACAGAGGCATTATGCACCAATAGGCACCTCCGGAGACATGATTCCGGTACCATTTTTTTTAGACACCTAGAAAATCAGTTTAAAATATCTTTTAAATGGCGTGTTTTACTTAACTTAGGCACTGTACCTTTGTGCTTATGCTTATACTTGTGTTTAGTTTGAAACCATGCAGTTTGCTTGAACATACATTTTGTTATACTATTTCCTTACATATATCATTGCTGTTTGTTGCTTTTTTAACTACCTTAACATTTTTAATTCACAATGTTTTTATATGCATTATTCTCTTTGATGAAATTGTTCATGTATTTTATTATTTATGTATTTTTTTGATATGAACATATATTTATTTGCTATATTTATATGGGTATTTTAGTAGTAACATATTTATATTTTATATTTGTTTCTACTTATTTTCATATTTTATATGTGTTTTTTTATAAATTTATTCGGATATTTATGGTGCATTTTTTCATTTTTTTAATAAAGTTTTGATTGACTCCTGAATCAGACTGTTCTGCTGAAACACAGCCGTGTCTAGTCCACTGTGTATGTGTTATTGTGGCTTTCTTGCATGCTCAAGCAAAACACATTTCTTACAACAAGAATTGAATAAAATTGGTTATTGACTGGAACTTTCTTGCCTGCACCTCATTCATCTTTGTACTTTTGTGTCCATACACCCGTAAGATTGTACACTTCTCCCTCCGTATTCGCAGTTTCCGTATCTGCGGTTTCAATTATTTGTGATTTTTCAGCCGCTGTCTCTGCCCCCCCCCCAAAAAAAAACCGTCTTCACTCAAATTTTTTTCCGTTTAGTGTTCTGTACAGTACCCTGAAATCCATGGATGCTTGGCTGCCCTGAAATCGCTGGTTGCTTGCCTGCCCCCTCTAAATTTCTATTCGCTCTAGGGGAATGCCATTCATGCCTCTCTCAATATCTATTGGTGACAATGTCTGTCAGTCATGAAGTCCGGCTGAATAGGGCGGGAGCCAGTGGCAACGGGCTTGCACTTTAGCTGGCTCTTTCTCGCTTACTAATTGTTTGGTTTGGGGTTTATTTTGTATTGGTTGGTTGTTGTTTTTTTACCCCCTCCCTCCCCTTCACCCCTCTCTTTTTCTCTCTCTTACCACTTTTATTTGCCAAAGAGCCCAATAACAAAGAGAACAACAAGAACAGCAAAAGAGCACCAACTTCCCTCCCCCCACCCACCCCTGTTCAGTTCCCACATGCTGGCAGCTGCAATGCTGATGCTCCTGCAGGATTTGCATAAGTCAGTTCAGCCCGATACTAGCCGCATCTCAGTCCCACTTTTCCCTCCCCCTCACCCCCGTTTTCTGGCAAGCAGCTGCGAGGTTTCACACTAGAGAATGACACGGTGGCGGTTTACCCGCGGCCACCGCATTTTAGCCGCGGGTCACCCGCCGAAAACGGGGAAGAAAACTAGCAGTCGCTGCGGCGACGGGGACAAGGCCATTCACCGTCCGCGGGGCGGTGAATGGTCTTGTCCCCCGCAGTGAGGCATGAAGGATCGCGCGGTCCCCGCAGCTCACACCCGCCCGCCCAATCGATTCCAGTGTCCAGCCAGCTCTTTCCCCTCTCCTCACCCCAGTCCGCAGATCCTCCTCCTCGGCGACCCGCACACTACCAGAGAGCCGCGCACACCCGCCGCTGCTCAGCCTCGATCTTCTGCTCTGACGCAACCGGAAACAGGAAGTTGCAGCAGAGCAGAAGATCGAACACTGAGCAACCGCGCGTGTGCGGCTCCCTGGGAAAGCGCGCAGGTTGCCGAAAAAGAAAACCCACAAACCAAGGTGAGGAGAAGGGAGAGAGCCGGCCAAACACCAGGATCGACCGGGCAGGCAGGTAGTGGCCGCGGGGACCGTGTGATCGCTAGTGTTCCCGGCTCAAATTGGAAGGAGGGAGTGAAAGGAAAAAGGCTTATATGGATGCAGCGGGGACGGTGACGGGGCAGTGAATGGGATGGCAGTGGCGGTGACGGGGCGGTGAAAGGGATGGCGGTGACGGTGACGGGGCGGTGAAGGGATCGGCGGTGACGGGGCGGTGCAGAGGATGGTGGGGCGGTGACGGGGACAGATTTTTTCCCCGTGTCATTCTCTATTTCACCCCCCCCCCTCCCCAGTGTTATACCGGTACCAGTTCAGTATCAGCGGGCTGGGGGTTCCGAGGATGCAAATGTCCGACTCACTTGGCTTTCAAGAGTTCTTCTGACAAATTGCTTGCCTGCCCTGAAATCGCTGGTTATTCGCGTTTTCTTTAGTAAAAATGGTGGCAGATCCCTAAAACCGCGAATAACATATTGAAAAGTTATTCGCGGTTTTTCCGTATTCGCGCCTACATCTGGAATGCATCCACTGCAAATACGGAGGGAGAAGTGTAATTTTGTTTTTGTTTCCATTTGTTAGAAATTACAAGGGAAAAATTAGTGACATTTTTCATGTCCTTTCATGTTGTTTTTCCCCAAAACAATAGGATATAATCTTGAAATGTTTTTTTTATATATTGTTAAAACTATTTGAAAGAGTATGTATGCTTTGCAAAGAGAGAAAGTACCACACGTTTTATTGATAGTGCATGCATGCACAAACCAATGCACAGGTAATATATAGTATGTGTAGGCACTATCTGGGAAGAGTGCACACTCTTACTAATATTGCAGTCATAACAAAAAGACAAAAAAAAAAAACAAACCAAAATGAAATTTTCCATAAATGATATGAAACTACATGAAATGCATATTTTTGGACATTTACATCTGCTGAATAACAAGTGTAGATGTCCATGCCTAGATTAAGTACACAAGTAAATTAACATTTTTATAATCCAGATGAGGTCTTGCAAACTCCATCACTGTAAATGTTTACCAGCAATATACACATCGTCATGTCAATATACATATTTTTACCCAGGTCATATAAGTACTTTATACAATTAAATTTTTTAAAATTATATAAAAATTGATGATGCTAAATAAGAATTCAGGGTACATTTGGGGGATTTATGCTATGACATCACATCAGTGCAACCCTGAATCACAGTTACCGGATGCTAGGGTCCACCCAAGAAAAGGTTCTGGGTGTCAGCATAGACAATACGAAGCAACCTTCTGCCCAATGTGTGGTGGAGGCCAAAAAAGCAAAAGGATGCTAGGAATTATTAAAAAAGGGATGGTTAACAAGACTAAGAAAGTTATAATGCCCCTGTATCGCTCCATGGTGCGACCTCATCTGGAGTATTGCGTTCAATTCTGGTCTCCTTATCTCAAGAAAGATATAGTGGCGCTAGAAAAGGTTCAAAGAAGAGTGACCAAGATGATAAAGGGGATGGAACTCCTTTTGTATGAGGAAAGACTACAATGGTTAGGGCTCTTCAGCTTAGAAAAGAGACAGCCAAGGAGGAGATATGATTGAAGTCTACAAAATCCTGAGTGGAGTAGAACGGGTACAAGTGGATCGATTTTTTGTCAAAAATTACAAAGACTAGAGGACACTCAATGAAGTTACAAGGAAATACTTTTAAAACCAATAGAAGGAAATTATTTTTCACTCAGAAAATAGTTAAGCTCTGGAACGCTGGTTTTAAGAAAGGTTAGACAATTTCCTGGAGGAAAAGTCCATAGTCTGTTATTAAGACATGGGGGAAGCCACTGCTTGCCCTGGATCGGAAGCATGGAATATTGCTATTCCTTGGGTTTTTGCCAGATACTAGAGACTTGGATTGGCCACCATAAGAACGGGCTACTGGGTTTGATGGAACATTGGTCTGACCCAGTAAGGCTATTCTTATGTTGTCAAGGTATGGTGGGTGGGGGTGGGGGATGAGGTGGGAGAGAGGGTGCCGCTACATACCAGACACAATGAATTCACATTATTTAAAATATTTATATACCTGTTAGGTATGTCAGTGCTTCAAATGGTACCTCTTCATATTCATTCAAAAACATCTGGATCTGCCTCATACTGATTCGAAGATCAGACTCATTAAATTCATATGGGATATTCCACCCTGTCCAATACAGAAAGAACAAGATTGCATTGTGCTGTAAGAAACACTTCACAATGTAAATTATACCTAAATAATGATTTATGCACAGCAGATTGGAGGCAAACACACGGAAATAGAGTCATCTAAAAAAGACGTTTAGGCCTGGATTCTAAAATCGGCACCGTGAGTTAGGCAGCGTCAAGCTCCCTACCACCACTTATCTAAATTGCTTTAATTGGCGCAGTAATTGACTGATCCATTTAAAAATCAATTTAAAATTAATTTAAAAACGAATATAAGCATGAGTTGGCATGCGACTACCCTGATAAGTGTCAGAATTGCAGCTACATCAAGGCGCCTAAGGTCAAGGTGGGCATGGTTATGGCTGGAAATGACTAGGTGCCCATTAGGCGTGATTCTCAGTCAAACTTAGGCGCTGGTGATACAAGCCTTTAAAATCCCGGCCTACATTAATGGCATCTAAGTTTGACGGAAGCCGCGATTATGGAAATGGCATCAACACATGATTGACACGCAGCCGGTGCCATTTTGGGAGGCGCCAGCTAATGTAAGTGCCGTTTCCAGAATCTGGCCCTTAATATGGACGATTGCCATATGGTTGACACCAAATTTTCAGAAAACATGCTATAAAGTAAACCCTTGAATTTTGCACAAGAGTAGTGACATAGTAAAGAGGGGTGTGGGGTGTGGTCCTTCCCAAGTACCATATTGGTGGGGGTGCCAGCACCCATCCTCCTCTCCATCTTAGTACTACCGCACATGCACCCCTTCCCTTCCACGGTATCTCTTTAATGTTCCCAGCACAAGCAGCAACCCCAACCTGCTGCTCACGCCAACATCGGCTCTTCCTCTGATGTCACTTCCTGGACATGCACTTAGACTATTGCAACTCGCTACTCTCAGGCCTTCCGCTTAGCCATCTCGCACCCCTCCAATCCGTCCAGAATTCGGCTGCACGATTCATATTCCGGGAGAGCCACTTTACCCTAAAGTCACTTCATTGGCTTCCCATCTGTTTCTAAATATAATTCAAACTGACCTACAAATATACTCACTCAGCTGCCTCTCATTATTTTTCTTCATTGATCTCCCCCTATGATTTCCCCCCCCCCCCCCGCCCCCAGTGAGCTCCACTCAACTGGTAAGTTCCTCCTATCTGTGCCTTCCTCTTCAACTACCAACTCCAGACTCTGACCCTTCTGCCTTGCTGAGCTGTATGCTTGGAACAAGCTACCCAAATCCCTCCGGCGGGCTCTGTCTCTGGCAGTGTTCAAGGTCCAGTCATAAGACCACCTCTTCAAGACTGCTTTCAACTCCTAGCTCCTCTCACCTTGGGTTCTGCATCCCCAGCCCTATATGTCATGTCTGTCTGTCCAAGTTAGATTGTAAGCTCTTCCGAGTAGGGACAATCTATAAATGTCAGTCCACCTCTTTGAGAGTGCTTTCGACTCCTAACTCCTCTCACCTTGGGTTCTGCATCCCCAGCCCTATATGTCATGTCTGTCTGTCCAAGTTAGATTGTAAGCTCTTCCGAGCAGGGACCATCTATAAATGTCAAAATGTACAGCGCTTGTGTATGCCTTTCAGTGCTATATAAGTGATAAGTAGTAGTAGCAGTAGTAGTAGAGGAAGGGCCGACGCTGGAGCGTGCAGCAGGTTAGGGTTGCTGCTTCCACCAGGAATATTAAAGAGGTGTGGGGGAAGGGAACGAGGGGCGTAGTAGGGGGCAGGGATGGAGCAGCTGGGGGGGGGGCAGAGAAGAGGGCAGAGGAGGGGGCACCACCAGATGCCTCTTACTCTTGCTACGCCACTGCACAAGAGGACAGTTGTTGTTAAAAGTTCCCGATTGTTGCCTTACCCAAAGGACCAAAGTTTCTTCTCTCTTGTATCAATGCATGAAAAAAGCAAAGTCCAAACATTAATTTTTGCCACATTTCCGGTTTTTGGGAGCTGTTAAAGAAAGCTAGATCTGAGATTGGATCATTGAGGTAGGAGCGTAGAAGATTTGCTCGAAGTCCTTTGGGCGGTTCATTGGTCATTTTTACTCCGTTTTGAAGGATGCTGACTGGAAATTGTTCTGATGGATAACTAGTCAACCATAATCTAAAATCATAATAATAGTGTCAATGAAAATAACAGAGCCAGGATTAGAAATGAAAGCCTTTAACAAATGCAAGGTACAGAAAGAAACCATCACTGTATTTATTTACTAGCATAAAACATTAATTCAGTGTCATGTGAGTAAAAAGGTGTGACATGTAAGGTTGTTATGGGAATGCAAAAGGTGTCTGTTTTCCAAATGAATATGAGTTTGCTATACTTAGAGCAACAAGAACAGAAGATCCCGGACGTACAGAAAATTTAAAGAGCAAGTGTATATTGTTCTCAAAATATTATCAAGATTAAATCAGTAATTGCCCCACGGGCTGTGTTTCGGCAGTATTTTGCCTTCCTCAGGGGTCCTGTGATGAATGAATACAATTTCAAGGTACAACTAACTTCCAGTGTAGACGAAGCACAGCCTGACTGGAAAAGCTCATGCTTGCTCCCTTGGCATGAGCTTTTCCAGTCAACCTTCGCTTTGTCTACATTGGAAGTTGGTTGCACCCTGAAATTGTGTTCATTGATCACAAGACTGCTGAAACACAGCCCGTGTAGGGTCCCGGGTTCACGGACTATCCAGTGAGCTAAGAGAGCACATGGGGCAATTACTGTTTTAATCTTAATACAGATTGTCAGTATTTGAAGGAGTATATCATGACATTTTGAGAACAATAAACACTTTCACTTTAAATCTCCTGTATTTCCGGGATCTTCTGTTCCACTGTTCTTGTTGCTGTCTGTTTCAGAATCCGTGTGGAACATTGGTTCTTCTCCTAGAGTTTTTTTTGTTATAGTTAGGTCATGTGCTTAGATGATGTTTCTTTTATTTTTTTTTTTTTTATAATTTCTTTATTCATTTTTAAACTTACATCAAGTGTACAGTAAATATCAACCAAATATAATACAACATCACTTGAAAAATTTTCAATATCATACACCAAGAAGATTTAACCCCCACCCCCCTCCCAAATTCATATAGAACTAATATATACCACATGAAAATAATATCTTACAACAATCATCTATATATTCTTAATGGAAAAACAAGAAATCCCCCCCCCCCAATCCATATGTGTATTAAGATTGGGAAAAGTGTAACTTTTATTAAAAACCTGTCTTCATTTCCTCCTCCTTTACTAACGCATAGCGTGGGTTTTAGCGCCGGCAGCAACTGCTCCAACACTCATAGGAATTCTATGAGCATTGGAGCAGTTACTGCCGCTGATGGTGTTAAACCCCGCGTACGCGTTAGTAAAGGAGAGGGTTAGAGTTCAGTTCAAAAGACATATTGTTAAACCAAGTTATTCTGCATGCATTATTTAATATGTTGATTTTTTTTTTTTTTCTGGACTGGAGAGCAGATAAATGTATGTCACACGGAGTTGTCAGCTAGCTGGTTTGTGAATTAACTGATTAGAAGGACAAGGAATATTCATAGCACCCAACCTGAACTTTTCATGTGTGTTCTCAGGTATTATCACTTCTTCACATATTTTCTCCAAAGAAGGCATCCAGCTGGTGGCAAGATGACAGTTTTGTAACACGACCCATGTTCCTTCTTCAATTGCTTGATTAATCATTTTTGCTGCGATTGGTCCTTGGCCCTGCCCCAGAGATATAGTCTTTGTGCTTGTTCCGCCCATTCCAATGTCATCGGCAAACTTTAACAATCCTGAAAAAGCAAATTAGAAATGCATTAAGATATTAAAATATATGCATTAAGATCTTTCTCTATCTCTACCTTTCATTCCTGAATATGTTCTATGGAGTTACTTTCTGGTTTCTGTTACAGTAAAATGCGAGAGCGGTATATCATATTCTGAATAAACATATTATTAAAGTTGCCCATCTATACGATTTCTTCAATATGCAAAATATAGTAAACAGCTGAAGCAGCAAATTTGAAGCAAATATTCAGCATGACACTATCAAATAACTTTACACAGATACAATATAACTTTATATGACTAAGTTATACAGTACATATATTCAACAATGATATCCATAAAAGTACTGCAATTGAATATTCACCCCCCCCCAATTCTATAACCTGCATGCGCAAAATTATACTGCCACTCATGCACGTAACATAATTGATAAATTAGTGCTAATTGCCAGTTTGGGTATAATTGACGCTAATTGACGCTAATTGGCTGTTATATGTGTAACTGCCCTAGTGTAGTTTTATAACTTTAGCAAGGAAATTATTTGGTATGTGGGAGTGTTATAGGTATGTCAGGGGTAATGCCCAGCACTTACACGCTAAGGAAATAGAATACTGACCATTACGCTCACAATCGCAACATTTAATTATAAACTAAATATTTACTTATTTAAAATATTTATAGCCTGCATACCAACAATTCTAAGCGGGTATCTACTGTACATACATAATAAAATATGAATAAAAAACAAACAGTATACACAGACCTACAACCTAATGCATAAAGGCCCCCTTTTATTACACTGTGCTAGCAGTTTTTAGCGCTGGGAGATGCACTGAATATTGCGTGCTGCTCCCGATGCTCATAGGAACTCTGTGAGCATCAGGAGCAGCGCGGGGCACTTAGCGCGGCTCCCGGCACTAAAATCCGCTAGTACAGTTTAATAAAAGGGGGCCAAAATATACAAACAATGTACGAACATTAATACAAAATAAATTCTGATTCCATAACATCAAAAAATGAAGGCAGTCAAAAACTGCTCCCCCACCAATTAATCTCACTGAACAAAATAACTTTTGAATAGAACAGTTTTCACCCTTTCTCTAAACTGCTGTGATCGCGTCTGATGCGACAACGGCGACATCGAATTTATAATAATAATTTTATTTTTTCTATACCGCCACAATCTTGCTGGACAATCAGCGAATTATGTCTATGAGAGCTAAATGTCAAATATCTGCTAATAATAACAAGCTTTTGATGATATTGACAGGCGTTGCCATCCAACAAATAACATATAATTGGAAGGATTATAAAAGACTGAACTATTGTTTCTGGTGGAACTCAGTTTGTCAAGTGTATAATATGGAAAGAGCGCTGGCAGTTCAAAAAGGTTATTATAATAAGTTTAAGGATGTGTGGGGGCCATTATTAAATTATTATAATGAATAATTTACATTTTTCCCAATTTTGATTTACTTGTGGTTTAGGGTTGGGGGTTATTTGGATATATCAACAATAATATATATGAACGTAATAAGAAATTATATTCATGTGGTATATTGTTGTTATATATGAATTTGGAGGGGGGTGGGTGATAATCTTTCTTGTTGTATATTATTGTAGATTTTCAAGTGATGCAATGTTTTAATTGATGTTATTTACTGTACACTTGATGTATATGTTAAAATGAATAAAGAATTAAAAAAAAAAAAAAAAAAGAATACAAATAGTGAAGATGTCACTGAACAGTCAGCAAATTCACATATTTCTCAAAGTTATCAGCATGGAGTTAATAGTTTTAAAATGGTATCTGATTAGGAGATAAATCTATCGAACAGTGCTGTCTTAATTTCTTTCCGAAATGCACCGTAGGTCAACCTGGCTCTGTTGATGTAATTGCCTAGCCAGGTCTGCTGTTTACTAGCTTGAAACTTAAAAGTTCTGTCCAGAAAGGACCTGTATTTGCAATCAGTGATCCTTGGATAGGCAAAAAGATTGCAATTTCTGGTTGTCCTAGTGGAGATGTGTAGCTCGAAAATGGTAAAAGATAGGTAGGGGCCATTCCCAACACCAGTTTAAAGCAAAAGCACGAGAACTTGAACATTATTCGTGCCTCCATTGGCAACCAGTGTAGCAGTTTGTAGTAGGGACTAACATGCTTGCTTTTCTTTAGTCCGAATATTAAGCGGACAGCCATGTTCTGCACTATTCTTAATTTTCTCACAGTTTTTTTAGGTATGCCCACGTAAATGATGTTGCAGTAGTCCAATGTGGATAGAACCAATGACTGAACCAGTAATCTAAAAGATAGTGGGTCGAAATATTTTTTAATAGTTTTTAATTTCCATAGTGCAATAAAGCACTTTTCTGCCACCAAGTTCGTGTGTTCGATCATGGTCAAGTGGGTGTCTAATGTGACTCCTAATATTTTTATGTTTTTTGATATTGGGTAATCGTGACCATGGGCTTGCCAAGAAAATTTTTGTCTTTACTGTGTTTAATTTCAATTTAAAATTGATAGTCCACTGTTTAATTTCAGTCATGATATGGGAAACGTGTATACTGCACAGAAGAAAGGCCTGGCAATCTACTTCTGCATTCTGTGTCCATCAAGTCACTAGGGCTCAAGCACAAGTCGATAGCACCTATCAGGATATAATTTTATAGACATCTTATCTGTATAAAGTTATAATTGCTATTTGTGTGGCAGCACTCATATGGATAATGTCTTAATACATACGTAATTATATCTCAAATGGTAGTGTATCTTTTCCACCATTAGAATACCCTTATGCATACAAAGACTTTGAGTCAATTTAAAGGATCCTCAGCGGCTCCACTTGGAGCTCAATAACATTTCATTGCTCCAAGCTTTATGTGTCTACTCGTCATCGGGTCCTGTTTTTCTATCTAGTTTAATCATACTATTATTCACTCTTGCATTTTATCAAAACGTTTTTGGAATTAAGATATTTTTTGCTCAATGTTTAAAAGCTATCACTTAGCTTTTCCGTGTGGTCTCTGGCAAGGGGAATGTCATACCGACATGTTTCGCCGTAAGTAGCTTTTTCAAGGAATATCCCCCCAATAGTAAGCCGCCAGCACGTATAACCACTCAGTCCTTCCACCCTTGTGGAATAATTAGATTGTGTTATTGCAGAATTTAATACATACGTATGCACATATGTTTTTACTCTGCCCAATCTGCTCATATAAATTTTGGCTGTACGTGACTTCTATGGCCACATTTTAAATGGTCTGTAGGCCATGAAAATGAGGCACAAGCCACTATTGATAGCATAAGTGATTTTGAATATTCACCCTATACTATTTTATCTAAGAGACTTATTTTGTCTTATTGCTGTGTTTGCATTGTACAACACTGCCAATATTTGGAATCATTTCTAAGCTGTAAAACATTTTATCGAACAAAATATTTTAAAAGCCATGGTGGATTTTTTTTTTTTTTTTTTTGCTATTGTAGACTTGAGGTAAATTATCAATGTGGGCTGCTGTTAAGAAGTATTATTTTACTATTAACCTGGGTTATTAGTAACTAGGGTAGGCTTTTACAAAGGTGCGCTGCTGAGCAAAGTATGCTAAAGGCCAAGCTGCCCATAGGAATAAAATGGGCATCTTGGCATTTAGCATGTGCTGTTTGGAAGCACCTTTGTAAAGGGGCCTGTAAGTCTCGCTGCATAAAATGGGACCTGTGCTAAAATGGCACAATTTGTTTTAAAATTACCCATATTAACAGTAGCCCACATTGATAACTTCCCTCCTAACACGGTTGCCCCACTAGAAGCCTTCCTCTGGGATCTTTATTGGATTGTCATCTAAAGTTGCTTCTATATAAGTGTGGCAGAGTAAGGAGTTTTCCCTACGTAGGACTGTTATTATGCCCCTGGGCAGCAGAGGGCGTTGATCGAGTGCAAAAGACTATAGGTCCAAGAGCACCCTGCACTGCTTGATTCATGCTGAGTCAGAGGTGCAAGACTCAGCTTCAGGGAGCACTGCCAGCTCAGCTGATCAGGATAACTTCCTCTGCTGCGATCAGCTTATGTTTGCTACAAACTGACTTTAGAATCCCGCAGTGGCATAGATAGGCGGCTAAAATGTAGGCTAGGATTTGCTAGTCCGACATTTCGGCTGCCTATCTTGGCTGAATTTAGGTGTGATTCTGTAACCAGCACTGTCAAGTGACTGACACGCGATCGCTGGTCGCTTTTTAAGGCGGCTGCTGAAAGGCACTGGTTACAGAATCCGGCCCAATATGTTATCTTTAGCACACACATATATTTGGGCCAGATTCTGTATATCTGGCTGGTATCGATGGCCGCCTAATTAGCAGCTGCCAATCACATGTCAATCACATACTGGCGTTCTATGCAGAATAGTACCTACATTTTCAGACACATGTATGAAATATAGGCCAGCATTTTGCAGGCTTACATTTCAGGCATCTGTCTCTTGTCTATGGAGATGCATACCAACACTTAAGCCCACCCAAGGCCATTTCCCAGTGAAGCTCGCCCATGCCCCGCCTTGGGCATGCTTAAACATCACTACGCATCTCCTTAGACATGCTCCAGAGGCCTACAATGTGGGCTTCCTGCCTTGGGAAGTTTTTTTTAAAACATTTGCGTCTCAACTGACTGCCCAACAGGATGTCTACCGGCCTGCCATTGAGATGCACATTTTTGAGAATCAGACCCAAAAGGTCCTTAACATGTCTAAAACTTTATTGCATAAATCTCTGTTTGGTGTTGTATCCTTCTCTCCTTGAACAAGAGGTTCATTAAGTTATATCAAGCAGATAAAATGGAAAATTTAGGATTGTTTAGTCATTGATAAATGTCATATTCACCTGTTACTAGGATAATCAAAGAAACAACATTTTCAAAAGAAAGGTACATTTTAACTTCAATGCTTATTACCTGCCATTGGATCAGCGCCAGGTGATAACACAAAAATCAATGGTGCACAACAGTTTGAATCATTGTAACTTCCTACAAGGTCAAAAGTAGGAGGTTCAATATATGTTCTTTCCATGTTGTCTACAATGAATTCTTGAACGGCTGGAACAATTTTATCAGGTCGGAAACACCTCAAAACAACCATGCGAACCAATCCTATAAGAGCGTTCCATTGTTCAGGGAATATCTCACTTTGTGGTAGTGCAGAATCATAAATCATTTTCCATTGATCCACTTTGGATTTTACATGTTCCATGAACCCCTCTAAGGGATTCAGGTTAGATGCACGTACAATCTCGGCCCATGATTTATCAGAGAGCCAGTCAGGAGCTGGATTGGGATATGGATTATCAAGAGCAACGCCTCCTGTCAAAAGGAAGCGCCAAATTTCATCATCAATCTTGCCCTTGCCTTTCATAATGCCTATGGTTAAAAGGAGAGAGAATAGCAGTTTGTCTTTCTCAAACAGTGATCGACATACATTATTATAAATACTTTTTGTAAAATGTTCAATTATGTTCTCAATTCTTTCATTCAAATCATCACTCTTGTTACTGTTGGCTACGGAGTGGACATATAGATTAATGAACCAAGTTAATGAATATTGGTACATAGGTTCAATGTTTGCCATATCTGAGATGCAAAAGAAGACAATGGATGAATGAACAGCAACTGGCTTATATCCTAGTCGGGTTTCATCAATCTGTTTTTCTGTTGCAGTAGCAATTTGCTGCTTTTCAGAGATCTCTTCTGATAGTATTTTTGAGGAAGACAACACTTTAATAGCTGTTTCATCTTCTAAAATATTTCCTTGTGATGTGGAAAGAACCTCGAGGATCTTATCTTCTATTTCTTTCAGTTGTTTCTTGTTGGTAGCACTCTCTATTATTAATTGGTTCTTCACTTCTTCCAGCTGTGGCTTTTCCTTTGCGGCGACAATTCCAAGAAGCTGATCTTGAAGACCCAAAGGTGTAATCATAAAGTTCAGAAGACAAACTTTTACAGCAACTTCTGGGAGATAATGTGGATTCCTTATGCGAGTAGTGATATAGAACCTGAAATCTCTGGAGTATTCAATAATATTTTCGCCTAGCCTAAGGTACTCCACTCCCTGTTGCTTGAATGTCTGCTTCAGCAATAAAGGCTCTAAAATGGCATCAAGTTCTTCACCAATATTTTCAAGCAAGACTGGGGTTCCAAATTGGATCGAATTTTCAAGAATCCTTGTATAATTTGTATCAGAAAGTTTGATAACTGACAATTTGTTGGATTTCTCCATATTTTTTACCCACTTATTGGCCTGTCCTTGTGGATCGATCATTAAAGCCCATCTTCTTGAATTAGAAACAATTATGCCATTGTCAATTGAAAAAGAGTCAACGGGCAGACCAGCAATCTGCCATGCACGAATTTTCACTGGATCGCCTAAAATATTGCTTAAACTAAACTCAGTAGAGCAAGGAATTTCTTTCTGCTTGCACAGGGTTTGCCATTGGTCTTGACACTGAAGACGAAAATCCACTGTGAATGCACCTAAGTAAGCAACTGTACCAGAAGACAGAAGCACATCACCAGTAAGATTTGTGTATCTGATTCCCAATAATCTTGCTGCTTCTGTCCATCGGTCTTTCTCTCCACCCAGGCCACTTATCAGTTTTTCAGCACGTAGCAGCTTCTGTGAACAGAT